>NC_092712.1:141170848-141795848 GCF_047496885.1 Scyliorhinus torazame | reverse complement strand
TTGCTGAGCTGCATCGGAAATGAAAGATCTTATTTCTGGTTATGGTTCTGAGACAGTGGCTCTGCAGTCCAGTCTCCAGCACATGGGTGGTGAGGATACACGGTGCAAGAGTTAATGAACTGGAGAATTCTAGTGTACAGTCATACATTAAAATGGGAACTAGCTTGGAGATTAAAGATTAACTACCAAGGTCGACATAATAGTTAGGTATATTTAGTGTACCGTGTCGAATGCTAAATTAAAGCTGTGTTGATAGTTTGATGGGCTTGGATTTCTGTTATGGTTTAAGTAACATGGCACATGTTAATAAAAATAAGAACACAGAGTTGCTCCCTGGTGGATCATTGAGAGCAGTCTTTGAGCTAGTTGTTTTGGATTATAAACATTAAATTAAAGTTGACGACCCCTGTCTTAAACATAGGTGTTCCTAGAGATATTGAAGCCACATAGAAGGAAGGGAAAAAAAGGGCTATGGTGTAATTTCTCAATTTGCATAATTTTAATACTGGACATATGGGATGTTTCTTAGTCCCAGGCTTCCAAAGTTCTAATTTTATCAGAGTGTGCCCAGACAATTTTTTCATTACTGCTGCCACCAAAATGTAAGTGATTCCAGTGTTGGAATTTCAGTTCAGGTCATAAGAATCGGAAGGGTCATAATGGGACCAAGAAGCCATTTGCTTCCTCATGCCTGTTCCGCTCTTCCGTAAGATCTTGGTTGATCAGATTGTGGTCTTAACTTCATATTCCTGCCTGCCCCATATAAGCATTGACTTTGAGTATATTGAAGGCTGAGTTGGACCGATGTTTGATCAACAACGATGTCCCAGCTCTACTGCTCTCCTGGGGAAGAGAATTCCTTAGCATGATGCTGACCATCATTCTAAATGAGGGACCCCTTGTTTCAAAACTTTCAAAATGCCCCCCCCCCCCGCCCCCCCTCATGTGGTGCAACCACCTTTTCAGCAACCTCCTGTTAAGTCCCTTCAGAATTGTATATGTTGCAATAAAGTCACCTCTCATTCTTCTGATCTCCAATGAACGTACACTTCACCTCCTCCACCTTTCGTCATTAAGCAAAGGAATAAACTAAGTGAATCTTCTCTGAATTGCTTCCCATGTAATTATATCTCTCCTTAAGTAAAGAGAATCAAACAGTACACAATACTCCAGATGCAGTCTCACTAAGGCCGTGTGCAGCTTTGGCAACACTTTCCTACTTTCATATTCCACCCCCTTTGCAATAAAGACCAACATTCCAGTCACTTGCTGTTACTACGTGTGTTTTTTTGTGATTCACATACCAGGATAGCCAGATTCTTCTGTACCACAGATTTCTGCAATCTCTCTTCATTGAAATAATAGTCAGCTTTTGTAACCTTCCTGCCAAAGTGGACAAGCTCACACTTCCCCAATTTATACTTTGCCTGCTAACATTTTGACCATTCACTTAATCCATCTATCCCGTTGCAGACTCTTTGTGTCATCTTGACAACTTGCTTTCCTACCTAAATTTGTGTCATCTGCAAATTTAGCTACCATGCACTTGGTTTCTTCATTCAAGTCACTAACATAGATTATAAATTGTTGATGTCCCAGCATTGATCCCTGTGGCATTCCACAAGTTACAGTTTGACAACACAGAAACTCCTTGAAACTGTTGGCTAACCAGTGCTATATGTTATCCCCAACATCATGAGCTCTTATCTTGTGCATTAACCTTTTATGTGGCACCCTACCAAATTCCTTTTTGAAATCCAAATGCACCACATTCACTGGTTCCCCAATATCCACCCTGTTTGATACTTTTTCAAAGAACTCTAAGGTAGTCAAACACTGTTTCCCTTTCAGAAAACCATGTTGACCATGTCGGATTGTATTGTGATTTTTAAAACGTCCTGCTCTTAACCTCCACGAAGTGAATCAGACATTTTCCACATGACACATGTTAGGCTAATTTGACTATAGTTTCAAACTTTCTGTCTCACCTTTCTTGAATTAGCAGTGTTACATTTGCAGTTTTCCAATCTGCCAGGACCTTTCCAGAATCCAGTGAACTTTGGAAGAGTACAACCAATGCATCTATTGACTCTGCAGCCACTTCTTTTAAGACTGCAGGATGCAGGTCAACAGGTCTAGGGGGCCTGTCTGACTTTAATCCCAATAGTTTTCCCAATACTTTTTCCCAAGGTTAGGGCTCTGTGACTAGCAAAACACCCACCCTGCTGGAGTTGAGTGCCCATCCAGAGGAGGTCAGCAGCCCCTGCCCCAAGTGTGTAGCAATATTGCACACTTTGTTTCCTGCATATTCAAATAAACATGGCATGGTGACACAATGGTTCAATTCCGGCCTTGGGTGACTGCCTGTGTGCAGTTTGCATATACTCCTCATGTCTGCGTGGGTTTCCTCCCTTAGTCCAAAGATGTGCAGGTTAGGTGGACTGACCACAATCAATGCAGGGGGTTATGGCAATAGGGCGAGGAGTGGACCTAGGTAGTGTGCTCTTATAGGGTTTGGTGCAGACTTGACAGGCTGAATGGCCATCTTCTGCACCGCACAGATTCTGTGGATTGAAATGCATCACTATATTTTGTTTTAACTGTTAAGTTCAATTTAATTACACTCCGAAGGCTCGACGACTGAAAAATTTTCATTTGGCAATTGCAAATCTGTAACCCAAGTTAAGGAGTTAGTAGAGTGGACCATTTTAATGTAGATGTAAATAAGATTCTTAGGACAAGGATAATGGGCTATAATGAATAGTGTAGTCTTTCAGTACATTACATAAATATGACATTCTCTTCATTTTAACAAGCAAATCTTTGAGGTGTTGGTAACAATCTGAACCTTTTAGCCTTGATCAGGGTTTCAAATGTTGTTTGACTGAGTTGCAAACACCTGCTATTTCACCGAAATCTTCATTTCCACGGTATGGAAGCAGTCCAGCTGTAACTATTAACCTCAAAAGCTGTGAAAATATAATTGACTGATAGTTATAATTACTGCAGCTTTCTTTGTTCAATGCTGCTGGAACGAACCAAACCTAAGACACAACAGCTGTGTTGTATTGTAAAGCCCATGGTCTCGGTGTGCAGGAATGTTTCTGGTGATCTGAAACTTGCAGCACGAATGCAGACATTTTAAGCCGCCAAAGAGTTTTGAAGTCCAACTCTATGATTTTAGATTTGAAAAATAGTCTGTCCATCAGAATGGTTTGGCCAAGTAGATATGGGAGGAGAGCGATGTTGTGTTGGCTGACAGTTCAACAGGTATACACGGAGCGCAGGTTCAATTTATGGTCTATGCATGGTAGGGATGCTGCAGTCCACCTCGCTACATAGCAAAGTACGGTACAAATTAGCTATATTTCTGGGAATGTTTATAAGGGGACTTCAAGAGAGCATTGGGCATTTGATTATATTAGAGGCACTACATAAATGCAGCTGTTGTTAATGAACGTCAAGGTCCAACAGGATGCTGATGTTCACATGTAGACTCAGATAAATAATTGTCACTTGAATTATGTTCCACAAATCAATCGGTACCAATGTAACTGTAATCCAAAAGAAGCAGTAATGCCTCTTTGACCATAAGGGAGAAGAGAAAATTAGCAGGGCACATTTCTGAACCTGATGGTTTGAATGAATACATTTTTTTAAATGTAATATAACTGTAAAAGTATGCTGGATGGAAATTCATTGAAGGTTTGGCCTGAATCTGATATATCTACAGGAGTTGGAGGAATTCCTTCAAGTTCCCACAAGACCCAGTGAGGGATGGAGATGAGGCTCAGGATGGGAGCTCTTGGTGTTCGGAAAACTAGGGTAATTTGAAGGGATTTATATTGGTAAACATTATAAATAACGTACAGTTTAAGTAGATTAAAATTTATGCTGCTGTGCCTGGAAGGGTAAAAGCTATAGTTAGATTCATGCTGGACAAAGTTGTTTGTATGTGTGGAGATTGGTTTCAATTCCAACTGTAATTCTGTTGTGCTTAGAGAAGACTATGGTGTGAAGAATAAACGAATCAGCAGGGGTCGCTTAGCAATTGGGGCCTTGTGAGATTGGATTGGATTGGATTGGATTTGTTTATTGTCACGTGTACCGAGGTACAGTGAAAAGTATTTTTCTGCGAGCAGCTCAACAGATCATTAAGTACATGAGAAGAAAAGGGAATAAAAGAAAATACATAATAGGGCAACACAACATATACAATGTAACTACAAAAGCACTGGCATCGGATGAAGCATACAGGGTGTAGTGTTAATGAAATCAGTCCATAAGAGGGTCATTTAGGAGTCTGGTGACAGTGGGGAAGAAGCTGTTTTTGAGTCTGTTCGTGCGTGTTCTCAGACTTCTGTATCTCCTGCCCGATGGAAAAAGTTGGAAGAGTGAGTAAGCCGGGTGGAAGGGATCTTTGATTATACTGCCCGCTTTCCCCAGGCAGCAGGAGGTGTAGATGGAGTCAATGGATGGGAGGCAGGTTCGTGTGATGGACTGGGCGGTGTTCACGACTCTCTGAAGTTTCTTGCGGTCCTGGGCCGAGCAGTTGCCATACCAGGCTGTGATGCAGCCTGATAGGATGCTTTCTATGGTGCATTTGTAAAAGTTGGTAAGGGTTAATGTGTACATGCCGAATTTCCTTAGTTTCCTGAGGAAGTATAGGCGCTGTTGTGCTTTCTTGGTGGTAGCGTCGACGTGGGTGGACCAGGACAGATTTTTGGAGATGTGCACCCCTAGGAATTTGAAACTGCTAACCATCTCCACCTCGGCCCCATTGATGCTGACAGGGGTGTGTACAGTACTTTGCTTCCTGAAGTCAATTACCAGCTCTTTAGTTTTGCTGGCATTGAGGGAGAGATTGTTGTCGCTACACCACTCCACTAGGTTCTCGATCTCCCTCCTGTATTCGGACTCATCGTTATTCGAGATCCGGCCCACTATGGTCGTATCATCAGCAAACTTGTAGATGGAGTTGGAACCAAGTTTTGCCACGCAGTCGTGTGTGTACAGGGAGTAGAGTAGGGGGCTAAGTACGCAGCCTTGTGGGGCGCTGGTGTTGAGGACTATTGTGGAGGAGGTGTTGTTGTTCATTCTTACTGATTGTGGTCTGTTGGTCAGAAAGTCGAGGATCCAGTTGCAGAGTGAGGAGCCAAGTCCTAGGTTTTGGAGCTTCGATATGAGCTTTGTTGGGATTATGGTGTTGAAGGCGGAGCTGTCGTCAATAAATAGGAGTCTAATGCAGGAGTCCTTGTTTTCGAGATGCTCTAGGGATTAGTGTAGGGCCAGGGAAATGGTGTCTGATGTGGACCGGTTGCAGCGGTATGCGAATTGCAGTTGATCAAGACGTTCTGGGAGTATGGAGGTGATGCGCTTCATGATCAACCTCTCGAAGCACTTCATTACGACTGAAGTCAGGGCCACTGGTCGGTAGTCATTGAGGCACGTTGCCTGGTTCTTCTTTGGTACCGGTATGATGGTGGTCTTCTTGAAGCAGGTGGGGACCTCGGAGTGGAGTAGGGACAGGTTAAAGATGTCCGTGAATACCTCTGCCAGCTGGTCCGCGCAGGCTCTGAGTGCACAACCAGGGATCCCGTCTGGGCCCGTCGCCTTCTGAGGGTTCACTTTCAGGAACGGCAATCTGACTTCGGAAGCTGTGATGGTGGGTATGGGTGAATTATGGGCTGCTGGGGACTCGCCAGCGGATTGTTGGTTACCTACTCGAACCGAGCATAGAATGCATTGTGTTCATCGGGGAGGGTGCGCTGCTGCCAGAGATACTGTTCGGCTTCGCTTTGTAGCCCGTTACGTTGTTTAGTCCTTGCCACAACCGCCGAGAGTCTGTCTGTGACTCTAGCTTGGTTTGATATTCTCTCTTGGCATTCCGGATGGCTTTGCGGAGGTCGTACCTGGATTTCTTGTATAGGTCAGGGTCGTCTGCCTTGAACGCCTCAGATCTGTCCTTCAGTAGGGAGTCAATCTCGCGATTGAGCCATGGTTTCCGGTTGGGGAACGCACGTACTGCTTTCTTTGGCACGCAGTCGTCCACACATTTGCTGATGAAGTCTGTGACGGTGGTGGCATACTCATTTAAGTTGGTCGCTGTGTTCTTAAATATGGACTAGTCCACTGTCTCTAAGCAGTCACGTAAGAGCTCTTCTGTCTCCTCGGACCAGCACTGCACAACCTTCTTAGCTGGATTCTTCCGCTTGAGTTTCTGCTTGTATGCCGGGAGAAGGAGCACCGTCTTATGGCCTGATTTCCCAAAGTGCGGTCGGGAGATGGAACGATAGAGAAGCTTTTAAGTTTTATTTCAGCTAATTTGATTGCAGTTGGAGATAGGTGTGGGAGAGAAAGCAGCTCTCACAGCTCTGCTAGAAGTAGTTGGTTTTATACAGGGAACATCTCTCTTCGCCTTGTGAGAAGAAAAGCCATACTATGGTGTAATGGTTAAGAAAACAGAACCTGGAAATCTAACGTACAGCTTGTTAAGGAAACTAGAGAACTAAAGCGAGGTTTTCAAGAAACTAGAGTTAATGGAGCAGAGGACACTGGGAAGCAGAACAGATTATTGTTCAGTAAAGTCACAGAGTTGAGAAGGCATTGGATCGTGAGACCCCAGAAGAATAACTGCAGTAGTGATAAATTACTACAGTTTGGGAGACATTATTTGAAATAATTATGGAAATTGGTGGCTGGATTTGGAGTTTGTGTAAAAGCCTTTCAGACATGAGAGCCAAAGGGAGAGGTGTAAAACCTGAAAGAGAAACCTTGGTGGAAGCAGCAGAGGGAAAACATAATTTAAAAGAAGATTTGAAGATGTGATGTTTGAAAGCAGAATTTGAAATAACTTGTATGGAAGCCAGTGTTCAGTGAGACAAAGAATCATCTGGGAGGGGATTTTGAGGAGAAATCCACAGATATTCACTTGGGTTTCGAGAGGAGTATATCTTAACTACAGTCATCTTATATGCTTCAGAGAAACTTTGTCATTGAGGCCATTGTAGCTCAGGATGTACTTTTGTGATATTTGTTAATTCTAAAACCTGTGTAGAATTGTTAAGCTAAGGGGGCTTGAGGTTCAGAAGGAGGAGGTGTTAGCAATTCTGGAAAGTGTGAAAATAGATAAGTCCCCTGGGCCGGATGGGATTTATCCTCGGATTCTCTGGGAAGCTAGGGAGGAGATTGCTGAGCCATTGGCTTTGACCTTTAAGTCATCTTTGTCTACAGGAATAATGCCAGAAGACTGAAGGATAGCAAATGTTGTATTTTCTGCAGTGGCCTACCGTGGGGAACCTTATCAAATGCTTTACTGAAATCCATATACACCACATCAACTGCTTTACCCTCATCCACCTTTTTGGTCACCTTCTCAAAGAACTCAATAAGGTTTGTGAGTTTGTTTGAATGTTTCCAAGTCAATTATGCCAGGAAACATTGGACCGTTCCATTTCAGCTTTATTAAAGACACCATTTCTCATCTGAATCCCTTCTCCACCCACCACCACCACTGTCCCTCCCTATCAACTATCCTAATGTTTTGTTCTTTAGCACAGTTCCAATTATTGGCTGATTACACTTCTGTGAAGAGCATCAGAATGGTTTACTGTGTTAGAGGTGTTATGCAGGCAAGTTGTGATTGTGTTATGATTCTGATAGCTGGACAGTGAATGATAGTACTAGAGCTTCGTGCTGACATGCGCACTTGCTTTTACTTACAAAAACACACATTACAAATATGTGCCTCCAAATCCATCAAACATAGTTTTAGCTGCTATTGGACCACATATGAGTCCCCAGTTAATGCCTACCACCTGAATATCTTTGATGTACCTCAAGTATCTATCCTTGACTCCCTCCTATTTTTCATCCACATCCTGCCGCCCAGCAACATCATCCAAAGATACAGCGCTAGTTTTTATATGTACGCTGACAACACCCACCTTTACTTCATCAATGTTTTTAAATTATTAGACTGCATATCCAGCATCCAGCACTTAATGAGTATTAATGTCTTTCAATTAAACGTTGGGAAGACTGAAGCCATTGTTTTCTGTTCTTGCTTCAAACGCCATTCCCTACATTTATCTGGTAACGCTGTGATATTAAGCCAGTCTGTTTGCAACCTTGGTGGTGTATTTGATCTTGAGATGAACTTCAGACCTCATATTTATGATATCACGAAGACTGCAGCTTTCCACCTCTGTTAGATTGCCTGCATTTGCCCCTGTCTCAGCTCATCTGCTACTGAAACCATCATTCATGCCTTCATTAACTCCAGACTCGGCTATTCCAGTGGACTCCTGGCTTGTCACCCACTTTCTACCCTTCATAGATTTGAGGTTGTCCAAAGCTCTGATGGCTGTTTTGTTTTAACTTGCAGCAAGCCTTGCTCACCTATCAGCCCTGTGCTCGCTCATCTATGCTTCCAGCCAAGCAATATCTTGCTTTTGAAATTCTCACGCTCGTTTTCAAATTCTTCCATGGCCTCATCCCTACTCTAACCCTGTAATCTGCTGGTGTCATACATGTTTTTTTAATGGACCTCTGAAGTGCCCTGGAATGTTTTATTACATTAAAGGTACTGTAGAAATGTATGTTATTAATTAAACATTCAATTAATATACAATTAACCCCAGGGTCTGGAAGAAATGAAGACGGTCGAGTCAGAATTGAAGTGGTTTTGTGCATCAAACTAGTCACACATTGCAAACTTTTGCAACATAAGTACTTTAACCCTACAATATTTCAAAACACAGCACTATTAAAATTATATGCAAGCTAATTTGGTTGTCCTTTTGACAATTGCAAGAGCGTCTATTGTTTGTTGCATTTCAGGTGTATATAATCATAGAGAAAATATTATGATTGGTGCTCAAGTGTCGAGAACTTTGAACCCTAAGTACGAAGAAACATTGTTTTTTAGATGAGATAAAAGCCCATGTTTCTTAATAGTGCAAACAAACTCATCAGTAAAGTGGAGGGCAAAGACTAATTATTGTCCAAGGGCTGCAGTGCAGTTTTGACAGTAAAACAAACTAAGATTAAAAAATAAACCAGAGAGTTATTTTTGTTCTGCAGAAAATCATTTTAACTTGCTTTGAAATAAAGTTGTGAGTGATTTCAAATCTGGGATTTTGAAGCTGCTAATTGAAATATTCAAACACCAACTTGCATTAATTGTAACGATCCCTGTAGAGACCAATAACTTTTTTAAAAAGGAAATTCAAACTTCTAGTGACGGACTGAAAGGATCACATGACAAAAATTCATGCTTTAAGACTTCTACTACGACAAACAATCTGCAAGCAATTTTGCTTAAAGACTGCTTTGACAAAGAGTCATCCATACTTGAAATATTAGCTCCCTCTCTCCACAGATGCTGTCAGACCTGCTGAGATTGTCCAGCATTTTCTGTTTTTGCTGAAACACTATTTTAGTAGGCAGCTTATACTCTAAATTATAGAAAGTTTCCCAAGATCTTTTAAAATACTGAAAATACCCTCCAGTTATACTTAACTCTGTCCCTTAAGTGGACACTTAATTCTCGAGGAACCAGTTCAAAGTGATTCTTAGGTCCTGAGGGCTTGCTTCTCTTTGTTTTCTTTGACAGCTGGGTAATTCCTAACCCAGAATTGGCTTCCATGGTGAGGAATGAATTGGAGATTCTTCCCTCCAACAAAAGCTCGGTGAATCCTCCAGCCTCATTTAAACCTTCATGAACTTGGTCTCTTCGAGTGCAAGTTTGCACCCACATTCTGTGTGGTGAACAATAGAGATCAGCTGCCTCTATCCTCTCTCTCTCTCTCTCTATCTCGGATTCTTGCTAATTGACCCTGTGTATGTGTGCAGTGATGTTTTAGAAAAACCTGAAAACCACTCTTACATTGGCTCCCCATGGACTCTCCGCCTCTCAAAATGAACCAGATGGGTTTTCACGACAATGATCATCATTCGACTTTTAATTCCAGATTTTTGTTGAATTCAAGTGCCATCATCTGCTGTGGTGGAATTTGTTGTATTTGATCTCATATCTGTGAAATAAATACATAATTAGAGAAAGCAAATGGTCAACAGGAATATAGTCCAGTAAAGACTGCATACTGGATTAGAAGGAACTGGTAGACTGGAAAAATTAGGATTCTGTTGTTTATGATTCTACAAGGTCTTGTTTTACATGACTTTTAAGTTGATGCTAATATAGGGTGGCATAGTGACACAGTGCTTAGCACTGCTGACTACGGTGCTGAGGACCCAAGTTCGATCCCGGCCCCGGGTGACTGTCAATGGGGAGTTTGTATATTCTCCCCGTGTCTGCGTGGTTTTGCCCCCACAACCCAAAGATGTGCAGGTTAGGTGGATTGGCCACACTAAATTGCCCTTTAATTGAAAAAAATAATATTTGGTACTCCAAATTTATTTTTAAAATGTTGATGGTAATATTTTCAAACAGATGTTATCATGCTTATTGCAAAAGGGGCATAAATATTAGAACATAGAAAAGCGTGCTTTAACCCAACTAATTTTAATCTGTGCAATAGTCCTAATCTGATCTGGGAAAGTGGGTAGGCAGCAAGAAGGTGACCAAACCTGCTGGTGGGAGGCTGTAAAAGTTTTGCCCTGGAGATGCAAGAGAACTTAAAAATAAATCCAAGGAAGTGGATTTAATGCAAAGAAAAGAATGGCAATGATGACAAATCACCAGGCTGGAACAACAGATGTGAAGAAGCCGTTTGGCACGCCTGGGGATTTGAGGTACGATCAATGGGAAATGTCATTGATACCAGAGGGACCAAAGGATCCCGCCGGTGAATGGCACCCGCCTCCCCGCCACGAGAAAACACTGCGGGGAGGCCGGAGAATTTCCACCAATGTCATTGAGGGATTGGCATCTGTGCTTTAGGCCCAGTGAAATACACAAAAGACAATCACAATGGATTAAAGAAAAAAAACAACCACACTACAAAATTCATCTTAATTTTCTATCATTTCTTTAGTAGCATATAATTTATATTCATTTTATGACCTATATACATTCTACGAGCATTTATACATTTACAAAGAAATCAAATCGTTGCCATCTCTAGGATTATGCTTTGGTTTTGAGATTTTGGGGCATTGGGCCCTGAAAAATTAGGGTTGGCTTTTAAATGAGATTCTGAAAAATTGCTTAAGAACTTGTACACAAGATTAACTTTTACAAGAGTATGTATGGTTTGTGTAGCAAAATTAATATTCTAACTGCACCAAATTCTAAAAAGATTTTAAAAGTTCTGTATGAAATGAGTTCCTTGATTTATCATTTTTTTCAAAACATAATTCATGGGATCAAGCTCCTTCATTGGGGTGATTAATAATTATAAGAATGTGTTCAAACTCCAAATATTGCCTTTATCATACAATCAGGTTTCCAGAAATATATCTGTATTCTACAGCAAGATAGTAATGCTTAACTTACACAGCTGGTTAACTCCAATTTCCTGTATGGTATGTGAGCTGGGTTTGTTTGAGCATTTATGGCCCCTACAACTAAATGTGCAGACAGGAAGGTTAGCCTGATATTCATATTTACTGTATGGAACATAAACTGCTGCTGTATGAAATGCATGATAGCTCATGGAAACAATTTTAGGAATGTTTTTCTCCTAAACAAAAATTAAAACCTATCAGTGTCGCAACACACTTTGAAAGTTAGAGATATTTATGGCCATCAGCTCGAGATTATGGAACATTGGACTTTGATGTTTAACTAGTATACAACTGAGCATCTGGAACAAATGCATTAATTTTAATGTTTTTATTTTAGCTTAGGGTCGGGTGGCACTGCCAGGGTGCCAGACTGGCACTGCCAGAGTGCCAGACTGGTAGTGCCAGACTTCCAGGGATCAGGCACTCTGATCTCTTCCTGCATTGCTCGTCAGCGCAGGAAGTGCGGTAAATGCGGGCTCAGCAGGCCAAAAAAAACAACAGCTCCGTTTGATGGTGGGGTCGCTCTCGGTACTGCAAGAGCCCAAAACGGGACTCTGTTTTTTGGGTGTTAAATCGCGCCCTACAATTTAAACGCTGATTACAATGGGAACAAATGAGAACTTAGTCATTTCTCTGAAAGTCGTGATTTTCAAGAACAAGTTGAAGGGAGCAATTTCACCCTGTGTGGGGCAGATGCCCATGCTCTCTGTGTGCCAGAATAGCGTGGCTAGAAGGGCAGCTAGTTTAGGAGCATAGGTTTTAACTATTATGAACAAGGTACTGTTGGGCCCTAGGGCCTTTGCTGTATCCAATACACACAGCCATTTCTTGATATTATATTCTGTGAATAAAATTGACTGAGTTTGTTTTTTGTGATGGTGGCCACCTTGGGAGGAGACCGAGATTGATCATTCACTTTTCATTTCATTTTTTCATTTCATTCACTTGGCATTTCTGAATAAAGGTGTTGGCAAGTGCTGCACCTTATCTTTTGTGTTTGTGCTTGGTTTCCCCATCACTGAGCATGGAGGTGTTCATGGAGCCCCCTCCTTACGTTAGTTGTTTAGTTGTCCACCATCATTCATCACTGAATGTGGCAGGACTGCAGAGCTTTAACCTGATCCATAGGTTGTGGGATCATTTTGCTCTGCATGTAGTATGCCACTTCTGCTGTTGAACATACGAGTTGTCCTTTATTGTAACTTCACCACATTGAAGTCCTCACTTAATTTTTTAAAAATTATTTTTATTTTCGTCCTTTTTCACAATTTCTTCCAAATTTACACCCACCAACAAAGAACAATAATCAGTAACGAATGCAATGTCAATCCCCATATCAACAACAACAATCTCAACTTCCCACTAAACCCCCAAACAACAGCCCTCATGTTAACAAATAACAAAAAGGAACCAGGAATCACCCATTGTCGCCATTTAACGCATACAGTACCCCTCCTCCCAACCCGCCCCTCCCCCTCCCTCAATGTTCAATGTAATCCAATTCTTGAAAGTGCATAATGAATAATGCCCATGAATTGTGCAACACCTCCATCCTTCCCCTCAGTTCAAACTTAACCTTCTCAAAAGTTAAGAATTCCAGCAGGTCCCCCCACCGCCATGCCAGGGCACAGGGTGGAGAGGTTGATCTCCACCCTAACAGGATCTGCCTTTGGGCGATTAACGAGGCGGAGGCTACAACATCTGCCTTCGCGCCAGTTTCCAACCCCGACTGGTCCGATACCCCGAATATCGCCTCCCGAGGGCCCGGTCCAGTTTCACGTGCACATATGAACGTGGTTTGTGGGGCCCTCCCCCCGGAACGTTCACACACATATTCTACCCCCTCAAAGAGCCGGCTTATCCTCGCCCTTGTGAGGTGTGCTCTATAAAGCACCTTCGGCTGTATCAGCCCCAACCTTGCGCACGAGGTGGAGGCGTACACCCTCCGGAGCACTTCACACCAGAACCCCTCCTCCATACCCTCTCCCAACTCTTCCTCCCACTTTGCCTTGAACCCTTCCTGCGATGCCTTCTCCTCTTCCAAAATAGTCCCGTAAACTGCTGACACTACCCTCTTCTCCAGTCCCCCTGTTGTCAGCACCTCCTCCAGCAATGTGGAGGCCTGCTCTACCGGGAAGCTCTGTATCTCCTTTCTGGCAAAGTCTCGAACATGCATGTATCTAAATATTTCCCCTTGCTCCAGTCCATACTTCGCTCCCAGCTCCTTCAGTCCTGCAAACCGACCCCCAAGAAACAAATCTTTTAGTGTCCTAATTCCTTTCTCCTGCCATCTCTGAAAATTTCCATCCCACTTCCCTGGCTCAAATCTATGGTTCCCCCGAATTGCATTTCCCTTGACCCTGTCCCCAACGCGAAGTGCTGACGAAACTGATTCCAAGTTCTCAATGAAGCTATTACTACCGACTCCCTGAGTATTTTCCCGGGGCCGTCGGGAGCGACGCTGTTGCTAGCACCTTCAATCCCGACCCCCTACACAAACTCTCCTCCATTCTGACCCAGTGGGAATGAACACCTCTGACCCAGCTCCGTACCTTCTCCACATTCGCCGCTCAGTAATAATACATCAGGTTCGGAAGACCCAAACCCTTTGCCTGCCTTCCTCTCTGTAGGAGCAACTTTCTAATTCAGGCCACCTTCCCTCCCCATGTGAACGAGGTAATCATTCCTTCAATCTCTCTAAAAATTACCTCTGGCAGGAAAATCAGTAGGCATTGGAATATAAACAGGAATCACAGCAACACATTCATTTTAACCGCTGTACCCAGCCTGCCAGTGACAGAGGGAGACCATCCCACCTTGCCAGATCAGCTTTCACCCTCCCCACCAAACTAGAACTATTGTACCTACGGAACTGCCCCCAATCCCGAGCAACCTGCACCCCCAGATATCTAAAGTGAGTCCCTGCCCTACGGAATGGCAGCCCCCCCCCACCCCTGCCCCCATTCCCGGCCGAGACACCACAAAATACTCACTTGTCTTGATTTAATTTGTACCCCGAGAAAGACCCAAACACCTGAGGCAGTTCCAGAATTCCCCCTATTGACACACGGTTCCGACACATATAAAGACGACACATATAAAAACAAGTTGTCATCATATAAGGACATCCTATGCTCTGTTCTCTCTCTCTCTCTCTATGCCTTTCCATACTCTGAACTTAAAGTGATGGCCAAGGCTCAATCGCGAGTGCAAACAGCAGGGGGGACATAGGACCTCCCTGCCTAGTCCCACGGTGAAGAGAAAAGTATCCCGAGCTGATGTTGTTTGTGCGGACACTCGCCCTCGGCTCCTTATACAGTAGCTTTACCCAGTCCACAAATCGTGGATCAATCCCAAACCGCTCCAGAACTGCCATCAAGTACCCCCATTCTACCCGGTCAAACATTTTCCCGGCGTCCAATGCCATAACCACCTCTGTTTCCTTCCCCTCCGCCGGTGCCATGACCACGTTTAAGACCCTCGTAATGTTCGAAAAGAGCTGCCTCCCTCTCACAAACCCCGTCTGATCTTCACCTATCACCTTCGGGAGGCACTCCTCCAGCCTATCTGCCAGTACCTTCGCCAATAACTTTGCATCCACATTTAAAAGTGATATGGCCAATACGACCCATCCTGTGTCGGTTCCTTACCTTTTTTAAGCAACAGGGAAGTCGATGCCTGCCCCAAAGTATGTCCCTTCCCTATCGCCTCCTCAAACATCCCCACCATCAGCGGTACTAACTTATCCTGAATTTCTTATAATATTCCACCGGAAACCCATCCCACCCTGCCACCTTCCCCGACTGCATCCAATCACATCTTTTATCTCCTGCTCACTATCGCCACTATCAAACCGCGGGGACTCCAACCCATTTAGAAATTCCTGAATCTCCCGGTCTCCTCCAGATAGCTCTGACCTGTACAACCTCTCAGAATTCCTTAAAGACCTTGTTAATCTGATCCGAGCTACCACCAACTTCCCTGCCCTGTCTCGCACCTGGAAACTTTTCCCTTGTCGCTGCCTCCCTCCGGAGGTGACCCGCCTTCTCTCCATGCTCATAAACTGCACCCCTTGCTCGCCTCAATTGGTGTACTGCCTTCCTGGTAGATAGCCGGTCAAAGCTCGTCTGTAGTTCCTTCCTCTTTTCCAACTTCGCTGGGTCCCCATCTTCTGCATACCTCCTATTTACCTCCAGCATCTCATCTATTACCCTCTGATGCTCCAACCTCTTCTCTTTGTCCACCCTAGTCTTAAACAAGATCACCTCACCCCTCACCACCACTTTTAGAGCGTCCCGGACAATAGCCTTCGACACCTCACCCATGCAGTTGAAACCTACATAGTCCTCAATTACTTTTTCAATTTTGTCACAGAACCCTTGGTCCCCCAGCAGTCCCACATCTAATTCCACCTCGGTCTCTGTACCTCCCCCTTCGCCAGCACCATATCCACCCAGTGCAGAGAATGATCTGATATTGCAATTGCCAAGTACTCCGACCCCTTTACCCCAGCCAGCAGTGCCTTCCCCACCACGAAAAATCGATCCGCGAGTATACCTTCTGGACTGCTGAGAAAAACGAGTACTCCCACTCCCATTTCCACCATTAGCCAGAATTAGCAGAAACCTCCAAGAGTCCACCCCTCCCATTTCCACCATTAGCCAGCCAACGCCTTCGCCACCCCCCTCCCTCCGACGGGACCAGCTCGCTGGTCCCGTCGGGGGGAGGGGGGGATGGCGAAGGCGTTAGCAGTGACCTGTCCAACCTTGGCTCCTGCACCAAGTTCCAGTCCTCCACCACTGTCAATTCATGTGTATGCAAGTCGGGGATGGCCCCACACACCTTCGCAAATCCCACATCGTCCCAATTGGGACCATATACACTCACCAACACCACTAGCCACCCCTCCAGTGCCCCATCACAATCACATATCTATCCTCCTAATCTGCAACCACCTTCTCCATCTGGAACCGTACCCTTTTGCTGACCATTACCGCTGCTCCTCGAGCCCTTCCCTCAAATCCAGAGTGAAATACCTGACTAACCCAGCCCTTTTTAAGTCTCACCTGGTCCTTCACCCTCAAGTGAGTCTCCTGCAGCATTGCTGCATTGGCCTTCAAACTTTTATGATGCGCAAGCACCCTTGACCTCTTGACTGGACCTCCCAACCCCCTCATGTTTCACGTGACTATCATAACTGGGGGTCCTGGACTTCCGGTGGCAGCCATGGAGTAGGAGGTCGCACATTTGGTAGCTCCCGCTCGTGATGAAACTTTTGGCCCTTTTCTCCTGTTTTTTCGGAATTTCACTTGATAAATCGGTGGAGAGTGAGACAGAGGAGAAATCCCCCACCAGTGTATGGAGAGGTGGACTAGAAGGGGCCGTGTAAGGAGACACAGTCAAGCAAGGAAGACGCCTGCAGAGCTGGCAGCGCAGGAAAGCATGGCGGTGTCGCAGGATCCTGGTGCGGTGGCACAGTGCTCGACGGTACAGCTGGTGAAGTTCTTTGAGGAGAGCTTCGCCAAGCTAAAGAAAGATACGCTGGACCTGATTAAAGCATCGATCCATCGGGTGGGACAGGGTCTAGAAACCCACGGATGGGCGTTTCAGAAGTTGGAGGAAAAGGTGTCCGAGCTAGAGGACCATTTAACCGCTTTGGAGGTCGAGGTGGGGCTGATGAAGGACCACCAGAAAAGGTTGCAGGAGAAGTTGAAAGACTTGGAGAACTGGTCCAGGAGACAGAACCTGAGGATCGTCAGCCTCCCTGAGGGCAGTGAGGGTTCGGACGCGAGGGCATATGTGGCAAGTATGCTAGAAAAGTTGATGGGAGATGGGGCGTTTACGCGGCCCTTGGAAGTGGACGGAGCGCATAGAGCTCTTGGAAGGAAACCACGAGCGAATAAACCGTCGAGGGCGATGGTGGTGCGAATGCACCGGTTCCTGGATAAGGAACAGATCTTGCGGTGGGCCAAGCAGGTACGGAGTTGCGTGTGGGAGAACTGTGAGTTATGCATCTACCAGGACCTGGGCGCAGACCTGGCCAGAAGGCGAGACGGATTTAACAGGGCAAAATCAGCCCTCTTCAAGAAGGGGGTGAAGTTCAGGATGTTGTATCCAGCGCGTCTTTGGGTCACGTTTGAGGGCCAGGAACTTTATTTTGAATCACCGGACAAAGTTATGAACTTTATCAAGGACAAAAGGCTAGCAGGGGATTAAAGTCACTGAACCCTGGGGGAGGGCATTGGGGTGGCGATTTGGTCAAAATCACTTCTGTGCTGTTTTGAATATGCAGTGCTCTCTGTAACAAGGGGTTATTTTTGTTTGCCCCTCGCTTTTTTCTTTGGTTTTCATTGTGATAAGATGTTTGAGCAGCTGCTCAGAAATGTAAGTTAACTCTGTTCCATTGGTAGGTGGGTGGAGGGATTTCTTTTCTACTGGTGACTGTGATGGTTTGAATATGTATGTCCAAGCTGGGAAGGGGGGAGGGGGGCGAGTAGGGGAGCAAAGGGGAGATAGGATGTCTGGTGCCATGGGCGGGAGCTACCAGTCTGGCTAGGTGAGCTAGCTCACGGAAGAAGAGTGGGGGGTGAGCAGGTGATAAGTTTGATATGGGGGTTGGGTTTCTGGTGCTGTTACTAGGGGGGAGGGAGGTGTGGGGGAGCTGCTCTGCTGACGGGAGGAACTGTTGCAAGGGGACAAAAGGGAGGTCGAGGACGGCGGAGGCCCGAGGGCGGGCCGGAGGAGGTGAGAGACACGAGCTGGCAGCTGGCCTAAGAAGGGTGATGGCTAATCGGCATGGGGGGGGGGGGGGGGGGGGGGGAGGTTTGGCGGGAAGCCCCCCAACTAGGCTGATTCCTTGGAACGTCAGAGGGCTAAATGGGCCGGTTAAGAGGGCTTGCATGTTCGCGCATCTGAAGGGATTAAAGGCGGACGAGGCAATGTCACACGAGACACACCTAAAGGTTATAGACCAGACCAGATCGAGGAAGGGGTGGGCCGGCCACGTATTCCATTCAGGGCTGGTCTCTAAGACCACGGGGGGGTCGCGATCCTTAGATACGGGGCCCAAAACTGCTCTCAATACTCCAAATGGGGTCTAACCAGAGCTTTGTACAGCCTCAGACGTACAAGTACATTCCTGCTCTTGTATTCTAGCCCTCTCAACATGAATGCTAACATTGTATTTGTTTTCTTAATTGCTGACTGAACCTGCACGTTAACCTTAAGAGAATCGTGAACAAGGACTCCCAAGTCCCTTTGTGCTTCTGATTTCCTAAGCATTTGCCCATTTAGAAAATAGTCTATGCCTCCATTCCTCCTTCCAAAGTGCATAACCTCACACTTTTCCACATTGTATTTCATCTGCCACTTTGCCCACTCTCCTAGCCTGTCCCAAGTCCTTCTGCAGCCTGCCTGCTTCCTCAATACTATCAAGTATGGTAAACATTGAAGCATTTTCACAAACCGCAAAGCAGCAGGTACAAATTATTGAATCCCTTCACTTGTTACGTTTTACAGATAGCCAGGTAAGAGATTGGAAAATGTACCTGTGATTAAGGTAGAATCTAAAATATGAAAAAAAAAATATTTTAAAACTATACGGAATTGATCATTTTGGAGTATGTTGTTCTACAAATATGAAATTAGGATGTCTGGGTCAGTGAGGTTGTTTAAAAGTAATTATGAATTTAGCCCACCATTTAAAAAAAATACTCAGTTTTGCCTCATTTGACAGGAGGTAACCTTTTCAAAGGTGCTTAAAGCAAAACTAATGTCAGAAAAATAGAATTCTCTCCCTTTCAGTGATATCTAATGATTAACGTTTGGGCAGACATTGACATTAAACAGCATATTCTCTGGAGAATCAATGGCAGCAATTTCCGCATTTATCATTTAACTGCTTATATGCAGACTCCAGAAGTCATTGTCAGTTTCAGAGGGATAACAATGCTGACAGTTTCGCCAACATTTCTTTTGCAAAATCCAGATCATATATTTCTCCTTATTCTAATTTGATTAATATTTTTAAGAACACGTGAAATTAAATTTTGAAGCAGCCAAAGCATTCTGAAGAGCAACGGGGGGGGGATGGAGATAACTGATTTTGAGGGTGAGGGAGGGGGTGTTGGGCAAGGTCTCACTCTCCATTTGGGGGCTGCAGGTGTTGATAGTTACCGCGGATTAAATGTTTGGGTGTGGAGGGATTCGGGAGCCAAATGGATCATTCAAAGTGCAACAAATAGGGATGGACGTGAGGGGACAACAAGAAAGAATGGATGTAATGGGCAATTGGAAGAGTAAGGAATACAGTGAGGAGTATTTTGACCATATACAGACACCACTTCAAGGCCCTGGAGAGGTATCATCAACATTGTCTGAGATGGATTCTCTGATTCAACTGGGATGACAAGCCAAACATCAGTATCCTTGAGGGAGCCAAGAGCACTGGCATCGAGACCCTGATCATTGAAACCAATGCCGCTGGGTCGACCATCTGCTTCAGATCTCAGTACCAACTGTCAAAGCAATTCTTCTTTGTCCAGCTCAAGAAAGGCTTCTGACAAGAGGAGGACAAAAGAAACACTTCAAAGACACCCTGAAGGCTTACCTCAAGCAATGCAACATCGGCATGGAGGTCCCTTGCTCAGAAGAAACCTACTTGGAAGAACCTCCTGATCGAAGGGACACAATTCTTCGAGGGCACCTGAAGGCAAGAGGAGGTCTAGAAAAAGAGCCTGAGAAAGGAATGCCAGTGATCTAGAGTCCAGGGACCGATCCCACCTCCCAGGACCATTTGCCAAGTGTGTGCTCTAAGATGCGTCTCTCGGAACAGGCTCATCAGCCAAGCAAGAACCCACAAAACCCATGACCAGTAACACAGAGTTTCTTACATAGACAATCATACTCATTAGCGAGTGATCGCCAAAGAAGAAGATAGTGAGAGTGAAAGGTTCAGAGAAAGTATGAGTTATTCGGGAAGGGGATCAGAAGAGAGCAACTGAGGTCCATAGTTTCCCCATAACCTCTAGCCCAAATGCAACCTGCAGCTATTTATTACGTCACATCATGCCCTGCTGCCTATTCTCTCGAACATGAAAGGGAAAAAAGTAAAAGACGTAAAGAAAGCTAAAAATTTAATCACTGAGACAGTCAGCCCAGAAACAGCAACATGGGGATATTGAAATGTGTAAAAGAGAGATCGTATTCTCCCAGTAAAAACAGGACCTGCACCCCTCTGCCAGCATTTGCCAGACAATGGAAGGCTGGCCAGTGGTGACCTGACAGGGGAAGAAAGTTGAGGTCAGGGCGATGGGCAGTTGTTGGGGCCTCAGCACCCAGTTTCACCCCCCTTTAGAATTGATAGAATCGCTACAGTGCAGAAAGAGACTATTTGGCCCATCGAGTTTGCACCAATTCGCCGAAAGAGCACCCTGGTTAGACCCTATCCCCGTAACCCCACATAAACTTTGGACACTAAGGGGCAATTTAGCATGGTCACTCCACCTAAACTGCACATCTTTGGACTATGGGAAGAAACCGGAGCAGACACGGGAAGAATGTGCAAACCCACATGGACAGTCACCTGAGGTCGAAATTGAACACGGGTCCCTGGAGCTGTGAGGCAGCAGTGCTCACCACCATGCCACCGGCAGGATATCCAAATAAAATCCGTCCCCGAGTGTAAGCAAATTATTCATCCATTGGAAGTATTATAGTTTAGTATATTGTTCATGGGATGTGGATGTCGCTCACAAGGCCACCAATCCTGCTCTGATGAGTATCTAAACATATATAGTTTTCAGAGATGTTAATGGATGGTGACCAGTAGTGGAAACTTTGGCTGTTTGTTTCTTCTCAGTCTAAACCAGGAGCACTGATTTATTTGTAACCTCCAGTTATTGTCCTGGCTGAGGTTTGTTTACTGGGAACAGCTCACAAACTGATGTGGAAATCTTGAACCTGTATTTTGCATTAGTTCCACAGGACACAAATCCTTTATACACTGAACTAATGTGGTATCTTTTTGCATGGCAGTTTTTCCATCTGTCAGCTGGGGCTTAGGGTGAAGGTGCAGACTCCCTACTCTTCCATCAGTTTTATGGCGAGGTATGTACAACCAGCTCCATTTAGGGGAGCATTGGTCAGGCCTTCTTCCCAATCTTGTGGCACAGATTGAAAACTGTGTGTTAACTGTGACATGTCGGCAGGCAATCTCATTCCATCACTGTATCAAATCTGACTGTGGTGCTTCACTGTACTACACCACAGCGCTGCCATTGCCAAACAAAACTTGGCAAGTCATTCTCACCTGCTGCATCTACAAAGCTAAGGGAATTGGTTGTATTTAATTGATTGATGCGTGGTTTGGTGCAGGAGTTCACAGAAAATATTTTGCATCTGAAATATTTTTCATTGTTGCCAGTGATGTATGTGGGAAGAATTCTAATGTGAATCTAAAATACAAGCAGGGTCACGAATCTTCTGCCCTAATTGTATGTTGTGAAAAATTCATCATAATTCAGATTTTAAAATAAAGTATAAATATTTTGTTTGAAGAGTTTTTTTAACTGCTGTCTGAAAGCCAGCTGGGCATTTCACAGTTGTACCAAAATAAAATTTCTGAAAACTTAATTACTGTAAATGTTACTTTGTTTGGCACGAGGAGATTTACTAATACCTTCATATCATAAAGGACCCTTTCAGCCTTCACTTGGTTGAACCTTCTTTGCAGTTCACATATGTGAAGGTCATGGTAGGGCATCTCCTTCACAAAAACTAAAAGGAGAGTCTGTACTGTCGGAATCATTATAAAGGCTCTTTTTATGACCTCTTTTCTTAGATTTTTCTACATTGGCTATTTCAGTGAATGTATAGCAAGAAGAACAGAAATAACTAATTTTTTTCAAGCTAAAACAGACTAGGCAATCTTAACATACTCTTACAGTATTGCAATTTATCAATACTTGACGATATGCTTTGTGGAAAATGGGCTCAGTGGGATTGGAGCCTTTGTTGGCGAGTCAACCAAAGAAAGCAGCTAAAAGAAACATGCACATGTCTGAGCAGTGAGATTTGAAGCTGAGAAGCCAAAGCTGTTTTCCAACAAATTTTGCTCTAATTATAAGTTGCCGAACGGCAGACACGATGTATGAATACTTGGCATTGTGTACTTTGTGTTGGGAATGTTGCAGTATGGTTTAACATGTGAGAAAGAGGGTATTATTAAATTGATCGTGTGAAAAGAAAAGGCAGACTCTCGAACAGTTGTTCTGGAAACTTTTCACTCGACTTTTATGGTGTACCGTATTTTAAAAAGCAATATGGCAGTGGTGCGGCATTAGATTTCTGTTGTTTTGTATGAGGCTGAAGTGAAAAACTTAACCAAATGTGGATTTTATTTTTAAAAAATAAATACAAAGTGCTGCCAATAACCAGCAGGTCTGGCAGCATCTGTGGAGAGAGAAACAAAAATGAACGTTTCGATTCTAATGTTACACTTTGTCAGTGTATTTCCAGCACTGTTTTTAGTTTCAGTTTTCCAGTATTGATAGTGTTTTGCTTTTATTTTTCTAGAGTATTTTATTTAGTTTACTTGGAAGGCATCTCAATTTTCACTGTACCTTTCCAGTGATTCTGGTTGAGTTGATATTCTACCTCACCTCAATAAATATTACTCCAGCAACTGCTCTTCATTGTATCCAGCATATTCTCGTTTGAATGCTTGTACCTCATGTATATATTGGCCGCACATTTAGGTGAAAAGTTTATCATGGAACTATTACTCATAACCTATATTCTGTACTTTCCTCTTTGCCTCATTCTAAAAACTGGACCTGAAATTAGGCTGTGGAGTACAAATATTTATTATGTTTCATTGAATTTCCTTTTACTATTTTACTGTTGGCTTCACCCCATTTAATTTTAAGGCTCTGTAGTAATGGACAGAGGAATTGTTGTTAGCATCGCCAGAGCTAATGGCTCGACATTAAGTGAATAACATTTGTACTAGGCGTCATGATATACATCAGCATATCATGGTGCAATCACACACACACTGACACACTGAGGGATAGACAGTAGGACCAACCAGCATACACAACATCGCAGCCAATCACCAGTGAGAGCACACGCAGTATAAAGACAGGGGACACCAGAGTCCCCGCTCATTCTAGCAGCAGCCAGCTCAGAGCACAGAGCTCACAGCCTGCCTCTCAGACATTCACCATGTGCTGAGTGCCTCACCTAGATAGTGATAGGACAGGGTCCACAGATAAGCTAGTAATGCACGTACCCAAGCTTGCAGTATGTTGAGTTGTTAATAAAATATAGTTACACCATTTCCAGCCGTGTTGACCTGTTTGTAGACCAGAACACCCAACACGACACTAGGCTCTACTGATTTTGATGTTCCAACACTTGGGCTATTTTTTGTATGCTGCAGTAAAAGGCATTTCCACTTCAAAGAATTATACAAGCTATATCTCTTGGTCGGTTGGAAGAATTCTACATTGATTGACTCTTATCCATGAAGGCAGTGTACTATTGTAGGATCAAAGGAAATAATACAGCTTTATGCATGAACTCCAGATATAATTTGTAAACATATTTACAGCTTAAAAACCTCAAATACAACTTAATATTTTTAGAATCTCCATAAAAACAAGCACTTGTGCTTGAGGGGATTGTTACACAGATGTGCAGTACCCAAGGTTCCCCTCCTAAACAGAGAAACTGCATAAAATTCAAGTTAAAACTCCCTAGAACTATAAGTGATTTTGGCCTTGAATCTTGTCTGTAGATCCGTGCTGTCACTGATCTGTGTTCTGTTTTATGTAACCAAATCCCCTGGATTTTGAAAACTCAATGGTTATGGAATTCCTGCCATTCTGCCTGAGAATACATGGGAATATGTAAAATGAGGCACTGTGATGATGAACAGAGTAAGCTTTTTGTAAAAGCAGCCGTGTTAAATTACCCTGCAAAGAGTTGGAATGTGAATAACAAAGAACAGACTTGGCTTTGTCACTTAACTTTGCAATATAAGTGATGGGGAGTACTGTAAGTATAATCGTTTCATGTCCATAGATTCACATGCACATAGAATGCATGAGAACAGTTCTATTTTCTTTCACATGAATTAACTCCAAAGAGTCATGGACTTGGGGAATTTTAAGTAATAACTTTTTTCAAACCCTATTTGTGTCTTGGCAACATCTTAAAAGGGCATTAACTTTACATTTGGTGTGTAGAGTCCTTTGCTAACTTGCCTCAACTTCACACACATATTAGTGATGTTCGCATGTTAGATTTTTTTGTTCACAATTTGTACGTTTTCACCAATGTACTTCTGTATTCCAATAATCTTCCTGCTTATCCAAATGTCAGCCTGTAGATTTATTTTTATCATTAATTTTACAAGGGTTTGTTTGATAAAGCTCATTCGGTGAACATGGAGCTGAAACTTAATGTGGTCTGCGTATTTCCTTTTACTTTTGTAACACACTATCATCATAGAAGAAAACATTACAGAATATAATTGAGGATGGGGGTGAAATACTTCAGGCCAGTTTCTTCTCCTCCTCTCATCCTCAGCTTAATTAGTCAGGCAACATTTTTGATAAGGGTTGTCCTTCAAGTGCGTGTGTGTCTGGGGGAGTTGTGTATTCACAGATTAATTGATCACCACGACTCTGCTTGATGCTGTTCTCCTTTTGCTTTCTGCATGCATCTTCTCAGCAAGGGCCACTGGATTGCAATTGGGAAGGAAAAACGGGCCACTAATTTTTTTCAAACTAATTCAGGGACACGAGAACAAATTAGAGCCACTGGCAAAATACACTTGGCTGAGACCAACTGATTCCATACAGATCGAGGATTAAACCTGGGGTTGTTTGGATCTCTTGTGGCTCAGCAGCATATTTCATTTACTCATTTAGACATCGAGATTAATAATTTGGTCAAGCATAAGTAAGCCAAAATAAATAAATGTCCAAAGTTCTTGGCGTTTCTGTCATGTTCAATTATTTCCCGATTTTCACTGTAAGTTAGCACATTAATGGCTCCTCTTACCTGGGGTTAATTTTATTAAATGCAGATTTCTTGGAAATGTACATCCCAACTAACATGGGGTCTTAAAGATGTTGCATCCTCATCGTAAAATACTGAGCTCCTGTTCTAAATCATGCCATCATGGGAAAATGCTGCACCAGGCACTTTCCCACCAGGCGGGCAAAAAAAATATCCAGATGGCCAGTCATTCTTAATAGGAGCTGTAGTTTTCATAATCCTTCAAATTGTACAGTACAGGTGGCTATTTCCTAATGACATTGCTGTTCTGTCTTTTTTCTGAGAGGAAGAGAGACTGAGTAGCATTGAATATGCCATGAGACCATAAGACATAGGAGCAGAATTAGGCCACTCAGCTCATCGAGATGCAGAGAGATGTAAAGAATATCAGGCCAGATGTGAGAAGAGGCAAGTTGCCTCATTAACGAATGAGCTTCAGAACATAAAGCATTAAATTATAAGTAACCAACAGGACAAGTTAAAGGGCTCCTGGCCATGCTTGATTTGCCTTTTGGTATAATCTAATGTTTTCAGAGTGCTTTATGATGACTTTCTGCAGCTAAAAGATAATGTGGCCAATAGCTAGGTTGGGAGTCGAAGTCCCAGACATTTTAAAATCGGTTGTTGTTGCGGATGTATGTTTTATTCCAACACTTGCTCTTACATTAATGAATAAAAGGGAGTTTTCATAAAATGCATGAGTGACTTTTGAATATCAGTACCTCCTAATCTCAGTTTAACAATAGACCCTGAATGTGGTCAACCACTTAACTGGTTCATTGATGGATACCTCCTGCATTTTCCTATCACTTCTAAAGACAGAAAATACGGCAACAGCAAACCAATATATGTACACTAGAATGACTGAGTGAATAGGTATTTAAATGCTTAACAAAAAAATTGCATTGAAAAAAAAATGATATCAATAAAATACTTTTTAAAAAAACAATGAAATCAGAATCCCTGTACAAGGGATTCATCTCTTTTCCAGTGAGTAACTGGGCTTTTGGATGAACTGGTTCTTCTGTGGATCTGGAAGATGAGATATCTGTGGGTAGAAGGATTCAAATTTAGCCATCGGGTTCAGTGCTATTGCTAGAGCCAAAGTCTGCAGAATCTCACAATTGGTAGGCAGTTTCAGAATTCCAGAAGACAAAGTTGCCATAGCCCATGATCAAAGGCACCATGTCGAGAGACTATTATGTGGATTAATGAACAATTTATCTTTCAATGTCAGAATCTGAAACACATTTTGGATAATAGGTAATTTACCTGGCACAAAGCTGCTTTGAATCTTGAATCACCTGGTCCAATTAGATAAGCTGCCCACCATACTTCATTTTAAACTGTAGCCTTTAAACTCCGTCATGCCTCCTCCATTCTCATAGCTTGCCAAATATAAAGGAGCTCATGGAGTTTTTACATCTCCAAGATTTACAAAAAAATCCATTCAGTGCTTTTTGACTACTTCCCTTAACCACTAAACCAAACTTCTTCCCTCTATTCTGGCCCTGAACCTATCAATCTATTCCTTATCACTTCTTTGTGCTCTCTCCAAGCTTTTACACCATTACTATTCAAACTCCCTTCCATGCCAATTTTAGCTGGTATTGGTCTCTCTCCTTGGGCACTGTCCCTTATGTATACAACCTGTTGTCTACACCATGCTCTTTAGAAAGGTCATTCTTGGCCCAGGCTGACAACACTGCTGCCTTCAACCTTACTTTCCCAGTCATTGTTTCTGAACATGTTTTGCTTTTTGGATCCATCTTTAACTTGGCTGCAAATCCCATTTTAATCCCTCCTGCCAGGTTTACAGAGTACAGACCAGTCCTAATTAAAATCATGAGTGATATTCTCTAACTGTGATTGTGGTACATTATCTCTCTTTGACCTCACTGCAGCTTTTGATTCAGTTAATTACATCCATCCTTCTTCATTGTCCAGATCTAGATTGATGGAATCATTTTTGCCTGGTTCCACTCTTAAACTTTCCAGTCTTAGCCAGAGCTTCTCCAGGAATGTTTTGTCCTTCTTCCCTATCCCCGTTACCTTCAGAGTAATTCAAGGATCTACCATTGGCCTTCTCTTAAGGGGCAGAACTAAGCACCAATATGAGTTCAGCTTCAACATGTATACATGGCATCTGGAGACACTTCATCACCACCTGTCTTTGACCCTTTCACTGTCAGACTCATCCAATATGCTGTCTTACACCAGTCGCACCTTTCATCCACTGGGAAGACTAAAGCCATTGCCTGTGGCCTCCAACACAAACCACAATGTCTCTTTTGCTATCTGGCCACTGTTTGAGGCTAAAGCAAACTGTTTGCAGATGCTATCACATTGTGAACTGGAGTTTCGACCTCCGATCTCAATTGTAACCCTTGCCTGCTACCATCTGTATAACATCTGATATCTATATTCCATTCTACACCCAATTGGCTTCTGATTCCATAATGCCTCAAAAATGAAATTCGCATTGTCGCATTTAACCATCAACATGACTCCCAGTTCCCACTTCTTGCCCCATTCTCCATCCCTATAACTCCTCCCTAGTACTTACTGGCTATTGAGTATATTTTTCCTGATTGATCACTGAGCTCTTTAGGTCTCAATTTCCAGAATTTCCTCCTTTCCCAAAACCAATGTTTTTGTGCCATCTTTTGCCAGCCTCCTTCATTACTCCATTCTCGGCTCACCATCCATTTTTACTTGTGCTTCCATGATGTGTTTTGGGAAGTTTTTTCTTTACTAAAGGTGCTTTCTTGAATGTAAGGTGTTATTGGGGGCAGCTTCTATTCTAAGATATTGTGTGAAAGAAAGACAGAATTTCCACACTTCTTTTGTCAGGTCAAATGCATAAGCTGTCGACTTATTTCTGTTGAAGCTTTTAATATGGTTTGAGTTGAGACTTGTGTCATTCAGCTACATTGTCAATATTTTAGTTGTGACTTTAAAAAAAGAAAGCATTTGTTTTAAAACTTTATGAATGTAACTCCTGTTTTTGCGAATGTGTACTGAAAAAAACTTTCTAATATTTGATTTTTCAGCCTGAAGAGTTAGCTTCCAGTTCCCATACATTTAAGAATAAGACTTTCAAAAAACCAAAAACCTGCAACATCTGCAAACAACTCATCAGCAGCAGCCAGGGCCTTTCTTGCAGAGGTGAGTCCCCAAAACGCACCATTACTTATTTGTACGATGTTACAATTATCTATATTTTTAATTTTAGTGTTACACAAATATGTTATCTATAAATCCAAACCTCCCCCCACGTAAGTGACACTTGGGTCAGGAGTGGAACATGGTTTTCAGAGAATATTTGATGTATGATCCTTTGAAGGAGAATATTTTAGTATATATGTTAGAAAGTAAGGCATAATCAATGATATCGAGGGACACAAATAAAAGTCTGTGCACAAATTGAATAAAGTAGAAAACAAAACTTGACCATAGTGATAATAAATATAAAAGAGACAAAGGCATGGGATTTCTACTTCTTTGCATGTCCTTGGTTTCTTTCCCTTTATCTTTGTTGTTCTTAGTTTTTTTTTGTCTAACTGCCTTTCCTTTCAAATTCCATCGCGTTTTGAGATTCCTTGTCCCCCTTTCCACTTTGTTTTATTTATTTTTTGCTAAAACCCCTCAGTTATGCATTAAATGGAGCTATCTATGTGGGTATTTTGGTGGGTAGCATGGCGATGTAGGTACACGTGCTTTTCTGATGCTGAGTAATACAACATATTGGTTGGCTGACATGCGGAGTATTATGTTGAAGAAATTCTACTGGTTGGAGATGTGCATAAATGTAAATGATTCTCCTGGTTTGCCAAGCAGAAGAATGAACTTTCAGTTAGTGTTTGAGTGACAGATGCATTGCAGTATCTTGTTGTCTGAGTGACCACTGGTTTCCTTAGCAGGACATAATAATCTTTATTCGTGTCAAAAGTAGGCTTACATTAACACTGCAATGAAGTTACTGTGAAAATCCCCTCGTCGCCACATTCTGGCACCTGTTCAGGTACATAGAGGGAGAATTCAAAATGTCCAATTTACCTAACAGCACGTCTTTCAGGACTTGTGGGTGGAGACTAAAGCACCTGGAGGAAACCCATGCAGACACGGGAAGAACATGCAGACTCCGCAGAGACAGTGACCCAAGCTGACAATCGAACCCGGATCCCTGGCGCTGTGAAGCAATACTGCTAACCACTATGCCGCCCGCTTTGATACAGGGGGTCTGTTATTATTTTTAAAAAATTTTGGACAGAGATTTTGTATTTGCTCCCCAGTGCCTCTTTTGATATATTTACTATTACAGATTAAGAACATGGATAACCACTGCCAACAAATAAGTAATGCTCAGGACAACACAGTCTGGTGCAAAATGAGGTGCTTGGTAAAATTTGCCATAACGAGACTTTCCAACTTTTGTCCTGGGGCCTCAAAGAATGAAAGATTTATCTCTTTGTCACTGCTGCAAGCAAATTGAGAGGAATTTCTCATGGAAAGCACAGAAATGTTTAGTCAGTTTTTCTACCCTCCGTCTCCTGAAAGCTGACAAAAGGCTGCAGTGTAGAGTGGTCATCAGCCAGCGTGTTGATGTGAGATCTAGAGTTAGCAATGGGCGCCAAGACTAATCCAGCTTTAGCTACAGACAGTGCTGAAATATCAAGGGAGGCAAGTAATTACTCAAGGGAGACCAGAATTGTGGACACTAGATCATAGAATCATAGACTTTACAGTGCAGAAGGAGACCATTTGGCCCATCGAGTCTACACCGACCCTTGGAAAGAGCACCCCATTTAAGCCCACATTTCCAACCTATCCCCGTAACCCAATAACCCCCCCTAACCATTTTTTGGACACTTAAGGGCAATTTTTCATGACCAATTCACCTAACCTGCGCATCTTTGGACTGTGGGAGGAAACCGGAGCACCCAGAGGAAACCCACGCAGACACGGAGAGAATGTGCAAACTCCATACAGTGACCCAAGCTTGGAATTGAACCTGGGACCCTGGATCTGTGAAGCAACTGTGCTAACCACTGTGCTACCGTGCTGTCCATACTACCGTGCTAATGATAAATGCATTAAATCTGCAAGATAATTACATTGGGGCAGCATGGCGGCGCAATGGTTAGCACTGCTGCCTCATGGCACTGAGGACCCGGGTTGGATCCCTGCCCAGGGTCACTGTCCGTGTACACTGTACGTTCTCCCTGTGCCTGCGTCAGTCTCACCCCACAACCCAAAGATGTGCAGGGAGGTGGATTGGCCACACTAAATTGCCCCTTAATTGGGAAAAAAAAAGATAGTTACATTGGGCTCATGCTTACACAGATAAGCTCCACTTGGGAATGAAATGAAATGAAATGAAAATCGCTTATTGTCACAAGTAGGCTTCAAATGAAGTTACTGTGAAAAGCCCCTAGTCGCCACGAATGGACTGATGATCTAATATTGCAAGTCATCAAAAGAACCTTTTCTACGAAGCATCTTCTTCATAACAGTCCTAAATTTGTGTAGTTCCTTGTCCTACTGACAATTTATGTAATCTATGTAATTTAATTTGATTTTTTTGATTTATCTTTCCACATGCTAACTAATGGCACTTTTCAAGGCTGAGAAGTCCGCATTTTTTTAGCCTTTCCTCGAAGAGCTAAATGGCCTACTTCAGGATGTTGCCTGGCATGGAGGGCATTAGCTATGAGGAGAGGTTGAATAAACTCTGTTTGTTCTCACTGGAATGACGGAGGTTGAGGGATGATGTGATAGAAGTCTACAGAATTATGAGGGGCATGGACAGAGTTGATAGTGAACAGATTTTTCACAGGATGGAAGAGTCAATTACTAGGGGACATAGGTTTAAGGTGCGAGGGGCAAGGTTTAGAGGAGATGTGCGAGGGAAGTTTTTTTACACAAGAGGTTAGTGTGTGCCTCGAACACACTGCCAGAGGTGAGGCTAGAAGCAGGTACGATAGTGACGTTTAAGGGTTGTCTTGACAAATACATGAATAGGATAGGAATAAAGGGACATGGGCCCCAGAAGTGTGGAACGCTTTAGGTTAGATGGGCAGCATGGTCAATGCAGGCTTGAAGGGTCCTTCAGCCCTCCAAGCCCGTGCCAACCATGCTGCCCGACTAAACTACAATCTTCTACACTTCCTGGGTCCATATCCCTCTGTTCTCATCCTATTCATGTATTTATCAAGATGCCCCTTAAATGTCACTATCGTCCCTGCTTCCAACACCTCCTCCGGCAGCGAGTTCCAGGCACTCACTACCCTCTGTGTAAAAAAACTTGCCTCGTACATCTACTCTAAACCTTGCCCCTCGCACCTTAAACCTATGCCCCCTAGTAATTGACCCTTCTATCCTGGGGAAAAGCCTCTGACTATCCACTCTGTCTGTGCCCCTCATAATTTTGTAGACCTCTATCAGGTCGCCCCTCAACCTCCGTCGTTCCAATGAGAACAAACCTAGTTTATTCAATTGGTGTTACCAGTGGTTAGCACTGTAGCTTCACCAGGTTCGATTCACGCTTGGGTCACTGTCTGTGCGGAGTCTGCACGTTGTCCCCATGTCTGCATGGGTTTCCTCCTGATGCTCCGGTTTCCTCCCACAAGATGTGCTGTTAGGTCATTTGGACGTTCTGAATTCTCCTTCTGTGTACCCGAACAGGCGCCGGAATGTGGCGACTAGGGGATTTTTACAGTAACTTCATTACAGTGTTAATGTAAGCCAACTTGTGACAATAATAAAGATTATGATAACCAGTATGCATTCAGCTTGATTGAGACTTGTGTTTCATTGTTTAGCTATAGAATACATACTGCTATTGACTTTGTAATTGCTGCTTTAAATTACTTGGACAAAGTGTGAGATCTGCTGTGACTGCTAAGTATCTTTGACCATCGTTTTGAGCTGTACATCATATCCATTTTTCTTCCAGTTTGCATTAAATATCTAACTGTAAGTCATTGTTGTAAAATAAATGAATGTCGGCACACTTTTAATTTCTACCCAATCTTCACAACTTTTACTTCCAAACCTTCAGCCGCTTGATATCGGTACCCAAGATGTACCCTGAATTTGACTTTGACTAATGACCCTCCATATGGAATTTTATCAGATGCCTTTTGTCAAGTCAGTAATGTGATTATAGCTTAATAACCCACCGAAGAGCCTAAGTCCCAAAACATACAGTCACCATTGGACTGTGAAAGTGAGTAGAAAGCAAGTTGACTTACAACTTGGAAAGTCCCATTTCTAATCTGTTAGCATGACCTCATCTCGGTGGCTATTCAGACTTTACTGCCAATTTTCCCTCCAAGAGTACATCATTGAACCGACCATGAGTTACATTTTTAAAAGAGCAGAAATCAGATTTCAATCAATATTAAAAGGGTGGGGTGGGGGGGGCGGGCGTGCGGCGTGATTGCTAAGTTGCAATTTAATGGATTTTCAAAATTTACTCATTTTTCTTCTTCAGGTTTATGTTCTTTGACACGAGTGAAAAAACAGTTTCATTCACATTTCTGAAGTCTTACAAAACCAGGTTAAAGTCCAACAGGTTTGTTTCAAACTCTAGCTTTCGGAGCACTGCTCCTTCCTCGGGTGATGTATTCACCTGAGGAAGGAGCAGTGCTCCGAAAGCTAGTGTTTGAAACAAACCTGTTGGACTTTAACCTGGTGTTGTAATACTTCTTACTGTGCTCGCTTCAGTCCAACGCCGGCATCTCCACATCATTCACATTTCTGTTTGAGTTGATGGCAGATGTCATGGTAGATATAGTGCGCTCCATTGAACGATGCATGAGTACATTCATATGGAGTGATTAACAATTGTAACATACTCATTGCACCATTAGTTGATCTATCTGTATTTCATTATAAACTTGGTGTTGCCATCAATAACAAGTGCAACGCCTTTGCCATTTGTGTAACTAATAAAATAATGTTTGAATGGCTGAAAAGATAAAGCTGGCAAAAGGTCACATGGAATAACACTGATGACTTTATACAGATGCACCTATATCCTGTACAAATGTGACACAATGACATTGCAACTACCGCTGTGGATTATTAACCATACAGTAACACTTGGCTGTATACTTTTGAGGCAAAATGGATTTTAGTTGTCACAATTCACATGCCATTACTCCCACCAATCTCTATTCGATCAGGTTTGAAACAAGTTATTTGAAGGTGTCTTGATGTATCAATGCATGGGATGTAAAAAGAATGAATGCAAGAAATATATTGTACTTCGTAGAATCTCCCACCAGCTCAAAGCAAAGGTGAAGGTGGGAGGGACAATGAGGAGGAGCACCCAGTGGCTGAAATTGACCCAGAAACAGCTACAACTGCTCTTTTAGAATTGAATTTGGGAATGAAGTTTATTTTAAAAGAAATCACTTTTACTGTCAACTACAATATTCTAATTTCTTCTTATTTTTTTCCAGTTTGCAAATATGCGTGTCACAAGAAATGTGAGCCAAAGGTAAGTCAGAACAAAAGTAGATTATTTCATTTGTAATTCTTTGCAGAGCAAATAAATTAACCTGTGGGGGATTTGATACGTTTCATTCAATTTATACGGGAAGAAAGGAAACAACTTTGATTTTATACTTTGGGCCCGTGGTATGTCTCAAAAGCACTTTGGTCCCAATGACGTACATTTGAAGTGTCTAGTGCTGTAATTTGAGAAGCATGCCAGCTAATTTGTACACAGAAAGGTCCCACAAATAGCAGTGAGATAAAGTGCCAGATAATTTGTTTTAGTTATGATGATTGAGGAATAAATATTGGACAGGACACCAGGAAAAAGTGCTTCAAAAATAATGACATGGGATTATTTCCATTCATCTGAGTGCAAATGGGCCCTCGGTTTTGCATCTCATCTGAAAGACTACACACCCCTTCAGTGCTACCCTGAAGTGGCAGCCTGATCACGTATTCAGATCTCTGAAGTGAAACTTGAACCCACAATCTTCTAACTCAAGGGGTGAGAATGTTGCTCTGTGGCTCTCAGGGCTGACGTACAGTGCAGTACCTTTCAATAATTTAAGTGTGATAGGCACAAAACGTCTAGACTAACTGGAGTGGTGGAAAAGCAGTTCTCAGAAGCTTATTGTCAAGAAGCCGATGAAATGAAATATGATCGTTTTTTTTAACTGTGAATCTGAACATTTAGTCTAGCAAAAGTGATTTGTCCACCAAATTACTTCACCTTGCAGAAACTTGCTAACTTGCACTGCCAAGCTGTTGATCTCCGTGGGAAGGCACAGATCGTTGGCAAATGCCAGTCCATAGAAGAAATTGAGGGAAGAGTCGTTTTTATATTACTAACATTTGCTTCCTCGCATCTAACAACATTGGTGGAGACCTTGGAGCAGGTTATAGAACTACGCCATCACACATTAACAGGCATAGTTTGGGACATTGTGACATGGATATAAATGATACATGCGGTATTATCTTTTCCTAAAAAATATACAATCAAGTACAAAATATATTGTACTTGGTCGATTACATTAGATTTAACCTTTGACTATACAATCTCACAGTATGAACTGACGTTTGACCTATTGAAAAAAAATTCTCTGCAAAGTTCAGACATGTGAAATTTGCTTATAATTTATTAATGATTTTTCCTAAAAGAAAATAAATCTGGGGTATTTTTGAAGGAATTATTATTATGTGAACTCTACTGTGACTGTTTTTTAAAAAAAAAAATCAACGTTACATACATAAGAATTGACTAGAGAGAGGCTACCATTATGGACTGTAAATTCAAACCAGGTTGAATGAAATCAAGACGAACAAGCCATATGGAAAATGACTTTAAAGCTGCTGTTTACTCATTCAGTAAATCTGTTCACCATTGTTATCTGTTTCTCAAATATCTGTTCGTAATAAGCAGAGTCAAGACTGAACTGAAGCAACCCATGCTTATAAAACCCCAAACAACATGTCTGCTGTGAAATATGATTGTGCAATTAGGCAGCTCCGACTGAACAATCTTGAGTGTGCTAATAACTACACTAACAACACATTTAAGATAATTAGTTGAGCTGGTAACATGGCTCAATTATGCTTTCTAGAAATGCCACATATTAATATACAGAAATATGTTCAAGCCTTGAGCATTTTCCAACTGCCCGTCAGCTTGTAGAACCTATAGTTCTCTTTTGCTTGCAGGTCCCCCAGCTAGGCCTCAGTTCCCAGTGGCCTCTGACCTCCAATTCAAAGGAATCCTTTGCCGGGCAATCAGAGAGGCGAAGGCCACAACATCGGCCCCCTACCCCTCCAGCAGCTCCAAAGCCCCAAAGATCGTCATGATGGGGGGATCCGACTTCATCTCTGCTCCCACTGTCCTCACTAAGGTTCCAAACATCGCCTCCCAGAAGCTCTCTGAAGTCTCACAACCCCAAATCATGTGAGCATGTTTCGCTGGCGCCCGCCCACACTTCTCACTTCCATCCACTACCTCTGGGAAGAACCCACTCATCCAAGCCTGAGTCATGTGCACCACTTTAAACTGAATCAAGACGTTCTCGCACAGGAGGAAGTTGAGTTCAATCGTCGCATCAATTCACACCAGAGACCTCATCCTATCTCCCTCCTCAACTCCCACTTCCGCTTAATTCTTTCCACCAACGCGTTACCCTGCTCTCCGTCACCCGTATATGTTCCCGATCCTGCCCTCCCTCACCTCATCTGGGAGCAGCAATTTCTCCAGCAGCTTGTACTCTGATAGTTGTGGGAACGTTGGTAGCTCCTTACTCGTAAAGTCCCGCACCTGCCAGCACTTGAACTCATCCAATTCTACAAATTTCTCCTCCGAGAACATATCCCTGACCTGCTTCGACCCTTGCTCCTTCCATCGCCTATACATCCCATCCCCACAACCCCCAGCCTAAACCTGTGGTTCCCTTACAGTGGTGGCAGCACTGATATATGGCCCAGTTTAAAGTCCTTCCGCAATTGATTCCAGATCTTAACAGTCGACTCCACTACCGGACTCCCTGTATACTTCATTGGAAGCAGTGGCAACAGGGCCGTCACCAGAGCCCTCAAACCCGAGCCACTACAGGACTCCTCCTCCAAACTGATCCACTTTCGTTCATCTTTACCACCTGCTCCCTCCCTGCCAATGTCTTAAGTGCAACTTATCCTACCTTTTCAAGTCCCCCTCAACCTCTTCCACCAACCCTGTCAAGTTCCACCTATGCATTGTAGTCCACTCATGCTTTACCTGAATCCCCAGATACCTAAACTGCTCCCTTGCCACCTTAATGCTTGTGCCCCCAAGTTTGTCCCCCGCCCCGCCACGTTCACTGCGAACACCTCACTCTTCCCTATGTTCAACTTGTAGCTGGAAAATGCCCCAAATCTCTAAAACAAGTCCATAATTCTGACCATACCTCCTAAGGGGTCCGACGCAAACAACAACAGGTTGTCCACATCCAATGATACCCGGACTCCTTACCCCCCCCCCCTCCACAATCCCTCGCCCCTCAGCCAATGCCCGAATGGCCATTTTCAAGGGCTCTATAGCCAATGCAAGCAACAATCGCAAAAGCAGGCACCCCTGCCTCATCCACATATGCAACCCAAAATACCCCAAATTCGTCTTGTTTGTTTAAACACTAGCTATGGGGGACGCATACAACAATGGAACCCACGCCACTAACTTTGGTCCAAATCCAGACCTTCTCAAAACTTCAGATACCTCCACTCTACCCGGTCGAATGTCTTCTCCGCGTCCATGGACACAATCACCACTGTCTCCCGTCCTCCTGGCAGTCATAATTACATTCAGCGACCTCCTAATGTTACCGGAGAGTTTCCTCCCCCTCACAAAACCCATTTGGTCCTCAGAAATCAGCTCCAACCTACATGCCAAAACTTTCGCCAGGACTTTCACATCTGTGTTTAGCAGCGAAATGGGCCTGTAGGACCCACACTCCAGTGGATCCTTCCCCTTTTTCGGATCAATAAAATCTATGCTTGTGCTCACGTAGCCGCCAACTCCCCGTTTTCCACTGCCTCACTGAACATACCCACCAGGTGAGTGGACAACTCCGTTGCAAACTGCTTGTACAATTTTGCCGGAAAGCCGTCAAGCCCCGGGGCCTCCCTACTAATGCATTTGATCACTTCCCCTTAACTACAATGGCTCCTCCAATGCTTGCCTTTCCCGTCCTCTAACTCTGGGAACTCCAACCCATCCAGAAACCGCCCCAGGCCCCCCCACCCAAAAACAAAACAAAACAAAAAGTGTTCAGCTCAATACAATCCCTCGTAGAAAGCATTAAACGCCTCCTTTATCCTTTCTGGCTCTGGTACCACCTCCCCCTCTCCACCTTCACCTGCAAACTTTCCCTGGACGCTGCCTGATGTTGCAACTAGTGGGCCAACATACAATTCACCTTCTCCCCATACTCATACTGCACCCCTCTTGCCCTCCGCAGCTGCCCCACCGCCTTACCCATTATCAACTGGTCAAATGCCCCTGCGACTTCTTTCCCCTACTGTTCGGCATCTTCACCAAAACCACTGCCAGCAGCTCCCTCGGGAGCCGTTGAGTATCTCCTGTCCACCTCAATTATCTTGTCCAGTAACCGCCGTTGCTCCTCCCTCCTCATCCTATCCCCAAGGGCCTTGAACAAAATAATTTCCCCTCGGACCGCCGCCATCAAGGCCCTCCAAAACGTAGCTGCTGATGCCGTGATACAATCATCATTGTCCTCTCAATGTTCCCATACCGACACTTGATTCTCCCACCTCATTTCCAAGAACCAGGTCCAGCAATGCCTCCTTTCTTGTTGTATTGGAAACAAACTGCTGTTGAAAGTTACCCTCTCGCCCTCTCTATAGTGAAGGCAGAAGTATTTCTTTATTATCTACTATGAACTCCCCATTGTCATTCTCAAGAGGACCAACGCTCACATTTTCCTTTTTCCCTTTTTAAATAGTTCCAGAAACTTGAGCTATATGTTTTTACATTTCTAACGAGCTTCCCCTCGTACCTCAGTTGTATGTTTTTTCCTTAAGATTAATGCTTTCCTTAATGTCTTCAGTTAACCATGAATGGTGGGTCCTCCGCTCAGAAGTTTTCTTTATCGTAGGAATATACTTATTCTGAGTACTCTCATGTATCCCCTTAAATGTCTGCCGCTGCTTCTCTCTCAATCTAGTCTCGAGCCTTGTATCCCAGTTCACTTTCATGCTCGCATAGTTGTCCTTATTTAAGCTTAAAATACTAGTCTTGGACCCACTCTTCGCCCATTCATACTAGATGTAAAATTCAATCATATTATGGTCACTGTGAAGTTGGCATGCCTTTACTTAATTCATTAATCCTGTCACATTACACTATACAAGTCTAATATAACCCGCTATTTGGTTGGTTCCAGAAAGGGTTACTCTTATTCTATGAACTCATCCAGGCTACTATTACCAATCTGGTTTTCCCAGTTTATACATAGTTTAGAATTACCCATGATTATTGGTATCCCTTTATTGCACTCACCCAATATTTCTGATATACTTTATCCTACATCGTGGTTACTGTTAGGGGCCCTGCAGACCACTGCCACTAGTGACTTCTTTCCCCTACTGTTCGGCATCTTCACCAAAACCAGTACATCTTGATCTCCTGAGCAAATGTCATCTCTAAATATTGCACTAATGCAATTACTAAAATATGCGCCCTCAATTAATTTACTGTTATCAACGTTGCACACCTTCAGATACAGAGTCTTTAGTTTTGTCTTTTTGTTATCTTTTGTAACACCTAGCCTTGACTGTTGGTGTACTCTTAGGTTTTCTTCCTCTGGCTCTCATTTCCCATATTACTGTTTTTCCCTCCTACCTTGACTTTACCCCTTGATTACCTAAGCTTCTCCCTGAGCTTGATCTGAACAGGCGCTGGAATGTGGCGACTAGGGGCTTTTCACAGTAACATCATTGCAATGTAAGCCTAATTGTGACAATAAAGATTATTATTATAATAACCAAGGGATTATAGGCAACACAGAGCAAAGCAATGCACCTTTTTTTGTTCCTCAGCTCTCGCTAAATAGATTCTGTCTTTGACCCCGATGGGGCATCCTCTCTCTCAAGCACTACAGTGCTCCCCTGAATGAATATTGCCACACGTTCCCATTCCTTCCTTTCTCATCTTTCCTGAACACCTTGGCTGGAATTCTCTGAGCCTCCGCGCCGCAATCGCGCCTGGCGTGGGGGCGGAGAATAGGGCGTCGGACCCCCGATGCCTTCCCGCGATTCTCTGGCAACCGGGGAATCGCTGCCAGTCGTGCGCGCAGTCGGCGCAGCGCCGGTCGGGGGCCGTTGCAAGAGGCCCCCGCGGCGATTCTCCGCGGACGACCGGTCGAGTTCCCACCGGCATGGTTCCACCCAGTGGGAGCTTGGAATCGCGGCTCTGATTGCCGTCCTGGTGGGCGACGGGGGGATCCGTCACTGGGGAGGGCCTCCACGGTGGCCAGGCCTGCGATTGGAGGGCCACCGATCGGCAGGCGTGCGCGATTTGGAAGGGGGGCCTTCTTCGGAGCCGGCCCGCTGCGTGGGTCTGCCATGTTGCGCCGGGCCGGCGCCGCAGGTGGCCGGCATGCACATGCACGGACCCGCGGCCGGAAGTACAGGGCCCCATAATCGGCAGCCGGAGCTGTGTGGAGCACTCCGGCACCCTGCTGGCCCTGTTGAAAATGGAGAATCGCCCCGGATTTTCTAGAAAGTGATTCGTGCCCGTTTTCTCGTCGGCGTGGGGACATGGCCCCATTATTGGAGAATCCCACCCCTTGTCTTATTTCGTACTCAACTCTGTCCTTTTTTTAAAAAAACCCGGTCTCTGTTATAACCACAGCATAAGGGTGGCACAGTGATTAGCACTGCTGTCTCACGGCGCCGAGGACCCGGGTCCGATCCTGGCCCCGAGTCCCTGTCCATGTTTGCCCATTCCAACCTTGTCTGCATGGGTCTCACCCTCACAACCTGAAGATGTGCAGGGTAGGTGGATTGACCATGCCAAATTGCCCCTTAATTGGAAATTTAAAAAAAAAATAACCACAGCATTATATTTCCTCATGGCAACCCGCACCTGTAACTCACCAATTTTCTTTTACCACACGCCGTGCATTAACATACATGCACAGCGTGTCTAATTTCGTTTTTATTACTTTCTCCCATACTCCGAACACACCTAATAACTTACTGTTCCCTCTTGGTCTGCTCCCATCTACGATGGTACTCATTCCTTCTCGAGTATTGTCCAACATTTTATGCACCTTATTCCTCTTTTCTATTTCCATTCCATTGCCAATTTAGCTTAAACCCTCCCCAACTATACAACCGGGTCTCCCTGTGTGGGTATCAGTGACAGTCCTGTTAAGGTGCAACCCTATCCCTTTATTCAAAATTTTCAACAATTTTCAACCAAACACACCAGAAAGAAAGAAAAACAAAATTGTACATAGGAAATCAAACAAAGATACATTAACCTCATTTAACCAATAACTACAAAAGTGGGGGAAACGCCCCCTTTTCACAAAAACATAAACCAAACCCCCCCCCCCCCCCCGGGTTGCCGCTGTATCGACCTCCACCTAGCGCTCCGCGAGTATGTGTAGGAACAGTGCCACCGCCTGGAGAACCACTGCACAGATCCTCGCAAGGTAAACTTTATCCTCTCCAACTCAATGAACCCTGCCATGTCATTGATCCAAGCTTCCACGCTCGGGGGCTTTGCATCTCTCCACATTGGCAGGATCCTCCGCCGGGCTACCAGGGACGCAAAGGACAGAACTCCGGCCTCTTTCGACTCCTGCACTCCAGGCTCGTCCGATACCCCAAATAGTGCTATCCTCCAGCTCGGCTTGACCCGGGTGTTCACAACTTTGGACATAGTCTTCGTAAAGCCCCTCCAGAAACCCTCCAGCGCCGGGCACGTCCAGAACATAAGGGCGTGATTCGCTGGGCTCCCCGAATGTCTCACACATCTGTCCTCCACCTCAAAAAACCTACTCATCCTCGCCCCTGTCATATGCGCCCTATGTACTACTTTGAACTGTATTAGACTGAGCCTGGCGCATGAGGAGGAGGAATTAACCCTGCCCAGGGCATCAGCCCACAGACCCTCATCCAGCTCCTCCCCGAGCCCCTCCTCCCACTTGCCCTTTAACTCCTCCACCGAGGCCTCCTCCGCTTCCTGCAGCTCCTGATAAACTGCCGAGACCTTGCCTTCTCCAACCGATACACCCAAAATCACCCTGTCCTGAATCCTTTGTGCTGGGAGCAGCGGAAATTCCCTCACGTGCCGTCTCACAAACGCCCTCACTTGCATGTATCTAAAAGTGTTTCCGGGAGGCAACCCAAATTTCTCCTCCAGCGCACCCAGGCTAGCAAGAGTCCCATCTATAAACAGGTTCCCCACCCTTTTAATTCCTGCCCGATGCCAACTTAGGAACTCCCATCCATCCTGCCCGGCACAAACCTATGATTATCCCGTATCGGGGGACCAAATTGAGGCCCCCACCTCACCCCGATGTCGCCTCCACTGCCCCCTGATCTTCAATGTTGCCGCCACCACTGGGCTCGTGGTGTACCACGTCGGCGTAGCGGCAGCGGTGCCGTCACCAGCTCCCCCAAGCTAGTACCCTCACAAGATGCCGCCTCTAGCCTCTTCCACGCCGCCCCCTCTCCCTCCATTACCCATTGACGGATCATCGCCACATTAGCTGTCCAATAATAACCACACAGATTTGGCAGCGCCAGCCCGCCCCTGTCCCGACTGCGCTCCAGAAACACCCTCTTTACCCTCGGGGTCTTGCTCGCCCATACAAATCTCATAATACTCCTGCTTACCCGCTTGAAAAGCGCCTTGGGGATTAGGATGGGCAGGCACTGGAACACGAACAAGAACCTCGGGATAACTGTCATCTTGACCGACTGCACCCTACCCGCCAGGGAAAGTGGCAACACATCCCATCTCCTAAAGTTTTTCTCCATCTGGTCCACCAACCGTGTCAAATTAAGCTTATGCAGGGCCCCCCAGTCCTAGCTACCTGGATACCCAGGTATCAAAAGCTCCTCTCCGTCCTCTTCAACGGCAGCTCCTCCAGCCCCCTTTCCTGACCCCCGCATGCACTACAAAGAGCTCACTCTTCCCCACGTTGAGGTTGTAGCCCGAGAAGTCCCCAAAATCCCTAAGTATCCGCATGACCTCCGACATCCGCTCCACTGGATCTGCAATATATAAAAACAGGTCATCAGCATACAACGACACCCGGTGTTCCTCCCCTCCACGGAACAACCCCCTCCAGTTCCTAGACTCCCTTAATGCCAGGGCCAGCGGCTCAATTGCCAGCGCGAACAGCAAAGGGGACAGGGGACACCCCTGTCTCGTCCCGCGGTACAATCTGAAATATCCAGATCTCCGCCGGTTCGTAGACACGCTCGCCATCGGGGCCCTGTATAACAACCTGACCCATCCTATGAACCCTTCCCCGAACCCAAACCTGCTAAGCACTTCCCATAGGTACTCCCACTCCACCCGATCAAAGGCCTTAACCCTATCCCTTTTGAATTGGTACCTTTTGCCCCAGAACTGTTCCCAGTGCCCCAAGACCCTGAAGCCCTCCTGCACCCTGTTTCAAACTGCACATTTGCCCTCTTTATCTTCCTCTTTCTACTAGAGCTAGCATGTGACACTGGGAGTAATCCAGAGATTACTACTTTTGAAGTCCTACTTTTTAACTTCCTGACCTCAATGCCTGCCCCCTCTGTTGCAGTACCAACGTGCGTCACATCTTCTGGCTCAGCCCCTGCAGAATATTGTGCACCCTCTTCATGATGTGCTTTACCCTGGCACCAGGGAGACAAAACACCAAACAGGATTCATGATGACAGTTACAGAAATGCCTAGCTGTCTCTCTGACTACGAAATCTCCCATAATAATTGCATTGCTTTGCTTTACTGCTCCCTCTGGTCCCTTGCCCACTGGTGCCTTGGTGTGGGCTGCACTCCTTCAGGGTATCAGCAATTTCTGATTGAGAATGGCACACCCAATAGACTCCTGTACTTCCTGCCTGCTGCTCCTCTTCCTGGTTTCCATCAATCTGCGATCCTGACCTCTCACTGCTGTGGAGTAACCATCTTATGGAACATACGATCCAGGAAACGCCTAACATAGAAACATAACATAGAAAATAGAAACAGGTGGAGGCCATTTGGCCCTTCGGACCTGCTCCACCATTCTTTATGATCATGGCTGATCATCAAGCTCAATACCCTGATCCCACCTTCCTCCCCTATCCCTTGATCCCTTTAGCCCCAATAGCTCTATCTAATTACTTCTTGAAATTACACAACATTTTTGCCTCAACTACTTTCTGTGGTAGCGAATTCCACAGATTCACCACTCTATGGGTGAAGAGATCTCTCCTCACCTCAGTCCTAAATCTCAAATTCTGACCCCGAGTTCTGGACTCCCCCACGATCGGGAACATTCTTTCTGAACCTGCCCTGTCAAAAAGACCATATGACATACACGCAGAATTAGGCCACTCGGCCCATCGAGTCTGCTCAGCCATTCAATCAGAGCTGATATTTTTCTCATCCCCATTCTCCTGCCTTTCCCCCATAACTCCTGATCCCCTTATTAATCAAGAAGCTATCTATCTCTATCTAAAAGACACTCCGTGATTTAGCCCCCTCTTCTGCGGCAAAGAGTTCCACAGATTCACCACCCTCTGGCTGAAGAAATTCCTCCCCATCTCTGTTTTAGAGGATCGTCCCTTTAGTCTGATATTGTGTCCTCTGGTTCTAGTTTTTCCTACAAGTGGAAATACCCACTCCACGACCACTCTATCCAGGCCTCGCAGTATCTTGTACATTCCAATAAGACCCCCCTCATCCTTCTAAATTCTAATGAGTACAGACCCAGAATCCTCAACCGTTCCTCATACGATAAGCACTTCATTTCAGGGATCATTCTTGTGAACCTCCTCTGGAGCCTTTCCAAGGCCAGCACATCCTTCCTTAGATATGGGGCCCAAAACTGCTCTCAATACTCCAAATGGGGTCTGACCAGAGCCTGATACAACTTCAAAAGTACATCTCTGCTCTTGTATTCTAGCCCTCTCGACATGAATGCTAACATTGCATTTGTTTTCCTAATTGCCGACTGAAGCTGCACGTTAACCTTAAAAGAATCTTGAACAAGGACACCCAAGTCCCTTTGTGCTTCTGATTTCCGAAGCATTTGCCCATTTAGAAAATAGTCTATGCTCCATTCCTCCTTCCAAAGTGCATAACCTCACTTTTCCACATTGTATTCCATCTGCCACTTCTTTGCCCACTCTCTTAGCCTGTCCAAGTCCTTCTGCAGCCCCCCTGCTTCCCTCTGCAACCCCCCTGCTTCCTCAATACTACCTGTCCCTCTAATCCTGTTAGAATTTTGTAAGTTTCTCTGAGATCCCCTCTTACTCTTCTAAACTCCAATAAATATAATCCTTACTAATTTAGTCTTTCCTCATATGACATTTCCGCCATCCCAGGAATCAGCCTGGTAAATCTTTGCTGCACTACTTCCGTGGCAAGAACATCCTTCCTCAGATAAGGATCCCAAAACTGCACACAATACTCCAGGTGTGGCGTCACCAATGTCCGATACATTTGCAATAAAACATCTCTCTTCCTATTCTCAAATCCTCTCACTATGAAGGCCAACATGTCATTTGCCTTCTTTACTGCCTGCTGTACCTGCACGCTTACTTTCAGCGACTATTGTACGAGGTCACCAAGGCCTTGCTGAATATCCACCGTTCTCAATTCACACCCATTCAAAAAATAATCTGCCTTCCTATTTTTGCTACCTCATTTATCCACATTATACTGCATGTGCCCACTCACTCAGCCGATCAAAATCCCGCTGAAGCATCTCTACATCCTCCTCATAGCTCACCGTCCCACCCAACTTTGTATCATCTGCAAATTTGGAGATAATACATTTAGTTCCCTCGTCCAAATTATTAACATATAATGTGAACAGTTGGTGTCCTAGCACCGATCCCAGCGGTTCCCAACTAGTCACTGACTGCCAATCAGAAAAAGACCTATTTATTCCAACTTTTTGCTTTCTGCCTGCTAACCAGCTTTCTATCCATCTCAAGACACTACCCGTAATCCCATGTGCTTTAACTTTATATATCTATCTGCTGTGAGACCTTGTCGAAAACTTTCTGAAAGTCTAAATAAACCACATCCACCAGTTCTCCCTGGTCAACTCTGCTAGTTACATCTTCAAAGAATTCCAGTAGATTTGTCAAGTATGATTTTCCTTTTTGTAAATTCAACCCCCCCCCCCACACCCGATGCTCCACAATATCTCCAGCTGTCCCTCAAGCTGAAGCAGCTGGAGTCACTTCTTACACATGTTCACACTTAAGCGCCCTGAAGTACCTACATGGTGCAGGTATAAATAAATGATTTGGAGGACAATTTAACTGGTCTGTATATATAAATGATTTGGAGGAAAATGTAATTGGTCTGATTAGTAAGTTTGTGGATGACACAAAGGTTGGTGGAATTGTGGATAGCGACGAGGACTGTCAAAGGATACAGCAGGATTTAGATCGTTTGGAGACTTGGGCAGAGAGATGGCAGATGGAGCTTAATCTGGACAAATGTGAGGTAATGTATTTTGGAAGGTCTGATACAGGTAGGGCATATACAATGAATGGTAGAACCCTCAAGAGCATTGACAGTCAGAGAGATCTAGGTGTACAGGTCCACAGGTCACTGAAAGGGGCAACACAGATGGAGAAGGTAGTCAAGAAGGCATACGGCATGCTTGCCTTCATTGGCCGGGGAATTGAATATAAATATTGGCAAGTCATGTTGCAGCTGTATAGAACCTTAGTTAGGCCACACTTGGGAGTATAATGTTCAATTCTGGTCGCCACACTACCAGAAGGATGCGGAGGCTTTAGAGAGGGTACAGAAGAGATTTACCAGGATGTTGCCTGGTGTGGAGGGCATTAGCTATGAGGAGAGGTTGAAAAAACTTGGTTTGTTCTCACTGGAACGAAGGAGGTTGAGGGGCGACCTGATAGAGGTCTACAAAATTATGAGGGGCATAGACAGGGTGGATAGTCAGAGACTTTTTCGCAGGGTAGAGGGGTCATTTACTAGGGGGCATAGGTTTAAGGTGCGAGGGGAAAGGTTTAGAGATGTACGAGGCAAGTTTTTTACACAGAGGGTAGTGGGTGCCTGGAACTCGCTGCCAGAGGAGGTGGTGGAAGCAGAGACGATAGTGACGTTTAAGGGGCATCTTGACAAATACATGAATAGGATGGGAATAGAGGGATACGGACCCCGGAAGTGTAGAAGATTTTAGTTTAGACGGGCAGCATGGTTGGTGCAGGCTTGGAGGGCTGAAGGCCTGTTCCTGTGCTGTACTTTTCTTTGTTCTTTGAATTGCAACAGGTTGCAGATGCCTATCCAGTCAAATGGTTAAAGCATAAATGGCTGCAGGTCATTTTTCAGAAGTGGAAGAAAGGGATGAAGTGAATGGATAGAACATGGAGGGGGAGGTGGAGCTTTGAGATACAGTTCGATGCTGATGATCTGCAGTTCTGGACGAATTTAGGGCCAGTGTCGAGGAAAGAGATAGGATCACAGTTAAAGGAAATTCTGGCTTCATCAAGTCTTAATGACAGTTTTGAGTACTGGTCACATCTGTGGAATTGATCGAGGAGGCAGAGTGTTGCAGCTGTGGGATTGAGGTGATGGTGGAGTGATGCAGTTGTAGGGTTGATTGAGGAGGTGGCATAAAACACACGACGATTGCCAGCATACTCATCAGTGAAAGCTAATACAGTGTTTTAGAGTGAAGTTGCTATGGGGTTGCATAGAAATGGTGGAAAACAGGCAGCTCAGGATAGAACCATGAAATACATTGAGCAATGACCGTATTGACATAGTCCTGGATATATAAGATCTATTTTGTGATGAGTGGAATTGGATCCTGTTTGAATTGTTCTGAAGACCATTGTAGGCAGAAGGAATGACTGATGATGGTGAAGGCCGCAGAGAGATTGAGGAAGATGAAGAAGCACAGAGAACTGTTGTTCCAGAAACTCAGAGTGTTAGTGACTTTGGCCAGTAGGATGTTTACTGCAGGTCAGACGATGCCTAATCTGAAGACTATGCCCTTGAGAAAAACCTCCCAAAACATCCTAGTCTTGATATTTACCTTTTTTTAAACTCATGGTTCAACATATAAATGAAGAAATTGGTGGTTTTACTCATTTTAAATAAACTAGATGCATGAGGAATTATTCATTTTTATTTCATGAAACGATTTCTCGCAATTACTAGGGGGCATAGGTTTAAGGTGCAAGGGGCAAGGTTTAGAGGAGATGTACGAGGCAAGTTTTTTACGCAGAGGGTAGTGGGTGCCTGGAACTCGCTGCCGGAGGAGGTGGTGGAAGCAGAGACGATAGTGACGTTTAAGGGGCATCTTGACAAATACATGAATAGGATGGGAATAGAGGGATACGGACCCCGGAAGTGTAGAAGATTTTAGTGTCGGCGGGCAGCATGGTCGGTGCAAATTGAGTATTTGCTGCCCATCCCTAAATTGCCCTTGAGAAGGTAATAGTGAACTGCTGCAGTCCGAGTGGTGTAGGTATACTTACAGTGCTGTTAGTGAAGACATTCCAGGATTTTGGCACAGCAACGCTGAAGGAACCATGATTTCCAAGCCTGGATGTTACATAACTTGGATGGTGAATTTGCAGGTATTGGCGTTCCCATTCATCTGCTCTACTTTTCTTTCTAAGTGATAGTGGTACTGGTTTGGAAGATGATTTAGTGAGAAGCCTTAGTCAGTTTGCTGCAACACATCTTGTTGATGGTTCACGCTGCTGCCATGGTGTACTTGTGGTGGATGAGATTTCAGTCAAGTGGGCTGCTTAGTTCTCGATTCACAGGTTTTTGAGCTGCTTAAATGTTGTTGGAGCTGCACTCAAGAAGGCAAATGGAGAAAATTCCATTACACTGGTTTCATAGAATTTACAGTGCAGAAGGAGGCCATTCGGCCCATCGAGTCTGCACCGGCTCTTGGAAAGAGCACCCTACCCAAAGTCAACATCGCCACCCTATCCCCATAACCCAGTAACCCCACCCAACACTAAGGGCAAGTTTGGACACTAAGGGCAATTTATTATGGCCAATCCACCTAACCTGCACATCTTTGGACTGTGGGAGGAAACCGGAGCACCCGGAGGAAACCCACGCACACACGGGGAGGATGTGCAGACTCCGCACAGACAGTGACCCAAGCCGGAATCTAACCTGGGACCCTGGAGCTGTGAAGCAATTGTGCTATCCACAAGGCTACCGTGCTGCTGGTTGATCTGGGCCTTCTAGGTGGTGGAGCGGCTTTGGAGAAACAGGAGATGAGTTATGCAACGCAGAATAGCTACTTTTAGACCCACTATAATCACAGTCTTTATATGTCTGGTCCAGTTACATTTCTGATCCATGCTGACCTGCAGAATAGTGGAATAGTGATGATGGAGGTTTCAGCTAAGATATATGCCATTGAATATCAACATGCAGTGGTTAGACTCTCTCGTTGTAGATGGTCATTACCTGGTAATTAAGTGGTGAGAATGTTACTTGCTGTAGTGATCTCTGTATATGTTAATATATGATTAGTGAATGTGCAGTCAGTACAGTCAGATGATCACTCGATGGCAGCACCAACAGGAACTATATAAGGAGTTTCCCGCTCTTTCTTAGTGTGTGTGTGTATTGCAGCTAGAGGATAGAAGTGACCAGCTCAGAGTGCAGTGTATTATACTAATTATTAATTCAATCTAATCTTAGCTAATTCTATTACTAGTCAAAGTATTAAAGTAAAAGAACTCACAGGTATATTGTTTTGTTACTCAATAAATAATTTGTCGGACTTCCGGTTGCGGCTATGCGGAGCTAAGTTGCACGTTCGGCAGCTCCCGCCAGAAAGAGACTTTTGGGCTCTTTTTAGGGCCCCAGCGGCATTTGTTCGATGGTTCTCAGTGTGGGAAGGTGACAGTAACATTTCCCCGGCACTGTATAGATTGGACCAGGAGTGGAGCGGTGAAAAACGTAGTTTTGGAGCAGCGAAAAGTGCGAGGGAGGAAAACATAGATGGCGGCGGGTGGGGACCAGGCAGCGTGGTCGCAGGAACAGCAGGAGTTTCTCCAGCGCTGCTTCATGGAATTGAAGGCAGAGCTGTTGGAGCCGATGAAGGCTTCGATAGACAAGCTGCTCGAGACCCAGAAGACCAAAGGGGTGGCGATCCGGGAGGTGTGGCAAAAGGCCTCGGAGAACGAGGACGAGATCTTGAGCCTGGCGGTGAAGGTAGAGGTGCATGAGGCGATGCATAAGAAATGGCAGGAGAAGTTAAAGGACATGGAGAATCGGTCGGGGAGGAAGAACCTGCGGATTCTGAGTCTCCCGGAGGGAGTGGAGGGGTCGGACGTTGGAGCATACGTGGTCACGATGATGAACACGTTGATGGGCGAGGGGGCCTTCCCAGGGCCCGTGGAGATGGAGGGGCCCACCGAGTCCTGGCGAGGAGGCCCAAGCCCAAGGAGCCGCCGCGGGCGGTGCTGATGGGGTTCCACCGCTTCGTGAACAGGAAGCGTGTCCTAAGGTGGGCAAAGAAGGAGCGGAGCAGCAGATGAGAGAATGCAGAGATCCGGATATACCAGGACTGGAGCGCGGAGGTGGCCAAGAAGAGGGCCGGGTACAATCGGGCTAAGGTGGCTCTGCATCGGAAGGGGGTGAAATTTGGAATGTTGCAGCCGGCGCGACTGTGGGTCACTTTCAAGGACCGCCACCACTACTTTGAGACGCCGGAGGAGGCGTGGACCTTTATCCAAGCCGAAAAGTTGGACTCGGATTGAGGGTCAGATGCGAGGGGATGTCGAGAGGGGATTGATGTAATTGTTGTGTTTTTGGGGTATGTTCTGTTCTATTTGGTACTGTTTTTTCTTGGGTGCTGGATGGGGTAGGGTGAAATGGTTCGTAGTGGGGGTTTGGTGAGAGTGTGGGCGTCGGTGGTTGAAAGAGGGGGCCCCATTGGGGGGGAGGAGAAAGGGGAGGCCCGAGGTGGGGGAGCTGGGATCAGGCCATGAAAGGGAGCTGAGCCAAAGGGGGCGGGGCCGGCTTGGTGGCAAGCGCGGGCTTTTTCCCGCGCTAGGGAAGGAAGGGGGCGGGGCTGGGGAGGGGTGGTGCTGGATAGGAGCGCCCGCTGATGGACAGGAGGGCGGGGGGGGAGGGGAGATTTTCACACTGGGGGGGTCGATGGAGTGACGGGAGAGGCCGGGGTCAGCAGGAGTCAGCTGACTTACGGGAGTGCAATGGGGGAGCAACGCAGCTAGGGGGAGACCTAGCTGGGGAGGGGGGTGGGGGGAGGGGGAACTGGGTTGCTGCTGCATTGGCCAAAGGTGAGCTGGTGCATGAAGAGAGAGTCGGGGCGGGGGTCAGCTGCTGGGGGGAACGGAGAGTTCGGGAGGCGTGGGCACGTGGCCGGCCTAGAAAGGGAGACGGCTAATCATCAGGCGGGTGGCGGGGGGGGGGGGGAGGGGAACAGCCCCCTGATCCGGCTGATAACCTGAAATGTGAGAGGCCTGAACAGGCCGGTCAAGAGGGTCCGTGTGTTCGCGCACCTGAAGGGACTGGAGGCTGATGTGGTCATGCTCCAGGAGATGCATTTGAGGGTAGCAGACCAGGTTAGGCTGAGAAAGGGGTGGGTCGGGCAGCTTTTTCATTTGGGGTTGGACGCAAAGAATCGAGGTGTGGCGATTTTGGTGGGGAAGCGGGTGTCGTTTGAGGCGCTGAGCATCGCGGCAGACAACAGAGGTAAGTACATGATGGTGAGTGGTAAGCTGCAGGGGGTGCGGGTGGTCTTGGTGAATGTGTATGCCCCGAATTGGGATGATGCCGGATTTATGCGGTGCATGTTGGACCGGATATCCGGACCTGGAGGCAGGGAGCTTGATAATGGGGGGGGGGACTTTAATACGGTATTGGATCCAGCATTGGACCACTCTAGATCCAGGACGGGTAAGAGGCCAGCGGCAGCCAAAGTGTTGAGGGGGTTTATGGACCAGATGGGAGGAGTGGACCCATGGAGGTTTGTTAGGCTGGGGGCCAGGGAATTCTCTTTCTTTTCCCATGTCCGTAAAGCCTACTCCCGGATTGACTTCTTCATTTTGAGCAGGGCGCTGATCCCGAGGGTGGAGGACACTGAGTATTCGGCCATAGCCATCACAGACCATTCCCCGTACTGGGTGGAGCTCGAGCTAGGGGAGGAGAGGGACCAGCGCCCGCTGTGGCGCTTGGAGGTGGTTTTGCTGGCAGATGAGGTAAGCGGGCGGATCCGGGGTTCATTGAAAGATACCTAGAGGTTAACGATAATGGGGTGTTGCAGGTAGGGGTGGTCTGGGAGGCGGTGATTAGGGGAGAGCTAATCTCCACTAGGGCCCACAAGGAGGAGAAGGAGATGAGAGAGAGGGAAAGGTTGGTGGGGGAGATTTTAAAGGTAGATAGGAGGTATGCAGAGGTCCCCGAGGAGGGACTACTCAAGGAGCGACAAAGCCTCCAGGCCGAGTTCGACCTGTTGACTGCCAAGAAGGCGGAGGAAGGCGCAATGGGCGGTGTATGAATACGGGGAGAAGGCTAGCCGGATGCTGGAACACCAGCTTCGGAAGCGGGAGGCAGCGAGGGAGATTGGGGGAGTTAGGGATAAAGGGGGGAACACGGTGTGGAGTGCGGTGGGAATAAATGGGGTATTTAGAGACTTCTATGAGGGGCTGTATAGGTCTGAGCCCCCGATGGAGGAGGGGGGGATGCGTCGTTTTCTGGACCGGCTGATGTTCCCGAGGGTAGAGGAGGGGCAGGGGGCTGGGCTTGGCGCACCGGTAGGGCTGGAGGAGCTGACTAAGGGGCTGGGGAGTATGCAGGCGGAGAAGGCACCGGGGCCAGATGGGTTCCCGGTGGAATTTTACAGGCAATATATGGACCTGTTGGGCCCACTACTAGTGAGGACTTACAATGAAGCGGGGGACGGAGGGGTCCTACCCCCGACGATGTCCAGGGCGCTGATCTTGAAGCGGGACAAGGACCCTTTACAGCGTGGGTCGTATACGCCAATCTCTCTTCTCAATGTGGATGCGAAGCCTGGGGCTGTTTATCACAGGGCTAAATCGCTGGCTTTGAAAGCAGACCAAGGCAGGCCAGCAGCAAGGTTCAATTCCTGTACCAGCCTCCCCGAACAGGCGCCGGAATGTGGCGACTAGGGGCTTTTCACAGTAACTTCATTTGAAGCCTACTTGTGACAATAAGCGATTTTCATTTCATTTTCTTTTCAAGCTGTTAGCGAAGGTGTTGGCTTCCAGAATTGAGGACCAGGCGGGTTTCGTGAAGGGAAGGCAGCTAAACACCAATGTGCAGAGGCTCCTAAATGTAATCATGTTGCCTGCAGTGGAAGGGGAAGCGGAGATAGTGGCGGCTATGGATGCGGAGAAGGCCTTCGATAGGGTGGAGTGGGGGTACCTGTGGGAAGTGTTGAGGAGGTTTGGGTTCGGGGAGGGGTTCACTAGTTGGGTTTGGTTACTGTACGAAGCCCCGGTGGCGAGTGTGGCCACAAATCGGAGGAGGTTGGAATACTTTTGGCTGTACCGGGGGACCTGCTTATAGATGGAACGTTTGCGGGCCTTGGGGCGTTGGAGGAAAAATTCGGGCTCCCCCCTGGAAATGCCTTCAGGTACATGCAGGTAAGGGCGTTTGTAAGACGGCAAGTGAGGGAATTTCTGCTGCTGCCAGCACGTAGGATCCAGGATAGGGTGCTCTCGGGGGGGTGGGTTGGAGAAGGCAAGGTCTCGGCGATCTACCAGGATATGCAGGAGGAGGAGGAGGCCTAGGTGGAGGAGCTGAAAGGTAAATGGGAGGAGGAGCTGGGAAAGGAGATAGACGAGGGTACGTGGGCGGACGCCTTGGGTAGGGAAAATTCTTCCTCCTCTTGCGTCAGGCTTAGCCTGATACAATTTAAGGTTCTGCACAGGGTGCACATGACTGGGGCAAGGTTTCTTGGAGTAGAGGACAGGTGTGTAAGGTATTCGGGAAGCCCAGAAAATCACGCCCACATGTTCTGGGCATGCCCAGCGCTGGATGGGTTCTGGAGGGACGTTGCGAGGACGGTGTCTAAGGTGGTAAACACCTGGGTTAAGTCGAGTTGGGGGTTCGCTCTATTTGGGGTATCGGACGAGCCGGGAGTGCAGGAGGCGAAAGAGGTGGGTATTCTGGCCTTTGCGTCCCTGGTAGCCCGGCGGAGGATTCTGCTACAGTGGAAGGATGCGAGGCCCCCAAGCGTGGAAGCCTGGATCAGCGACATGGCAGGGTTCATTAAATTGGAGAGGGTAAAATTTGCCTTGAGAGGATCTGTGCAAGGTTTCTTCAGGCGATGGCAACCGTTCCTTGATTTTCAAGCGGAGCGTTTGGAGGTGGACAGCAGCAGCAGCAACCCGGGGGGTGGGGGGTACTTTGAGTTTACTACTGTGTTTATTATCATTTAATGAGGGCTTGTATATTGGGGGAATACGTGACATAGCTATAAGATGTTTATGTGTTCTTTGTTTTTTTCTTATTTCTGTAAGGGGGGGGTGGTTGTTGAAAATATGTAAAAATTTGAATTAAAATATTTTTAAAAATAATAATAATTTGTCATCCTCAACTAGAAGACTTCGACTATTTATCATCAAGTTAATACAACTCGGCAAGACAAATGAGTAATATATATATTACATCTCTGCAATATGACACTTGCCACTTATTATACCAAGCCTGAATTTTATTTGCATCTTATACTATAGAACCGGCTGGGGTCAGGCCAATTTAGAACTTGTGTAATGAGATGGGGTTAATTAGTAATCTCAGAGTAAAAGAGTCCATGGAACAATGTGAGAATAATATGAAGGAATTTTTCACAAATTTTAAACTGACAAGTCGGAAAAAAGAGTCTAAAGGGGCAGGGGGAATCTGATGCCGGGGGCGGGGGGAGAGAGAGGGCCTCCACGAGGTCCCGGTCCTTGATCGGAGCCTTCCGATCGGCGGGCAGCCAAGATCTGGAGGGGGCCTACCTCCTTCCATGCGGGCCCGCTTTTAGGATGTTGCTCTGCGGAGGCGCAGAGATGGTAACCACGTGCATGCGTCGTCGCGGAGATGACTGTCGCATGCATGCGTGGACCCGCGCCGGCCATGCAGGGCCGCCATTCGGCACCGGAGCAGCACGCAGCACTCTGGCGCCGTGCTAGCCCCCTAAAAACTGGTGAATTGCTGGGCCAGCAGGCCTGTTGACGCCGGAGTACACCATTCAGGTGTTTACGTTGGCATCAACACAAATCCCGGCCATGATTTTCCCAAACTCCCTGGATCCTAGAAATGTCTCTGCATATTGGAGTCTACAAAGGCGCAGAACGACTTCTGAAGGGTAAATCAAGATCGGCAATCAATGCTGGCTTTGACAGTGAGCCTCACATCTCAAGAGATAATTTTTTTAAAAACTGAGTAGGCAAAAAGCTGGTAAACGGAGTTTGAGAGAGAGAATAGAAATAAGACTATTTTGTAAATTGTGAGAACTTATTCGATGTTGACATTCAGAAAGATTTGGGTGTCCTTGTACAAGGAACAGAGGACGTTTGTGTGCAAATGCAACAAACAATTCGGAAGGCAAATGGAATGTAGGCCTTTATTCAAAATGGTCGGAATACTGCAGTAAGAAGGTCTTACTCCAGTTATGCAGGGCTTTGTTGAGATTTTGATGGGGTACTGTGCTCAGTTTTCGTCTCCTTATCGAAGGAGGGATATATCTACCTTAGAGCTGGTGCTGCAATGGTTCACTCAATTGATTCCTGGGGTGAGAGGGTTGTTCTAAACTGAGTAAATTTAGTCTATAATCTCTGGAGTTGAGAAAAAGTGAATGGTGATCTCATTGAACTGTATAAGATTCTGAGGGAGAATGATGGGAGCAGATGCTGAGAGGCTAGTTCACCTGACTGGAGAGTTTAGAACTTGGGCATAGCCTCAGGTGAAGTTGTTTGTCATTTTAAAACTGAGATTCAAATGGTTGATAATCTTAGGAATTCTCCAGCCCAGAGGACTGTGGATGCTCTGTCTTTGAGTACATCTAAGGCTGACATAGATTTTTGGACTTTAGGTGAATTAAGGGATTCTGGGAGTGAGCCGGAAAGTGGAATTGGAGCCCAAGATGGGCCATGATCCAATTGAATGGCAGGGCAGGCTCAAGGTTCCTTATGGCTTACTTGCTGTATGTGGGTATGGAATGCTTCCATAACTGCAATCATCAGTGTACAGGTCAAAACGTCCTGACCTGATGACAGATGGATGGTCGTGAGCTGAGGGTATTGCGGCCGAGGAACCTCTGTAGCGCTGCCATGTTGCTAAGGTGACTGGGCCCGTACAGTTCTAACCATCCTTGTGCTAAGTATGACTTCAGCCAATATGGTACCCTTTATTCCAATTGTCCTCAATCCGACCCAGGCTTATTGAGACCACAGTCAGTCAAATGCTGCCTTGAAGTCACGGCAGTCAATCTCACTTCTGGAATTCAGCTCTTTGCTGTATCTAATATGCTCTGTTATTTCTTGATACCACATGGAGTAAATTGGTTGAGGACTTGCATCTGCAATGCTGGGGACCTCAGGAGAAGGCCGAGATGGATCATTTGCCTGGAATTTAAGGCTGAAGATGGTTGCCTTGTCTCTTGCACTCACATACTGGCCTTTGCCATCATTGAGGACAGTGATGCCCATGGAGCCTAGTTCTCTTGCCAGTTGCTTAATTCATAATTGGATGTGGCAGGGTTGCGGAGCTTTGTTCTGATCTGTTGCTTGTGGAATCACTGAACTCTGTTTATTGCATGCTGCTTCTGTTGTTCAGCAATCATTTGGTCCTAGTTTGAACCCTCATTTTTAGGTAGGCTTGCTGCTGCAGCTGATCTGCTCTCCTACACTCCTTGTAGAACAAAGAAAATACAGCACAATGTTATCGTATCTGGTGGCTGGGTTGATGCTGAATGGTCCATCTGATTTTATTTATTTTAGACTTTTTTGTTTGATATAACTGAGTGGCTTGCTAGACCACTTCAGAGGACAGTGCCAACCATGTTGTTGCTGTGGGCCTGGAGTCACACACAGGCCAGATGGTCAAGAGTTTCTTCCCTGAAGTGCATTAATGAGCCTGTTACGTTTTCTATGAAAATCTGGTAATTTTTATGTTCAACATTTTGTGTGATCCTAGACCAGTTGTTGGTAAGATCTGGTTAGGGTCCAATAATGTTTTGTTTAGAGTAGAGAAAGTTTTAGATTCAAGACACTTCCTAATAGAATAAAGCCACAAAATTACACTGGCTTTGAACAAACAAAAACAAACGTTACTATTTGAGGTCAGAAAGATAAAACAATTTACAATATCTATCTTGCATCTAACATTCAGGGTTACGATGAGATACAAATGAACTAACAAGCACATATGGTAGAACACACAACATTGCACACTAAATAACAAATTTGACCAAAACAGAATCCACGGATTTCTGAACTCACCCAGACATCAGTAAACACTTGAGTCATGCAATCTTAAAGAAACACTGCTCTTCTAATGAAGGGTTCCTGCCTTCAACTTCGAAGATCAAACCTTGGAATTCTCTCCACAAGCCTCTTGCACCAACTGGGACTGCATCAATGACGCCCCACCTCAGTTTCAAGCTCGTCGCCCGAGATTCTGTTCCACTCGATTACTAAATCTGCATTAAAGCACCAGCTAACAAGCACGACTTCAGCTCTTCGACCGCTGTGAGCAGAAAACGATTGCTTCAAAGTGGTAAACATAGAAACATGGAAAATAGGAGCAGTCTTTCGAGCCTGCTCCGTCATTCAATATGATCATGGCTTATCCTCTATCCGGATGCCATATTCCCATACTCTCCCCATACCTTTTGATGCCTTTAGAGTCTAGAAGTCACTCTATTTCCTTCTTAAATATATTCAGTGACTTACATAGATACATAGAAGATAGGAGCAGGAGGAGGCCTTTTGGCCTTTCGAGCCTACTCCGCCATTCATCACGATCATGGATGATCATCCAACTCAATAGCCCAATCCTGCTTTCTCCCCATAGCCTTTGATCCCATTTGTGGACTTGGCATCCACAAGGCCTTTGGTAGAAAATTTCCCAGGTTCATCTCCTTTTGAGTGAAGAAATTTCTCCTCATCTCGGTCCTAAATTGTCTACCCCATATCTTGAGATTGTGACCCCTTGTTCTAGATCCCCCAGTCAGAGGAGACAACATTCCTGCATCCAGTCTGTACAGATCTGCCAGAATGTTATATGTTTCAATTAGATTCCCTCTCATTCTACTAAATTCCCATGAATATAGGCCCTGATGACCCAATCTCTCCTCTAGTGACAATCCTACATTCCCAAGAATCAGTCTGGTGAACCTTTGCTGCTCTCCCTCTGTGGCAAGTATATCTTTTCTCAGATAAGGAGACCAAAACTGCACACACTATTCCAGGTGTGGTTTCATCAAGAACCTGTCTCGCTGCAGTACGACATCTTTGCTTCAGTACTCAATGAAGGCCAACATACCATTTGCTTTCTTAACTGCTTGCTGCATTGGCATGCTTGCTTTCAGTGATTGGTGTACAAGGGCACCCAGGTCCCTTTGTATGTCAACATTTCCCAATCTGTCACCATTCAAGTAATACTCTGCCATTCTGTTTCTCATCCGAAGTGCATAACTTCATGTTTTTCCACATTATACTACATCTGCCATGGATTATGCCTGCTCGCTCAACTTGTGGGAATCACCTCAAAGCTTCTTAACATCGCCCGCACCACTCACATTTCCACCAAGTTTTGGTATCTTTATACAGCATTGATCCGAGGGAAACACTGCTAGTCACCGTCTGCCACTTTGATAAAGACTGGTTTATGCCTACTCTCTGTTTTCTGTCTGCTAACCAATTCTCAATCCATGCCAATATTACCACCAATCCCATGAGCTTTAATTTTGCACACTAACCTCTTATGTGCATGCCTTTCCCCCATCGGCCCACAGCATGGAGTCACCAACTTTGAATCTTCAGGGCTTCTCCTGAGTCTTCTCTTAAAGTCTGCTAACTGCAGCCCTTTTCCTGTTTGAATCATATTTCTAAGTTCCTCTCTTCTTTTTATTTAATTGGGCCCTGTCTCTGTTGCCTTGTCTCTGTCCTCTACCTGGGATTCCTTTTGGGATCACTCCCTGTCCCCTGCCTGGGACTCTTGCCTTCAATGGTCAGATGATTTTGATTTTTAGCAACATTTCCGTGCAGTCAAGCTGTGCCCATCCTCAGCCCCAAGAATTTTTTTTACATTAAAAAAAAAAAAAAAAATTTAGAGTACCCAATTCATTTTTTTTCCAATTAAGGGGAAATTTAGTGTGGCCAATTCACCTAGCCTGCACATTTGGGTTGTGGGGACGAAATCCACGCAACACAGGGAGAATGTGGAAACGCCACACAGACAGTGACCCAGAGCCGGGATCGAACCTGGGACCTCGGCGCCGTGAGGCAGCAGTGCTATCCACTGCGCCACCGTGCTGCCCTTGCCCCAAGAATTTAAAGATGGAGATCTGTGTGTGTGTGCATCCCACTCCCAGCCTGCGCATGCATGGAAACTCCCGAGGTCTGTCGGCATTTGAAGTTCCTTACCCCTCACTCTCGGACAAAGGAAGTTAGATTCCATAGCACATTACTAAGACTATTTCTTTCATTCCACATCATAGAATCATAGAGTTTACAGTACAGAAGGAGGCCATTCGGCCCATCGAGTCAGCACTGGCCCTTGGAAAGAGCACCCTATCCCCGTAACCCAGTAACCCCACCGAACCATTTTGGACAAAAAGTGCAATTTAACATGGCCAATCCGCCTAACCTGCACACCTTTGGACTGTGGGAGGAAACCGGAGCACCTGGAGGAAACCCACACAGACACGGGGAGAACGTGCAGACGCTACACAGACAGTGACCCAAGCCGGGAATCGAACCTGGGACCCTGGAGCTGTGAAGCAGCTGTGCTAACCACTGTGTGCCTGTGTTGCCCTGTATTTAATTAACTGAATTTAAATTCCCCAGTTGTTGGTGGGTTTTGAACTTGTGTCTCTGGATTACTGGTCCAGTAAACATAAATACTTTGCTTGCGTTTTGTTTTCATTTATAAAGTTGAGTTAAAAGTTGTTTTACAGGAACCCTGAAGTACACTTTTCCTGCTATATTATGGTACTGCTGTATCTCTGCTTTTCAGTACTAAAACAATTTGACATCACTTCTGTTATCTTGGTTTTCATTGTTAAATCTGCTGACCAAAATGGTGGCTGTTCCATTTCCAGAGAGAGTGAAAGTTACAACGCATGTCCGCAGCTCATGCCCATGTCTTTACTACCCCTGTCTTCTTGTAATGCTGCAGTTTTACTTATTGAAAATAATTATGTCAGAGCACCAAATAATTATCTCAACTTTATCTCAAATGTAACTATTTATATGTTGAACTCAGCTAACTGAGTGGAAATTCAGAGTTGAAACTGAGACCTCCCATGGATTTGGGAGGCAACAACAATTTCAAGTACCTTCGAATGCAAAGGGAGGTGGAAATGTGACAATAGTTTGCAAGAATGGTGGGATCAAGAATAGTTTTTTTGAAGGGAGAGGTGATGATAACAGATTTAAAAGAGAGGGGAATAGCACCTGGAGATAGAGAAGGAGGGGGCGAGCAAGAGAAATTAGTTGACATAGGACTCGGAGGGACGTCAGCAGTTTAATGGGAATAAGGTTCATGGAGCAAGTGGGCCTCACAGGCTAGATGAACTCAAATAGGACATGATAACAAATTGTCTTTTAGGGATATAGGGGACAGATAGGGAGGTGGATTTGAGACCAGGAAGAGATCAGCCATGATCTGATTGCATAGTGGAGCAGGCTTGAAGGGCTGAAGTAACTTATTCTGCTCCTAATTCCTAAATTCCTACAAGAGAAAAACTGGAGCAAGATGCAAGATCAGGACTAGGGCAGGGAGTACTTTCGGAGACTTTAGTACTTAAAAAAAAAAACAATTCTTGATCCCACCTTCTTGCAAACTATTTGCACATCTCGAACCTCTCTTTGCATTCTAAGGTACTTGAACGTGTTATTGCCTCCGAAATCCATCCCCATCATTTCGCAAAATTTCATGTTTGAATTTCTCCAGTCGGATTTCAGGTTTTTCTATACAGTACTGAAACTGCTCTTTGTCAAAGTCACAAATGACATTTTATGTAACTTTTGTTATGACACAGCAGATGTTAATTGCTGAACAAATCAAACCCCAGAGGGAAACTTGATTCACTGGGTATTGATGTCAGCAAGAAATCTTGTAACAGTTTGGGGATGGTTTTAAATCTTTTTCTGACCTTGCCTCTCCTTATCTCTGTTACCTCCTCCAGCTCTGCAACCTCCAAAATAGCCAATTTCCTTTCATTCTAGGCTCTTTAAGAACATAAGAACTAGGAGCAGGAGTAGGCCATCTGGCCCCTCGAGCCTGCTCCGCCATTCAATGAGATCATGGCTGATCTTTTGTGGACTCAGCTCCACTTTCTGGCCCAAACACCATAACCCTTAATCCCTTTATTCTTCAAAAAACTATCTATCTCTATCTTAAAAACATTTAATGAAGGAGCCTCTACTGCTTCACTGGGCAAGGAATTCCATAGATTCACAACCCTTTAGGTGAAGAGGTTCCTCCTAAACTCAGTCCTAAATCTACTTCCCCTTAGTTTGAGGCTCTGCCCCCTAGTTCTGCTTTCACCCGCCAGTGGAAACATCCTGCCCGCATTTATCCTATTTATTCCCTTCATAATTTTATATGTTTCTATAAGATCCCCCCTCATCCTGCTAAATTCCAACGAGTACAGTCCCAGTCTACTCAACCTCTCCTCGTAATCCAACCCCTTCAGCTCTGGGATTAACCTAGTGAATCTCATCTGCACACCCTCCAGTGCCAGTACGTCCTTTCTCAAGTAACGAGACCAAAACTGAACACAATACTCCAGGTGTGGCCTCACTAACACCTTATACAATTTCAGCATAACCTCCCTAGTCTTAAACTCCATCCCTCTAGCAATGAAGGACAAAATTCCATTCGCCGCCTTAATCACCTTTTGCACCGGTAAACCAACTTTTTGCGACTCATGCACTAGCACACCCAGGTCTCTCTGCACAGCAGCATGTTTTAATATTTTATCATTTAAATAATAATCCCTTTTGCTGTTATTCCTACCAAAATGGATAACCTCACATTTGTCAACATTGTATTCCATCTGCCAGACCCTAGCCCATTCACTTAGCCTATCCAAATCCCTCTGCAGACTTCCAGTATCCTCTGCACTTTTTGCTTTAACACCCCCAATTTTAATTACTCCACCATTGGTGGCCATGTCACCAGCTGCCTTGACCCTCAGCTCTGGAATTTCCTCCCTCAATCTCTTCAACTCCCTACCTCACTTTCTTCCTTTTAAGATGCTTCAACCTGGTTGGAGTCATACCTGGCGCAAAGAAAGATGGTTGTGGTGGTTGGAGGTCAATCATCTCAGCTCCAGGACGTCACTGCATGAGTTCCTTAGCGGAGTATCCTAGGCCCAACCATCTTCAGCTGATTCATCAATGACCTCCCATCCATCATAAGGTCAGAAGTGGGTATGTTGGCTGATGACTCTATAATGCTCAGCAACATTTGCAACTTTTGAGATACTGAAGCAGTGCATGTCGAAATGCAGCAAGACCTGGACAATATCCAGGGGTAAGCTGACAAGTGGCAAGAAACATTCGCGTCACACAAGTGCCAGGCAATGACCATCACCAATAAGAGAAGATCTAACCATCGCCCCTTGACAGTCAGTGGCATTACCATAGCTGAGTCACCCACTATCAACATCCTGGGAGTTACCATTGATCAGAAACTGCACTGGACGAACCACATGAATACTGTGGCTACCAGAGTAGGTCAAAGACTAGGAATCCTGCAGCGAGTGACTCACTTCCTGACCCCCCCCCAAGGTCTGTCCACGGCCTATAAGGCACAAGTTAGGAGTGTAATGGAATACTCTCCACTTAACTGGATGAGTGCAACTTCAGTGACACTCGAGAAGCTTAACATTATCCAGACCAAAGTCAGCTTGATTGCTACCCCTTCCACAAATAATCAATCCGTCCACCGACGAACAGTGGCAGCTTTGTGTATTGTCTACAAGATGTACTACAGGAATTCTTTTGGCAGCACCTTCCGAACCTAGGGCTACTACCATGTGGAAGTGGAAGTGGAAGGACAAGAGCAGCAGATAACGGGGAACACCACGCCTGGAGGTCCCCCTCCAAGTCACACACCATTCTGACTTGGAAAAATATTGTCATTCCCTCACTGTCGTGGGATCAAAATCCTGGAATTCCCTCCCTAACAGCAAAGTGGGTGTATATACACCTTGGATTGCTGTGGTTCAAGAAGGCAGCTCACCACCACCTTCAGAAGGGCAACTAGAGATGGGCAATAAATGCTGATCAAGCCCAACGATGCACACATCCCTTAAAGAAGTTTTAAAAAAACTTTGGGCCGTCTGCACTTGTATCTCTTTATGTGACTTGGTGTCTAATTCTGCTTTGAATGCTCCTGTGAAGCACTTTGCAAGACATGTGGCTGAAAAAAAAATCTTGTTTGGGAATGCTTATGTTAAAGTACGAAAAATGGTGAATGGTAAGCTTTGGATACTTGTGTTTTCATGTTTGCTTTCTTTTCGTACACAAAAATATATCTGAACAGGTGATAATTTGCATCCTTGAAACAAAAGGTGACTGAGAAATCTGATCCTATATCATTAGAAAGAGCTACCTTGCTAGCATCATCAGCAAGCAAGGCAAAGAATGCAAGCACTTCAGATAAGAAGGAGATTAAATAATCCTGCTCACAAGTACTCGCGAATTCCCACAATCCGACACCGTTATCATTGAATGTAAACAGAAAAAAGTCTACTCTGGGGATTATAACCATTTCATTGAAAGAGGTGGGAGCACATTATGAAGATGTGTTCATGATAGTTTGACATGGCAGTGGTAATTAATCTTGGTCGGTTTGGACAAGTGTTCTCCAGAAAAAACATTGTTTACTGCAGAGATTGGATTTGCAAACTTGAAAATTCATATGCACCATATTGCTAAAGATCAGCGATCAGATAAATGAAAGAAAGGTAATTCACCTTTAGGGCATTTTGGACTGGGGAAAACCTTCATCAGGAATATATTTTATAAATCAATTATGTTGTGAATTTCATTAAAATATTTGTGGTTTTCAGAAGTATATAAAAACTTCCAATGTTTACGGTTAGTCGTGATCTTTAGTTTAAATTTTTTTTCCCTTAAGGGCAATTTAGCCTGACCAATCCACCTAATCTGCACATTTTTGGCTTGTGGGGGTGAGACCCACTCAGACACTGGGAGAATGTGCAAACTCCTCGCAGACAGTGACCCGGGGCCGTGATCGTCGTGATTGTTATTTGTAGTTAAATAGGGAAAGCAGTGAATGAAAAGAGATTTTTGTTTTCAACGGCCATTCAATGTTGTTGAACGTGGATGATTGTAAATAAAATTTTCGAGTATCTAATTCATTTTACCCAATTAGGGGGCAATTTAGCATGGCCAATCCACCTAGCCTGCACATCTTTTGGGTTGTGGGGGCGAAACCCATGCAAAATGGGGAGAAGGTGCAAACTCCACACGGACAGTGACCCAGAGCCGGGATTGAACTAGTACCTCGGCGCCGTGAGGCATCAGTGCTAACCACTGTGCCGCCGTGCTGCCCTTAATATGGATGATTTTAATAGGGATGGAAAATAAGGCAGCACGGTGGTGCAGTGGGTAGCACTGCTGCCTCATGGCGCTGAGGTCCCAAGTTTGATCCCGGCTCTGGGTCACTGTCCGTGTGGAGTTTGCATCTTTTCCCTATGTTTGCGTGGGTTTCACCCCCACAACTCAAAGATGTGCAGTGTAGGTGGATTGGCCATGCAAAAATTGCCCCTCAATTGGAAAAAATGAATTGGGTACTCTAAATTTATATTTAAAACAAATAGGGATGAAAAGTAGTTTTGATTTGAATTCCATTTTTGAAGTTGTTTGTGAAACAGCTAAATCCAATGTCAGAATTCCCATGCCGCAAGAAATGAAGCAAAGAAAATGTGTTTCCCTTCAAGAAGTTTCAGTTCAGACAGATATTCTGTGTGCAACTTTGATGATGGTTCAATTTCGGGTCCGGAATTGATATCAACTTTTTGGTGGCAAGCAGCATAATAAAAAGGTGAGCATTTATGTTGTTTAAAAAGTAAGAATCATTGCAATCTCATTGTTTCCTAAAAAAAAACTCTCCTCCTTAGATGAGAAATTGTCAAATTGGCATAAATGACAAATTGAACTCCAACAAATGCTCCATATTATGGTCCTGGACCAGACCCCAACTGTTGCTAGGATACTGGACAGAGACCCCAATATTTTATTTAATTCATAAGACTGTGAGGAACGGATACTTTGCTCTAGGAGTGACTCCACGTACAAATAGGGATATGGCATACTAAAACAAACCTCATTATTCACACAGTATTAAACTAACTTTAACATCATCCAAGAAATATCTTTAAAATTACCAGTTAAGCAACGCTTAACAATGAAATGAAGCACTTTACCTCCTAACTGACACATTTTTATCACCAATCAAACAAAACCCATCTCGGGTCAAATCCACTTTTAAATGCAGTTCGCAAACACAGGAATACTTGCTGTATGGACATGTCTTGGAGAAACTACTTTGAGAGAGAGAGAGATCCTTCAGGAAACAGCCTGCAGATTCTTGCCTGTGACAAACTATTTGTTCAACTTCCCAGCTTTTGGCAAAAGCTTTTGTTCAGTTCACAGCAAAATCTAAACTGAAACTCAACAGTTGACTGCTTCAATAATTTTGCCGTATAATCCTCCAGTGAAGAACATCGGGACATATCACTTACACATACTTCAAACATAGCTGGTGGTTGTCGATCATCTTCTCAACATGAAGCCTGTGGCAGGTGTGAGCAGAGCATGAAACAGCGCCTCTCTTCAATTTATATCAGATTGTAGAAATCTTACTGAGACAAGGTTTTGACGTGGGTCATTAACTCAGCCTTGGCATTAGCATGTCGCTTCCAGGTTTCCTGATCAGTTAGTGGGGGCAGGTGGAATGACATTTCAAATCTTTCAAAGGAAAGATTTTGAGTTAAAGGGACCTAAGCAGGCTTCAGAATGTCTAAACTGAACATTAATCCCTGAGGCTTCAGTAGCCACAGGTGTGGAAAACAGACCGAGGAAGGCTACCTCCCTGAGTCTCTGATTCCCTGCTGGAGGTCCATCTTGTAGTATCTGAGGGTCTGAACTGAGCTGATCTATCTCCAAGATGGCAGAATGAGACCAGCCTCAGACCAAACAGTGAGTGAGACACAGACAGAGTGAGAATTTGGTAATTTGGTGCAGTGAGGTGATTCGGTGAAGAGTGGGAGAAGGTGCTTTTTCCCCGACTGTTTTGTTCTCTCTCTTTCTTCGGGCCTAATTTTGGGAGCTGTTCGGAGGAGGAGGAGCAGTCTCTGTGAGTATAAAACCAAACGGTAACTTCCTGTTTTCCAGTTTTTTTTCCCCAAAAGTGACGCCAGAGGGAAGCTGTGATCTGATTGGTTGACAGCAAATCTGCCCCAAATTTAAAAAAAAAACACAGCTAAACTCGTAAACTTAAATTAAACTAATTAATTAATTAGTGATGGCTGGTCAGGTGATGTGCTTGAGCTGCTTGATGTGGGAGCTGGCAGATCCTATTGCGAGCTGCAGCGACCACATCTGCAGTAAGTGTTGGCTGCTCGAAGAGCTCCGGCTCAGAGTTGATGAGCTGGAGTCTGAGCTTCAAACACTGAGGCACATCCGGAAGGGGGAGACTTACCTGGACACTATGTGTTTCAGGAGGCAGTCACACCTGTCAGAGTAAGTAGTTTAAATCCTGCCAGTGGCCAGGGAGTGACTGCAAGTCAGGCAGGTAAAGGGAGCAAGCAGTCAGGAATTCAGGAGCCTCAGCCCTTGACCCTGTCCAACAGGTACGAGGCACTTGCTCCCTGTGTGGATGGCGAACAGGGCTGCAGGAAGGATGAGTCAGCTGACCAAGGCACCATGGTTCAGCAGGCCATTCAAGGGGAGGGAGTAAATAGGAAAGTTGTAGTTGTAGAGGATTCTATTATCAGGGGGATAGATAGTATCCTTTGTGAGCAGGATAAAGAGTCCCGCATGGTATGTTGCCTGCCCAGTGCTAGGGTGCGGGACATCTCTGACCGGCTTGAAAGAATACTGGAGAGGGAGGGGGAGGATCCAGTTGTTGTGGTCCATGTCGGTACCAACAACATAGGCAAGTCTAGAAAAGAGGACCTGTTTAGAGATTATAAAGAGCTAGGATTCAAATTAAAAAACAGGTCCTCAAGAGTCATAATCTCCGGATTACTGCCCGAGCCACGTGCAAATTGGCATAGGGAGGCAAGAATAAGGGAAGTTAACACGTGGCTGAAAGAGTGGTGTGGGAAAGAGGGGTTCCTTTTCATGGGACACTGGCATCAGTTTTGGGACAGGGGGGACCTATACCGTTGGGATGGTCTCCACCTGAACCGAGCTGGGACCAGTGTTCTGGCGAAAAGAGTAAATAGGGTGGTCAATAGAACATTAAACTAGAGATTGGGGGGAAGGGAAAGTCAGGGAACCAAGAGCTGAAGTAATCAGTGGGAAGCGTAGCTGCTTAGGAATACAAAAAAGCACGAAAAGACAGAACTCAGGAGAGGTTACGATAGTCCCCATCCCACAAAATATGACACAGTGTATGGAAAGGCTCAGTAAACCAAGGTCCACCACACTAAGAAAACAAAAAGGGACGGTCAATAGAGAATTAAAGGTGCTATATTTAAATGCGCGCAGTGTACGGAACAAGGTAGATGAGTTTGTGGCCCAGATTGTGACTGGCAGTTATGATGTGGTAGGCATCACAGAGACGTGGTTGCAGGGGGTTCAGGACTGGCATTTAAACATCCAGGGATTCACAACCTATCAAAAAGACAGAGAGGTGGGTAGAGGGGGCGGGGTTGCCTTGTTAATTAGGAATGAAATTAAATCAATAGCACTAAACGACATAGGGTCAGATGATGTGGAGTCTGTGTGGGTAGAGTTGAGGAACCACAAAGGCGAAAAAACCATAATGGGAGTTATGTACAGGCCTCCTAACAGTGGTCAGGACCAGGGACACACAATGCACCACGAAATAGAAAGTGCATGTCAGAAAGGCAAGGTCACAGTGATCATGGGGGACTTCAATATGCAGGTGGACTGAGTAAATAATGCTGCCAGTGGACCCAAGGAAAGTGAATTCATTGAATGTTTACAGGAGGGCTTTTTGGAACAGCTTGTGATGGAGCCCACAAGGGGACAGGCCATTCTGGACTTCGTGTTATGTAATGAGCCAGACTTGATTAAAGATCTTCAAGTAAGGGAACACTTAGGAGGCAGTGATCATAATATGGTAGAATTCAATCTCCAATTTGAAAGAAAGGAGGTAGAATCAGATGTAAAGGTGTTACAGTTAAATAAAGGTAACTATAGGGGCATGAGGGAGGAACTGACGAAAATCGACTGGGAGCAGAGCCTAGTGGGAAAGACAGTAGAACAGCAATGGCAGGAGTTTCTGGGAGTAATTGAGAACACAGTACAGAGGTTCATCCCAAAGAAAAAAAAGGTTATCAGAGGGGTGATTAGGCAGCCATGGCTGACAAAGGAAATTAGGGAATGCATCAAAGCAAAAGAGAAAGCCTATAATGTGGCAAAGAGTAGTGGGAAGTCAGAAGATTGGGAAGGCTACAAAAACAAACAGAGGATAACAATGAGAGAAATAAGGAAAGAGAGGATCAATTATGAAGTTAGGCTAGCCAGTAACATTAGGAATTATAGTAAAAGCTTCTTTAAATACATTAAAAACAAACGGGAGGCAAAAGTAGACATTGGGCCGCTCCAAAATGACGCTGGTAATCTAGTGATGGGAGAAAAGGAAATAGCTGAGGAACTAAATAAGTACTTTGCGCAGTCTTCACAGTAGACGACATGAGTAATATCCCAACAATTCAGGAGAGTCAGGGGGCAGAGTTGAATATGGTAGCCATCACAAAGGAGAAAGTGCTAGAGAAACTAAGAGGTCTAAAAATTGATAAATCTCCGGGCCCAGATGGGCTACATCCTAGAGTTCTAAAGGAGATAGCTGAAGAAATAGTGGAGGCGTTAGTTATGATCTTTCAAAAGTCACTGGAGTCAGGGAAAGTCCCAGAGGATTGGAAAATCGCTGTTGTAACCCCCCTGTTCAAGAAGGGAACAAGGAAAAAGATGAAAAATTATAGGCCAATTTGCCTAACCTCGGTTGTTGGCAAGATTCTAGAATCCATGGTTAAGGATGAGATTTCTAAATTCTTGGAAGTGCAGGATCGGATTAGAACAAGTCAGCATGGATTTAGTAAGGGGAGGACGTGCCTGACAAACCTGTTAGAGTTCTTTGAAGAGATAACAAATAGGTTAGACCAAGGAGAGCCAATGGATGTTAGCTAGCTTGACTTCCAAAAGGCCTTTGATAAGGTGCCTCACGGGAAACTGCTGAGTAAAATAAGGGCCCATGGTATCATAGATCATAGAATTTACAGTGCAGAAGGAGGCCATTCGGCCCATCGGGTCTGCACCAGCTCTTGGATAGAGCACCCTACCCAAGGTCCACACCTCCACCCTACCCCCATAACCCAGCAACCCCACCCAACACTAAGGGCAATTTATCATGGCCAATCCACCTAACCTGCACATCTTTGGAGTGTGGGAGGAAACCGGAGCACCCGCAGGAAACCCACGCACACACGGGGAGGATGTGCAGACTCCGCACAGACAGTGACCCAAGCCGGAATCGAACCTAGGACCCTGGAGCTGTGAAGCAATTGTGCTATCCACAATGCTACCGTGCTGCCCCACGGTATTCGAGGCAAGGTACTAACCTGGATTGATGATTGGCTGTCAGGCAGAAGGCAGAGAGTTGGGATAAAAGGTTCTTTTTCGGAATGGCAACCGGTGACGAGTGGTGTCCCGCAGGGCTCAGTGTTGGGGCCACAGCTGTTCTCTTTATATATTAACGATCTAGATGACGGGACTGGGGGCATTCTGGCTAAGTTTGCCGATGATACAAAGATAGGTGGAGGGGCAGGTAGTATGGAGGAGGTGGGGAGGCTGCAGAAAGATTTAGACAGTTTAGGAGAGTGGTCCAAGAAATGGCTGATGAAATTCAACGTGGGCAAGTGCGAGGTCTTGCACTTTGGAAAAAAGAATAGAGGCATGGACTATTTTCTAAACGGTGACAAAATTCATAATGCTGAAGTGCAAAGGGACTTGGGAGTCCTAGTCCAGGATTCTCTAAAGGTAAACTTGCAGGTTGAGTCCGTAATTAAGAAAGCAAATGCAATGTTGTCATTTATCTCAAGAGGCTTGGAATATAAAAGCAGGGATATACTTCTGAAGCTTTATAAAGCATTAGTTCGGCCCCATTTAGAGTACTGTGAGCAATTTTGGTCCCCACACCTCAGGAAGGACATACTGGCACTGGAGCGGGTCCAGCGGAGATTCACACGGATGATCCCAGGAATGGTAGGCCTAACATACGATGAACGTCTGAGGATCTTCTGGGATTATATTCATTGGAGTTTAGGAGGTTGAGGGGAGATCTAATAGAAACTTACAAGATAATGAATGGCTTAGATAGGGTGGACGTAGGGAAGTTGTTTCCATTAGCAGGGGAGACTAGGACCCGGGGGCACAGCCTTAGAATAACAGGGAGTCACTTTGAACAGAGGTGAGGAGAAATTTCTTCAGCCAGAGAGTGGTGGGTCTGTGGAATTCATTGCCACAGAGGGCGGTGGAGGCCGGGACGTTGAGTATCTTCAAGACAGAAGCTGATAAATTCTTGATTTCTCGAGGAATTAAGGGCTATGGAGAGAGAGCGGGTAAATGGAGTTGAAATCAGCCATGATTGAATGGTGGAGTGGACTCGCTAGGCCGAATGGCCTTACCTCTGCTCCTATGTCTTATGGTCTTAAGGTATAGCTGGAAGTGGCAAATAAAGTTAGCAGCAGGCATGTGGTCGCTTATTACTGGATTCACTGCTGGAAGAGATTCAGTGAAGGCAGGAAAGGTGTGTGACAAACCTCATTTTAAGCTCCAACACTGTTCATACGAAAACACTTTGTAGCTCCATTCACCGCCCCCCCTCTCTCCAGGAAAATCCTCATATCCCCATCTGATCAGCCAGCACTGAAGCTCCCCATCATCTTATTGACACCTCACACCCAGCCTCCATAAAAGCTGTCCGTCCCACCTCCCCAGACAATAAATGTATTGCCTTCCTAACTCCCTGCTTTCTCTTCCCGCAGAAAAATGCACAAGAAGAGGCAGAGATTTAGCGGAATGGGTTAGGGGACCTCCAGCAATAACCACCTCGATAGCCCTTGGCAGTGAATGGCCACTCTGCCTAGGAGGTCTTGTTTTAGGAGATGGCTACAGATGTTAGCAACAAAAGGCCATGAATGTCTGGATGTCTAAAGGCACTGGTGCTCACACATATTGGGAGAGTTTATTGTCTGCCTGCAAACCCTGTGTTAATGGCTCAGCTCCTTTGAGGTGGATCTTTGTATGTATTCCATTTGTCTTGTGGAGTGGTAAAGGGTAAGGAGAAGACAGCTGGTGCTGCTGCTGGTGTTGCTGATGCCGCCCTAGTGCTGTTGGATTGATACTTTTCTTACTCCACATCAGAGGTGCGAAGTAGGGCTATACAAGCTGTTGCCATGTCATTCATGAAGTTGACAGCAAGGAAGTGCAGCTGAAGGTGAACAAACTGCAGGACGGGTGGAATGCCTTCACTGAAGAAGAGAATTCCAAAGTCTCATGAACTTCAGAGAAAAAAATTCTCCTTATCTCCATCTTCAATGGGAGACTCCTTATTTTTTAATTACACTCCCTAGTTGTAGATTCCTCACATGGGAAAACATTCTCTCCTTATGCACCCTGTCGCGCCCCTCAGTATCATATGTTTCAATACGATCACTTAATTCTTCTAAATTCCCACAGGCATGTAGGCCTCTGGGGTAAAACTACATGAGTACATCTAAGATAAGAAACTCTTTTGTTTTCAGATTCTTAAAGTATGAATCTTGAAAAAAATATTGGGGAAGAAATTCACGCACCTAGCAGTTGTAGAAAGTTCCGCGGACTATTTAGTTAGTGGTCTTCCTCTCTCTGCACTTTCCTCCCACACCCATAAGTCAGAATAAAAGTAAGCGTGCATCACACTGCTCCAGGTGGCACTATGCGAACAGATCTCTCCCTCAGTATCTTAAGGATCCAGGTCACTTGTGACAGACTAACTTCACTCTTCACATTGCTGACCTTGTGAGTGCTCTTCGCCAAAGAGGGCCAAGTTGGAACTTCAAGTACTCAAGAAGGAGGTTGGAGAGTGAGAAATTTGGAATCTGTAAGAATTAAGTGGATCATAGAATTTACAGTGCAGAAGGAGGCCATTCGGCCCATCGAGTCTGCACCAGCTCTTGGAAAGAGCACCCTACCCGAGGTCAGCACCTCCACCCTATCCCCATAACCCAGTAACCCCACCCAACACGAAGGGCAATTTTGGACACTTAAGGGCAATTTATCATGGCCAATCCACCTAACCTGCACATCTTTGGACTGTGGGAGGAAAACGGAGCACCCGCAGGAAACCCTTCGCCCAGACAGTGACCCAAGCCGGAATCGAACCTGGGACCCTGGAGCTTTGAAGCAATTGTGCTGTCCACAATTGTGGCCACCTGCATGCAGTTGATTCATAATGTGCATTGGGTTGCAATTAGGGCAGGAGATAGTTTTTGTGCTACAATTTCTGGCGTTAGAAAATAGGCTAATTTCACAAAATGTGGATTCTGTGCCTCTGTCTCTTATCGTTTGCAACCAACTCATGAAGTCCCATGCATCCATTGGTTTGAAATATTCTGAGAATGGGATTGTGTTAGCAGTTTGAAAAACAAAGTAGCAGCCAATCATGATGTATCTGCAGTAATTGACCTGTCCTCAGTAGGCAGCTGGCGGATCCCTTAAATTGTGTAAATGTCAAAACTGTTTAATCTGATCTGGAATAAAAGCTTCAATATTTGACTTGGCTGTATCTCAAGAAATCTACCCAGGTAACTTGTTAACCAGGTTTATTTTACCCTCTCATTCATCACTGTTAATGATTTGATTTTTGGGTTGAGATGCATTTGCAAAGCAGTACAGATTATAGGCTGTGAGTCATTCTTTTGAAATTGCATTTTTAATAGTATCTGCTTTATTTTCTAACGTGAAAGTTAGGAAGATTTGCATTGGTCATGTCAAAGACTTCATTTCATAGCATTGTGGGTAAAACAGATGGATTCCATTGCAGCTTTTTAACTTTTATATGGAGGTTGCAGTTTATGACTGTTTAACCTAAAGGGTGTAACCAGCTATTGGAACAAAGTGTTCAGGTAACTCTTCCCCCTCCTTGATGCCTCTCGATGTCTGCAGCTCAGACACCAGCTCAATACTCTCAGCTGAAGATGCTCAAGCCGCAGAGTCTTATGGCAGGCATGGTTGTCTGGGTTTGCAATACTTTTCACAAACTTCTACATATTGCAGTCACAGCATACCACTTGCCCTGGCATGCCTGTTTATTATTTATTTATTTGAATAGTTAACTAGTTACTAATTAAGTAAAGTAATAGCACGTTGCAGTTTTCTAGCTTGGGGACAAAAGCTGAACTCTCATCAGATACTGAAAGAAAAACATAGACTAAAAAAAGCAGCACCTCTTTCTCTCTGCACCATCTTCCTACTTGCATCAAATCCTGACACTATCACTTGATTCAGGAAGCATTCTGTTGCCCAAGCAGCAAAGCTGCATAGTGTCTGCTGCAGCCTCGCCTAGGAGCAATGAAGTCAGTGGCTAGGGAACAGCATTTGTGATAGGAAACAATGGCTTCTACTTTCTCAATAATTAGTTGGACAGAACTTGCGCTGGTCAGGTGTCATTGGTCGAACAAATAAGCCATTTTAGACCAAGTGAAGGGATTGAGAGACATTGGGCTGGGGTGGATGGGAAGCGCAAGACAATTGGATCGTGGAAATAAATAAGAATGGCTGAAGCATGGTGAAAAAACTAGGTGACCAGTTGGTTGAATAGGGATTTGACTATTGTTTTTGAGGTGAAGAGCAAGGTAGAGTGATGGGAATGGAAATATCAAGGCAGCTAAACGCTCTCCTGTCAAAATGTTGGATGCAGGATAGTGAGAGTACATAAAGCAACAGAGAGCCAAATAGTATTCATGTGATTCCAGGTCTGGCATTGAAGCCCAGTCTGGTTCAGCCTAAGCTTGTGATTGGGAGGGAGATGGAGTCAATGGCAATAAAGAAAAGCTTACAGGAGGATGGTCTTTCTGATGCTACATTGCAAGACATTTTGATTCATTCACAACTTGGTCCGTGGACATGAGCGGATCCCAGAATAGAGATTAAAATAGCTCCCTGTAATAATATCATTAAATATGAAGCTGGGGGTCAATGGGAGAGTTGAGCATGAAATGGAAAGTCTTCTGTTGGGTTGAATCTTATCTGCATATAGAACAGTGACTTTAGTTATTGGACAGCAATCATCACAGCCCCATGATATTACAATAGAAACCCCTCTAGGTAGTGCATTTGATGTCAATGCTCACTCTTATTTGCATCTCTATTCATGATAAAATAGCCAATGGCAGTTCACAGCAAGACTTTGAAGAACTGTCAGGTTTGGGAGATTATGGTGCAGTGGTATTACCACTGGACTAGTAATCTAGAGACCCAGGGCAATCCCCTCAGGTTTGAATCCCACCATGGCAGAAGTTTAGTTTGAATTCAATACAAATCTGGACTTAAAAGTCTAATGATGACCATGAAACTGTTGTTTGCCATACAAACCCCATCTGGTTCACTAGTAGCCTTGAGGGAAGGAAATCGGTCATCCTTACCTGGCATGGCCAATATGTGACTCCAGCCCATTGCAATGTGGTTGATGCTGAAATGACCGAACAAGCCACTCAGTTCAGGGCAATTAGGGATGGGAAGTAAGCGCTGGCCCAGCCAGTGACGCCCACATCCCATGAATGAATAAAAAGAGAGTGGCAGACAAAATATGCGCTGCCTAAATACTGCATCATGTCTATCTGAAACAAGGCCTCATCATCACCCTTGACCTTCAGCATCTTCAAAATTATACTTTTCCTTCGCGGTTTGCATTCTGAAATCCAATCTCGGTTTAAAAATGACACTTTTTAGAAAAGCTTCCACTCCATTTTTAACAGCGAATCCAGTCCAGCATTTGACACCAACCACTTTAGGATCTATTTTTCTTGACTGTTGTGCAAACTGCTCACAATTCCTTTAACTCTCAATTCCCAAAGTGTATTAAAATTATTTCAGATGTTTGTTTAATCTTTGAAGGCAATTGTCCCACTTAAATCTGATTGCTGCAATTGTCTCTTTAGCTCATAACACCTTGTTTACTCTTCCTTGAATTCTATTCACTTATCTCCAGACTTCTTGGGTCCTACTCTTAATTTCTCTAGTTTCTTTAACTAATTGCTCTTCAAAACTTGTTTTCTTAACCATTACTCCACGGTATGGCCTTTCTTTTAGCAAAGCTGAGAGAGATGTTCCTTCTCTCGCCTTCTAAACCAATTGCTCCTAGCAGAGCTGTGAGAACTGCCTTCTCTATCGTTACCTATTTTCAACTGCAATCAAATTCGCTAACTAAAACCTAAAAGCTACCTTACAAGGATCCAGCTGCTAAGCAGCCATTCCTGCCTTAGCCCTCTATAAGCTCAATAGACACTGGGTTAGAACTGAATACAAGCACCTTTGTCCAGCACAAATTTAATGATTGGTTTTACCCTTCCAGGCATAGAAACATTAAATTAAACCCACTTCAAACTATACCTTATTTCTAATATTTACCAATACAAAAATAATCCCTGAAAACTATTTTTGGTTTCCAAACACCTGCTTCAACTAGTTAGGAAATCAGTTTCCTTACCCTGCACAAATCCGAACTTCAGGCAGTTTTGCACAGGAGTTGGTTTCCTAACACAAATCATGCTCCTGTTTCCATCTCTGTGGCAATAATCCAGCGTGATGTGTTTGTATGGCTTTTGTTTTCTCGGATGTACCTTGAAAAGATTTTACCATTCGCTCAAATTGTACTTTCCTTAAGCTTGGGAAAGTTTGAGCTATGATGCTGTGGTTCTATTTAAATATGGTTCTATGTATCTATGTAAATACTGTCATGTTTAGTTCTGTCAAAAAGTTACCCAAAATTCACACATGTATAGGTATTATTCCAATTGTAGAAAGACTAGCTATGTCATTTTCATTGTATAGTGATAATTTATTGATTTCCCCATGCAGTGACTCGGAGTTGTTTTTGTTACATAGGTCAATGCACCAGATAATCTGCTACTCGCCATCGCTTGCTTGTCGCTGGAAAGTAAATGTGTGGATATTACATGAGCAATGTAATGCTTTCAGTGACTGGGTGGCCTTATCACCAGTGCCCGTTCCTCCAATGTTGAATGTAGCTCTTAACTGCCGAAGGCCTCAATCTTGCACGTGGCCTTAATTGGCAACTTTGTAGCCACTTTTGGAACTCTTTAACCACCACTTGTGCCTCAGTTGATTAGGTGACAAGCCAGGTGCTGGAAAGTGGGGTTAAAATGAACAGCTAGTTTCATTTCCTCCTTTTTTGGCTGATGCTCATTCAATGAGCTGAATGGCCTCTTTTCTGTGCGGTGACCATTCTATAGAAACTCTGGAGGGTTATGTAGAAATTTCCTCACAATTTTCTAAGGAAAAGGTTGGGTTCTCGTACAAAATTGCATAACAAATTGGGGTTCTCGTTGTTGGACCCAGAGCAGTTGGGTTCTAGTAACAGAACAAAAAAATGGGGTGCTGGTCCAAACCCATAACAATATTGAACACCACTTGGAGGAATCACTGAATGTGACAGGGATGCAGAATGTACTCTGGGTGGGGAAGTTTAATGTTCATGACCAAGAGTTACTCGGTTGCACGACTACTGACTGAGCTGGCCAGATCCTAAAGGACACACCTGCTAGATTGTGAATTTGGCAGGTGTTGAAGGAACCATCAAGAGGGAAGAAAATATGTGACCTCACCCTCGTCAAGCTATCTGTCGCAAATGCATCCATCCATGACATAATTGATAGGAGTGGCCGCTGCACAGTCCTAATGGAGACACCAACTCCTGTCTTCACATTTAGGATATCCTCTTATCGTGTTGTGTGGTACCACTACCGTGCTAAGTGGGATAGATTTGAAACAGATCTCGGAATTCAAAACTGGGCAAACATGAGGCGCTGTGGTCCATCAGAAACAAAATTGAAAGTAACTACAATCCACAACCTCATGGCCCAACATAATCCCCCTTTCTATCGTTACCATTGAGTCTGGTTCAATAAAGAGTGCAGATGGCATGTCAGGAGCAGCACTAGGCATAGTTTAAGTATCAACCTTGTGAAGCTACAACATAGGACTACTTCCATAACAAACAGTGGAAGCATTGTGTGATGGACAGAGCTAAGCGATCTCACAACCAAATGATTAGATCTAAACTCAGTAGTCCTGCCACATCCAATGGTGAATGGTGGTTGACAATTGAATAACTAACTGGAGGAGGAGGATCCACAAAAATCCCCAACTTCAATTATGGGGGAGCCCAGCACATCAGTGCAAAAAGACAAAGCTGAAGCGTTTGCCGCCATTTAAAGCCAGAAGTGTAGAGTGGGTGAACCACTCAGGCCTCCTCCTGAGGTCCCCAGCATCATAGATGTCAGTCGTCAGTGAATTTGATTGATTTGATGTGATATCAAGAAACAACTGAAGGCACTGGATGTTGCAAAGGCAATGGGCCCTGACAATATTCCGACAATATATTCTGGCAGTAGTACTAAAGACTTGTGTTCCAGAGCTAGTGTTGCCCTAAACAAGCTGTTCCAGAACAACTACAGCACTGGCATCTACCTGGCAATGTGGAGAATTGCACTGGTATGTCCTGACCTTGAAAAGCAACTGACCAATTGCCGCCAAAAAGTCTACTTTCAGTCGTCAACAAAATGATGGAAAGTGTCACAGACAGTGCTATCACTTACACAGCAATATCCTGCTCAGTAATATTCAGTTTGGTTCCGCCAGGGTTACTTGACAGCTCATCACAGCCTTGGTTCAGACATGGACAAAATAGCTGAATGCCAGAGATGAGAGGAGAGTAGCTGCCCTTGAAATCAAGACAGCATTTGACCTAGCTAAACTGGAGTCAATGGGAATCAGGGGGTAAACTCTCCATTGGTTGGAGTAAACCCTCACAGAGAGGAAAATGGTGTTGTGGTTGTTGGAGGTCAGTCACCTTAGTCCCGGGATATATCTCTGCCGGAGTTCCTCCAGCCCAACCAGTTTCAACTGTTTCATCAGTGACTTTCCCGACATCACAAGGTACAAGTGGGAATGTGCACAGATAACTGTAAAATGTTCAGCACCAATCATGACTCCTCAGATACTGAAGCTGTCTGTGTCCATATGCAGCAAGACCTGGACAATATCAAGTAAGTAGCAAGTTACATTTACGGCACACAAATGCCAGACAATGACCATCTGCAACAGGAGAGAATCTAACCATCTTACCTTGACACTCCATAATATTACCATTGCTGAATTCCCCACTATCAACATTGTAACATTGACCAGAAGCTGAATTGGGTCAACCATAAAAATACTATGGCCACAAGTGCGGTCAGAGGCTAGGAACTGCAGAGAGTAACTCCCCTCCTAATTCCCCAAAGCCTCTCCACCACCTACAAGGCACAAGTCAGGAATGTGATGGAATGCTCTCCACTTGCCTGGAGGAAGCTCAACACCATCAACAACAAAGCCACCCACTTAGTCGGCTGCCCATCCACCACCTTCAATATTCACTCCCTCCACCACGATGCACAGTGGTAGCAATGTATACCCACAAGATGCTGAACTCACCAAGGCACCTTCAGTACCTTTCAAACCTAGGAACTCTATCATCGAGAAGGAAAAGGGCAGGGCAGCAGATACATGACAACACCACCACCTGCAAGTTCCCCTCCAAGTCCCTCACCATCCTGACTTGGCAATATATCACCATTCCATCACTGTTGCTGGGTCAAAATCCTGGGGCCCCTCTGCTAACAGCACCGTGGGTGTTCCTACAACATTGTGCTGCAGTCGTTCAAGAAGGCAGTACACCATTGCCTTCTCGAGGGCAATTAGGGATGGCCAATAAATGCTAGCTTAGCCAGCGATGCCCACATCCCCTGAACAAATAAAATCAAATATGACGGTAAGTTGTGATATTTTTCAGTTGATTGGGGTTATTGATATAGTATTTCAGATGAATGCTTTTCACATTTTTGAACTGTGAATACATTATTTAGGGCAAAACCTGAAGTGAAATGAAATGCATCAACATGAGCCTCTGAGCAGAGAGAGAGAAGTGCCTACTTGTCATTGAGAAAAGAAATAAACTTACATTTATATTGCACAGTTCACAACTAAGTCCCAAAGCACTTTATAGCCAATTGAGTACTTTTGGAAGTGTAGTCACTGTTGTCATGCCATGTAGGAAACATGGCAGTTAATTTGCTTACAGCATGTTGCCACATCATAGCAATGCAGTAATATAATTTTCTTTAGTGAAGTTGGTTGTAGAATAAGTATTGGCCATGGCACTGTTGTAATGTGTCTTTGAGAGATAGCAGCATGCCATCACTAGAAGGAAAGTATGTCATGTGATCCTATTTCAGTTTGGCTGTAAGCAGATCACAACATGCACAGCTCCATAGCTGATATCTTCAATTTTCCATCTATGTATATATGTTCTCATGTACCTTGCCTTAATAAATCTACCCAAATGCTAACCCAATCATTCATGAGTGATGCCTTTATATCATTATAAAAATACAACATACTCGTGAGAAGCCCCCTGCTTTCCTTTAATTAGTGCCATGGGCTATTTTACATCCAACCAAGAGGGCAGATGGGAACTTGGGTTAAAGTCTCGTCTTAAAGAAGTTACTTTTGACAGTGCAGCACTTTCTTATCATTGTGCTGGCGTGCCAGCCTAGGCGGTTTTGTGCTCAAGTCTCTTGAGTGGAGAATGAATTCATATTCTGGCTTCAGTGCGAGCATACAACCAACTGCCCGACACCTTGATGGTAGTGAGGGGACTATCGGTGCCAGCTGACGTTGATTTGTAATGGCTGGTAATATCTGCTCACTTTTTTAAAAATACTATATTGAAGTTAACAAATCTAACTCATTATTGGCAATAACAATTGGCCAGTGATTTGAAATGAAAATCGCTTATTGTCACAAGTCGGCTTCAAATGAAGTTACTGTGAAAAGCCCCTAGTCGCCACATTCCGGCACCTGTTCGGGGAGGCTGTTACGGGAACTGAACCGTGCTGCTGGCCTGCCTTGGTCTGCTTTCAAAGCCAGCGATTTAGCCCTGTGCTAAACAGCCCCTCTTCCTGAACTTTGGTTTTGAGGACTCGGCTGATTTCTTTTGCAATTGATTTATTATGATTATTGGAGGATTGGAAGGTGAGGCCAGAGACCATAGCGTGTGTGCCAGGCCTTGAGGTGGTTTGAAAATTCAACAGGAAATATACTAAGTAGGGATGGGGGAGAAAATAGCCGAGGAGAAATGAGACAGCGATGTGGTCAAATTAAGAGAAAAAGCAAGAGAGCCCTGAACAAAGCAAGTGAGAGGCCCAACAGAAATATGTTAAGGCAACAAATGAAAGGAAGCTGATGAAAAAGGAGTCACTTGGGCCCCTAACTCAACAATCAGAGAGACTGGTATGCAAGGAATGAAGAGCTGAAGTGGCAGTTCTTAAACAATTTTATTGTTTGAAGGAGTTTTAGGGACTTGAAATTAAAACATGCTTCCTCTTGTACATTGAGCTGTAATATGTAGTATTTTTTCAGTATCTTTAATATTTGTGCTCTTTGTTAATAAAAAAAGATTTTTTCTGCAGCTCAATGTGCCTGGATTTACTGCCTCGTGTTTCGCATTTGCTCACCAGTGTGGATCAAGCAGTTGCAGCTTTGTTGCCCGGCATCATTCTGTGGTGACCTGAGGGCAACATGAGAAGTTTAAAACCCCACACTGATTTTTATCAGTAAATGCTGACATGTTGACACTACCTGGGAAAGGCAAACAGTTGACAGTTTTATGTATGGCGCAGATTCGGTGCAAATGTTACAAATAGAATTCCCAGCAGGAATATGTGCATGTGGATGCATGAATGTATATTGTTAATTGTTCAAGCTCTTTGTTGTCAGACCTGTAGCACCATATATTAGCTTTGTACATATTGTACAAGGTCACCTGTCAAATCTATTTAGTTTAACCCACTCAAAATATCATGTTTGGCAAATAATTTATGTTGGAAAAGTATGCAGTTGCATTTTTGTGGATGTGCCAAGCTTCTAATGTAACTTTCTTGGATTCCGTTAATTATTCTCAGATTTTTATCAGTAAATGCTGACATGTTGACACGACCTGGGAAAGGCAAACAGTGTTATGTATGGCGCAAATTCGGTGCAAATGTTACAAATGGAATTCCCAGCAGTAATATGTGCATGTGGATGCATATTGTTAGGATTATCTGGCAGGGAGGCAATTTCAAAAGCAGGATGGACAGTGTAGGTGCTAATAACAAGGAAAACGGAAGACAGAGTGGTGTAATTTTTATAAAACGAATGGGGAATAGATGAAAACAGCGGAAATTTGCATTTATATAATGCCTTTATAAAACGTTCTCGGGGTGGTCCTGATCGTGGGAGAAGCGCCCAAGCTGGCACCATTTCCAAGGCCTCCGTCAGTGTGGTAAACGTGAACTGCAGTAAAGTCTTGAAGGGCTAATAACTGGGAGAGTGTTCTTGTTGAATAGCGCACTTTCACTCTCAGCAAAGGTATGGTGTGGAGCTGATGTTTAGTCAGAGGCTGAGGTTAAAGAGAGCAGCTCCTTCCATCACTGCTTATCATGTTGGCTTGGACCCTTCGCGGAATTGTCTCCCATTTGCAGCATGCCATAGGGTCTCTGCAAGGTGCAGCGAGGCCTTTACCCTGTTGCGTTGCCCCACAGCTACACACCTCGTCAAAGGTTTTAATGTCAACTGAGCACAAACCGAATGATGGAAGTATGAAAATGAAAATCGCTTATTGTCACAAGTAGGTTTCAAATGAAGGTACTGTGAAAAGCCCCTAGTCGCCACATTCCGGCGCCTGTTCGGGGAGGCTGTTACGGGAATTGAACCGTGCTGCTGGCCTGCCTTGGTCTGCTTTCAAAGCCAGCGATTTAGCCCTGTGTTAAACAGCCCCTTAGAGGAAAGCATCAAACACTAAACAGGACAGAACTACCTCCAGGGGCGACACCGGCTCTTTGTTTTCTTTATTTACAGCTGGGGCACGCAGAAAAGAGTTCGCAAAAAGTCAAATGGGTGACATATTGGGTGATGCTTCGGAAGGAGCTAAAGTTGCAATAATGCCAGTTCCAATAAAACCTTTAAGTATAGATGAATGGAAGAAATTGAAAGATGAATGCTACAATAAAACTTGTTTTGAAGTAAGCATGATGAAAAAATTACAGTCCACTTGTGCTGATCTTTTAAAAAAATATTTTTATTCTCCTTTTTCACATTTTCCCCCACATTTACACCCACCAACAATAAACAATAATCAGTAACAAATATGTCAGTCCCCATATCAATAACGACGATCCCATCCTCCCACCAAACCCCAAACATTCGCCCGCATGTTCACACAAACAATGACAAAAAGGAATTAGGGATCACCTATAGTCGCCATTAACACACACAGCCCTCCTCCCCCCAACCCTCCCACCTACACGCCCCAACTAATGTTCAATGTTATCCAGTTCTTGAAAGTACATAATGAATAATGCCCATGAATTGTAGAACCCCTCCATCCTTCCCCTCAGTTCAAACTTAACCTTCTCAAGAGTCAAGAATTCCAACAGGTCCCCCCGCCACGCCAGGGCACAGGGCGGAGAGTTTGCTCTCCAACCTATCAGGATCCGCCTTCGGGCGATCAACGAGGCAAAGGCTACAATATCTGCCTCCGCACCCTTTTCCAACCCTGACTGGTCAGACGCCCCGAATATGGCCTCCCGGGGGCCCGGGTCCAATTTCACGTGGACCACTTTAGAAATTACCCTAAAAACCTCCTTCCAGTAATCCTCTAGCTTTGGACAGGACCAAAACATATGAACGCGATTAGCGGGCCCTCCCCCACAACATTCACACACATTTTCTACTCCTTCAAAGAATTGGCTCATCCTCGCCCTCGTGAGGTGTGCTCTGTATACCACCTTCAGCTGTATCAGCCCCAATCTCACGCACGAGATGGAGGCATTCACTCTCCGGAGCACGTCACACCAGAACCCCTCCTCCATATCCTCTCCCAACTCTTCCTCCCACTTTGTTTTGAACCCTTCCAGTGGTGCCTTCTCCTCTTCCAAAATAGCTCCGTAAACCGCTGACACTGCCCCCTTCTCCAGTCCCCTTGTCGTCAGCACCTCCTCCATCAATGTGGAGGCCGGCTACACCAGGAAGCTCTGTATCTCCTTTCTGGCAAAATCACTTGTGCTGATGTTGATGTAGCTAAATCACTATTAGCTTTTGTGACCATGGAAACTGGCACAGTTGAGTATGAACTCCTGAAGTACTTGGCATTGTGTGTCCAAAAGCAATACCTGAGTGAGACGCTTGATTTATATATCATTATGCGAACTAAATTCAAAATTTTGGACGTTGGGAACTTACAACCTCTTTATCCTTTGTTTTAATGTGGAGATGCCGACATGAATCCCAGTTCCAGGTTGAGGCCGCACTTCAGCAGTCAAGGGCATTCAGCCTCTGATCTCCGGGTAAGCGTTCTCCAAGGCGGCCTTCAGGACGAGCGACAACGCAGAATCACCGAGCAGAAACTTATAGCCAAGTTCCTCACACATGAGTGCGTCCTCAACCGGGACCTGGGATTCATGTTGCATTACATTCACCCCCACCATCTGGCCTGGGCTTGCAAAATCCTACCAACTGTCCTGGCTTGAGACAATTCACACCTCTTTAACCTGGGGTTACCCCTATCTCTGGATCTGTGAAGACTTAATTACCTGCAAATGCTCACATTCAAAGCATTGTCTTGCATCTTTGAATTTGTCTATATATGTGTTTCTAGAACATACCTCTTCATTCACCTGAGGAAGGAGCTGCGCTCCGAAAGCTAGTGTTTGAAACAAACCTGTTGGACTTTAATCTGGTGTTGTAAAACTTCTGACTGTCCTTTGTTTTAGTAAGACAGATGATTGGAGGGAGGCTGCGATGTTTTTAGATTAAATCAAAAAAATGATTAACCCATCACCAAGGAATTATGGAAATGTCATCATTTCTGCATTCTGGCATAAAGAAGTAGAAACTGCTTTGGGTTGCTTAAAGAGAAGGAAGGCAAAAACTTAAAACCAAATGAGAATAGCTTACTAGAGTTTCTGAATATGGCAAGTCATTTTGTGATGATCAATATGAAAATATGATGATGTATATCCTTTCTTACCTGAGCGGCAATCCGATTTATCTTGGGGAGCATTTAATTCACAACATTCATTCATGATTTGACAGGTAAAAGTTTAGTTATAATGCCCTTTTTCAATGTTGGTTTGATGTTTGTTGCTAAATTTCAACATGTATTTGAATGTTGGATTAGGTGCAGTAAAACAAAAGGGCAGCACTGCTGCCTCACAGCGCCAGTCGGCGTGGGTCCCAAAGGTCGGCGGGTTGGCAAAAGTGGGTCCCAGGGAAAAAGGTTTGAAAAACACTGCTGTAAAATATTCATAAACATTTCCAGTCACTAATAAGCAATCAAATGCACCAAGAGTAGCAAGTTTGGTGTCTGATAAAAACACTTTGTCTTCACAGTTCTTTCGTTGTGATGTTGGCTTCCAATACACCTCTATTGTATGATCGAGGAAATAAATACAGAACTAAACAGTTCTGAAAGAAACGTCACTTAACGAACCCATACATTTGCCAACCACATCTTTTGTCCATGGAGCTTGCGTGCCAAAACGTATTGGGCCTCTATGCACGAATGCCTTTTAGATGTTTCTTGGCAATCTCATGATCCTTCAGTGGATCCCACTCTTACTTTTAAGCCTCTTATAATAGTTTGCAGACCTCCTGACAAGCAACTTGGTCACAAAGAATTGGTAGTTACTGAGGACTCATGCTCGGCACACTTGGTTCAAACCTAACTATAATACTGTCTTAATCCAAAGCGTCTTTGGTGGATTTCCCTTTTTACCTTCAATGGCTATGTGAAATGATTTCATACAAGGGTTTTCTGCTACAGGTGATGTTTTCTTTTTCGTCCCACTTCATGTTGTGACTGCTGCAGGAGCTCAGGGACAGCATGAGCTTCTTTAATGGATTCAGTGCGAGAGTGCACAGAACAACATCCAACAGTAGCAAATAAAATAAACAAATTAAAATAAAGAGAGAAAATAAGCAACTTGAAATTCTGTATGATTTGAAATAAACAATTTAAAAACAAGCAAATGGATAGCTGCAATTTCTAATACAAGAATTTAAATAAAAATAAATTAAAGCATACTTTTGCATGGACATTTTATTTTGCTTTCATGAGCAACATACAGGATATCAAACCATTCTTATTTTTAAAAATGCTTTTCTTCCCCTATTCATGTTGTGTAGGGCACTTCTTAGAACATGTCTGCGGTTTTCATGTCATAGAGTCATACAGCACAAAAAAGCCCCTTGGCCCATCGTGTCTACACAGGCCATCAACCTACGTATTTTAATCCCAATGCTTGGCCCATAGCCTTGTATGCTATAGCTTTTCAAGTGGTCACCTAAATGCTTCTTGGATGTTGTGCAGTTTCTGGCCCTGTCACCCTTTCAGGCAGTGCAATCCAGATTCCAATCATTCTCTGGGTGAAAAAGTTTCCCCTCAAATCTCATACTTTATTGACCCCCTCTACTAAGGGGAAAAGTTCCTTCCTATCTACCCTATCTGTGTCTCTCGTAATTTTGTACCAGGTCCCCTCTCGGCCTTCTCTGTTCTGAGGAAAACAACTGCAGCCTAACCAGCCTTTCTTCCTAGCTGAAACTCTCCAGCCCAGAAATCATCCTGGTGAATCTCCTCTGCATCCCTCTCTAGTGCAATCACATCCTTGCTATATTGGAAAATTCCTCTTGTATTTCATGAATCACCGCTGTATTGGAAAATTGCATCCCACACTTGATAATTATCTTGAAATCCTTTAGTGATTATGCTTTTTAAATCAGTAAAATATCTTTCTTAATCACTTCTACCTAAATCTCATGAAGCTGTTTGACAGCAACACTGAATGTTTAACATGTAATGTGTACTATATATGCAAATATTTATCACAGAATAGTGGAGCAACAAACATTCGAAAAAATATAGTATTAGTTTTGTACTTTATCTTGCTGGCCCTGAACCAACTCTGACTCTTAATATTTAGAATTAAATTGAACATAAGAGGGAGCTGTTGTTCAGTATTTTCTTAGAATTACAAATTATTTACAATTGTAGGAATATCTGCTTTACTCAGTGCTTCGTGCACTGTCTATATTTCAGCATTATTCATGGGTTATCTGTTGAATCTTGATCTTTTAGGGACCATTCTGACTGTCATCCACTCTGTCCAGTCATTTCTCCACACCATGATTATCAAACATCACATGAACTTCGAACAAAAACATTATTTATCATGAGTCATTTTTGTTTATGTTTAGTCACCATAGTAACTCCAAGTTTGCAAATCAATGTGCACGCATGCACACACACAATTATTACTTGGAGATATATTTGCATATTTTTAATTTGTTCATTGCCTCCTCCAAGGGGTGTTCAATATGGGACGGTTCTGGTATATCATTTGGATGAGGCAGGATAGATTGTGATAGCAGGAGGTTACTATGGCATTGTTTCACCTGAGACTTCATGGGACCTGGAGATTCCCTGCATTTTTATTTTACTTCAGTTCCTGAGTATCTCAAGACCTTTTTAAGGATAGAATGCAAAATTGTGTCGAACAACTTGGTCTGTATTTTTTTAATGAAGACAGTTCGATGTGAGTTCAAATAGTGAACCTTCTCAATGGTTTCATATTTGATGCAAACTAAAGCACTTGGATATTCATGTTGAGCTGTATTTGTGTTTTAGCTTATGTTGTGTTGAAGCCAAAAGATTAATGAACCAGAAGAAGGTTGTACTGTGTGTACAAACTCCTAATTACAGTTAAGTATAACTTGTTAGTCATATGGTTGGAATTTGCAGAAGCAGGTCATCCTGCAGTACATCCTGTTAGATTCTTTCCTCGATTTTTCAGCTCGAAATTCTTTGCCCCTCAAACTGCCAGATGTGCAAGCTGATAATGGCACAACGAGGGCGCCAGTGCATCTAGGACTCTAGATCAATGGGTCAACAGCGTATTGCTTTAACCAGTGAAACGTAAGGATTGAGAAATAAATAGAGGAAATATTGAGAAGAAGGATGAATTAGAGTGGGCAAAATCCTTGAGAAATCTGTCAATGAAAGAGAAAGAAGTGATAGAAGGTGCTGTTGACAGTGCTATCGCAAGGCATTTGCACAGTGATAACCTGCTTGCTGATGCATAGTTTGCTGAATATTAAGAGAATCACTCATCTCCTGGCCTCATTATAGCCCTGGTTCAAACATGGACAAGAATATTGAATTCAAGAGGTGAAGTGAGGGTGACTGCTCTTGACATCAAAGCAATATTTGACACAGTATGGTATCAAGGATCCCCAGCAGAATTGACGTCTATGCACATCTCCACTGTTTGGAGTCCTATCTAAAATAAAGGAAGATATTTGTGGTTGTTGGAGGCCAAACATTTCCGTTCCAGGGCATCATGCAGGACATCCTCAGGGTTGTGTCCCAGGCCCAATCATGTTCAACTGCTCCATCAATGACCTTTGCTCCATCATAAGGTCAGAAGTGGGATATTCGCTCATGATTTCACAATGTTCAACTCCTCAGATGTTGAAGCAATTCATGTCCACGTGCAATGGGAGGAAATTACAGGGGCTCTGACTCAGAAGAGGTACCAGACGATTGGAGGACAGCTAATCTGGTTTCACTTTTCAAGAACGGTGGCAGAGATAACCCAGGAAATTATAGACCAGTGAGTCTCACATCAATGGTAGGGAAACTGTTGGAGAAAATTCAGACGGGCATAATCAATCAGGACTTGGAGAGGCAAGGTCTGATCAGGAACATTTAGCATGGCTTTGTCAGAGGGGAGATCATGTCTAACAAATTTGATCAAATGTTTTGACGAGGTGACCAAGTGTGTGGATGAGGGCAGTGCAATTGATGTAGTTTATATGGATTACAGAAAATCCTTTGACAAGGTCCCACATGAACATAGAACATAGAACATAGAAAATACAGCACAGAACAGGCCCTTCGGCCCACGATGTTGTGCCGAACCTTTGTCCTAGATTAATCATAGATTATCATTGAATTTACAGTGCAGAAGGAGGCCATTCGGCCCTTTGAGTCTGCACCGGCTCTTGGAAAGAGCACCCTACCCAAACTCAACACCTTCACCCAACACCAAGGGCAATTTGGACATTAAGGGCAATTTATCATTGGCCAATTCACCTAACCTGCACATCTTTGGATTGTGGGAGGAAACCGGAGCACCCGGAGGAAACCCACGCAGACACGGGGAGGACGTGCAGACTCCGCACAGTCAGTGACCCAAGCCGGAATCGAACCTGGGACCCTGGAGCTGTGAAGCAATTGTGCTATCCACAATGCTACCGTGCTGCCCTTGAGAACAAATAAATCTACACTATATCATTTAACCGTAATCCATGTACCTATCCAATAGCTGCTTGAAGGTCCATAATGTTTCCGACTCAACTACTTCCACAGGCAGTGCATTCCATGCCCCCACTACTCTCTGGGTAAAGAACCTACCTCTGATATCCCTCCTATATCTTCCACCTTTCACCTTAAATTTATGTCCCCTTGTAATGGTTTGTTCCACCCGGGGAAAAAGTCTCTGACTGTCTACTCTATCTATTCCCCTGATCATCTTATAAACCTCTATCAAGTCGCCCCTCATCCTTCTCCGTTCTAATGAGAAAAGGCCTAGCACCCTCAACCTTTCCTCGTAAGACCTACTCTCCATTCCAGGCAACATCCTGGTAAATCTTCTTTGCACCTTTTCCAAAGCTTCCACATCCTTCCTAAAATGAGGCGACCAGAACTGTACACAGTACTCCAAATGTGGCCTTACCAAAGTTTTGTACAGCTGCATCATCACCTCACGGCTCTTAAATTCAATCCCTCTGTTAATGAACGCGAGCACACCATAGGCCTTCTTCACAGCTCTATCCACTTGAGTGGCAACTTTCAAAGATGTATGAACATAGACCCCAAGATCTCTCTGCTCCTCCACATTGCCAAGAACTCTACCGTTTACCCTGTATTCCGCATTCATATTTGTCCTTCCAAAATGGACAACCTCACACTTTTCAGGGTTAAACTCCATCTGCCACTTCTCAGCCCAGCTCTGCATCCTATCTATGTCTCTTTGCAGCCGACAACAGCCCTCCTTACTATCCACAACTCCACCAATCTTCGTATCATCTGCAAATTTACTGACCCACCCTTCAACTCCCTCATCCAAGTCATTAATGAAAATCACAAACAGCAGAGGACCCAGAACTGATCCCTGCGGTACGCCACTGGTAACTGGGATCCAGGCTGAATATTTGCCATCCACCACCACTCTCTGACTTCTATCGGTTAGCCAGTTCGTTATCCAACTGGCCAAATTTCCCACTATCCCATGCCTCCTTACTTTCTGCATAAGCCTACCATGGGGAACTTTATCAAATGCCTTACTAAAATCCATGTACACTACATCCACTGCTTTACCTTCATCCACATGCTTGGTCACCTCCTCAAAGAATTCAATAAGATTTGTAAGGCAAGACCTACCCCTCACAAATCCGTGCTGACTATCCCTAATCAAGCAGTGTCTTTCCAGATGCTCAGAAATCCTATCCTTCAGTACCCTTTCCATTACTTTGCCTACCACCGAAGTAAGACTAACTGGCCTGTAATTCCCAGGGTTATCCCTGGTCCCTTTTTTGAACAGGGGCACGACATTCGCCACTCTCCAATCCCCTGGTACCACCCCTGTTGACAGTGAGGACGAAAAGATCATTGCCAACGGCTCTGCAATTTCATCTCTTGCTTCCCATAGAATCCTTGGATATATCCCGTCAGGCCCGGGGGACTTGTCTATCCTCAAGTTTTTCAAAATGCCCAACACATCTTCCTTCCTAACAAGTATTTCCTCGAGCTTACCAATCTGTTTCACACTGTCCTCTCCAACAATATCGCCCCTCTCATTTGTAAATACAGAAGAAAAGTACTCGTTCAAGACCTCTCCTATCTCTTCAGTCTCAATACACAATCTCCCGCTACTGTCCTTGATCGGACCTACCCTCGCTCTAGTCATTCTCATATTTCTCACATATGTGTAAAAGGCCTTGGGGTTTTCCTTGATCCTACCCGCCAAAGATTGTTCATGCCCTCTCTTAGCTCTCCTAATCCCTTTCTTCAGTTCCCTCCTGGCTATCTTGTATCCCTCCAATGCCCTGTCTGAACCTTGTTTCCTCAGCCTGACATAAGTCACCTTTTTCCTCTTAACAAGACATTCAACCTCTCTTGTCAACCATGGTTCCCTCACTCGACCATCTCTTCCCTGCCTGACAGGGACATACATATCAAGGACACGTAGCACCTGTTCCTTGAACAAGTTCCACATTTCATTTGTGTCCTTCCCTGCCAGCCTATGTTCCCAACTTATGCACTTCAATTCTTGTCTGACAACATCGTATTTACCCTTCCCCCAATTGTAAACCTTGCCCTGTTGCACGTACCTATCCCTCTCCATTACTAAAGTGAAAGTCACAGAATTGTGGTCACTATCTCCAAAATGCTCCCCCACTAACAAATCTATCACTTGCCCTGGCTCATTACCCAGTACTAAATCCAATATTGCCCCTCCTCTGGTCGGACAATCTACATACTGCGTTAGAAAAGCTTCCTGGACACACTGCACAAACACCACCCCATCCAAACTATTTGATCTAAAGAGTTTCCACTCAATATTTGGGAAGTTAAAGTCGCCCATGACTACTACCCTATGACTTCTGCACCTTTCCAAAATCTGTTTCCCAATCTGTTCCTCCACATCTCTGCTACTATTGGGGGGCCTATAGAAAACTCCTAACAAGGTGACTGCTCCTTTCCTATTTCTGACTTCAACCCATACTACCTCAGTAGGCTGATACTCCTCGAACTGCCTTTCTGCAGCTGTTATACTATCTCTAATTAATAATGCCACCCCCCCACCTCTTTTACCACCCTCCCTAATCTTATTGAAACATCTATAACCAGGGACCTCCAACAACCATTTCTGCCCCTCTTCTATCCAAGTTTCCGTGATGGCCACCACATCGTAGTCCCAAGTACCGATCCATGCCTTAAGTTCACCCACCTTATTCCTGATGCTTCTTGCGTTGAAGTATACACACTTCAACCCCTCTCCGTGCCTGCAAGTACTCTCCTTTGTCAGTGTTCCCTTCCCCACTGCCTCATTACACGCTTTCGCGTCCTGAATATCGGCTACCTTAGTTGCTGGACTACAAATCCGGTTCCCATTCCCCTGCCAAATTAGTTTAAACCCTCCCGAAGAGTACTAGAAAACCTCCCTCCCAGGATATTGGTGCCCCTCTGGTTCAGATGCAACCCGTCCTGCTTGTACAGGTCCCACCTTCCCCAGAATGCGCTCCAATTATCCAAATACCTGAAGCCCTCCCTCCTACACCATTCCTGCAGCCACGTGTTCAACTGCACTCTCTCCCTATTCCTAGCCTCGCTATCACGTGGCACCGGCAACAAACCAGAGATGACAACTCTGTCTGTCCTGGCTTTTAACTTCCAGCCTAACTCCCTAAACTTGTTTATTACCTCCACACCCCTTTTCCTACCTATGTCGTTGGTACCAATGTGCACCACGACTTCTGGCTGCTCACCCTCCCCCTTAAGGATCCTGAAGACACGATCCGAGACATCCCTGGCCCTGGCACCCGGGAGGCAACATACCTTCCGGGAGTCTCGCTCGCGACCACAGAATCTCCTATCTATTCCCCTAACCATTGAATCTCCTACAACTATTGCTTTACTATTCTCCCCCCCTTCCCTTCTGAGCCCCAGAGCCAGACTCAGTGCCAGAGACCTGGCCGCTAGGGCCTTCCCCCGGTAGGTCATCCCCCCCAACAGCATCCAAAACGGTATACTTGTTTTGAAGGGGAACGGCCACGAGGGATCCCTGCACTTTCTGCCTGTTTGTTTTTTTTTTTTCCCCCTGACTGTAACCCAGCTATTCTTGTCCTGTACCTTGGGTGTGGTTACCTCCTTGTAACTCTTCTCAATCACCCCCTCTGCCTCCCGGATGATCCGAAGTTCATCCAGCTTCTGCGAGTACCGCAGAAGGAGAGTACTGAGAGACTGATAAAGAAGGTAAAAGAAGGAAGGGTGGTATGTGGTGCAGTGGTTAGCACTGGGACTGTAGCGCTGAGGACTCTGGTTCGAATCCCGGCCCTGGGTCACAGTCCATGTGGAGTTTGCACATTCTCCCAACGTCTGCGTGGGTTTCACCCCACAACCCAAAGATGTGCAGGTTAGGTGGATTGGCCACGCTATATTTCCCCTTAATTGGAAAAGAAAATAATTGGTTACACTAAATTTATAAAACAAGAGAAAAAAAAGGAGGTAAAAACACATGGGATCCAGGGTAACGTGGCAAGTTAGATCCAAAATTGACTTAGTGATAGGAGACAGAGGGTGGTTGTAGAAGGCTGATCGTGTGACCGGAGGCTGGTGTTCAGTGGTATACAAAAGGGATCAGTGTTGGGTCCCTTATTGTTTGTGATACATATAAATTATACCGAAGTAAATGTGGGAGGATGATAAGTAAGTTTGTAGCTGACACATAGATTGGCTGGGTGGTCGACAGTGAAGAAGGTCTTGGGTTACAGAGTGTATAGATGGATTCATCAGATGGACAGATAAGTAGCAGATGCAATTTTAACCCTGAAATGTGTGAGATAATGCACTTTGGAAGGAATAACATGACAAGGGTGTTCGTAATCAATGGCAGGACAGTAGGATGCACTGTGGAGCAGAGGGACCTTGAGGTGTTTGTCCACAAATCCCTGAAGGGGAATTGACAAGTTAATAGGGTAATTAAGAAGGCATATAGGACACTTGCTTTTATCAGTTGTGACATAGATTATAAGAGAAGGGAGGTTATGTTGGAGCTGAATATGACTTTGGTTAGACCACAGCTGGAGTACTGTGTTCAATTCTGGTCACCACATTTTTGGAAGGATTGCACTAGAGAAGGTGCAGAGACGATTCCCCAGGATGTTGCCTGGGATGAAGCATTTTAGCTATGAAGAGAGGCTGGATAAGCTTGTGTTGTTTTCTTTGTGGCGGAGAAGGCTGAAAGGGGATCTGATTTAGGTGTATAAGATTGAGGGTGGATAGGAAGCAGCTGTCCCCCTTAATTGAAGGGCGAATAACACGGGAGCATAATTTTAAGGTGAAAGACAGGACGTTTAGAGGGGTTTTGAGGAAAGAAAATTCACCCGAGGGTGGTGGGAATTTGGAACGCACTGAATGGGAGGGTAGCGGAGGCAGGACACCTCACAATCGTTAAAATGTACTTGGATGAGCACTTGAAATGTCACAACATTCAAGGCTATGGACCAAGTGCTGGGAAGTTGGATTAGTGTAGATAGAATATGTTTTTTGTCGGTGCAGGCCTGATGGGCTGAAGGGCCTCTTATGTACTGTATGATTCTAACAAGACCTGGACAGCAATCGGGTTGTCCGCCATTTACAAGTTGTGCCTATAACTGTCAACAGTCTATGCTCTGGTATTCCTTCCAAACCTTTCCACCTCTCAACACCTCTTTTCCTTTAAGATACACCTTAAAATCAACCTCATTCATCATATGTTCGATCATCTGCTTTAATATCTCCTTATGTGACTCCAGGTGAAATTTTATTTGATAAAGTTCCTGTGAAGCACCTTGGCGTGTTTTAGTGTGCTAAACTCATGTGTAAATATTAGTTGTTGAAGGGATACTTCCTGCTATTCTTTACTCAACTTAACTTTCTGCAGTGGGTTTACTGGATAGCTCATGTGTAAAAGCAGTAGCCTACTGAACATCGTCAGGCTGTTGGTAGCAAGATGGCGTTTTTGTGAAGCTAACAGTTGTGCAGCACCAAAACATCTTGCAGCTTGTACTGAATCACAATTCTTGGGCATCTCATTTTTGCCACAAGTTGCTTGCTGTCTTTTGCATTAAGAACAGAATATTCTTCTTCTACTATCGACATGGGTCCCAACTGAGTTGCTCTCTCTCTCTCTCTGGAATTCTGCTACCATCTTTAACCTGACTACTCATAACCTCATGTTTGACCTATTTGTCTAACTTCTGGTTGCTGCCTGTCCTCATTTGACTGCACCAGACCCTCAGAACGTAGTTGAAGTTTTGACATTCGCTATAACAGATCCAAACTTCTGACTTTCAGTAATGTTTCTCAGCGTGAACTATCACTTTCACAAACAATGCATTCATTTTTATACTTGATAAGAAACAGCACAATGTAATTGGGCCAAATGTTTATATTTCATATTTTATTAAAAGACCTATAATTTTTGAACAGTTGGCGTGATAAGCGTCAGTAAGCCCCGAAGGGTTTCTATATATCTGATACAGTTTGCAATTTTTAGAGTCTTTCGAGAAGACAGTAGCACTTACCACAGGCCACATGGTACACAAGAGAGGGGGATTGTGCAACGGAGTGTGTGCTGTGCTGCTAAATTTGAGTACAACTTATAGCAACTGCTGCAATGTTCCTGTTACATCTTCTCTGTGTTACACCACCAATTAACTGATTCTCACTGTACGCATTCAGAGCCAAATCAACGTTAACAGGGAATGCACATTTTGCTTACTGGTTCATTTCTGTTCTCCATTATAACTATTATCTTATGTTTAACCTGACAGTTTGCAAACTTTGTATTCTGTTCAATCCTGAGAAAACTTCAATCTTCATATTCTCTCTGTCACAATACTGCTTGCTTCGGCAGCATGGTATTACCTGTCTCCAGCACTACAGCTACATTACTTTGCAACAGGACTCAAACTGCTCCAAAACTTTTCTGCCTCCATCTTGCATAAATTCTGCCACTTGTAACCTTGCACGCATTACTTCATGCTTGCTGATTTCCCAATATCCTTGCTTTCAAAACACCAAAATTAAAATCTTCCCTTCACATCGAAATCCTCTCAGCCTTGGCGCACTCTTAACTCTTTAATCTCCTCCAACTTTTTATTGCTCGGTAGCATAGTGGTTAGCACCATGGCTTCAAAGCACTAGGGTCCCAGGTTCGATTCCCTGCTGGGCCACTGTTTGTGCGGAGTCTGCACCTTCTCCCCGTGTCTGTGTGGGTTTCCTCCGGGTGCTCCGGTTTCCTCCCACAGTCCAAAGACGTGCAGGTTAGGTGGATTGGTCATGCTAAATTGCCCTTCGTGTCCAAAAAGATTAGGAGGGGTTATTGGGTTAGGGGGAATAGGGTGGAAGTGAGGGCTTAAGTGAGTCGGTGCAGACTTGATGGACCGAATGGCCTCCTTCTGCACTGTATGTTCTATGCTTCCGAAAACACAGTTCCTTTTACTTTGGCTCTTTGTGTGTCTGCCCGACCTGTATCCCACTATTGAACATAGAACATGGCGCTGTGAAGCCACAGTGCTGTGAAGCCACTTGTGCTGCCCTGCTGCCCAGATACTCCAGTTGCATGGGCTTCCTATTCTGTTGAACAACTACCTAAATCAATACAGGATAAGGTAGATAGTCGACATCTTTTCCCAAAGGTAGAGGAGTCTAGAACTTGAAGGCATATGTTTAAAGTGAGAGGAGAGAGATACAAAAGAGACTAGAGGGGAAATTGCTTCACACAGAGGGTGGTGAGCATCTGGAACAGGCCGCCAGAGGCAGTGGTAGAGTTGGGTACAATTTTGTCCTTTAAAAAGCAGTTAGACAGTTACATGGGCAGTGTGGTATAGAGGGATATAGGCCAAATGCAGGCAAGTGGGACTAGCTTAGTGATAGAAACTGGGTGGCATGAACCAGCTGGGCCGAAGGGCCTGTTTCCATGCTGTAAACATCTGTGACTCTATGAGAGAGATAGAGAACCTAAAGGCATGGTGTAACGACAGCAATCTCCCCCTCAACATCAGCAAAACTAAGGAGCTGGTCATTGACTTCAGGAAGCAAAGTATTGCACACACCCCTGTCTGCATCAATGGTGTTGAATGGTGACATAGTTGACAGCTTCAAAATCCTAGGTGTACACATCACCAATCACTATTTGTCTGTAACTAATCACTATTTGCCTGTAAGCAATCACTATTTGCCGATGTACTTTGTCGATTATTATTTTTGTCTACTGTGTACATTCCCTTGGCCGCAGAAGAATGCTTTTCACATGTGACAATAAATCAATCAATCAAACCAACAGTGTGTCCTGGTCCACCCACGTCGACGCTAGGACCAAGAAAGCACAGCAGTGCCTATACTCCCTCAGGAAACTAAGGAAAATCGGCATGTCCACAATGACTTACCAATTTTTACAGATGTACCAGAGAAAGCATCTTATCTGGCTGCATCACTGCTTGGTATGGCAACTGCTCGGCCCAAGACCATAAGAAACTACAGAGAGTCGTGAACTCAGCCCAGCCCATCACGTGAAACCACCTCCCATCCATTCACTCTGTCTACACCTTCCGCTGCCTTGGGCAGTCAATCAATGAAAACTTTCAGCCTCTTCAAGCTTCAAAAATCTCACTCAAATGCAAAGCTATGCCCAACTCATCAGCTGCCTTTCCTAATATGCTCCTTGTTGCTTTGGCACCCATCTTTTGTATGTTTATTTGTGAATATCCTGATCCTCATTTCTGGAGCAGCTTGCTACTTTTACACCCTCATTGCTGTTCACCCACTGAATAATGGATCAAAATAAATCCAATTTTGTTTCAGAAGACTAGCTACAAAGTAATATTTGTGAAAGAATTCCGATTAGAAATTTTTTTCATTCAAAATAAAGATAGTTGCATATCAATTTATGTCCGTGGGATCACCGAGAACCTGCGTTCTCTAATAGCTTCATGGAATTGGGCTGCTTTACTTCAATAGAAACAAAAGTGCAAATTGATAAAAATGCATATTTTGCCGAAATAATCATTACCCATCACCCACTGCTTGTTGACCTACATTGTTCCCAGCAAGTTGTTTCCAAGGTTACCTTCTCTGCTTGTGCAAGTTCCAATTATGCTGAGAATAATGCTGCTCTTCTTCCTACTCTTAACCCTCGTTCCTTCTTGATGATCCTGTGCAATGCTTTATTTTGATGTAGACAATCTGCTCCCATGAGTTTACTGAAGGTGCTGTGAAATTATCAACTAGGTGGTCTATAGTCAAGATTTTTTGTTTATTCCATAGTGTTACGTTGAAGAGTGATAACTTGCATAAGCATATGAGGGAATTGGAAAAGGCGCCATCTTGCTCGCCCACACTCTCTTGTTTTTTTAATTTTAGCTCTAATGTAACTTTTCTTGTTATCCAGCAGTGAAAGTGATTTTGCAACTAGCCACAAAATATCCTTTGGCACAACTTAGAAGTCTCATGAGGAAACTATTTCAAGCGGGTCTCAGAATTCCACCTTGCTGCATTAGGCATGTAATGAAACTTTTGGATTTAAGCCTTGTTTCCTTTCTTACAATCCTGTGCAAATAAGACTGTTCTGTCTTTTAAAGTTTTGAAAAGCCTGAAGCTGTACTCATTCAGGCTCAGGCCGCCTTTCTGTATCAGAACTTTGATAATGCAAATGAGGTTGTTATTAATAGTCAGCTTCCACTCACTAAGAGTGATGATCGCAAACAGGATTTATTAATTTATGATAATCATGCGCCCGATATATTTAATCAATTTCTTAGAATATCTGTCTGATTGTTACACTGCGGTGAATTTTCCTCTGGCAGGATCCTCCGATCCACCGGTAGCACCCACCCACCCACAGGTTTCCCGGCGGCATGGGGTGGCTATAATGGGAAATCCCATTGATCAGCGGCGAATGGAGAATTCCGCTGCCAGTCATGGTGTGCCGAGAAACCCATGGCTGGAGAAGTGGGAAATTCACCCCACAGTCCTTTTTTGTATGAGGCTCTGATGTGGTCACCTTGAAATATCATTCACCTGTTTTCCATCTGGAAAAATTGAACCCGACATAATTAAACCCTACGGAAGCGCGAGGCTGATACTGACCTGCAGACTGAAACAATGGCTTATCCTGGATACGGGGCGCAATTTACTCAGTATGGCGGTGCACCCGGAGGCCCCAGGTGGTGCAGGATATCCAGGGGCTGGTGGCTCAGTGTATCCAGGGGCTCCTGGAGCTGGAGGTTATGGAGGGTTCCAAGGCCAACAGCAGGACCCACTCTACGGATACTTCGCTGCAGTTGCTGGTCAAGATGGTCAGAGGAACTTCAGAGGTGTCTTACTCAATCTGGCATCAGTGGCACCTACAAACCATTCAGCATGGAGACCTGCAGACTAATGATTTCCATGTTAGATCGAGATATGTCTGGCACAATGGGTTTTCCAGAATTCAAAGAGCTGTGGACTGTTTTGAGTAACTGGCGGCAGAACTTTTCTTCCTTTGGACCGAGATCGGAGTGGAACTGTGGAGCCTCAGGAACTACAACAGGCTATTAGTGCTATGGGGTACAGATTGTCTCCTCAAGGTTTGAACGGAATAGTAAAGCGATATAGCACCCATGGGAAGATCTCATTTGATGATTATGTAGCCTGTTGTGTGAGATTCCGGGCTCTAACAGAGGCCTTCAGAAGAAGAGATGGTTCCCAACAAGGAGTTGTTAGTTTTGCATATGATGATTTCATCATGTGCACCATGACTATTTAACCGAAGCAAGATTCAAAAGAAAACTATACTTTCCAAAAGAAACACATCTTTTTTTTGAGTGCCCACTCTAATAGCCAGGTGCAATATTATGCAATGTTATACAGTATATATGTAAAGAAAAGTGCATGAAATGGAATGTATGGGTTTTGGCTGATTATATAATGCTGCACTAGATAACTGCTGTGAAATCAGTTAAAATTTTAATAATGATGGACATTAAGTTTTGTACTGAATTCTGCCAAATACTGCTTGGTTTGACAGTGAACATTTTGAAAGCTTGTCTGAGCAACAAAAAACAATGTAGCTTCCATAATGAAGGTATTGAATTCAAATACATATGTTGCACAAAAAAAAATTAAACCCTACGACGATGTGCTTGAAACCAGAATGTTTTATTGTACAGATATGAGGAATTTAAACATATTTGGACGTTGTATTTCCGAAATACACTTTCCCTTTGGTGATCAGTACTATTTTGACAGTCACTGATGTATTCTGACCTCGTGAGTCAGAAGGTCAAGGATGAAAGCCCCGTTCCAGAAAACTAAGCATGTAATCTAGGATGACAATTCAGTACACTGCAGAGGGAGTGCTGCTGTGGGGGGAGGTGCTGGATTTTAGATGCGGTGTCACCCTCTCAGGTGAACCTAAACGTTCCAGTGATGCTGTTCAAAGAAAAGTAGGGGTGTTTTCTAGGTATCCTGGACCCAACATGTATCCTTCAAACAACATCACGAAATAGAAAATTATCAAATTGTTGAATGTGGGACTCTGTTGTGCAGGAATTGGTTGCTGTATTTGTCATGTAATGGAAGTGATGATGCCTACAGTTCATAAGCAGTTACCAGTAATTGATTTTAAAATGTTGGGATGTTACACGGATGTGAAAAGTGCTGCATAAGTGCAAGTTTGTTTGTTCTTCATGCAAGTGATAAACTTTTATTAATGAACTATTTGTGAAAAAGGCACTGAAAGAATTGGGGAAAGAATGTTGCCAAATGGGAAGAAAGACCGAGGTTCGATGTGGCCGGATATATGCACGTGTGTCTTGGGCCACAGTGATCTTCCTCGAGTAACTGGAGTTTGCGCATTTTCCATGCGCCTGCGTGGGTGTCACCCCCACAACCCAAAAAGATCTGCAGGGTAGGTGAATTGGCCACACTAAATTGCCCCTTAATTGGAAAAAAAAGAATTGGGTACTCTAAATTTATTTTAAAAAAATCTTCCTCGAGTGTCCATGCTGGCAGGCATAGACCATTTTATGCTAGAGCAAGTTCTTTAAAGAGATAAATATTCTGCAAGCAACCCATGCAGCTTTTCAACCCATAGCACAATGTTTTGCATCAATTTGTTTTATTCATCAGCATTTTAACCGCTTGTTTTGAAGTTTCAATGTTCTGACTCTCCCAGTCCATTGAAGCATTGAGCATGTTTCCAAATGTTAACTGTGAAGGCTGCTGAGACAGTTGATAAATGTTCAGCTCAGCGGCACGGTTTTAAAAAAAAATTTAGCTTTGATGAGTGTTCTCGTAAGTTGAGCTGAGTGAAGAGCATGTTGAATCTGTAAGACCAGCTGCTTATGATCAGCCTTTAATGTCCATCTAATCAGGTGGCTGGGTCCTTAGTTTTAACTGTTCACCAGAAAAAGTACCACTTTATACAATGCAGCACTCCTTTTGTTCTGCCCTGAAGTGTCAGACTAGATTAAGTGCGAAGGTCTTGGAGTGGGACTGGAAGCCACAAACTTCTCAAAGGTGAAGGTGCTCCCAACTGAGCAGTTTGTAATTAATCAACAAATTCATTTGTGCCAGGTAATGGGAACAACATCTGAACTCTGAGATTGAACTTCAGTCTTTAGCTCATTCTTAAGTGTTCTTTATGCGATTATAATACAATATTGTTATCAGCCCAAAGGATAAAGATATCTCGTGGTTATAGTACTATGGTTTCAACACAAGAGGTCAGGAGTTTGATTCCCACCATGGCAAGTTGTGAAATTGAATTAAATTAACTTTAATCCAACAAAATTGACGATGATTATCACAAAACGTCATGACATCCTCCAGGAAAGGGACCCTGCCAGCTGCAATTACATCTGACCGCCCTGTGAAATGGTTTAACAATCCACTAATGGGCCGCACGGTAGCACAGTGGTTAGCACTGTTGCTTCACAGCGCCAGGGTCCCAGGTTCGATTCCTGCTTGGGTCACCATCTGTGCGGAGTCTGCACGTTCTTCCTGTGTCTGCGTGGGTTTCCTCCGGGCGCTCCGGTTTCCTCCCACAGGTCCCAAAAGACGTGCTTGTTAGGTGAATTGGATATTCTGAATTCTCCCTCAGTGTACCCGAACAGGCGCCGGACTGTGGCGACTAGGGAATTTTCACAGTATCTTCATTACAGTGTTAATGTAAGCCTACTTGTAACACTAATAAAGATTATTATTAGTGGTTAGCACCGCTGCCTCACAGTGCGAGGGACCAGGATTCGTTTGCGGGCTTGTTTAACTGTGTGGAGTTTGCATGGTCTCTACATGTCTGCGTGGGCTTCTTCCAGGTGCTCCTGTTTCCTCCCGCAGTCCAAAGATGTGCAGGCTAGGTGCCTTGGCTGTGCTAAATTATCCCTTGGTGTCCAAAGATGTGCCGATTAGGTGAGGTTATGGGTAAAGGCGGGGGAGTGGACTTAGATAGGGACCTCTTTCAGAGGTTCAGTGCAGATTCGTTGGGCTGAATGGCATCATTCTGCACTGTAGGAAATCCATGGTTTATTTCTAAAAACAATTGTGACACAGTAGTTTAGGGTCGGCAACAAATGTGTCATTGCCAGTGTCACTCATTGAGAGGAATAGGAAACAGTTTCTTATGACTGGTGATGCGGCATGTGTTGGGAATCATGGAACCCCTATAGTGCGGAAAGAGGCCTTTCGGCTCATCGATGCTGCACTGACACTTGGAAAGTACACCTTATGGCCCACGCCCCTACTGTTTTCACATAACCCCACCTAACGTGCATATGTTTGGACACTAATGGACAATTCAGCATGGCCAATCCACCTAACCTGCATATCTTTGGACTATGGGAAGAAACCTGAGCACCCGGAGGAAACTCACGCAGACAATGGGAGAACGTGCAAACTCTACACAGACAGATATAATCTGAATAATAATCTATATGTCACACGTAGGCTTACATTAACACTGCAATGAAGTTACTGTGAAAATGTGAAAAGCCTCTAAGTCGCCACATTCTGGCACCGTTTTGGTACACAGAGGGAGAATTCAAAATGTCCAAATTACCTAACAGCACGTCTTTCGAGAAATGTGGGAGGAAACCGGAGCACCCGGAGGAAACCTACACAGACACAGGGAGAATGTGCAGACTCCACACAGACAGTGACCTAAGTCGGGAATCGAATTGGGACCCTGGAGCTGTGAAGCAAAAGTGCTAACCACTGATCGGAATTGAACCCGGGTTCCTGGCGTTGTGAGGCAGCAGGGTTAACCACTGTGCCACCCTTGTGATGAAATAACCTTCAAGACTGTAAAGATAATTAATAACATTGTACAACATGTACTCAACCATCTGAAAAGTACTGAAAATAAACAAAAAGCAGTGTTAAACTGATAATTCAAAACTCTTACCCATGGATCTGGTAGCAAAAATGAATTTGGAAGGTCGGACCTGTCAGTTTACTGGGCAAGTGATGATCTCCAGTGATTATTGATTTTACCCGACATTCAGTTGGCTACTGGTCTTTTGCAGCTTTTAAACATTGAGGAAGACAATTTTCCTCTTGGGTGAATCATTGACCAGTATTGGTCATTGCATGTTCAAACTCATGATATGGCTGGTGTAAGAATTTGTTAAAAGTACTTGAGAAACACAAATGTGATCATTTGGAGCTTTCCACTGCAGTAGACCAGGTGTGTGTTTACCTTGTTAGTTTGTTCTGGCTTGATTGCACAATGGCTCTTTATCAGGTAATGGGTGGTGTGCTCTCAAGGATGTGCTGCTAGCAAGCTGGTTAATATTTTCCTAAAATATCAATACTGCCTTCTGCAGTGGAAATATAGTCTGTTTTCCTTGTTTGGGTATTGCAATCTAAATTCTAATTTTCAAGATTTCTGAAATCTGATTTCTAAGCAAATGTCCTTGTTTACAACATGGAAGTATTCCATCACTGTTATTTGTTTTGCCCTAACTTGGCTTGAATCACTGAAATGAAACCTACTGGCTTGTTTTCTTCCCCAGGTTGTGACACCGTGCTTGCCCCCAGTCAACTATGAGCTGGTAAGTAGTTCTTAATTTTGATGGCTGTTTTTCATGCTAATGCTGTTTACAAATGGCTTGTGATCCGAGCACTGAATTGGCAAACATTAAGCAAAACTGAGCAGCACTATTGCTTTATTATGGTAATTGGCTGGAGGATGATTGGAGTGGCTGCAGAAACGTGCTCTGGTTGCTGATTTTTAATGTTGAGACATGCTCTGGTTCGGGACCTTGGACTGCATATTGTCACATGATTGGAAAGGTGAATACTGGCAGAAAGAAGCAAACACGTTTGTTGGCCAGGTGCCAGTATTCAAGTTCACATTTGTCAACGGCGCAGTAGAATGTCACTGTTCTCTTCCATAGAAATTTGGTGACCAGAGAACTAATAGGATTTGGCCTTCAAATCCGTGTCTGGATGAATGAAAACATTGTTTGTTCGACACACTGCAAGTTAAGAAGCAGCAGATGCCTGCAGGACTGTATAAATCCCCAGTGACAAAGGCAGTGTCTTGTGTTCTGGTTTTCTGTTTATTAGTACAGGGTTCAGCCTGAAGCACCATTTATGTAACTCGTATGGCCTTTCACCCTGTGGAACAGAAATCAATTATTCCACTGTCAACCGTGGAGCAAAATTGCAAATTAGTTTTTTGTAACCCCCCTCCCCCAGAAAAGCAGTTCTTTCATCTCCACTTCAAAAATATCTTGCATAAATAATGCAGTTTTTAATTGTTTGATTCTAAATATGAATTTAATGCTCAAACATTAGCTCCAAGAAGGTTAGCGATTATTAAATGGTTTCTGAGTGAGTTATATATTTTGCTGCACGCTACTATTGCTATATTGAAAACAATCGCATTATTTTCAGTGCCTATACTTCAAGCTCAGGGTTATTAATACCAATGCTTACTGTTTCTATGTTCTATCATTACCCATTTTTGGAATGTTTGGAATGTCTGATTGCTGTGGCACTGGACCAAGACACGCCAAGCTCGGCTTTAGCCTTCAGAGTAGAGAGATTTTAGAATGATTAGATTGTGCTAGATTTGAAGTTGGGTTTCCAGAGATGAGTGGGGTATTTTCTACTCCACTGTCCCAGTTTTCATGTGTTACAAACTTTGGGTCTCACTTTGATTTTCCTTTGAGATCAGTGGAAGTGCTGACTCCCCTCATCTCATAGAGTCCGAGAAATTTACAACGTTGAAGGAGGCTATTCAGCTCATCCATGTCCGTGCCTGCTAAATATGAGTTAGTAATCGAATTCCAGTTTCTAGCTCTTGGTCCATAGCCTTGGAAATTACAGCACTTCAAGTGTCCATCAAGTACTTAAAAAAATGTGATGAGGGTTTGTACTTCTACCACTGTTGCAGGCAGTGAATTTCAGCCACCCACTGCCTTGTGGGGGAAAAAGGTTCTCCTCAATTCCCCTCTAATCCTTCGACCAATTGCAATAAATCTGTGACCCCTGGTTATTGGATGCTCTGCTCACAGAAAAGAGGTCCTTCATATTGACTCTATTTAGGAGCCTCATTATTTTATGCACCTCAATTAGATTTCCCTTCATCCTCCTCTGTCCCATACAGCAAACAGCCACTGCATATCCATTATTTCCTCAGCTAAAGTTCTCCAGTCCTTGTCATGTGCTCATAAATCCAACACAAAAGTACTCTGGATGCTGGAAACAGAGTTAACATTTTAACTCCATTTTCATTTCTTTAGAACAGGCCTGCACTGATTAAAGGTCACTGACCTGAAATGTTAACTCTGTGTTTCTCACCACAGGTGCTGCCTGAACTGCTATTTCCAGCATTTGTTTTTATATCCTGTTCTGCATCCTCCCCAGTGCAATGCTATAATAAATCTCTTGCTTAGGAGTGTCCCTAATATCTAATCATAAAAGTCAGTAATCCCAAGTGTGCAGCAATGATACCTCCTTGCAATCTGGACTGCATACAGCGCCTTTCACTTGTCTCGTGTGACTTGTGTGCGCTTGTTAGATCTTTATAACTAAAAACATTTTAGTGAGACACGCCTAGATACCACTTGTTACACTGTTTTGTTTACTTGTTTCAATCTACATCAGTTTAACATGCAATTATATGCAACTCATTTCCAAATTCCTTCTGTGGAAATATGGTCAAAATATCTCCTTGTGGTATATGTGTTGTTGGTAATTAGCCAGTGTCCACAAAGGACCAAAGGTATCAGTGTGTTGTTGATATATAGCTTTGGGGCACCATACAAACATAAGAAATAGGAACATAGAACAAGACAGCGCAGTACAGGCCCTCGATGTTGCGCCGACCTGTGAAACCACTCTAAAGCCCATCTACACTATTCCCTTATCATCCATATGTCTATCCAATGACCATTTGAATGCCCTTGGTGTTGGCGAGTCCACTACTGTTGCAGGCAGGGCATTCCACGCCCTTACTACTCTCTGAGTAAAGAACCTACCTCTGACATCTGTCCTATATCTATCTCCCCTCAATTTAAAGCTATGTCCCCTTGTGCGAGACATCACCATCCGAGGAAAAAGGCTCTCACTGTCCACCCTATCCAATCCTCTGATCATTTTGTATGCCTCAATTAAGTTACCTCTTAACCTTCTCTCTAACAAAAACAGCCTCAAGTCCCTCAGCCTTTCCTCATAAGATCTTCCCTCCAGACCAGGCAACATTCTGGTAAATCTCCTCTGCACCCTTTCCAATGCTTCCACATCCTTCCTATAATGCGGCGACCAGAATTGCACGCAATACTCCAAATGCGGCCGCACCAGAGTTTTGTACAGCCGCAACATGACCTCATGGCTCCGAAACTCAATCCCTCTACCAATAAAAGCTAACACACCGTACGCCTTCTTAACAACCCTCTCAACCTGGGTGGCAACTTTCAGGGATCTATGTACATGGTCACCGAGATCTCTCTGCTCATCCACACTACCAAGAATCTTACCATTAGCCCAGTACTCTGTCTTCCTGTTATTCCTTCCAAAATGAATTACCTCACACTTTTCTGCATTAAACTCCATTTGCCACCTATTAGCCCAGTGCTGCAGCTTATCTATGTCCCTCTGTAACTTGTAACATCCTTCCGCACTGTCCACAACTCCACCGACTTTAGTGTAGTCTGCAAATTTACTCACACATCCTTCTACGTCCTCCTCCAGGTCATTTATAAAAATGACAAACAGCAGTGGCCCCAAAACAGATCCTTGTGGTACACCACTAGTAACTGGACTCCAGTCTGAACATTTCCCATCAACCACCACCCGTTGTCTTCTTCCAGCTAGCCAATTTCTGATCCAAACTGCTAAATCACCCTGAATCCCATGCCTCCGTATTTTCTGCAGTAGCCTACCGTGGGGAACCTTATCAAACGCTTTACTGAAATCCATATACACCACATCTGCTTTACCCTCATCCACCTGTTTGGTCACCTTCTCAAAGAACTCAATAAGGTTTGTGAGACACGACCTACCCTTCACAAAACCGTGTTGACTATCTCTAATCAAATTATTCCTTTCCAGATGATTATACATCCCATCTCTTATAAACTTTTCCAAGATGTTGCCCACAACAGAAGTAAGGCTCACTGGTCTATAGTTACCGGGGTTGCCTCTACTTCCCTTCTTGAACAAGGGGACAACATTTGCTATCCTCCAGTCTTCTGGTACTCTTCCTGCAGACAAAGATGACTTAAAAATCAAAGCCAAAGCCTCAGCAATCTCCTCCCTAGCTTCCCAGAGAATCCTAGGATAAATCCCATCCGGCCCAGGGGACTTACCTATTTTCACACTTTCCAGAATTGCTAACACCTCCTCCTTATGAACCTCAATCCCATCTAGTCTAGTAGCCTGTATCTCAGTATTCTCCTCGACAACATTGTCTTTTTCCTGTGTGAATACTGACGAAAAATATTCATTTAGCGCCTGTCCTCTCTCCTCGGACTCCACGCACAACTTCCCACTACTGTCCTTGACTGGCACTACTCTTACCCTAGTCATTCTTTTATTCCTGACATACCTGTAGAAAGCTTTAGGATTTTCTTTGATCCTACCTGCCAAGGACTTCTCATGTCCTCTCCTGGCTCTTCTTAGCTCTCTCTTTAGGTCCTTCCTGGCTAACTTGTAACTCTCAAGCGCCCTAACTGAACCTTCATGTCTCATCTTTACATAAGCCTCCTTCTTCCTCTTGACAAGTGATTCAACTACTTTAGTAAACCACGGTTCCCTCGCTCGACCACTTCCTCCCTGCCTGACAAGTACATACTTATCAAGGACATGCAGTAGCTGTTCCTTGAACAAGCTCCACTTTTCAATTGTGCCTATCCCCTGCAGTTTCCTTCCCTATCCTATCCATCCTAAGTCTTGCCTAATCGCATCATAATTGGCTTTCCCCCAGCTATAACTCTTGCCCTGCGGTATATACCTATCCCTTTCCATCGCTAAAGTAAATGTAACATCACTATCACCAAAGTGCTCACCTACCTCCAAATCTAACACCTGGCCTGGTTCATTATCCAGTAACAAATCCAATATGGCCTCGCCTCTCGTTGGCCTATCTACATACATGATGTGGAGATGCCGGGGTTGGACTGGGGTGAGCACAGTACGAAGTCTTACAACACCAGGTTAAAGTCCAACAGGTTTGTTTCGATGTCACTAGCTTTCGGAGCGCTGCTCCTTCCTCAGGTGAATGAAGAGGTCTGTTCCAGAAACACACACATGGACAAATTCAAAGATGCCAAACAATGCTAGGAATGCGAGCATTAGCAGGTGATTAAATCTTTACAGATCCAGAGATGGGGTAACCCCAGGTTAAAGAGGTGTGAATTGTATCAAGCCAGGACAGTTGGTAGGATTTCGCAGGCCAGATGGTGGGGGATGAATGTAATGTGACATGAATCCCAGGTCCCGGTTGAGGCCGCACTCGTGTGCGGAACTTGGATATAAGTACTTCCCCGGAGCGGAGTTTCCTTCCCCGCATACCTGGTGGGTGGTGTTCTCATGTGTAATAGTGGTATCCATGTCGATGATCTGGCACGTCTTGCAGAGATTGCCATGACAGGGTTGTGTGGTGTTGTGGTCACCGCACAGGACCTTCAACCGACGTTATACACCAGATACATCGATGACATTTTTTTCCTTTGGACCCACGGCGAAAAATCACTGAAACGACTACACGATGACATTAATAAGTTCCATCCAACCATCAGACTCACCATGGACTACTCTCCAAAATCAGTTGCATTCTTGGACACACTCGTCTCCATCAAGGACGGTCACCTCAGCACTTCGCTTTACCGCAAACCCACGGATAACCTCATGATGCTCCACTTCTCCAGCTTCCACCCAAAACACATTAAAGAAGCCATCCCCTATGGACAAGCGCTCCGTATACACAGGATCTGCTCAGACGAGGAGGAGCGTAACAGACATCTACAGACGTTGAAAGATGCCCTCGTACGAACGGGATATGGCACTCGACTCATCGATCGACAGTTCCAACGCGCCACAGCAAAAAACCGGACCGACCTCCTCAGAAGACAAACATGGGACACAACCGACAGAATACCCTTCGTCGTCCAGTACTTCCCCGGAGCGGAGAAACTACGTCATCTTCTTCACAGCCTTCAACACGTCATTGATGACGATGAACATCTTGCCAAGGTCATCCCCACACCCCCACTACTTGCCTTCAAACAACCGCGCAACCTCAAACGAACCATTGTTTGCAGCAAACTACCCAGTCTTCAGAACAGTGACCACGACACCACACAACCCTGTCATGGCAATCTGCAAGACGTGCCAGATCATCGACATGGATACCACTATTACACGTGAGAACACCACCCACCAGGTACGCGGTACATACTTGTGCGACTCGGCCAATGTTGTCTACCTCATACGCTGCAGGAAAGGATGTCCCGAAGCGTGGTACATTGGCGAGACTATGCAGACGCTGCGACAACGAATGAACGGACATCGCGCAACAATCACCAGGCAGGAATGTTCCCTTCCAGTCGGGGAACACTTCAGCAGTCAAGGGCATTCAGCCTCTGATCTCCGGGTAAGCGTTCTCCAAGGCGGCCTTCAGGACCCGCGACAACGCAGAATCGCCGAGCAGAAACTTATAGCCAAGTTCCGCACACATGAGTGCGGCCTCAACCGGGACCTGGGATTCATGTCGCATTACATTCATCCCCCACCATCTGGCCTGCGAAATCCTACCAACTGTCCTGGCTTGACACAATTCACACCTCTTTAACCTGGGGTTACCCCATCTCTGGATCTGTAAAGATTTAATCACCTGCTAATGCTCGCATTCCTAGCATTGTTTGGCATCTTTGAATTTGTCTGTGTGTGTGTTTCTGGAACAGACCTCTTCATTCACCTGAGGAAGGAGCAGCACTCCGAAAGCTAGTGACATCGAAACAAACCTGTTGGACTTTAACCTGGTGTTGTAAGACTTCGTACTGTACCTACATACAGGAAACCCTCCTGCACACATTGGACAAAAACTGACCCATCTAAAGTACTCAAACTATAGCGTTTCCAATCAATATTTGGAAGGTTAAAGTCCTCCATAACAAGTACCCTGTTACTTTTGCTCCTATCCAGAATCATCTTTGCAATCTTTTCCTCTACATCTCTGGAACTTTGGTCGGGGTCACCCCTGGCCTGGGGGATGAAGGGATTAGCGTCTGTGGGGCCTAGAGGCCATCCTCCAATATTGTGCATACCTATAACAGGGGAAACTACAGCTGCTGCCTGTGTGTGCTGCCAAACACTTCCAGGACAGAGCCCTAGTCTTGGTTATATGCTGAAGATCACTTTAACTCCCTTTGACTGTGAGCAGTCTCTAGCTTCATAGCCTGAAGGCTATTGCTAATGAGGAATTGGCATTGTTCGTTATGTGAGCACTTCACAGCTCCCAAGTGCCTACAGTTGGTGTTTTTTATGTGTGCTCCTGCTTTTGGCTGCAAAACTGCCTGAAGGCCTAGCTTCTGTTTGGCTTCAGGTAATGATTGTTCCTGCCTTGAGAATCTGCTGCTAGAGCTGCCAGAGAGGGAGTGAGAGGCGGAGAGGCCCTAATGCTGTTGCTGCTTCTTGGAAGCTGTGTGCCTGCTTGCTGCCACCTCTTTTGCTTCTGTTGCCAGGAGTGAGGAAAGGGAGAAGGTGAGATGCAACTACTGCCAATGCTGACAAAAGTAGCAGATGGCTGCTGATTCTACTAAGTGACTTGCTGACGGCAAGCAGACCATTTTGCAGCTTGCTGGTGCTTGTATTGTACTGCTTACTGTTCAATGTTTCATGTCTGGAAGCCGTGTGTTTGCGCGCTATTGTCTCTTTTAATTCTGTAACCTGTGGCAAGGAGAGCGCGGACGTTAGGTGGCCTGCTGTTGCTACTCTGGAAGGAAGGGTGGCAGCCTGATTCAACTGAGTAACTTGCTGGAGGTATGAAGAACTACTTTGTAGTTTGCTGGTGCTTTTATTGTCCAGCGGACTGTTCAGTGTTTCATGTCTGGAAGATGTGTGTTTGCTTGCAATTGCTCCTTTTACTTCTGTGGCCTAGACCAAGGACTGGGTGGAGCAGGTGGCCAGATGCCTGTACCACAGGAGAAGGGTGGTAGCTCACTTCAACTGGACAACTTGAAACCATAAAGAACTGCCTTTGAAGGTTGTTGGTGGCTTTCTGGTGCTAGTGACTGTTTGCTGTTTCAGATTTGGAGGCTGTGCAAATTGCTGGTGCCTTTTCATACTGTTGCTTGTTTATGTCTCCTGTTTCGGAGCTATGTGTATTGTTCTGCTCACTGCTGAGCGACTTTGCATCGCCTCTTTTTGTTGAAACTTGAGACTCTGAAAAGGGGTGCTCTCTTACTCTTCCGCCGTGCTCTGCGTCAGTGTGACTCTCCGATGTATTGTGATACCCCCAAGCAACTTTCCACTGATGCAAGTCCACTGCTGGGAGCTGCAGGGGGGGGGGGGGGGGGGTTCATTCAGATGTTGGTAACTTCATTACACTGTTGACTATTTCTTTAATGTGTATTAGTTTTTCTGTGTATAGTGTCATGTGAGGGTCCTTTTAAGAAAAGTGTATTTATCAAATAGCTGCAGTGATGTCATTGTGTGGGTGGAGCTGAGCAGTGTTGCTGGCTTTTTGCTTTTGGTTTGAGCTGTTAGTTGTTTTTTGGCTCTGAGTTTCAGTTTCATTTTCAGTTGGGGAGCTGCATTCAAACCAAGGAGGTGTTCTCTCTCTCTCGCTCTCTGCCTACTAAAGAATGTCTCAAGAATGTCTCTTGATGATTTCAAAGTAATACCTGTTTCTGTAAGAAATGCAAACCTATTGTCTTTGTTAAAAAGGTTTTTTGACTGATGGATGTTGTTATGAATGTTATTGAGGGTTACCTATAGAGTATTGTATCTGTGGGGATTATCAGTGTTGGTAGTTGATAAGATGTTTACTGTGTGTTTATAAAATGTTACCTGGCTTCATAGAATAAACATTGTTTTTGTTTAAACATACGTTAGACCTCTGTTGCATCACACCTGTAAAGTGTGCCCTTGTGCTCCCCAGAATCAAAATCTATTAAAAGTTATGAGTCAGGTGAACTCCATGATATACTTTGGTGTTCTCGAAACCCTGGCTCATAATAATAGATCCAAACTTTGTGTTTGTACCGATATTCTGTAGCGAAAAGGTGCCTGTGTGTATGGCACGGTGACTTTTCCTTGTCGACTACTGGTTACTGTTATTCGTGGACTGTTACGTTGTTTGCTTTTGGTGTAAAGCTATTCTTGGCTGTTTCATAAACAAAATATTCCCAAGTGGATTCACATTGGTACACATGCCATGTCTCAGATGAGTGTTATTGCTTAGCATTCCAATCAAACTGTGAGGCCTGGACATTTTGCAGAACCCTGGAGGCATCAGCACCAGAGAGGCAGCAGCCAACAATCAGACACCCTAGAGCTGGGCTTCAGCTCTCAGGATATCCCCGCGACCAAAGGGCGAGTGTGTGGGTCAGTGGAGGGTGCCTGAGCACAGTCTCCCGAATGTTCCCAGCAGGGATCTGGGCTCTATAGGCTCCTGATGTGGCCGGGGCTGAGTGTGCAGAGTGGGGTTCTCAACTGGCTAGAAGGGTCCTGGGGTGAAAGCCACAACTGATTGGTCAGTCTCTCTCCTTCTCCAATTCCTTACAGATACCACAATGGATGGTATTTTTGACGCCCCCCAGCGGCAGCGGTGTTGAAGGCAGTCCAGGCGGTCAGGCATCGGAGAAGATGGCAGCAGCGTTGACGCAGGCCAGAGTCGTCACCCCATGTGCAGGGGGCCACCTTACAACCGGTGGACCCGGCTGTCCGTCAGGCCGAGGTGGGACCCAGAGGGGAATGCCAGCAATGGCCCAAGTTGAACAGGCATCATTGGTCATACAAAGAGTGTACAAGGCATGTAGACGGTGTAGCACCTGTATCATGGCCTCGTGGACTTCGCAGCCTATGTAGGAGGAGGGCGCCTGCTCCCAGTGGGCATGAAGGTCACCCCAGCCCTGAACCTTTATGTCACCGAATCATTCCATGGCGCGAGTGGGGACTTGTGCGGCATTTCAGCATTGTTGCTTCACAGCTCCAGGCTCCCAAGTTCGATTCGCCCTTGGGCCATTGTTTGTGCGGAGTCTGCACCTTCTCCCTGCATCTGCGTGGGTTTCCTCCCAGCGCACCGGTTTCCTCCCAAAGACGTGCTTGTTAGGTGAATTGGGCATTCTGAATTCTCCCTCAGTGTACCCAACGAGGCACCGGAGTGTGGCAACTAGGGGATTTTCATAGTAACGTCTGTGACAATAAAGATTATTATTATTATTTTTCCACAAGTGCATCTGTGAAGTCACTGCCCTGTATGCCCGGGCAACTGACTACATCAACGTTGAGCTGGACCAAGCCCATCAAGATGCCAAGGCAGCAGGCTTCTCCACCATTGCTGGGATGCCCGAGGTCCAGGAGGCCTTGCGTCCCCTTCATCAACAGGAAGGGGTTCCACTCCCTGAATGTTCAACTCATGTGCGACTACCATCTCAGGACTATACAAGCTTCCCAGGGAGCATGCATGATATCTACACCTTGGAACCCTTGGAGATACCCGCCGTCTTTGAGGATAATCCCAGGATGCCGGCTTGCCCACTTCTCATAGGATGAGAGGTTCCGTCCGTCAGCTCACCCCCCCACCAACTCCCACCACATTAACCACCCCCACCCTCATCCCCATTCCCCTCCTTCCCACCTATTTCCTTCTCCCCGACTACCCTGTTCCCCGCTCCCAGAGTCTGTGTAACATCACCCCAGGGTGATTGGCCTGTGTCAACACTGTCAGTGGGTCAATATAAAAAGCCGGAATATGATAACTCACTGTGAGGAAAGCGCTGATGCTCCTCAGTTTATGCCAAAGTCTGACTCTTGTCTTTCTGCTGACGGCGCTCTCAGGTCTATCAGTTTAACAAGGTCTGCATCAGTGGCTCTTGCACTAGAGCCACTATGCCCAGGGGGCTGGCAGTGGGGGCAGCAGAGGGCAACATGGGGTGAGGGTGCAGGCCGGCTGGTTGTGCAGAATAACGTAACAGAGGCTTCACATGTATCAAGTGTTAGATGCTTAATAGTGAACATTTGAAAAATTATTTTCCCAAGCTACAGATAGTGCTACTCCCCCGCCCCCCAGTGCCCACTCAGTAATCCTCAGTCTTTTTAATCGGTGCTCTGCCGCTATGTTGAGATGTGTCCCCAGGATGCACATCAGAGGTGGGGGCAGCCCACTGCTTCTCATGCTCTGTGGCCTTTGATGCCTATGTTGGACGTCATCTGAGGAGGTCTGGAGCCGGAGGGCCCCAGCCGACTTGATGGTGTCACTGGCATTGCTGTGCCACCCTGTTTTGCCTGCTGATCCTGAGACCTGTCTGTGTCAGGAGGGGGGTGGGGGAAGATTCTGATGAGGTGGAGACCGCTGTCATCTCCCTGGTGGCAGGCACCAGGTCAGCCTCCAGTGGTCGCTCCTCCCGAAAGGCCCTGGATATCTCCATGGGACAGAGGCACAGCTGAAGTGAGCTCCATGGCCTCTGAGTCATCTGGCTCTGCCAGTCCTAGCACCTCCCATTGTCTGCTCCATGGTGTTGACGCCCTCAGCAATGCTCCAGGTGATTGGGGCATGCTCTGCAGTGCCTCGGCAATGTCCACCTGCGTCTGGGACACCTCTCAGTGACTGGGACATGATGTTGAGGCCCTCAGCCATGGTCTTCACTGACTGAGCCATGCCTCGGACACCACCACTCAAGGCGCTGACATGTGCTCCAGGCTTTCCATTACGGTTGCCACCCTTGCAGTATTGGTTTTGTGCCTCGCATGTCAGCACCATTTCCTGTGCCGTAGCCTTTGGGACTCCCAACAATCGGCTATGCAATTGCTGGAGTTTCATTGACATCCCCTCCTGAATCACACGGCCAGGTCCGAGCATCTGAATCAGCTCTGGGATAAACTTGCCCAGAGGTTCGGCATCTGACTGGGAATCAACTGAGTCCTGGGATCCAGCAGACCTCCGACCTCTGACTCCCTTGGATGTGCCTGCCTCCACCCGATGTGCTTCGGCAGATTGTGTGGTGCTCATCAGATTGTGCCCCAGAATGTGTCGCACACTGAAGTGTGTCTCTGCGTTGGTGGAGAGTGGGGACTCCTCGATGGTGGTCTCTTTGGAGCTTGACTCCAAGGGGTATTCCCTTGGGTGGCGGGGGCTCACCCCCAGCTAGATCCTGTGAGCCAATGGACATGTGGTCAGTGGGAGGGAAGGATCATTTTGTCTGACATGAACAACTCAATTGAGGCCGGTCACCTGGTTGAAGGGGCAGTGGATCATCACTTCCTGCAGCGCAGGCCAACCTCGCTGTGGGTGACTGCTCTAATCTCGCCCAACCCGCAATCTCCAGGGCCCGTTCCTCATAGGGGGTGATGACTCTGATGTCCGGAACTCTGCCACCAGTCTGTGCCCTTTCATGTTTATTATGGGCTAACTTCTCCAGTGAGAATAGCGAAGGGGCATTGTGAGCTGCATGCTTGGTATATCAGGATGGGTCTATGGAAGATGGCATAAGGGATGCGCCTGTGGGTGTTAGGGTGTGCTGGGGCCCAAGTGCAGTGCTTGGATATGGAAAAGGTTTGAGGTGCCAGCCACTGACCTGTTTTTGGGGTTGGGGTGGGGTGGGGTGGGGGGGCTGGGGGGGGGGGGGGTAGGAGCGGTGGACTGGCAGGCGCGAGTGATGCCAGAGGGCTGGTGTTAACTTAGCCTTGTGACCGGTGGAGGTCATTGGTTTTCTTCCTGCACTGTACGGCAGTCCTCCTGGACATGCTGCCTAAACTCGCAGCCGCTGCCACTGCCTCCCATGCAGCATTTGCGGCCCTGCTGCTGGTCCTCTGGCCACCTTGGGGGAGCAGGGTGGCCTGTCTCGCTTCCACAGTCCCCAGCAGCTTGGCCAGGTCAGTATTCCCGAAGCGTGGAGCAGGTCTGCGTGCTGCCATGCTCGTGCACTGACTGGGAGTGAGTACAGGGGGAGCGTTTAAGAGCAGCTCCCCCTTGTCAGCAAGATGCTGCTGGACACGAGTCTAGGGTATCAGCTGGTGGGACAGCTAGCAGGGAATCATTTCAGGCACAAAGTGCCACTAAATACAGGCCATGATCTCACCGGCTCGGCTGTCGGGAAACACCCAGGAAGTCATGACCGATATGGCACCTCGAACTACTTCCATTAAATCACGCCCAAGGTTTAGACATTTCATGATAGCCTGTTGAAAAACAGTTCCAAGCCATGCAGGTGGCAAACCAGATTCTGTGGGGCTGGGGTTTTGATATGTGTGTCTGTCTGTTTGTGACAATCGTGTTGGGAATGCCGTACTGAGGAGCCAATAGCTGCCTTCAGAATTCCAAGTGAAGAGTACCGTGGAGGGAAATGAGGAAAGAACAGCACATTTATATTGACTGACAAACAGCCATCCAGACTCGCGACATTAGCTCCGTTCTCTCTACAGATGCTGCCAGACCCAGTGAGATGTTCCAGTATTTTCTGTTTTTGTTTCAGATTCCAGCATCCACAGTGATTTGCTTTTATATTATGTTTGAAATGTCAGTTCACGGTTCAGACACTTGAGGGTGCTCCTGCTACTGCATAATCTAGTCATCAGCACTTTTCATACTTTTCAACACTAAACAGCCAATTAGGGCACTTGTTTGTGACAGCTTGTTCCATCCAAAACTCTGCTTGATTCCCGATTTGCACCACTCTGTGAGGCACAATAATTTATTTCTCCAGCCTGAAACTCCTGCTGTTCCAATGTTGCACCTTTTATATCGATGCAGCACTATCCTGAACAAAAGGTAAGCAGCAAAACTTTAAGGTAAAATGGCAAATGCTTATTGGTACAATGTCGATGAAGACATCAGAGTAGATTACAACATGGAAGGAGTCTTTTTGGCCGAAAGTATCTGAACTAATCTCACTGCTCTAGTATCTCCCCGTAGCCCTGAATGTTCCTCTATTGTAGATGTTTATCTACTTTCCCTTGGAAGTTGCAATCGTCTCTGTCCCGGCATGTTATTGCATTAATACAGATGGATGTCAATGATACAAAGGCAGCTGGCTAAAAGGCTCCATTAATGATTTAAAAATAGCTGACTTTTGGTTTAAAATGTCAGCCTTTGTGGCAACACCCTGTGGAATCACTCCTGCTTTGCTCGCTGTTGAAACTCCCAAGTTGAATAAGAGAGGGAGATTCAGAGGAACCATGACCATAATAATGTTGATAAAGAGGGTGAGAGGAAGAGGCTAGAGAAGAAAGATTTGTCAGGTTTCATATTCTGGATGGAGGTAAACCTTTTTTAAAAGCGGGAGGATTGCTCTTTGGTATACATCCTAGTATCTTTAATTTGTCACAATATTTTCTTTACAGCTCTGCAGTAGGCATCAAAGAGGAGAATCATTTGTTGTGGCCCAACTGACGCATTTGTCCCACCCAAGTAAAACTTAATCAAAAATCATGATACTTCCTTTGTTTAGTTCTCAATGTTATTCCTTTTTTTTTTAAACAAAGATTTTTTAGAAAATATATTTTATTGAGGCATTTCATAAAAACAAATTGAAGCAAAAGTAGACTTGCACAACATTATAAATAACCAAAACACCCACCCCTCCCCTTTCTCCCCATCCTCGCCCCCTTCTCCCATTCTGCCCTCCCCATTTCAACCCACCTTCCCCCCCCCCCCCCCACCCCCCCTTCTTTGCTGACCCCTCAATCCTCCTTAAAGAAGTCAATCAACGGCTTCCACCTGAGTGAATCCATCAATCGACCCCCTCAGGATGAGCTTGACCTTCTCCAGCTTCAGGAATTCTGCCAGGTCACTCACCCACAGCCCTGCTTTTGGTGGCCCTGAGTCCCTTCATCTCAGTAAGGTCTGTCTCTGGGCTATCAGCGAGGTAAAGACCAAAACATGGTCGGCTCTCACCCCCTGGACTCCGGGGTCTTCCGGCACCCTCTTATGGACTGATCTGACCCTCTTGTGGACTGATCTGACCTCTTCATACATCTTCTCTAATGAGCAGTACTTCACCCGATACTTGTGTCTATGTATTTACATTGTGTATTTTTTTATGTCCAATGTTGTTTTTTCATCTATGGAATGATCTGGCTGGACTACGCAGAATAATACTTTTCACTGTACCTCCGTACACTTGACAATAAAACAAATCCAAATCCAAACCCCGGATATTGCTACCTCTGGACTTGGGCCCCCTCACTCCGAGCACCTCGGACATTACATCTGCAAACCCCTGCCTTTAGCTTCAGACATGCCCAGAACATTTGGACGTGATTTGTGAGCCACCTGCACCCCGCCCACATCTATCCTCAACCCCTTCAAAAAACCTACTCATCCACGCTATCATCATATATGCTCTATGAATTACCTTAAACTGAATGAGCCTTAGCCTCGCCACATGAGGAGGACGCATTCAACCTTTGCAGGGCCTCAGCCCACGTGCTGGCCTCCACTTCCCCTCCCAGCTCTTCCTCACACTTATACTTTATATCCCCTACCGGAGCCCCCTCTCAATCCATCAGCTCCTTGTAAACCTTGGATATCTTCTCCCTCGACAGCACCTTATCCTGCAACCCCCAAGGCTGACAACCCAGGAAAAGATGACACATCTCTCTTCACAAAATCCCGAACCTGCAGGCACCTGAACCATTCCCCCATGGCGGCTCATACTCTTTCTCCAGGTCCTCCAATTTTGTGAAACTGTCCCCTGAAACATATCTCCAAACTGCTTGGCCCCTGCCTGCCACCACACCCGTATCCACACATCCAGCACCCCTGGTGCAAACCTATGGTTGTCACAAATTGGGCAGACACCACACTTGGCTCATGGAGTGTCTGGCCGGCGAGAACGGCAGAGGCAATGTTAACAATGCCCATAAGCTTGTTCCCCTAGAAGAATCTGCCTCCATCCGCCCTGCAACGACCCCTCCCACACTATCCATTTCCTAACCACTGCGATGTCAGCCGCCCAGTAGCAGTTCATTATGTTCTGCAACGCGAACCCTCGTCCCTGCTCCAAAAAGCCCTCATGTCCTTCAGGGTCTTTCCCAGAGAGCAGCACATTAACCATTTTAAAGAACGACGTCGGAACAATAATCGGGAGGTTCAGAAATACGAACAGGAACCTTGGCAGCACCGTGATCTTTACTGTCTGCTCCCGTCCCGCCAGTGACAATGGCAACACATCTTAATGTCCCCCTTCATCTACTCCAATTCAAATTCAACTTGTGCAACTGTGCCCAACCCCGCATCACCTGAATTCCCAGGTCTCTAAAGCTCACCCCCACTACCTTAAACGGAAGCTCTCCTAACCTCCTCTCCAGCCTTCTGGTCTCAATCGGGAACACCTTGCTCTTTCTCATCTTCAACTTGTACCCAGAGAACTGGCCATAATGCCCCCAATATCAACCAATGGGTCCGAAGTACCTCCCACAGGGTGGCATTCCTCACCCTCTTGCACACCTCCTCATCTGCCAACAACCCCACATCCAGTCTCCACTCTGTCGCTTGGCTCCCGCCCCAGGTCCACTCACAGGTCTACACAGTGCAGCGTGTGGTCAGAGACCACAATCGCCGAATTCTCTGAATCGACCAGCCCCGCCAGTAACGCCTTGTCCACCACAAAAAAAATCAGTCCGGGAGCACATCCGATGAACATGAGAGAAATATGAAAATTCCTTCGCCCTCGGTCCTCCAAAACACCAAGGGTCCAACCTCCCCCAACAAACCATATCCTTTTTTGGGCCAGCCCCTGGTGCATGTCACATGACCCTCCAGAATCACCCTTGGATGTCCACGGTATTCACTCCCTTTCCAGCTGCGCCACATCAACCTCACCCTTGTCAGCAACCCATCCGCCCCCCAATTCCCAAACAAAATAACCCCATCCCCCTCCCCCAACATCTATCTCCTGACAAGCCCCCACTACTCTCCTGGTAACTAGCCCGCCTAGCTAGCATAATGGCATCCGTCCAAGGGCTCTAAACCCCCCCCCCCCCATCCCCCCCCCCCCCCACCCCCCCCCAAAAGCAGCAAAAAGTGCACTCACCCTTGATTTTCCCCCACAGAGGGCCTGTCCACCAAACACCACACCATCAAAACAAAAGAAACATTTCAAGGGGAAAAGTTTCCCGAGAACCAAGAAACATTTGCACAAACTCCTCCAAAGTTCAATGTCCTCTATCTCCTACCAGTCCATTGTCCCTCATGAACAGCATCACCTCCTCTGACATTCCAAAATAATATTCATTCTTCTGGAAAGTCACCCAGAGGCGTGCTGGGTACAGCACCTCCAAGTTCACCCTCTTCTTGAAGAGGGCAGCCTTGACCCGGTTAAACCTGGCCCTCCTCTTCACCAGTTCTGCACCCAGTGCCTGGTACACCCGCAGCTCGTTCCCTTCCAGTGCACTTCCTCGCTTGCCTCATCCTGATGAGGCTTCTCTTTAGCCAGAAAGTAGTGCAAGCACACCACCATCGCACTTGGCGGCTCACCCGCATCCCCACGATCCTCAAATTTTTGCCTCCTGGAGCGATTCTCCAGATCCTCCATCTCCTCCTTCACCCTCTCCTGGGTCTCCCGCATCACCCCACCTTGGCCACCAACGAAGTCAACTGCTCCCCGTGCTCCCCCATCACCTCCTCCACTTTCTGGATCACCCAGCCCTGGGATTCCCACCTCTGCTCCACTCTCTCGATCCCAGCTTTAATCGGCTCCACCACTTTGGCCAGGTCCCCCAGGACCTCCTTCCTCTGCTGGCTGAACTCCGCGTTCAGAAACTCCACTAACTGCTCCATTGACCACTGGGCGGGCAGAATAACCCACTTGTCCTCCACCCTCTAAACCTGTGGCACACCATTAAGACTCTTCTCGCCCCACTCCTAGTTCGTGGACCCATCAACCAGCCACACCAGAGGAGTTACACCTTCTCCAAGTACTCCTACACCGCTTTCCATCCAAAAACATCTCCCTTCAGATGAGAAAAAGACCAAGGAATACTGCCTTGAGCGGGAGCCATCCGATGTGCGACCGCTCACTCCATGGCCACTACCGGAAGTTAGATGAGATGTGGAAGTTAATGAGCGTTGCTATAAAGTAAGCTTTGTAAGCAATTGTTGTTTTCCGCACAAATTATACACTGCCTATAATTGTCGAAAAGAGGAACGCTGGCGATACCTATCCCCATTCAGATGATAGACCGCAGGGAGCTCTGTTTTACACAATGGCATGCTTCCCACTGCCCTTATGGCAATGAGTACCAGAGAAGAAACATAATTTTTGAATGTCTGGACTTCATCGTGAAAAACGTACCATATATAAAATGAATGTTATGTTGTTGTTTTGTGCATTATGCCCCATGTCAGCTGAGAATGTTTTTCACAATTCATGTTGTTCTGACTTGAGTTACAAATCAATTTCAACAATGATTTACTTATGGTTTTCAGGTGAATCATCCAATCAAATCAAACCAAATGGACAAATATACGATCATAGCTACTGATTAAAATCGTTCTGCCAGCTAATAATAGGATGACCTGTGAAAGGAAAAATTGCTATTAGTTTTGATTTCCTTTTCACATCAATGTTTCCCATGAAATTGAATTTTATTGGCCATCTTCTTGCCCTTTATCTTGTAAAGGTGCATGACCTTGGCTGTCAAAATTCCAGATGGCAAAATATAGCACCACTAAGCAAAACATGTTTCGAGCTTTTGGCAGTGGATGAGATTACAGAACACAATATTTCAGGACGCTAGCATGATTGATAATTCTTTAGCTAACAAGCGTTCCATACAGTTGGATGTAATTAATCATAGAATTTCAAATTGTCTTCAAAATGTTGTTTGTTCCCTGCTTAGTGGTGCAATGACATGTTGAAAACAATAGAGTCGATGCATATTGTTTTCCAATATGGCACTGAAGCATAACCATTTCAATAGTCAGTTACTTTAATAGATCAGGAGTAATACTTGTGTATAAATTATAATTGGTGCAATTATTATTTCCGGGATGGCTTATCATAGTTGTGTGCTACATAAAGTAGGGGTGAAATTTGATGACCCCTGAAATTGGGCATGCGGATCACTGTATGCGATTAACTTGCCCCCATTAGCTGCAACACAGATAGCATGCCAAATTTGCGCTGATTGCTGCTTTAAAAGGTTTAAACGTCCAGCCAGCAGAAACCATGCCTGCTGATTGGCCCCGTGCTTTGGTGTTTAGTCGGCATCATGAGTGGCATTGGTTAAAAGTAGCCTGCATTGCATAAAGCTAGCCTCAACCTTTTTTTTAATTTAGAGAATCCAATTTATTTTTTCCAATTAATGGGCAACTTAGCGTGGCCAGTCCACCTACCCTGCACACCTTTGGGTTGTGGGTGCGAAACCCACGCAAACACGGGGAGAATGTGCAAACTGCACACCGACAGTGACCCAGAGCCGGGATGGAACCTGAGACCTCGGCACCATTGCTAACCACTGCGCCACCGTGCTGCCCAAGACTCAGCCTTTTTAAGGAGAGAGTACGTTACGCCTAGATCAGGTGTGGGTAGTTGTGCTGGAAGAGAATCTATACCTGAGAAACATTGAACAACCTCGGATGGTGTGGACTCCAAAGATTTTCAAATGCTGCAGTGAAGGTTTGTGGCGGAGGTGGAAGGCAAGAGCAACGCCTGGTATCTTTAGGGGTCTGGTCTCCCTAAAGGCAGTCAGCAGGCAGTGGAAGCAGGTAACTATGGAGGTCCACGTCAGGAGTTGAGCCCTGAGGACTTGGATGTAATATCACAAGAGGTTATACATTATACCCCATTCATTAACCTTGCCATTGTTAGTTTCTCAGACATCAAAGAGGTGCAACCTGGCCAAGCAATGAACGAGCAACAAGGTGACAGCACTGATGAATTTAAGAAATAGGGGCAAGAGTAGACCATTTGGTGTCTCATTCCTGCTCTGCCATTCAATAAAATCATAGCTGATCTGACGTTGCCTTAATTCCACTTTCTTCGTGTCCCCCTTAACTCTCGATTTCCTTGTCAATCAAACATCTGTCTAACTTGGCCTTGAATATATTTAATGACTGTCTCCAATACTCAATGAAGGAGAGAATTTTAAAGACTACCGGCTCTCTGATGGAAGAAATACTTATCTCTGTCTTAAGTGGAATTTTGAATGCTGTTCCCATTGTTCGAGACTCCTCCACGAGGGAAAACATTCTCTCAGTATCTACCCTGTCCGAATCTTCCATGTTTCAGTAAGATTATCATGCATTCTTCTGAACACCAGGGAATATGAGGAAACCTTTCCTCATAAGACAAGCCCTTCATCCCAGGAATGAGGAAAAGGATTGGCCCACTGAAAGACAGGGGGGAGGGAATCGATGTGTGGAGCCAGAGGAAATGGGCGAGGTACTAAATGAGTACTTTACATCAGTATTCACCAAAGAGAAGGAATTGGTGGATGTTGAGTCTGGAGAAGGGCGTGTAGATAGCCAGGGTCACATTGAGATCCAAAAAGATGAGGTGTTGGGTGTCTTGAAAAATATTAAGGTGGATAAGACCCCAGGGCCTGATGGGATCTACCCCAGAGTACTGAAGGAGGCAAGGGAAGAAATTGCTGAGGCCTTGACAGAAATCTTTGGATCCTCACTGTCTTCAGGTGATGTCCCGGAGGACTGGAGAATAGCCAATGTTGTTCCTTTGTTCAAGAAGGGTAGCAAGGATAATCCAGGGAACTTCAGGCCGGTGAGCCTTACATCAGTGGTAGGGAAACTACTGGAGAGAATTCTTCGCGACAGGATCTACTCACATTTGGAAGCAAATGGACGTATTAGCGAGAGGCAGCATGGTTTTGTGAAGGGAAAATCGTGTCTCACTAACTTGATAAGAGTTTTTCGAGGAGGTCACAAAGATGATTGATGCAGGTAGGGCAGTGGATGTTGTTTATATAGATCATAGAATTTACAGTGCAGAAGGAGGCCATTCGGCCCATCGAGTCTGCACTGGCTCCTGGAAAGAGCACCCTACCCAAGGTCAACAACACCACCCTAGCCCCATAACCCAGTAACCCCACCCAACACTACGGGCAATTTTGGACACTAAAGGGAATTTATCATGGCCAATCCACCTAACCCGCACATCTTTGGACTGTGGGAGGAAACCGGAGCACCCTGAGGAAACCCACGCACACACGGGGAGAATGTGCAGACTCCGCACAGACAGTGACCCAAGCTGGGAATCGAACCTGGGACCCTGGAGCTGTGAAGCAATTGTGCTATCCACAATGCTACCGTGCTGCCCTGAACCTCAGTAAGGCCTTTGACAAAGCCTCTCATGGCAGACTGGTAAAAAAGGTGAAGTCACACGGAATCAGAGATGAGCTGCCAAGATGGATACAGAACTGGCTAGGTCATAGAAGGCAGAGAGTAGCAATGGAAGGGTGCTTTTCTGATTGGAAGGCTGTGACTAGTGGTGTTTCGCAGGGATCAGTGCTGGGACCTTTGCTGTTCGTAGTATATATAAATGATTTGGAGGAAAATGTAACTGGTCTGATTAGTAAGTTTGCGGACAACACCAAGGTTGGTGGAATTGCGGATAGCGATGAGGACTGTCTGAGGAAACAGCAGGATTTAGATTGTTTGGGGACTTGGGCGGAGAGATGGCAGATCAAGTTTAATCCGGACAAATGTGAGGCAATGCATTTTGGAAGGTCTAATACAGGTAGGGAATATATAGTGAATGGTAGAACCCTCAAGAGTATTGACAGTCAGAGAAATTTAGTTGTACAGGTCCACAGGTCACTGAAAGTGGCAACACAGGTGGAGAAGGTAGTCAAGAAGGCATACAGCATGCTTGCCTTCATTGGCCGGGGCATTGAGTATAAGAATTGGCAAGTCATGTTGCAGCTGTATAGAACCTTAGTTCGGCTACACTTGGAGTATAGTGTTCAATTCTGGTCGCCACACTACCAGAAAGATGTGGAGGCTTTGGAGAGGGTGCAGAAGAGATTTACCAGTATGTTGCCTGGTATGGAGTGCATCAGCTATGATTAGAGGTTGAATAAACTCGGTTTGTTCTCACTGGAACATCGGAGGTTGAGGGGCGACTTGATAGAGGTTTACAAAATTATGAGGGGCATAGACAGAGTGGATAGTCAGAGGCTTTTTCCCAGAATAGAGGGGTCAATTACTAGGGGGCATAGGCTTAAGGTGTGAGGAGCAAGGTTTAGAGGAGATGTACGAGGCAAGTTTTTTACACAGAGGGTAGTGGGTGCCTGGAACTCGCTACCGGAGGAGGTGATGGAGGCAGAAGCAGGGCCGATAGTGATGTTTAAAGGACGTCTTGACAAATGCATGAATCGGATGGGAATAGAGGGATACGGACCCCGGAAGTGTAGAAGATTTTAGTTTAGACGGGCAGCATGGTCGGCGCAGGCTTGGAGGGCCGAAGGGCCTGTTCCTGTGCTGTACTTTTCTTTGTTCTTTGTTCTTTTTTATTTGAATCTTATCTGACTACCTCTTTTGCGATTATGTAATTTTTCAAATAAGGAAACCAAATTCAAGTCTACGAATCTTGACACCTGCTCTGGCAAGCACTTGAGGGCTCCTCAAGAGTGGCAGCAATATTTCAGTATGCCAGTTGTCTGCTCCATCACATTTCATGTAGCAGCAAGGCTTTCAATGTATAGGTACATCAGCCTTGTGTTCGGTGGTTAACCTTTGATGCCCTGTAGTCACATTTGGTTCGTCATAGTGGCTCACAAACATCTGCGGCGAGATTCTCCTACCCCCCGCCGGGTCGGAGAATCGGCGGGGGCTGGCGTGAATCCCGCCGGTTGCCGAATTCTCCGGCACCGGATATTCGGCGAGGGCGGGAATCGCGCCGGTTGGCGCCCCCCCCCCCCCCCCGCGATTCTCCGGCCCGGACGGGCCGAAGTCACGCCGCTAAAATGCCTGTCCCGCCGGCGTAGATTAAACTACCTACCTTACCAGCGGGACAAGGCGGTGCGGGCGGGCTCCGGGGGGCGCGGGGCGATCTGGCCCCGGGGGGTCCCACCAATCCGCGGGCGGCCCTGTGCCGTGGAGGCACTCTTTCCCTTCCGCCTCCGCCACGGTTTCCACCATGGCGGAGGCAGAAGAGACTCCCTCCACTGCGCATGCGCGGGGATGCCGTCAGCGGCCGCTAACGCTCCCGCGCATGCGCCGCCCGGAGATGTCATTTCCGTGCCAGCTGGCGGGGCACCAAAGGCCTTTTCCGCCAGCTGGCGGGGCGGAAATTCGTCCGGCACCGACCTAGCCCCTTAAGGTTGGGGCTCGGCCCCCAAAGATGCAGAGCATTCCGCACATTTGGGGCGGCGCGATGCCCGACTGATTTGCGCCGTTTTGAGCACCAGTCGGCGGACATCGTGCCGTTTCCGGAGAATTTCGCCCCTGTTACAGGAGACTATCGTGACCTATGTGATTCTCTGCCTTTGTTTGACACCAGTTGGATGTTGAGGGAGTGAAATCGCTTTGGTTTCCTGTAGAAGACAGTTAACATGAGCTGCCCACAAGGCAATGGAGGTGAAATCAGTGGTGCTCTGCACCTTGGGGGAACCTGCCATCCTAATGAAATGGGATGATTAATTGGCCTGATTCTGTTGAGAACAAGAAGATATAATATATATGGCTCTCAATGAATAGTTTGTGTGAGTGAATGCCCTGATGCAACAGTGCGAGATGTTGCAAATACCTCCAGCTCCACCTTGCAAGTAGCGACAGCCATTGACAATTCAGTCCTTGCCCTGCTCTGAGGTTGCGTTGTGGCGACAGCAGGTGACAGATTTCTGTGTCGATGTCCTTACTGAAGCACAAACGTTGCACACGCTCTTCCTCATTCAGGGTCAGGTACAAGGGCTGTTCCCTGAACATCCTGAGCAGATATAGCCTCCTGCTGAGAGACCTTTGCCCCCCTCCTTCCAGCAGCCTGCTGTGCTTTGAGTGGCCTCTGTTTCAGTTAGCCCAAGGAGACTGACAATGAGTACAGCCATGTCTGGAAGCCAGTGACTTGGGTAGAAATCCTGAAATTAGAAAAAGTTATTGCACTCTATTCCCTGCAGGCCTTTGCAACTTTATATAATTATAGAGAGCAGAAAACAGTGTGTGGAATTAAAGCAAAAGCCAGAAGAGATCAGCCAACAACTAACCTGTCAATTGTTGATCCCTTTGAATCTTTCCTGATGCTGAATGTGTGTTCAACTGTGGGAAGTTACAAGAGTTCGTTAGTTGGAGCTTTGAGCTCCAAAATACCAGTGGCATCAAGTGAGCAATCCATGCTGACTGATGTCATGATCTGCCTGCCTTGGATTGTTGCAATGGCTGTTAACTACATGCTTATGTCCTCACCAATAGGGCATCTGACATGACTCATCCCGAACATGTGCATGCCTTAGATGCTGTGTTGAACTACAAAATGTACACTTAGTGCCCAAACAATGGATGCTACTCATCCCGATTTTGTGTTGTGATTGTTTAAAAGACCTAGGTGCAACTTCAGCACAACTGGAAAGATGGTGGTTAATTGAATAGTGGGGCATTTTATTGGTGTTTCATGTCACAAAGAATAGACCAAAAATATTTGTGGTGATATGGCAGTTGACATTTATAGTTCACAATTCATTAACCTCTGAGAAGAGAGAGGGTTGAGGGAACAGCAGGTGGAATATTGGGTTATGTGCTCTTTTATAACTTGGGGTTCGTAGCTAATCTCAATTAATTAAATGAAAGTTTTCTCATTTTACATTAAATGAATTTGAGATGCATAATCCAATGTTAGATGTGAGTTAATTAATCAATCTCTTTCAGAAAAGCCTAAAGAATGGTAATGTAGGGAGGATGTTCCTCAGTGCATTGTAGAATGGTTAAGATAACAAAAATAGTTCCAACGTATGCCTGAAAATTAAATATTTAATTGCATTTGAGAGCTTTGTATGTCTGGAGGTGGAGCAGGATAAGGCCATTTAGTTCCTGTTGACCCTTACCACAATTTAGTTAGATTATAGCTGATTACTACATGAATTCCATTCACCTGCCTTAGTTCCATTTCCCTTAATACAGTTAAGTAACAAAGTGTTACCAGGCTTTTGAAGTGTTCAATTGACCCAGCCTCGATAACATATTGACAGGGAAGTTTCAATTGTGTGAAGAAGTGCTTCCTCACATCACCCCTGAATGGTCTCGCCCTAATTTTAAGGTTACCCCTCTTGTTCTGGACACCTCCATAAGAGAAGATAGTTTCTCTTCATCCTGCCAAATCCTTTAATCATCTTTAAACCTCTCTGTTAGATCATCTCGTAATCTTCTCACTATGCAACCTATCCTCATCACTTAAACATTTTAGACTGGTGAATTTCTGGTGAATCTGCACTACATTCTCTTTAAGGCCAGTATAGCTTCCCAGAAGTGTAGTAGCCATATCTGGATGCAGTATTCCAGATACGGGGTGGGGTTCTCAGTTAGCCGACGGCAAAATTGGGGCGTGCGATCGGGCGGAGAATAGCTTCCGATGCCAAAATCACGGCAGGCGGCGGTTTGCCAACAAATTGCGATGCTCTTTTACCTCAAAAATGGTGTCAATGCGATGCATGGCGTGCATACTTTAAAATCGTTTGCATATCATTAGTGGGCCCACCCGCGATTCTCCACCTCCGATAGGCTAAGTTCCCAACTGAACCTGGCATGGTGGCTGCTAAGAGAGAGAGAGGATGTATGGACAGTGATCAACACCGCCATACTTTGCCATCGGTCGTGCTGCTGGCCGGGGGGCCTCTGCCAGGGCTGGGGGATGTCCAGGAGGTGGGCTGTGGGGTCGGGATGGATTGGTACGCAACATCATTATCGCAGCCGGCAAGACAGCCATCCAGCTGCGCATGCCGCTGACTGCACGTTTTAAACCTGGTGCCCTGGGTCGTATAGGTGACCCCCCACCCCGGGCACCCCCAAGGGTGCCCTGTGGCCCCTGCCGACCCATCAGTTGTATGGGCGCTCCAGCACAACTTGTCCCGTCTTTTCGGCTTCGATAAGTGTGTGTGTGGGGAATGTATTGTTTATGCGCGGCTGCAACTTGTCAGCTCTGCGAGTGTCCCCGGACCTTGCGAATCCCGCACTGTTTTTCATGGGATTCGATGGTGTTCCATGCGGCACTGTGCTAGCTCCTCACCGGAGTAGAATTGGTGCAGATACGGAGCCGATTTTCCTGTCGTAAAAGTCCACGGATTCGCCGTTGGTGTCAACATTTAGTCACAGAAACGGAGAATCCAGCCCACAGTCTTAAACTATATCATATGATTCAAATTAACAGGGTTTATATATAGTTTCATAAATAGAAATTCTACAATTAACATAAAAACAAAAAAGAACAAAGAAAAGTACAGCACAGGAACAGGCCCTTTGGCCCTCCAAGCCTGTGCCGACCATGTTGCCCGTCTAAACTAAAATCTTCTACACTTCCGGGGTCTGTATCCCTCTATTCCCATCCTATTCATGTATTTGTCAAGATGCCCCTTAAATGTCACTATCGTCCCTACTTCCACCACCTCCTCCGGCAGCGAGTTCCAGGCACCCACTACCCTCTGTGTAAAAAAAACTTGCCTCGTACATCTCCTCTAAACCTTGCCCCTCGCACCTTAAACCTATGCCCCCTAGTAAATGACCCCTCTACCCTGGGGAAAAGCCTCTGACTATCCACCCTGTCTATGCCCCTCATAATTTTGTAGACCTCTATCAGGTCTCCCCTCAACCTCCATCGTTCCAATGAGAACAAACGGAGTTTATTCAACCTCTCCTCATAGCTAATGCCCTCCATACCAGACTTTTATAATTGCAACAGGGAGCTACTGCCTGAGACCTTGTGCAGGAACAAGAAAAACATCAAATTATTTGTACTAAGTCATGGGTTTTGAATGACTGATGTTTGTAGATGCCTTGTATGCTAACTCGCTATCTGTGACCATCATTCTACTTAGAGTAAGTCATGTGAATTGTAAAATATACAATTGAGGAACAGGAATCAAACAATCACACTCAGCTGATTTGTGAAGTTTAGAAGAGGTTCGTTTTCATTGGCATTTTCAGGCTGGACCCAGTTCTGAGAATATTCCCTTCCTGAAATTTTTGATGTGACCGATTTCATGCTGCAGTAAGCAACCTAATAACTGCAGTGCCATCTCTCTCTCTCTCTCTCTCTCTTTTTCTGTCTCTTTTCTCACTCTCTCTCTCTACCGAAACCAGTGATAAAAAGTATAAACATATTGCACATTTGAAATGAGAACTGGAGTGGGCATATGGCTCAATAGGATGTTGGTTGATCCGTGACCTCAAATCTGTTTTCCTGTTTGATCCGTGCATCTCTGATTCCCAAAGAGTGCAAAAATCTATTGATCTCAGCCTTAGCCAATGACTGACTGGGCACAATGCTCTGGAGTAGAGAATTCCCAAGATTCCTAAAGATACACTGGTGTACCTGTCCAACTTGCTTTACCTTGATGACATAAGAATAGCATTATGGGCCAAATCTTCCGCGGAGTAGCAACAACCATCAGGTTTCCACACCGCACCATATTTTCCTACCTTAGAATGGAGCCCCACAACTTGTGCTCAGACTTCTGACCTGCACCTGCTTAGAACTGTGGAGCGTAGCTGCTCGAGTCATCCTTCAGTTCCTTTAGGAACTTCAGGTGAAAGAAAGACTTTTTTTTACAGTACCAGCTGCATTATTCTGCAAGTTTAAATATTCCAGCCACTATGACAAGTTATGGAGAAGAGGTAAGTGGGTGAGGGGTGGGTCGGGGGGAGGGGGGGGGGGGGTGGAAGGGGCAGCCGCAGAGTGGGATCTAGTTGTGAGGAATAGGCGAGCTGGCGGTGGGAGCCAGTCAGGGGACGGGCTAGTCTGGGTAAATATTCAGAGGGCTTGTTGGGGAGAGGTTCTGGTTGCGGGCGGGGAGTATGGTCATGGGGGTGCTGGTCGGAGGATGGGGTCTGGTCGGGGAGGGGGCTAGCCAGGGCTAGTTCGGGGGTGGGGACTAGTTGGGGTGTAAAGGCTAGTCCGGGGGTGGATCGGGGGTGGGAGCTAGTCAGAGGGGATGGGGGTTCAGTGGTATAGTTACCAAGAAGTTGGAACTAACTTTAATGCTTCTAACATTTCCTGGATAATCATTCTGCTGAGTAAGTCAGAGTTTTGGAGGGTTCCAAATTCAGGGTAATAATTACTCAACAGAAGTTGAAACACCCCAGGCAATCCCCTGCCCTGACTCCAGTCTGTCCCCACTATCGAATTAGCATGGATGGGCACTGCTTGGCAGGAGGTGTGTTCACAATGTTGGCAATTCTCCCAAATTGCAATGCCCAATTCCAGGGGGTTAATGCTTCCCCTCATGTTTGCACATGCAGGAAATCTAGAGACTGCTGTCAGGGGTGTTCTGCTGCTCCACGGTGTGCCGATGCAGTCATCGCAAATGGAATCACTGGAAATCAGTGATCTGGTGTGCACTTCAAGCATTTAAACAGTATTCCTGCTGGAAAATGCATGAAATTGTGTCAGCTTTTTTCAGTTGGGAGTAACTGTGTCTTTAATGGGATACAATTGAGGGAACAATGGCTTGGTGGTAATGTTGCTGGACTTGTAATCCAGAGGCTCCAACTAATGCCCTGGGGATGCGAGTGGGCAAGTGTGATGCCATCTACAGAGAAAGACAAATCCAAATCAATAAATGGGAGGCATAGGATTAGTGAGGGCAAGTTGGAAATGATTTTTTTAAAAACACTATCCTTAGCTTAATAGTCAAGAGGCATTGAATGCAAAAGTAAGAACATTATGCAAAACTTTACAAAATAAAACACCAGGGGCGGGACTCTCCAAAATGGAGACAGAGTGTTTGCGCCGTCGTGAACGCCGTCGAAGTTCATGACGGCACGAAACGGCCCCTATCCCGACGGATTCAGGGCCCGATAATGGGCTAGGAGCGTCGCCGCGTCATTTACGCACGCCAGGCCTTGGCGCCGTGTAAAGGCAGCACCGCATACATGACGCATAATTGCCGTCACCCGTGCATGCGTGGTTGCCGTCCTCTCCGAGTCCACCCCGCAAGACGATGTCTGACGGATCTTGCGGGGCTGCGGAAGAAAGGAGGTCCTCCTTCAGAGAGGCCGGCCCGACGATCGGTGGGCACCAATCGCGGGCCAGACCCCATTTGAGGCCCCACCCCGGTGCCCCCCCCAGCGATCCCACGCTGTTCCCGCCGGCAGCGACCAGGTGTGGACGGCGCCGGGGGAAACCCGCCGTTTTGGGCAGGACGCTCAGCCCATCCAGCACTGAGAATTGCGGGGGTACCGGTGAATCTCCATTTTGGCTGTCTCGGGCGATTCACTGGACCGTGCCACGCAAAACACGATTGTGCCGATCTGGCCGCTTCCGTGAATCACGGGAGGGCGCGGACCGACTTCGCGGGAAAATCTGGCGACCCAGGCGATTGTCCAAACCGGCGAGGGAGCGGAGAATCGCGCCCCAGTTGTCTCAAGCAAGGGTAACATAGAATTTACTGTGCAGAAGGAGGCCATTTGGCCCATCGAGTCTGCACCGGCTCCTGGAAAGAGCACCCTACCCAAGGTCAACAACACCACCCTAGCCCCATAACCCAGTAACCCCACCCAACACTAAGGGCAATTTTGGACACTAAGGGCAATTTATCATGGCCAATCCACCTAACCTGCACATCTTTGGACTGTGGGAGGAAACCGGAGCACCCGGAGGAAACCCACGCACACACGGGGAGGATGTGCAGACTCCGCACAGACAGTGACCCAATCCGGAATCGAACCTGGGACCCTGGAGCTGTGAAGCAATTGTGCTATCCACAATGCTACCGTGCTGCCCACTATAGTGTCGGCAATTCTGGGCGCCACACTTTGAGAGGATGTCAAAGCCTTGGAAACAGTGCATAGATCAGTTTACCAGAATTACACCAAGCCAGAGATGAGGGATTTCTGTTACCTGGATTGACTGGAAACGTTGGTGTTGTTTTCCTTGGAGCAGAGAAGGTTAAGGGAGAGTTGATAGTGTTCTAAATGTTTGAAGTGTTTTGATAGAAGACGTGAGGAAAATTTGTTTCCAATTGCAGAAGGATTGATCGCCACACGACATGGGTTTAAGGTGATTAGCAAAGGAACCAGGATTGACATGAGAAAATGTTTTTTTTAAAACAGAGTGAGTTGTGTGATCTGGATTGTACTTTCTGAACACATAGTGGAAGTAGATTTAAAGGTAATTTTCAAAAGGGAGTTGGATAATTACTTGAAGTTGGAAACATTGCCCTATGGGGAGAGACTCGCGGGTGCGATTAATTAGATAGCTCCTTCAGAAAGGCGGCAAGGCATGATAGACTGAATAGTTTCCTTCTGTGCAGTCTCGTTCTCTGATTGTATAATACTTCCTTCAGGCAGACTAGATCCTCTGGAGGAGTGGAAGCTTATTAGGTGTTCAAGTGCAGAAATCACATAAAAAACAATGCACAAGTATTCAAAAGGACAAGTGGAATATCAGCCTTGATCTCAATGGGTTTGGAATCCACGAGTCAAGAATTGATGACCCAGTTGTATCAAGTCATGAGCGTATTTCATCTGGATTCCTGCTTTCAGTATTCAGCAAGGGCAGTAATCCTCTGGAAAGATATCTTGTAAATTGTAAATAATCTTTATTGTCACAAGTAGGCTTACATTAACACTGCAATGAAGTTACTGTGAAAAGCCCCGAGTTGCCACATTCCGGCGCCTGTTCGGGTACACTGAGGGAGAATTCAGAATTCTCAGCTGGTACGGAATTGAACCCACGCTGCTGGCCTTGTTCTGCATCACAAACCAGCTGTCTAGCCCACTGAGCTAAACCAGCCTTACTGTTTGTACAGTGCTGTTACATTTCTTTGAGCTTAGTATATTTTGTGATGATCAAATCAAAGTGCTTAAAATTATAGTGATTTAGTTGGGTCAATGCAGCAAATTTATTTTAGTGGAAGAATCCAGTACTTAGGATATAATAACGTGAGAGTAAGGTCATTTAAGAATGAAATCCAGAACATACTTTTAAAACATAGAATCATGAAAATCTGAACTCGATACGTCAAAAGACTGTGCATGCCAAATCATTTAGAATCTTTAAGACAGATCTCTAGATTTTTCGAGAGGGTATGTTGAAATAATGGGTATTTTTGTCTTTTGTAGATATACTTTTTCAGGACATCAACAAATTCTCAATCCAAATCTTATGACCTTATTTAGCCTGACACTGTCTGAACCCTCTTCCTGCTGCAATAGAAAGTGAAGTATCATAAAAGTTCTTGGCAGTACACTTACAGCAACCTAGATTGAGCCAATTGATCATATAAAGTAAAGTAACTTGCAGTATGTGTGGATCATCTGATCTGTTGATTAGCAACCCCGAAACCGCAATGGTTATGTTTTTCTTCAGAGCTGTAATAAAAAACACACCATTCCACTGCAAAAAGTTAGATGATCCCATGTAGTTTAGGGTGATACTTACAGTTCAGTGTTTGACTGTTTGCCTGTTTCAACTTGTAATTGGATTGCATTTATATAGCGCCTTTCATGTTGGAAAGCATGAGAGTTCAAATATTAAGAGTAACTGTCCTCCCTTTCACCCTTCATTTCCTCCCCCCCCCCCCCCCCCCCCCCCGGACCTCTTGAACTTCTGAGACGACGTAACCAGAAGCTCTTCCACCATGTGCTACCCACCTACCATGCAGCTACCCAGAACATTTTGGGGATTTGGCGTAATCAGTTCTGGGGTTGGTTTCTGACTGTTCAGGTGGGTCCGCAATGTGTTTTGGCAGGAGTCCCTGGAAACTGACATGGATTTTCTAAACTGTAGTGAGTGGGTGGAGACAAAGGAGTTCGAGCACTGGTTGGTTTTGCATTTCTCTAACCCAGGATTAGGAGTGCTAATTCAAGTGCCACCATCTGTGTCACTGGTTGAGGTGAGCTTTTGCTAAACATGACAAACTTGAGTCATCTGTGGCCTGAATGACTTGCCACTCAACTGATCCATTGAAGTAACTTTCCAATGCTACTAAAATGCATGAATTTTCTGATAGCACAAATTGTAGCCTTGTGTGAAAAGCACCCCGATGCTGGAATTTATTTGATTTGAATTTTTAAAAAGATATATTTTTTTTATTCTCCATTTTCACATTTTCATCCAAATTTAAACCCACCAACAATCAACAGTGACAAATACAATGTCAAACTCCTGGTCAACAATCCCCTCCTCCAATCAACCCCCAAACTACCCCCAACATTTTAAATACAAACATCAAAGAGAAGGAATCAGGAATCCGCCATCCACCCATACATAGTCACCAACAACGTACACAGTCCAATCCCCCCACCCCAACCCCCCCTAATGTTCGATGTCATCCGATTCTTGAAAGTGCATAATGAACAAATCCCATTAATGTTTTGATATGCTCTTGACGTAGCATAAGCTGCTTCCTTGATGTACACTCTGACAAAGGAAGGTTCAGACTTGGAGATAGCTTGAACACATTTATTACTGTTAACGATTCTCCTACTTGGATTCGACTCTCCTGGTAATCCTGCTATCGCTACTCAGACTGACTAACCAGTCTGCTGCAATCCACGTGGTGGGTATGATGTTTCAAATCAACCCTGTCTGTACTCACTAAGTGTCTCCACTGGAAAGATGAAGATCATGTGTGCTGTGTCCTTATATATGGGTTGGTGTAATGCCCTCCTGTGGTTGTGTCACCTCTGTGTGTGTCGTGACTGCCCATTGGTCGTGTCCTATCTTACTGGCCTATTGGTTGAATGTCTGTGTCATGATGTCTCTGGTGCTCCCTCTAGTGTTTATCTAGTCTAAGTGTATTTACATTAACCCCTTGTGTATTTATAGTGATGCATATCACCACACTTCTATTCCTCCCCTCAACTCAAACTTCACCTTCTCCAGCATTTAAAAACTCCAACAGATTCAGATACAAAGCCATCTTGGTGCCATCTGGCTTTAAAATGTTGAGCACTCGGCGCTTAATATACAAGGATATAAAATTGTGAAGACAAGATAGAAAAGGTACAAAGGGAGGTGGGTGACAGTACTGATTAGTGAAGACTTGCAGTGCAGGAAAGATGGGGTGTCCTTGAGGGGCAAGGACAGAGTCCATTTGGTTAGTGAGAAGCAAAAATGGTAAAATGTTATTACTTGAGGTTTTTTACAGACCTCCGAACTGAGGGAGAGATGGAGGAACAAATCTGCAGGGAAATCACTGGGACGTACAAGAAGGAAAGAGTAGTGATACAGTGGGACTTTATTTCCCAAATACTGATCAGGATAATGCCAGAGCAGGCTTGTCCAACCTTTCTGCATGGGCAGCCATATTTCAATTATTCTCTCACTCTGGGAACTGATGAGAAAATTTCGGAAAGTTAACAGGGCTCTGAACCGTGACCAAACCATCTCCCGTACCTCCACTCTTACCTCTTTCTCTCCCTCCCAAAACCAGGATAGGGCCTCCCTTGTCCTCTCTTTTCACCCCACCAGTCTCCGCATTCAAAGAATCATCCTCTGCCTGTTCTGCCAACTCCAGCACAATGCCACCACCAAACACATCTTCCCCTCATTCCACCATTAGCATTTTGCAGGGACCATTCCCTTCCGAATACCCTGGTCCACTCCTCCATCACCCCCAACACCTCACCCATTTCCCACGGCATCTTCCTCTACAATCATAGAAGGTGTAACACCTTCCCCTTTACCTCCCCCCTGCTCACCATCCAATCGTGTAAACACTCTTTTCAAGTGAGGCAATGGCACTGGGGAAAGACATGGAGATGCCAGCGTTGGACCGGGTGGGCACAGTAAGAAGTCTTACAACACCAGGTTAAAGTCCAACAGGTTTGTTTCTAACCCCAGCTTTCAGAGCGCAGCTCCTTCCTCAGGTGAATGAAGAGGTAGGTTCCACAAACCTACCTCTTCATTCACCTGAGGAAGGAGCTGCACTCCAAAAGCTAGTTGGACTTTAACCTGGGGACTTGTCACTGGGGAAAGAGTGGCAACTGCCGCCAATGAATCCACCAGTGACCTGGAATTGCCCAGGACCCAAGCCATAGGTGACTGAGGTCACGTTCAGGTCACAAGGGAAAGCACAGAGGAAGGCGCCGGCATCAAGGGCAAGGAACTGGATGTCAGTAGCCCACTAGCAACTGTGATGGGGTTTGCTTTGTGGGCATCCGTTTGATGACTGCCTCACCCCCTGCTGGTTAAATGCTAGAAGCGGTGGGATGAGGCCCTTGAGGGGACATTAAGTGGGCGGCACGGTAGCACAATGGTTAGCACTATTGCTTCACAGAGCCAGGGTCCCAGGTTCTATTCCCGGTTTGGGTCACTGTCTGTGCGGAGTCTGCATGTTCTCCCTGTATCTGCATGGGTTTCCTCTGGGTGCTCCCTGTCTCCTCCCACAAGTCCCGAAAGACGTGCTGTTAGGTAATTTGGACATTCTAAATGCTCCCTCTGTGTACCCAAACAGGTGCCGGAATGTGGCAGCTAGGGGCTTTTCACAGTAACTTCATTGCAGTGTTAATGTAAGCCTACTTGTGACAATAAAGATTATTATTATTATAAGAAGAAATTTTATTATTATACGATGGGAAGTGGGTGGTCAAGAGCAATGTAGGCCCCCTAAAAGCTGAAAATGGAGATATTATCAGTGATAGTGGGAAAATGGCAGTCATGTTGAACAAGTACTTTGCCTCAATATTTACAGTTGAAAAGGAGGATAACTTGCCGGAAGACTCGAAAAAAACTAACCGTCAATAGAGGTCAGGTACAATTAATCTAAGTACAGCTTTACCAACTAGGAAATTAATAGAACTAAAGAGTGACAAATCCCCAGGACCTGACGGTTTCCAACTGAGGGTATTAAAGGAAGTAGGGGAGCACATTGTAGATGCCCTATAATCTTGATTCAGGTGTAGTCTCTATGGATTGGAAAATTGCACATGAAACTCCACTTTTTAAGAAGGGTGGAAGGGGGAAACAAGGAAACTACAGGCCGGTTAGCCTAACTCCTATGGTGGGAAAATTGCTGGAGTCTACAATGAGGGATAAGGTAGCTGAACACCTCAAAAATTGCAGTCGATCAGGGAGTGCCAGCATGGATTCATAAAGAGAAGTTCATGCCTGACTAATCTCACAGAATTTTTTGAAGAGGTGCCAAACATAGTGGGTAGGGGAGTGTGTATGGATGTTATTTAAGGGTGGCATGGTGGCACAGTGGTTATCACTGCTGCCTCACAGCGCCAGGGACCTGGGTTTGATTCTGACCTTGGGTGACTGCATGCGTGGGTTTCCTCCGAGTGTTCCATTTTTTTCCCACAGTCTAAAGATGTGCAGGTTAGGTGGATTGGCCACACTAAAATTGCCACAGTGTCCAAAAAAAGTCTACAATGAGGGATGCGGTACCTGAACACTGTAAATGTATGGAAGTTATTACATGTGTGGTTACAGGGATAGGGCGGGGTAGCGGGCAGGGTGCTCTTTCGGAGCATCGGTGCACTCGATAGGCCGAATGGCCTCTTTCTGTACTGTAGGAATTTTATGATTCTACATGGACTTCCAGAAGGCATTTGTTAAAGTCCCACGTAAGAGGCTAATAACTAAGGTGGAAGTTAGCGAGTTGAGGGCAAACTATTGACACGGTTCGGAAATTGGTTGAGTGGCAGGCGACAGACAGTTGGGGATATTGGGTAATTACTCTAATTGGCAGGAAGTGACTAGTGGTGTACCATCGGAATCTGTGTTGGGGCCTCAATTATTTACATTATTCATCAATGACTTGGACTCCAAATTTGCTGATGATACAAAGTAAGTTGGCATTGTAGACAGCCTAGATAACAGCATAAAATTGCAAGGAGATATTGTCAGACTAAGTGAGTGGGCAAATTTGTGGCAGGTATAATTCAATGTAAGCAAGTGTGAGGTTATCCATTTTGGACAAAAAAAGGACAGAGCAGAGTACTTTATAAATGGAAAGAGGTTAGGTACAGTGGATGTCCAAAGGGACTTGGGGGTTCTCGTGCATAGATCCTTAAAATACACAGACAAGTGCAGTAAATAATCAAAAAGGCGAATGGAATGCCAGCTTTTTTAGCTAGAGGATTGGAGTACAAAGACACAGTGGTTATGTTGCAGCTATACACCCTGGTTAGACCCCACTTGGAGTACTGTGAGCAGTTCTGGGCTTCACACCTTAGGAATTATATTTTGGCCTTGGAGGGACTGCAATGTAGGTTTACTAAAATGATACCTGGACTACATGGGTTGAGGAATGGGGCGTGATTACACAAATTAGACCTGTTTTTGTTAGAATTTAGAAGTATTTAAGATATTAACAGGGAAAGACAGTGTAGATGAAAATAAATTATTTCCACGGTTGGAGATTCTAGAACCAGGGGGCATAGTCTAAAAATTAGGGAGAGACCGTTCAGGAGAGATGTTAGGAAGAACCTCTTCACTCAATGGGTGGTAGAACTTTGAAACTCTCTCCCACAAACAGTAGTTGAAGCTAAAACAGTTGCTAAATTTAAATCCGAGATAGATTGATTTTTGTTCAGCAAAGATATTAAGGGATATGGGCCAAAGACAGGTAAATGGAGTTAGGCCACAGAGTAGCCATGATCTCATTAAATGGCAGGGAAGGCTCGAGGCCTGAATGGCCTACTCCTATTCCTATGAGCCTTCCCACCTCAGACTTTATCAGGGAAGAGGCAAAAAGGCAGTGGGTTTGCACCTGGCATCCTTCTGCTTAATTGTTGGCTTGGGCACCAGGAGAATTGGGTATTCTCTTCAAACGGTGCTGTGGGACAGTTATTGTCCAGGAAGCAGACAACAGATTTAATTTCATCTGACGGATGAGAAAAAGACTAACATGGGGAAACAGGTGTTGCTGAATTTCTCCACAGACCTTTTACCTCTGGAATCTGCTTATAAGCCCAGAATCACATTTTGGGATTAAGGTCTTCCCGGTAAAGCCTGTAGATAATTGTAGATGCAGATGGTATTTGATTGAAATACAGGAGGGCCATTTTGTTTATAATAATATATCCCCACGTCCAAGAAAGATGGCAAAAGACCATATCGTCACACAGGGTAGAAAATATTCTAGTGGTAGGCTGAACTTTAAAAATAGTCGTGGAAACTCTGGTATTTCACAATTGCAAAAAAAGGAACTGTAAGTGTCATGTGATAGACGGCAAGGGCAAGGCAAGGCAAATAATAAAACTGCTTTTAATATCAATATATTTTGTAGGAGCTAGACTTTCAGGAATGGAAGTTAACTGTGGTCTACAGGATCCCGTTGAAATGATGTTGTATAGAAAAATAAGGTGTCTTTCAGTTGTTTCTGAGAAATTAAAATGAATGGCACATTCTCTGTATTTGTGAACAAGGTGGGGAAATTTCACCTTGGGGAAAATCTGCTCAGTTAATCGCTGAGTACACAACTTTTGGCCCATAACTTTCAGGTTTCCCAGCATCGCATTTAGAGGTACTTCAATGATGTGCTGGGGAATCCCTCTCTAAGGTTCCCACATAAAGGTTTACCCTGCAATTGCCCAGAAGTTCAAATTTTCCCTGGATAATTGCTGGGATTCCAATTTAAATTCCAAAACCAATTTAATGCTTCCGCCAGTTAGAGGCAAAAACGATCAGGCGCTCATTTACATTGTCTATTCGGTGGGACAAAACCGCCCCAAGGCGTCACGATGAGTGGCCTGGTGGGGTCGTAATGGGTGAGCAGCAGGGAAGAAGAGGGCTGCTTCTTCACCTCCGCAAATACTGTGTCCTGAGGCGGACCCCATGTCCACGTCTGGCACTTGTTGAGAGGAGCCAACATCGTCGCCAAACCCGGGAGCTTGCCATAATAATAAATGAGTCCCAGGAATGAATGGAGATCGGTAGCCCCTTCAGGAACAGGGACCTGCCGAATGGCCCGAACCTTGTCTTCGACCCGGTGAACGCCATCCCAGTCCACGCGGTAGCCCAAGTAAGTAGGAAGAAGGTGCAGGATCTGGAAGGGTGGCCAGGCCTGGGGGGACAGACGGGCCATCCCGTGAATGCCGCTATCTGCCGCCACGCTGACCACATGCCTCGCAATAAATGGAGTCTGTCTCATCAGGATTGGGGGAGGGGTCCTGTCCAGCTCCCAGAGTCTGGAGTAGATGGTCCGTCAGGCCAGGGGCCGGGACCACGCGGTCAGGAGGGTGCTGCTCTCCGAGACTGAGGATCCCCCATCCCCTGCAACTCTTGCAAGCCCTGCTCCACGCTATCCCATGATGGGGCTAATTCTATGGCCTTTTTGAGGTCCAGCTGGGGCTCCGTGAGCAGCTTTCACTGGAACGCCACGTGCGGATACCACAGACAAGTCTGTCCCGTAACAGCTCTGAAAGGGCAGCCCCATATTCCCAAAACTCTGCAAGCTTCCGAAGGCACGCTAAACATTCTAACACGGACTCTTCAGTGGTTCGTTTAGCTATATTAAAACATTAGCGCCAGATGATGACAGACGGTCTTGGGTTGAAGTGTTCTAAGCCTGCGAACTACCTCTAATCCGAGGCAGCAGTTTTCGATTATGCTCAAGGTGGGCGTACCACAGGTGTCAACACTCCAAATATCGCCACCTCTCGACTCGGGGTCACCCCTACACCCAGAATCTTGGACATGACAGCTGAGAACCCCTGCCAGAACACCCTCAACGTTGGACATACCCAGGACGGGGACGTGATTTGCGGGGCCCCCACACATCGCCCACACCTATTCTCCACCCCTGCAAAGAACCGTCTCATTCTCGCAACCGTCATGTGCCCTATGCACCAGCTTAAACTGAATGAGGCTTAAACTCGTACACAACAAGGACGTGTTCACCCTCCGCAGGGCTTCGTTCCACGTCCTGGCCCTCATCTCCCCATGCAACACGTCCTCCCATTTACGCTTGATCTCTTCCACTGGAGCTCCACCCTCTCCATCAACACTCCATGATTGTCTGACACTCTCTCCTCCCTAATGTTATCCTCGGACAACAGCTTATCTTGCAACACCGAAGGCGGAGCCCCAGGAAGGACAGCACCCCTCTTCTCAGAAAGTCCCTCACTTACAGGCATCAGACGCCATTCCTCTTGGGCAACTCATCCATTTCCTCCAGCTCTTCCAAGCCTGCAAATCTACGAACAAGTTCCCCTACGAACAAGTTCCTGACATACTTTATTCCCACCTGCCGCCAGCCCCGGAACCTTGCATCCAGCCCCGCCGGCACAAACCTGTGATTATCGCATATCGGCGATCACAGCTACATCCCCTCCAACCGGAGATGTTGCCTGCACTGGTTCCAAACGCACAACACTGAAACCACCAACGGGCTTACAGAATACCGGGCCGGCGAAAACAGAAGGGGCGCCAATAATAGTGCCCTCAAACCCATCCCCCTACACAACGCCACCTCCATCCACCCCCAAACCGATCCCTCCTCCACTGAGCATTGCGATATTCACCACCTAATAATAGTTCATCAAACTCGGCAACAACCCCCTCCCCCTCAAAAACTTGCCAATAAAGATGGGGAGTTCTGGAACACAAACGAGAACCTGGCCAGCACCATCATTTTATTTTTTTATTTTTGTGGGGGCAAAAATTTAGAGTACCCAATTAATTTTTTCCAATTAAGGGGCAATTTAGCGTGGCCAATCCACCTACCATGCACATCTTTTGGGTTGTGGGGGCGAAACCCACGCAAACGGGGAGAATGTGCAAACCCCACGCGGACAGTAACCCAGAGCCGGGATAGAACCTGGGACCTCGGCACCGTGAGGCAGCTGTGCTATCCACTGTGCCACTGTGCTGCCTAACACTGGCATTTTAACCATCTGCACGCGCCCAGCCAGTGATAGTGACAACACATCCCACTCTTTTTGTTTTTAAATTTAGGGTACCCAATTATTTCTTTCCCAATTAAGGGGCAATTTAGTGTGGCCAATCCACCTAACCTGCACCTCTTTGGGTTGTGGGTGTGAAACCCACGCAGACACGGGGAGAATGTGCAAACTCCACACGGTGACCCAGGGCCAGGATTCGAACCTGGGTCCTCAGCCCCGCAGTGCTAACCACTGCATCACATGCCACCTACACATCCCACCTCTTAAAGTCCACCTTCATTCCCTCCACCAGTTGTGCCAAATTCAATTTATGCAGTTACGCTCAGCCCCGCGCCAGCTGAATTTCTACTTGCCCGCCACCTGGAATGGCAACTCCCCTAGCTTCCTCTTCTGCCCCCTCGTATTAATAGGGAACACCTGGCTTTTCCCCATGTTCAGTTTATACCCAGAAAAAGTGCAGAAATCCCCAAGGTTTTTCATGATCCGATCAAAGTTGCCCAGCAGGTCTGAAATGTATAATACATAACAGAAGATTGTCTGCATACGAGACTCTGTTCTCGACCCTACCCCGTTCAAACCCTCTTCAACCCCTCGATGCCCTAAGTACCATTGGAAATGGCTCTATTGCCAGAGCAAAAGCAACAGGGAGGGCGGAGATCCCTACCTCGTCCCCCAATGCAGCATGAAGTACCAGCCTGTTCATCCGGACACTAGCAATCGGCGCCCTATACAGCAGCTGAACCCAATCCACAAAACCTTGCCACCTGCAAGTCCACCCAGTGCGATATTTGGTCGGGGACCATGATTGCCAAATACTCTGAATCCGTTACCCCTGCCAACAGTACCTTGTCCATCACAAAACAATCAATCCAGTAGTACACCCAGTGCACATGCGAGAAGTACCAGAACGCCCTCGCCGTCGGCCATCCAAACCTCCATGAGTCCGCGCCACCCATACGGTCCGTGAATCCCCTCCACTTCCGCGCACTGCCAATACCTGCAGCAACCTGGGACACGACCGTCCATCCTCGGATCCAAAACTTGTGTTAAAGTCGACCCCATTATCAGCCGGTGTGTGTCCAGATCTCGGATGATCCCTAACACCCACCTCATAAAGCTCACATTATCCCAATTTGGTACATAAACATTCACCAGGACCCCTCCAGCTTCCCACTAGCCATCATGTATCTGCCCCCGGGGTTTGCTGCAATACTGCCCATCTCAAAGGCCACTTTCTTGTTGACCAGCACTACCAACCCTTCTTCATGTCCAACGCTGAGTGGAACACCTGCCACACCATCCCTTCCTCAGCCTCGTCTCCCAGCTTCAGGTGCGTCACTTGAAGGAACACAAGATCTGTCTTCAAACTCCTCAAATATGCAAAAACATGCGGCCATTTACCCGGCCCATTCAGCCCCCGCACGTTCAAAGTAACCAGCCTGGTCGGTGAGGCTCCCCGACCTCTTCCCCTGCCAATCATCCATACCCCTTCTTTAGCCAGCTTCCCCCCCCCCCCCCCCCCCCAATCCACACGAACAAAATTGAGCATGTGCTCAATGTACTGCGATCAGTTGTGTCAATACATGTGTCAAAAGCCTCGAGCTTCCCAAAGTGTGGCATGTCAGCGGCTGTTGAAACAACTTCCAGAGGCCTACGGAGAAGCGGCTGAGTACTGCAGAAATAGCACCATCTGCAACTCCACTTGACCCTCAGCACCAGTGTTGGATCCGAGGAAGTGACCACACGGGACCAAAAAGGATCCAAATGTTTATTGAAATATTGAATGAAAACTCTATAAACCACCACTCCCCAGTGGGCTGGGGTTTTTATGTCCGGGGGGGCCACGCCCCCTCAGGGGAGTAACTCTTATTCAAGAGTGACGGGGAACCTAATCTGCCCAGCCCCCTATCTCATATAGGTTATAACACACTCTGAGGAAGTCTATTGATGCAACATCGTCATGATGGTATGTTTAATATTCACACCTTCAGATTTCAGAGTTTGGAATATTTGCACAGTGACAGATAAAATTTGTGCATGGTCTAGGTTCTGAGCAGTTAGCATGGTTTCCTTTCGCCTGCTGTGCTTGGACATTTCCCATCTTGAATTAAAAGAATAGAATTATGAAAATTGGTCATTGTCCAGGGAACCATATTTCAAGAGTCGGTATTGATTAGTGCTGGTGTAAAATGGATGCAATGTGGAGCAATTTTGGGGGCCAATGCCCTGAATACCTGAAAGATATGAGGTGGGAATGGAGCAGGTTTGGTCTGGGTCCACTTGGAATTCTTCAGTGGCCTAATTACAAGTTTAGATTTTTGTTTAAGGAAAATGTTGAAGGATCTCTGTGGAGCCAGGAGGAACTTTGCTTTGAAAGGAACACTCCAGGGTAAGGCTTTATGATGGCCTTGCCCTTGAGTATTTCGAAGATTAATTGCTTTCACTTCAGTTTTAAATATCAAAGTCTACGTACTGTGAACTGCAGAAAGCATTTGAATGGGACAGGGAAAAGGGGAAGGAAAACGATAATCGACCTTAGGCTGATGATGAAACATTGTTTTGCAATCTCCTCGAAAATCCTCTTGCAGATATCACTCCCACATCAGTGGCTAACTGACAGGTGATATAATTTCTGACACTTTTATTCCAAAATATTGCATTTTTCCCCATCGATACTTAATTGTAATAACAAAGACATTTTCAACTCTTACAACTCTTGATTCTGTATAAAGCACAAGCCTACTGGAGAGAGAGAGAGAGAGAGCAGGGAGGAGAAGGGAAAAGAGGAATAGAAATGGTAGGAGTCAGAAGAAGGTGGGAGACATGGGGGGATGGAAAGGGTTGGGAGAAGGGGAGGAAGTGTGAGATTGGAGAATGGGGAGAAGAGAGGGCACAGATTATCATCTGTGGGCCGAATACCAAAACGCTGTTGAAGTTGGTTCCCTTGATAAAATACTGCGTAGTGAGTGGTGGGAAAATTCCCGGCCAGAATGCTTCTTTGTGTGTGTGTGTGATTGGGGAGCAGGGAGAAGGTGGAGGAATACAGGGTTTTCATTTAGCTCAGTGTGGGTGGTAGAAGTCTAGATGTAGTCTGCCAGTCTGTCTCTGGCTCATTAGGAGTAGGAACACAAAGGAGTGGGGCCACGGTATAGGGCAGCTTTGGTGAAGGAAAATATACCCAGTGCTGCGGGGGGGAAATGGGGAGGGGAGAGTGTGATGAGAAAACACAGCTAAACTTAAGGTGAGCTGAGAGAAAATGTATCCAGTTTGGAGATGGGAATCTAGGTTATTTATGCAAGGATAAATGCATCAAGGATAATTTCTGAGTACACAGAAATGAGCACACAGCTATAGTCTGCAGTGCTCCTCACAATCTTTACATAAAAATTCAGTGAGTTTACAAGCTCAGAATTATGGAGGTAACAAACACCTAAAGATCTACTTCATGTGGTAGACTTTGAATGTTTTATTTGTATTTTGAAGTTATGGCATTGAGCGAACTGTTAAAGCTTTTCAAAATATCACTTGTGTCTGAGGGAGCTTATTTTCCTCAGTCCTGTATAATCTACAAAACCATTGGACAGTTTTATGATAGATGTGGCAGATTAAAGTAAGATTATAAGACAAACAAACCATATTTTCTCCTCTTGACTTTATTTCTCAGTTAAATGCCCTTACCTGAAGGAACAGGATTTGGATGTCCCTGCCCCTGCAGAACTATGTGCTTTTCTTTCTTTGTTTCTGTGGAGAAATGCAAGATTCACAAACATGAATAAAAACTGAAAATGCGAGAAAAATTCAGCAGGTCAGGCAGCATCTGTGGATAGAGAAACAGAGTTAATGTTTTGAGTCCACACAACTCTTCAATTAACGATTAATTCAGTTAATGTCAACGAACAGGATTTACATTAACTTTCTTGCTCCGTTTGATTGGGCAATTGTCTGGACCGAGTTAAAGCAGAAGAATTAAAGGGAATGAGAGCCCTGAAATCCAATTATGTTTTCGATATCTAGTAGGCAAATCACATTTTAATGCATTATATATGTCATTTAAAAAAAAATGAAATGCAAAGGTGAATTTCTAATCCTTCGACAGTAAATGTAAAATTAAACCGGGTTTGTTGAGATTGCTTCAAACATGACTTTAGAAACCAGATCTTACGTGTCTCAATTGAACATAATGGAGATTCTTTAACCTCAGATATTCTTTTATATTATGCGCCATTCCTTTAAAACATATGAATTTGTGTTTTGTTTCCATTTCACAAGAATGCAATGCCTAGCTTCCTGTTTTGTTTTTGGTAGTTGATGCCTGTTGAGAATATGATTGGATATCGTAGATGGGGATGTAATCTCCATCGTTTTCAATGTAAGCACGGACGGTCTGGTTTCTAAAACCATGTTTGAAGCAATCTCATCAATTCTGACCTCATTCAAACATTTACTGCCTGTACGATTAGGAATTTGTCTTTTAATACATTTAAAGTTTTACTGCACAAAAAGTGTGTGCAAAATGTGATTTGCTTCTGTGACATCAGAGCTGCTCCTGATGCTGGTTTCGAATTTTTGCTTGTTAATACACTGTCAGAGCAACCTGGAAGTTGAGAGTTCAACGGGGCATTGCTGTGCAGCTTGTTGAAAATCCAGGTTTGTACATGCTTCAGGTTAGTTTTCTCATGAGTTCAGTTAATCTGTGGTCTTGTCATAACAGTTGGGGGCAACTTCTGAGCCTGTCTCAGGTCACAGACATAAGTGCATCAGCGAGGCTGCTTGCTTCCATTTGTATTTTCCCTTGGAGCCTCAGGATACATGTGGAGGTGAGGTGACAAAGATCTCATAACTGTATTTGTTCTGATCATGTAGGGTTAAAACTACGTGTTGGTGAGTATTATTCATTATCTGTGACACATGACTCTGTTGTAAGCCTGTAGGAAGGTCCTAATGTAGTGCTGACTGAAGTATGAAGTGGGAACTGTTACGTTCTCTGGAGAACGTTTTTCAATTAGTGCGGCAATACAAAAAAAATGTTTTGACAAATGCACAATTGGATGATAAAATTGGATTTTATAACATAAATAAGTTGCAACAATAAACTCCTTTCACTTTCCTTTACAGCCTGATAACTCAGATGCATTTGTATGCCATGTAACCAGTCCGGTAGGTAATGTTTTATTTCATCATTAATTGCGGATTAATGTGAATAGAAAAAAATATCTATATTTGTCTTTCCAGCAGGAACAACAGTTGTGTTTTTGAAAATAATTTTCCTCTCCGTTGCTATGATTATCTTTATGATTGAAAACCTTGGGTTCTGGCATTATTTTGTAAAATTGGTGTTTTGTTGAGAGCATTCATTAATTGGGAGTTTTCATGGGAAATTATGGAATTTGAATCTATGTTAATGATATTTTAGGTTGACTTATTTGTGGTACTATTATTCTTCACGAGTGGTTGTAGCTCTATTACCAAACCTGGTCAGTTCTGTAAAATGTGAATAACTTGGTAAAACACCGTAATGCCCTGGCACAGTGCACGACAATGTTTTAAGCAAGCATTCTTTAGTGTTTAGCATGGCCTGTCTCTTTAAAACAACTACTCAGTAAATCTGTATGGAGTTGTGTTTAAAAAAAAAGCACACCCGGTTAAGGCTAATTACTGAGGGGAATTTCTGTGGATTGGCAGCTTCTCATAAATCTCCATCTCCAACACTCAGAAAATACCAAGTTACCAAGGTCAAAAAACAACCGCACTAAATGACAGTCTGTTTTTTAAAGATTGCATTATATACCGAAATGATATCAGAAGGTTGCAGTGCTGGAAGAGAAGGGACCTATGCTTAACCGTGTCAAAAGATTCAAATTGCAATCGGTTGATACAAATGTTAACAAAATGAACTCCCAACATCTGCACTAATTCAGCTGAGTATGTGGTTTTGCTTCCCTATATTATCTGTCCAGGTATCTTCTTTCAAGTAAGTTCCTACCTGTCCTTCTCCCTCACTATTTAAAGGTAACTGCGGATGCTTAATCATTGTTATTTTTAGCTTGTTTGTTCTTTTGTCGGGGTGGGGGGGGGTGGTGGTGGAGAAGAGATGAGAAGTCTGGGTGACAGTGTAATTTTAGCATGACAACCTAAGTTCAGTTTGGCCAGCTGGGATGATAGTTTTACTGGGACAATTTAGCGTGGATCCTGCATGATTGGACAAGGGTTCATAGTTCAAAATTACATTTAATCTGACATCCAATTGGCAACATCATTCTGGGTCAGTGGTGATGCTTAATGTAGGAAATGGAATTTTCACTTTCTGACCGAGGCAAATTTTTTCGGTGGGGAAAATGGAGTACTGTAGACATGCCTGCTCCGCTGATGATCCCAATTCCAGTTGCATAAAATACAAAATTGTTCCCTTCTGTGATAGATGGACTTTAGTGAACAGACAAATTTACCAAAATCAATCAATTTGCATGGTTGTAAATTGCTGTTAATTATAAACCAGAGTCGGTGTATTGAAATTATTGAATTTTAATTATGCATTGCAGAATCTTAACTGTTTTTCACTTTATTATATTTTTATTCCTGATCAAATAATATAAAATCTGAGTTTATTAAATATAGTTCCCACTGCTTAGTCCATCCTTACTTATATCAGACATTTTGCCTATATCGGGAAAGCCACGGGTATCAATTACAAAGCCGCTGTTTAAATCATGTTAGGCGCACGGAATATTTTTGGCTGTTCAAGCAGCTGTTGGCATCTCGTAATTGTCTGTCATTACGTTACTCCTGCTTGCAAACAGGAATTTTGTTTTGAGCTTTCCTCAATTCATTCTCCCTCACAGAAGAAAATGTCTCTTGAAGCTTAACTGGGGGAATTGCTTTTAAAAGATCTCTGGGCTCCTGCCACTGCAGCACACCTTTTTTTGCCAGCTGCTGAGCTTGGCATTGTCTAGTTCTCTTTTAAAATTAAAACAATAAATACACTTGGAGTTTCTAGAACCAAAGGCCACAATCTCAGACAAAAGGGATGGGACAATCCTTTAAAACAGAGATGAGGAGTAATTTCTTCAGCCAGAGGGTGGTGAATCTGTGGAAATATTTGCCGCAGAAAGCAGTGGAGGCCAAATCACTGAGTGTCTTTAAGACAGAGATAGATAGGTTCTTGATTAATAAGGGGATCGAGGGTTATGGGGAGAAGGCAGGAGAATGGGGATGAGAAAATATCAGCCATGATTGAATGGCGGAGCAGACCCGATCGGCCGAGAGGCCTAATTCTGCACCTATGTCTTATGGTCTTTTTTGAAAAATGCTCAATTTTGATACTGTCGCTGTCTGCTGTCTTTGTTGATTTTTCCTTCAGGTGCTGTTAACTTTATTTTGATATAACCTTTGACACCAGATTAATTTAAAGCATATATTGTTTGCCCACTTGCTGAGTCCGCGTTGGTAAATTTCTGTCATAATTATGTTGAGTAGCGTTGTGTTATTGGGGAGGCAGTTCTTGCTTCACTACAGCCATCCTGTATGCTGGGCAAATCACATCAAACGTATGTGGTATAAGTGCTGTATTCTGTATTCCTAATTTTCTCCCATCTTCTTGGTATGAGCGATTTACTATTTCTTAATGAACTGTTCTTTGTGAATGTATCCAGGCAGTTACCAACTGAGCAGCCAGTGGGAATCCCAGATGATTTGTTCCCCAGCCCCCACCCCCATCCAAAACCTCTTCCATCAAGGAGCACAGAATTTTTATATTCTTGCATCGAAGTTCGTAATCTGTTGTGATTTATGTTTCAAAGCATTTTTACAATAAAACTTAAAAACAAAATGCATTTTTATTCATTCAAAGGCATCTTTTAATTCGGGTATGCTCTTTGCCCATCCCAATTTAAAATACCTCGAACTTGCTCGGCAAATCATTCAAGTATGGCAAACAAAAAGTGTCATGATATTCACATTAACATATCATGGTGCAATCACACACACACACTGATGGATAGGTCGAAGGACCAATCAACACACACGCAACATCCCAGCCAATCACCAGTGAGAGCACACGCACTATAAAACAGGGAACACCACAGTTCCCGCTAATTCCACCAGGAGATAGCTCAGAGCACAGAGCTCACAGCGTGCCACTCAGACATAGACCATGTGCTGAGTGTCTCACTAAGATAGTGCCAGGGCTGGGTCCACAGGTTAACTGGTGAAGTACGAACCACAGCCAGAAGTTAACAGTTGTTATTATACAGAATAATAAAACAGAGTTATACCATCTACAACCGTGTTGGTTCGTTTGTATATCGGAACACCCAACATGACATGATACCAGGATTGGAAACTCCCCAGCAACTGTGAGACCTACCTGCACATCTTCAGAGATCCGCCATCCTGCGCCATGGACAACATCAGCCCGCCGCAGCCGCTCCAAATCGCTGTAAATCTCGGCGTCAACTGGAAGCTGTTTAAACAGCGCTTCCAGCTCTTCCTAGAAGTCACAGACAGGGAGAATGCATCGGACACCAGGAAGATCGCCCTCCTCCTCTCCACGGCCGGGCAACATGCCATGCACATCTACAACTCCCTGGCATTCGCGGAAGGCGAGGACAAGACGAAGTACAAGACGGTCCTTGAGCGTCGAAGTGAATGAGAGCTTCGAGAGGTACCTCTTCCAGCAGCGCCTGCAGGGTAAGGATGAGCCTTTTCAATCCTTTTTGACACACCTCCGTATCCTCGCGCAGTCCTGCGGCTATGAGGCCACCTCCGATTCCATGATTCGGGACCAGATAGTTTTTGGGGTCACCTCGGACACCGTACGCCAGCAGCTCCTCAAAATAAAGAGTCTCACCCTAGCCACCACCATCGAAACCTGCGTCCTCCACGAAAACCCGACCAGCCGGTACTCCCAATTCCAGGCGGCCGAATCGGCACGGCAGGAGTCCTACGAGGCCAATCGGGTCCAGTCGATTGAGTTCGTACTGGCCCGCGGCCCGGACGAGGGCGGCCATTTTGCGCGCTTTCCGAGGCCTCCCGGGCTTGCATGCACCAAAAGAGGGGACGTCGGCACAGAGGGATGTGACGCGCAGGCGCGCTCTACGCAGGACCGAATTGCGCATGCGCGGTGGCGCAATGAACGCCATGACGTCACGACGTGCGGCAACTGTGGATCCGCACACTTAAAGTGGCAATGTCCAGCCAAAACTCGACAATGCCTCCGCTGTGGCAAGATAGGTCACTATGCTGCCTGCTGTCGAGCAGCTCAACCTGCCAACGCTCCGCAATTCCGCCAGCCTCGCAGGGACGTGCGGGCCATTCAGCCCCCATACACCGATTCATACCCTGACGACGTACAGACTGGTGATACCGACGACCGGGAAGCCTTCCGTGTTGCGGTAATAGACAGAAATCGGATGTCCCCAAGTAGGACCCACCAGCCGATGCCAGTGCACAGCGTTAATCCGGGTGATGAATGGTGTGCCACCCTAACGGTCAACCGATCACCAATCACATTCCATTTAGACACTGATGCCTCCGCCAATCTCATTGCATGGTCAGCCTTCCACACCTTGAAGGTCAAACCACCGATTCGGCCATCCTGCTGTCAGTTGGTCGATGACAACGGTAATGTTATCCCGGCCATGGGGTCCTGCCAGCTCGAGGTTGCACACAATTCATACACAGCCACACTGTCTTTTGAGATAGTTGGATCCTCGAAGGACTCTCTGCTAGGCGCACAGGCGTGCAAGATCCTCCACCTCATTCAGCGGGTACACACTCTGTCTCCAGAAGGCACGTCCGATTTCCCGGATGCAGACTTTAGGGCACAGCTCCACGCGCTCCTCGCCCACAACCAGCAGGTTTTCGAGGGCATGGGCTCACTGCCCTACACTTACAGAATACGGCTCAAACCGGACACCACCCCGGTCATTCACGCACCTCGTAGAGTCCCAGCACCACTCAAGGACCGCCTCATGCAGCAGCTGCAGGATCTGCAGGACCAAGAAGTGCTTTCCAGGGTCACGGAGCCCACGCCATGGGTCAGCTCAATGGTGTGTGTAAAAAAGCCCTCTGGTGAAATCCGGATCTGCATCGACCCGAAAGACCTGAACAATAACATCATGAGGGAACACCACCCTATACCCAAACGGGAAGAAATCACGAGGGAAATGGCCCGGGCTAAAATTTTTACCAAGCTTGATGCCTGAAAGAGCTTTTGGCAGATTCAGCTGGATCAGTCCAGCAGGAAGCTGTGTACTTTTAACACTCCCTTTGGCAGATACTGCTACAATAGGATGCCGTTTGACATCATTTCGGCATCCGAGGTGTTTCATCGAATCATGGAACAGCTGATGGAGGGCATTGAAGGGGTGCACGTCTATGTTGACGACGTCATCATCTGGTCCACCACACCACAGGAGCACATCAGTCGTCTCCAGCGCGTCTTTGCTCGGATACGAGAACACGGCCTGTGCCTCAACCGAGCCAAGTGCACTTTTGGCCAAACTGAGCTAAAGTTTCTGGGGGACCACACATCCCGGTCAGGGGTGCGTCCAGATACAGACAAAGTGACAGCTATTGTAGCCATACCGCAGCCAGCAGACAAGAAGGCAGTGCTACGCTTTCTCGGGATGGTCAACCTCCTGGGGAAGTTTATTCCCAACCTTGCCTCCCACACAACGGCTCTTTGCCACCTAGTGAAGAAGACTACTGAGTTCCAGTGGCTTCCCGCACACCAGAAGGAATGGGAGGAGCTCAAGATCAAGCTCACCACCGCCCCGGTATTGGCGTTCTTCGACACTACTCGAGATACAAAGATCTCAACTGATGCCAGCCAGTCCGTCATTGGGGCGGTACTCCTGCAACGGGACGATACTGCACCATGGGCCCCGGTCGCCGATGCCTCGCAGGCCATGACCCCCACAGAACAGCGCTATGTGCAGATTGAGAAGGAGTGCCTGGGTCTGTTAACCAGCATAGATAAATTCCACGACTATGTGTATGGTCTTCCGCAGTTCACTGTGGAGACCGACCATCGTCCCCTGGTCAGCATCATACAAAAGGACCTCAATGAGATGACCCCCTCGCCTCCGGCGCATTCTGCTCAAGCTCCGGAGGTATGACTTCCAACTGGCCTACACCCCGGGAAAGGACCTCATCATCGCGGATGCCCTGTCCAGAGCAGTGAGCACACCGCCCCAATCGGGGGGGTTCGTCTGTCAGGTCGACGCACAAGTAGCCTTCACATTGGCCAGTCTGCTGGCTACTGATGCACGTCTGGCCCACATTCGCCGTGAGACTGCGGCTGACCCCCTTCTAAAACGTGTGATGCGCCACATGACGGAAGGGTGGCTCATGGGGCAGTGCCCACAATTCTACAATGTCCGGGACGACTTGGCCGTCATTGATGGTGTCCTCCTAAAGTTGGACCGGATTATGATCCCATACAGCATGCACCGGCTTGTCCTCGAACAACTGTACGAAGGCCATCTCGGGGTTGAGCAGTGCAGGCGGAGGGCCCGAGAAGTTGTGTACTGGCCAGGCATCAGCGACGACACCGCCAACATGGTGCTCAACTGCCCCACCTGCCAAAGGTTTCAGCCGGCGCAACCCCCTGAGACGCTTCAGCCCCATGAGTTGGTAACATCCCCCTGGGCAAAGGTGGGTGTGGACCTTTTTCATGCGCTCAGCAGGGACTACGTCATTATAATTGACTATTTTTCCAATTATCTGGAGGTCATACACCTGCACGACTTGACATCATCAGCTGTAATCAGAGCATGTAAAGAAACCTTCGCTCGCCATGGCATTCCGCTTACCGTCATGTTGGACAATGAGCCCTGTTTTGTGAGTCAAGAATGGTCTTTTGCCGCTTCATATGGCTTCACACACGTGACATCCAACCCTCTGCATCCCCAGTCAAATGGCAAGGCGGAAAAGGGCGTCCATATCGTGAAGCGGCTCCTCTGCAAGGTTGCTGATGCCGGATCTGACTTCTGTTTAGCCCTGCTGGCCTATCGCTCGGCCCCACTGTCCACAGGCCTCTCACCAGCCCAGCTATTGATGGGTCGCGCCCTCAGGACCACTGTGCCGTCCATTCATGTTCCTAAACCCGACCATGCTCCAGTACTGCAAAGGATGCGACAGCAGCGTGCTCAGCAGAAGGTGGCACATGACACCCGGGCAACTGATCTTCCTGCCCTGGCGCCTGGCGACAACGTCCGCATACACCTACCAGAGGGCGGCTGGTCGGCAACTGCCGAGGTTCTCCGCCGCGTGGCTCCCCGCTCGTTCCTGGTTCGCATGCCTGATGGGTCCATTCGCCGGCGTAATCGGCGGGCCCTTCGGCTGCTTCCGCGCTCGCTACGTGATCATGCAGCAGTGCCACGCCCTCCTTTTGTCCCTGATGTCGACTTCGTGGAGCTTCCTGCCACTCTGCCTATTCCTCTATCGCCCTTGGCCAGGCCCATTCCTCAGCCGGTGGATCCCGACCCACCCTTGAGGCGGTCACCCCAAATTCGTCGCCCACCTACTAGGCTGGACTTATGAGCCTGTTTGCACATTGGACTCACTGAATTGTTGTGCAACAATGTTAACGTGTTTCTCTTTTTGTCGTTCCAGGAGTTCTCTTTCGATATTTGATGATTGCACTTGTTTTGTTTGTGGTACAACCTCGTTGCTATGTTGCACCTGACACCTTCCTATGTATATAGTTTAGTCTCATGTACATGTTGTAAGTATTGCACACACATACTCAGCCGCACTCAGTACACACCAATATTTATTACCATGTAGGCACATATTCTTGTGAAAAGGGGGATGTCATGATATCCATATTAACATATCGTGGTGCAATCACACACACACACTGATGGACAGGTCGACGGACCAATCAACACACACGCAACATCACAGCCAATCACCAGTGAGAGCACACGCACTATAAAACAGGGAACACCACAGTTCCTGCTCATTCCACCAGGAGATAGCTCAGAGCACAGAGCTCACAGCGTGCCACTCAGACATACACCATGTGCTGAGTGCCTCTCTAAGATGGTGCTAGGGCTGGGTCCACAGGTTAACTGGTGAAGTACGAATCACAGCCAGAAGTTATCAGTTGTTATTATACAGAATAATAAAACATAGTTGTACCATCTACAACCGTGTTGGTTCGTTTGTATATCGGAACACCCAACACGACAAAAAGTACGAATGAAAGTTGAATTAAAATGTGTCATCGCTTGATAACATAATAAAAGAGCAAAGCAAACTAATATCAAGTTATGGGAGCCTGGAGAGGTGCAACCTGGGAGGGGCTAGTCCGGTGGGGTTGGTGGGGGAGGAGAACCGCACACGGCTCCACCATGCCCACCTTTGGATCGTGTGTACCCCTTCCGGGAGCAACCCTTATTCCTGCCCACCAGCCCCACCAACTGCCCGCTGACTCCTGGGGGATAAGGGGTACCCGCTGAGGACCTAGCTAATGACGCTAATATGCAGGTCGAGGAATAAAGTGGAGACCGATAGAACAAGGCCCGTGTGGCCACCCATGCTGCCATTGAGCGGTGCATCAGACTACTTGAAATGCACTTCCGATGCCTCGAGCGCTCCGCTGGTGCCCTCCAGTACCCCCAAAGGATCCCCTGCTTTGTAGTGGTCTGCCGTGTCCTCCACAACCAGGCACAGCAGCAGGTCAACGTGCTGGAGGTGGGGATGAGGAACATGTGGCTACCTAGGAGGATGGGGATGATGAGGCAGCGCTGGACCAGCATGGGCTGGAGGATGATCCCCGGGGGACCAGCCAGACGCTGCAGGACAGACGGCAGAGGCAAATGTCCGGCAAGCTCAGAAGGCCAAGGCGGCTCTCGTACTCACCAGCTTCACATAGGGCTTGGCCTGGTCCGTCATTGCCACCTTCCCCACCACCTTCCCCCTATTTCCCACCCTCCCAAGGTATGTGTTACATCAATCCAGGGAGCTTTGACCATTTCGGCACCATCAGCAGGTCACTGTCGAGGGCAGGGAATGATGATAACCCGCAGAGAGCTGAGTGCCAGTGCTCCTCAATCTATGCCATAGTCCACTCACCCCTACCTACACCCTCCCCCAGTTCCCTCAATGATCCTCAACGTACTTAGCACTCCTTGCACTACCGCTACATCTAGGTGTGTCCCCAGGTTGCACTTCAGAGGTGGAGGCAGCCAGCTGCTTACCACGTCCCATGGTCTTCAATGCCCCTTGCGGCCATTCCCATCTGAGAGCGGGACATGTCCTGCAGCGCCTCATTAAGGTCAGCCTAGTACTGGGCCTCATCCCCCAGCGAGTTGGATGCTCTGCTCAGACACTCAGCCATGGACGTCACTGACTGTACGACGCCTTGGACACCTTCACTAATGATGCGGACATCGTGCACCAGGCTCTCCATTGCAGACGCAGTGTTGGTCACGGTGCCACGCATTGCCGGCAACACCTGTGCCCGAAGCCTCTGGGACTCCTCCAATCGGCTACGGAACTGTTGGAGTGTTGCTAATATCTCCCTCTGAATATCCTGACCGCTCCCTATCATTTCCATCAGTTCCGGGTATACCTCTTCCAGCAGACCTCCGACTTGTGCCTTGCCTGGAGGTTCCTGCCTTCAATGACGTGCATCAACAGCTATGTGGTGCTCACCAGATTGTGCCCCAGACATCTGACCACAAATGTTTCCCACCGAGGTGTGTGTGTCTGTGCTGGTGGAGAGTGGGGATGACAGCTGTGATGCCTCGATCGCATCTTCATTGGAGTCTCTCTCCGAGGTGGTCTCCTGGGAGGCTGGAGAGGGGGCCACCCAGGATGGACCGGTGTTGTCGGCTGGAGGACCTGCAAGAGAATGGACATGTGGTCGATGATAGGGATAGGTCAGCTAGTATGGTAATAACAACTCGCGTTCGACAGTTCTTCCTGGTGGGGCCCGTTGGATCCTCGCCTCTACGGTTTCCACCACCCTCTGCGTGAGTGTTGTCGAACCTGTTGTCAGCCACTTCAGTCACCTCCAGGGCCCACTCCTCGAAGGAGGTGAGGATTCTTAAGTCCCGCACTCCACCGCCAGTCTGGGCCTCCTCCCACCGATTGTGGGAGAGCTTTTCCTGAGGTGACACAGAGAGGGCATCGTTAGCCACATGTGTGGTTCATAGTGGTGGGAGGGTGTGTGTGAAGGGGGAGGATTGAAGGGAGAGGGGGGGAATGGGGGGTTAGAGGTCGCTAGGAGTTGGGGAGGTGGATTCTCACGTAGGGGCGGAAAGGTCTTTGGGGGTGGGGGAGGGGGCGGGCTGGAGGCCAGTCCTCCGAATCACAATACCAGAGTTAACAGCCACTGCCATCTCGTTCCAGGCAGCTCTGTCTGCCCTGTGGCTCACCCTGCAGGACCCTCTGGGGAACAGGACATCCCTCCTGGCCTCCACTGCAACCAAGAGCGTCACCAGGGTCCGCATTGACAAATCTTGGGGCTGGTCTCCCTGGCACCATTGCTGCGAGCTGACTGGAATTGGCTGAGCAAGTGCTGCTTAAATAATGCTCGACCTTGTTAGCGGGGGGCTGGGGAGCGCGGTCCCGGCGAGTCGGCTGGCGAGACTTCATTTGCGGCGAGAAGCCCGTGAGGCCTCGTTAACTGGACCAATTAACATTGAATAGTTTTGCAGGCCTCGCTTGGCCGAGCGCCGGGAAGCTCGCGGCAATTCCCGCTCGCTGCACATTTAGAAATCTTTCCGGAGAATCGCGCTCCCTGCCTTGGAATTGGAGTTTAAGTATATCTGGTAAATATATTTTCATTCTTAAAAATCCTACAAGGGTGGGCAGCATGGTGGTTCAGTGGTTAGCACTGCTGCCTCAAGGCGCCGAAGTCCCAGATTCGATCCCAGCTCTGGGTCACTGTCTGTGTGGAGTTTGCGTGGGTTTCGCCCCCACAACCCAAAGATGTGCAGGGTAGGTGGATTGGCCATGCTAAATTGCCCCTTAATTGGAAAGAATGAATTGGGTACTCTAAATTTATTTTTAATCCTACAAGGGAGAAGGTAAAAAAGGGAAGAAAATTGGCCGTATTAAGTATAGACATTACTTTGCCATGTAAAGGAACATTTTTATTGATTGTAATGGTCAGACACAGTCTATCCAGATAGAAATAATAAGGAATTTGTTGCTGTACAATTCAGCACAAAATAAACCAAAATTAAGAAAATAAGATATGTAAGAAATTTTAAGAAGATGGTAGTAGCTATAGAATCTTGATGAGGAAGTTTAATTATCATTAGGAAGATTGGAGATAGATTCGCAACCCATACTGTTACGGATGGGGCGGGATGTGGGATAATTTTCCCCCTTTGCTCAACTCTTAGTTGATTGCAGCCAGATATAATTTAGGAGAGAGTTTTTTAACCCGTTGAGTGCTGTGACTTTAAAGAATAGTCATGAAGCAGGCCGTCTTATATGTTTAAATCAAAAGAAAGCAGGAGCTTTTATTTTCAACAACACCCAAAATATAAGTGAAAGATAAACCCACTCATTCAAACCAAATATGCCACACGCGCTCACACATATACATATACACACACAAAGAAAAGGGAGTTTCAAAGATGTAGCATGCACTTAGTCCTCAAGATGGTAGTTGAAATGTTGCGTACCTGAAGGATTCTCTCTTGATGCATTGAAGACAAATGATACTTGGAGGTTTCTGGTTATGAGTTTGAATTGTTTCGACTTTCAGATTTCCAATTCATATTGTGGTCAAGCTCCCGTTCATAGTCTTGCGGGTAAAATGAGTTAGTCCTAATTCTTTGCCAAAGGTGACTTTTGAGGAAGGACTTTTGCTGGCCGAGAAATGTCTGCCGTTTAAACTCCCAGAGTGGTCCACTGGATTGCCCTTGTGGATCAATAAAATACTGGGTGCAATCTTCCCAAAATTGCACAAGAAGTGAAAAGTTGTGTGGAACTCGTTGGCTTCACAGCCACCTGTTCCTGCCTGATTAAACAGCACTCTGTACAATTTCAAAGTTCTGACGAGAGTCACACAGCTAGCTGGAGGGGTGGAGCCTAAACACGACTAGCGACTAGAATCTGAGATTGGGCCTTTTTTTTAAAGGGTGATCTGATCCTGAAGCTAAATTTAAGCGTCCTCCTCTCCCCAACAGACATTGGGCCCCCCATGTTCATCAAGTTCTCCCCCCCGCCCCCCCCCTCCCCCCCCCCCCCCCCGCCTACACGGAACTCCCCTCCCCCAAACCCTAACACAAAAGGGAACTCCCCCACCTCACCCCCTCCCATGGATAAAGGAAACCTCCCCAATGGAGGAGGGTAAGCTCCTCCCTGTATGTGTCCCGTTGGTAGTCCTCATCACAGTGCCAGGGGTCAATGCCCAGTCACACACAAAGAAAAAGGAGTTTCAAAGATGTAGAATGCACTTACTTATCCTGAAATACATGCGTGGACACACACACACAGAAAAAGGAGTTCCAAAGATGTAGCATGCACTTAGTTATCTTGGAGTAAAAAACAAGTCACTTATAATAAGTCCTCAAGATGGTAGTTGAAATGTTGCACACCTGAAGGATTCTCTCTTGATGCATTGAAGACAAATGATACTTGGAGGTTTCTGGTTATGAGTTTGAATTGTTTCGACTTTCAGATTTCCAGTTCATATTGTGGTCAAGCTCCCGTTCATAATCCTGCGGGTAAACCCCAACCCCTGGGTGCTACAGGTAGCAGGGGGTGGAGGAGATGTCTTGGGTGGAAGCTACGGCGTCGAGCTCATATGTTAAATTAAAATACACTTTAAAATGGTGGAAATCATTACGTCACCAGTGGCAGGCAGGGAAGTTCTTAATCTGCGGATCTCATTGGCACAAATCCCGATTTTGGCTGTTCACGATATTTAGTGGACATTGCAGGATTTGCACCCGCAACTAGTGCTTCCACGATATCGTGGTCATTGGCTACCTTCAGCCAATTTGTCATGTGACAGCAGTATTAAGGTATTTCATTATCCACACAGTGAGCTGATGGCAGATGTAATTAACACACAAAGGAGAATGAATGATATTCCAGCCATGAGCATCTTCCTGAATGTCTTTATTTATCTTTCATCTTTTATCTTCATGGGGCCAGCAAGTAACAAATCAGCTATTGTTACTTTGTCTCTTCAATTGAAAAGTGAATGGAGAGAGTGGTCAACAACATCAGGGAAGGCAATTTACATTTACATGACTTGCCAGAGACATATGCCACAGGAATCAGTGCTGGAACCTCAACTATTTACAATGTATATCAACGATTTGGATGTAAGGACCAAATGTATGGTTGTTAAGTTTGCTGATGCCACAATGATGTGTACGAAAGCAAGTTGTGAAGAAAACATAAGGAGTTTGCAAAGGGATTTAAGAAAGGTTAAGTAAATGGGCAGGCCGTGGTGTAGTGGTATTGTCACTGGACTAGTAATCCAGAGACCCAGAGTCATGCTCTGAGGACATGGGTTCAAATCCTGCCACTGCAGATGGTGAAATTTGAATTCAATAAAAATCTGGAATTTAGAAAAAAAGTCAAATGATGACCATGGGCAGCACGGTAGCACAGTGGGTAGCACTGTTGCTTCACAGCGCCAGGGTGCCAGGTTCGATTCCCGCTTGGGTCACTGTCTGTGCGGAGTCTGCACGTTCTCCCTCCGGGTGCTACGGTTTCCTCCCACAAGTCCTGAAAGACGTGCTGTTAATTCTCCCTCTGTGTATCCGAACAGACGCCGGAATGTGGCGACTAGGGACTTTTCACAGTAACTTCATTGCAGTGTTAATGTAACGATTATTATTATGAAGCCATCGTTGTTTGTCGCAGATGTCCTTTAGGGAAGGAAATCTGCTGTCCTTACCTGGTCTGTCCAACATGTGATTCCAGACCCACAGAAATGTGGTTGACACTTAACTATCCCCTCAAGGTCAAGAGATGGGCAATACATGCTGCCGCAGCCTGCGATGTCCACATCCCATGAACGAATAATAAAAGAGAAATTTGGCAGATGGAGTATCATGCAGGTAAATGTGAACTGGAAGAATTGAAAAGTAGCATATTATCTAAATGGAGAGAGCAGAGCTATTGGACCTGTGTGTCGTAGTATGTGAATCGCAAAACGTACGAATCGTATGCAGGTACAGTAAGTGACTAGAAAGTTAAATGGAAACTTTTGCAAGGACAATGGGATATAAAATAGGGACCTTTTTTTACTACAGATGAACAAGGTGTTGGTGAGATCACATCTAGAATACTGTTTTGGTGTGCTTATTTCAAATGGATGTGATTGCATTAGGAACAGTTATGAGAAGGTTCACTCAACTGATTTGTGGGATGAAGGGGATGTTTTATGAGGAAACTGACCTGTATCCATTGATGTCGGAAAGAATGAGAGGTAGCCTTAGTGAAACATATAAGATCCAGAGGGAACTTGACAGCATACAGGAGGGAGATGTTGGAGTGGTGTAACAACAACAATATCTCCCTCAATGCCAACAATACTAAAGAGCTGGTCATTGACTTCAGAAAGCAAAGTACTGTACACACCCCTGTCTGCATCAATGGTACTGAGGTGGAGATGGTCGACAGCTTCAAATTACTAGGTGTGCACATCTGCAATAATAGTTCTGGTCCACCTATGCTGACGCTACAACCGAGCAAGCACAACAGCACTTATACTTCCTCAGGAAACTAAGGAAATTTGGCATGTTCACATGACAGTTACTAACTTTTACAGGTGCACCATAGAAAGCATCCTATCTGGCTGCATCACAGCCTGATATGGAAACTGCTCGGCCCAAGACCGCAAGAACCTTCAGAGAGTCGTGAAGACACCCTAGTTCATCACACAAACCTGCCTCCCATGCATTATCTCTATCTACACCTCCCGCAGCCTTGGGAAAGCGGACAGCATAATCAACGACCCCTCCCACCCGGCTTACTCACTCTTCCAACTTCTTATATCGGGCAGGAGATACAAAAATCTGAGAACACCCACAACAGATTCAAAAACAGCTTCTTCCCGCTGTTACAAGACTCCTAAACAGCCCTCTTATGGACTGATCTGATTAATACTACACTCCTGTATGCTTCACCCGATGCCAGTGGCTTTGTATTTACATTGTGTTGCCCTATTACGTATTTTCTTTTCATGTACAAATGATCTGTTTGAGCTGAACGCAAAGAAATACTTTTCATGTACCTACGTACAGCCTCCCCGAACAGGCGCCGGAATGTGGCAACTAGGGGCTTTTCACAGTAACTTCATTTGAAGCCTACTTGTGACAATAAGCAATTTTCATTTCATGTGACAATAAATAAATCCAAACAGGATGGATACTCTGAGACTATTTCCCTTTGTGCGAGAGTCTAGAACTAGGGGGAACAGTTTGAAATTAAGGACTCTCCCATTTAAGACAGAGATTAGGAGAATTTATTTCTTTGAGGGTCATGAGTCTGTGGAATCCTCTTCCTCAGAGAGTGATAGAGGCAGGGTCATTAAATATTTTTAAGGCAGAGGTAAATAGATACTTGACTAATAAGGGTGGTTATCAGAGGTGGGTGGGAATGTGGAGTTGAAGCCACAATCAGATCAGCTCTGATTTTATTGAATGGTAAAGCAGGACTGAGGGGCCGAGTGGCCTACACCAATTCCTAATTCATTTGCCCGTATATAAGTTCATATGTACAGTCAAAAATCAACAAACTCTCTCCAGTAGCCGAATAACTCATTATAGACTTCCTTAATCGAGGTGATTATCTTATCAAACAGCAGTTCTGCAGCATGTTTCCTAATTATTTGGCATTGACTTCCTGATCATGATTAAGACCTAGTAAATCAAGCACTTCCACATGAGAATTAAGGAAACAAGAGTTTATTCAGACAAAAGACCCACGTTTCAACATTTAATTAATGTTGTGCGGCAGCTGCCTAAAAAAACTAACTTACCAGTGACCAAGTCAGTTGCCCAAATCGAACATGGGGCTATCTCACCATTAAATTTGTAATTGTTGCACCCCTTTCATACCTGAATAAGGTAACTTAGAATTTAGGTCCATATATTTTCAGAAAGCATTTAATTACATGCTGCACAATAGATTTGTTATGACAATTAAGGCCCATCTCATTGTAGAATGCAGTTACTCTGATGAGTGTAGACATTGATATATATTATATTTCATATTTGTGGCAGCAATATTATTAAAAAGCCCTGGTTTTAAAAAAAAACATAAAGGCAATGTGTCCATTAAAGTTGTCATTAAAGAGTCGTAAAATGTGAGGTAATGATTGATCCCAACCACTTGGTTACAGATAAAGGGCTAATGGGATTGTGTTTTGATTGCTGGAGATTCCCTGGAATGGAGGTAATTTATGAGGGAGTAGTGTTTAGTCCTAGCTTAGCAGGTCATAGAACCTGGGGGGAGCCAGGCCGATCTGTAGATGTGCAGTGTGCTAGAATTACTTAAGTTGAACAGCTTAAGTTGAATAGAATTTGAGTATGACAAGACAGAGGTGCACTGGATCTGCTCTTGAAATGGTTCCTCTATAAAAGTCTCTACACAGCTGTGCAAGTAAACTTGTTGTGTTAACTTTGTAAGTGGCATTTGAACTGTATTGGGTTCCTTAATTCAAATTAGTAGCAGGAAAGATAGTAATTTACCAGATTTTTCCTTTTGTTTAAGAACTGTTTAACTGATAGTTGTAAAGCTATTTCTTTGATGTTAATGTGGTTAATTCTGTGTTTAAAGTTTGTTTTAACATAAAAGATACCTATTGGTCAGAGTCATCATTCCTGGGTAAAGTATCCTTTCCTCACAGTTTTACAAATTATAAAAAAATGTTGGGATCTTGTCCGGTATCCTAACACTACAATAAGAATGGAATTCACCAGGGGACATATTTTCTGTCCTGAGCAGAGTTCCTCCCGCATATATCTATGCTTCATTAAATCCTATGGTCATCATTTCATCCTTATCTACAACTGGCTCCTTGTGCCCTAAAGCTAGATTTGACAACTCACTTGCTTTGATTGGAAATCTTTGTTGAAATTCCAAGATGCTACAGCTGCCAACCTGGGACAAAGACACATTGCCTGCAACAAGGTCAAACCGTGCATACAATCTCACTTCAGCTGTTTATCTTTCATATGGCTGAGAAAGTAGTCGTATGCAAGTTGCAGGAAGGCTTTGAACCCAGTGGCATCTTTGGGTCAATTTGTTGCACCTGAGAGCCAATTTGTTGCACCTGAAGCTTCATTCAGTGGCCCGATTCCAAACCTGCAATTTTCCAACAAGTGAAGCCAACGTGAACCGGAGCAAAATACCCTAGCGTGCCATCTTACAGACATGCGGGTTGAGTCCGTCAAGGGCTGGTTACTCAAACATGTGATGGAGTCAGGGTACTCCGCTACATTTAAGTATAATTAATCTTCCAATTTCACTGGCTGTTCAAACTCGATAGGAAACTTTGTTCATACGTACAGGCATGAAATGAAAATCGCTTATTGTCACAAGTAGGCTTCAAATGAAGTTACTGTGAAAAGCCCCTAGTCGCCACATTCCGGCATCTGTTCGGGGAGGCTGGTACGGGAATAGGCATAGGTGCTTGTGTTGTATGTTATATCTGGTCCTGAGGAAAATTCTTTTGTACCCAAACTGTCCTCACCCTCATAAGTTACAAAAGTAATTGGGACTCAACTGATGAGATTATTTCCACTTGGAACTTGTGCAATGAATAATATTTGTAGGGTTCCAGCTAAAGTGGCAGATTTTAAAATTGCTCTCATGCAAAAGGCAGTCGGATACTATAATGTAGCAGCATCAAAAGAAAGCTGGATGTCACAATAGTTAAAGCAAGACCAAGAGGATGAAAACCTACTGGGATCCAATCTTGAATAGGCAAACTGCAATAAATGCCTCCTCTTTAAAAGTCACATGATCATCCATCATATTCTTCAAAGCTCCAACTGGAATTGGCAGCTCTATTAAAAACACCTTGATTTTTAAATCCTCATTTTTAAATGTATCTATAACTTTTTTGAACTCTATCTCTGCAATATCCTTCAATATCCCCCAAGTCCAGCTGATTTTTTTCATACATCCTTTATCTGATTGTTGCACCCACTACCTTCAGTCACCTCAGCCGCATGTTCAGGATTGTCTTTCATAAATCTCTTCTGCTTACTTCCTGCATTCAGAGGCTTATTCAAAACTCCCCTCTTTGACCAAACCTTCCCAATCCCTCCTTTCCTGGCCCAGCATCGGTCACCCCGGCATATATTTGTGAAGTAACTGTGGTGATATGCATCACTGTAAATACACAAGGGGTTAATGTGAACACACTACACCTAGCTAGACACCAGAGGGAGCACCAGAGGCATCATGCCACACAGACATTCAACCAATAGGCCAGTAAGATAGGACACGACCAATGGGCATTCAAGACACACACACAGGTGACACTACCACAGGAGGGCATTACACCAACCCATATAAAAGGACACAGCACACATGCTCAGTCTCTTTCCAGTGGAGACACTTAGTGAGTACATGCAGGGTTGATTCAAACACATCACACCCACCACGTGGATTGCAGCAGACTGGTTCGTCAGTCTGAGTAGCTATAGCAGGATTAACAGGAGAGTTGAATCCATGGAGGAGAATCGTTAACAGTTTAATAAATGTGTTAAAGCCATCTCCAAGTCTGAACCTTCCTTTGTCAGAGTGCACATCAAGGAAGCAGCTTTTGCTATGTCAAGAGCATAACAAAACAGTACCTGGGAACATTTGTATTGTACGTCAAAGGTACTGTATAAATGCAATAGCTTGCTGATTCTGAAGGGGAATAGTGAATGTGGTATACTTCAGGGAGCTATACAAGGACCTCTTTCTTTCTACTTATGTGAATAATTTGGGTTTAAATACAAAATGAATGATTTCAATATATGGAAGTTTCAGTGCTGAGGCCTAGCACTGTTGCTTCTCAAAGAACAAAGAAAAGTACAGCACAGGAACAGGCCTTTTGGCCCTCCAAGCCTGCGCCGACCATGCTGTCCGTCTAAACTAAAATCTTCCACACTTCCATATCCCTCTATTCCCATCCTATTCATGTATTTGTCAAGATGCCCCTTAAACGTCACTATCGTCCCTGCTTCCACCACCTCCTCCGGCAGCGAGTTCCAGGCACCCACTACCCTCTGTGTAAAAAAAAAAAAAAAAAAAACAACTTGCCTCATACATCTCCTCTAAACCTTGCTCCTCGCGCCTTAAACCTATGCCCCCGAGTAATTGACCCCTCTACCCTGGGAAAAAGTCTCTGACTATCCACCCTGTCTATGCCCCTCATAATTTTGTCGACCTCTATCAGGTCGCCCCCCAACGTCCGTCGTTCCAGTGAGAATAAACCGTGTTTATTCAACCTCTCCTCATAGCTAATGCCCTCCAAACCAGGCAACATCCTGGTAAATCTCTCCTGCACATGCTCTAAAGCCTCCAGGGTCCCAGATTCGAATCCTGGCTTCGATCACTGTCTGTGCAGAATCTGCATGTTCTCTCCGTGTCTGCGTGGGTTTCCTTCGGGTGCTCTGGTTTCCTCCCACAAGTCCCGAAAGACATACTGTTAGGTGAATTGGACATTCTGGATTCTCCCTCAGTGTACCCGAACAGGTGCCGGAAGGTGGCGACTAGGGGCTTTTCACTAACTTCATTGTAGTGTTAATGTGAGCCTACTTATCACAAAGATTATTATTATTATACATTTTACAATTTATATCAATGACTTGGATGAAGGGATGGATGGGATCGATGGTACAAAGATGTGTGGGAAGGTAAGTTATGAAGAGAACATAAACTGTCTGTAAAGGGGTGTAGATGGGTTAAGTGAGTGGGCAATGATCACTGTTTAAAAAGAAAGTGGGGGGGTCTCATTTAAAACAGATGAGATCTTTTTTCGTTGAGGATGGTGAATCTCTGGAACTCTTTTTCTTCCTCAAAAGGCAGTGGAAGAAGATTCTTTGAATATTTTTGAGGCAGAGCTGGATAGATTCTTGATTAACAAGAGGGTGAAAGGTTATTGGTAGGCAGGATTGAAGTTAAAATCAACCATGACCTTATTGAATGGTGGAGCAGGCTCAAGGGGCCAAGTGGCTAACTCCTACTCCTAGTTCATATGACCTGGCAAATAGAATATAATGTGGGGAAAATGTGAAATTGTCCACTTTAGCAGGAAGAATAAAAAAGAAGTTTATTATTCTAAATGGTGGGAGATTGCAGAGCTCTGAGGGATCTGGATGTCCTCGTGCGTGAAACACAAAGGGTTGCAGATACACCAAGCAATTAGGAAAGCTAATAGAATATTATAATCTATTGCAAGGGTAATTGAATACCAAAGGAGGGAGGTTCAGCTGTACAGGGCATTAGTGAGACCACATTTGGAGTACTGAGTATATTATTTATGGAAGGATGTAAATGCGTTGGAAGTAATTCAGAAAATGTTTACTCGACTAGAACCTGGAATGGGCGAAATGTATTAATGAGAAAAGGTAGGACAGACGATACTTGTATCTGTTGGACTTAAGAAGAGGAAGACGTGACTTGATTGAAACATACAAGGGGTCTTGACAGGGTGGAGGTGGAAAGGATAGTTGCTCTTGTGGGAGAATCTAGAACTAAGAGTCAATTTAAAATTAAGGGGTCATCCATTTAAGACAGATGAGAATAAATTTTTCAGAATGTCTCTAGAACTCTCTTCCAGTACCTTTTGAGGAAGTGGAATCTTTTAATATTATTAAGGCAGAGGAGATAGATTGATAAGCAACGGGATGAAACATTTTTGGGGGTGGGCAGAAATGTGAGTTGAGGTTACAATCAGATCAGCCACGATCTTCATAGAGTCATAGAAATCCTGCAGTGCAGAAGGAGGCCATTGGACCCATCAAGTCTACACTGACCTTCTGAAAGAGCACCCTACCTAGGCCCACTCCCCCACTCTAACTTTGTAATCCCATAAGCCCACTTATCTTTGGACTTTAAGGGACAATTTAGAATGGCCAATCAACCTAACCTGCACATCTTTGGACTGTGGAAGAAAACCGGAGCACCCGGAGGAAACCCACATAGACACAGGAGAATATGAAAACTCTACACAGACAGTCACCCAAGGTTGGAATTGAATCCGGGTCCCTGACACAGTGAGACAGCAGTACTAACCACTGTGCCACGGTGCTGCCCCTACTATTGGAGGGGTTAAGTGGCCTACTCCTAATTTGAATGTTCGTATTTGAAACTATGGGCTGATTTCAAACAGTAAAGAGGAAGGACTGAAAGGTTTGGGATGCCTCCTATAGTTAAAGAATTTGTCAAATACCCACTACTCACGTTTGTACAGGACGGGTTCCCCCTTGGTGAAAGAATCAGAGAGAGAGCTGTTGATATGAATTGAACTATGTCACTGTCTGCGGGGAGAAAGAAAATTAGAGAGAAGTCTGGAGAGTGAAAGAAATTTTTTTTTTCAGGTTTTTGGTCATACTTGATGACAGCTGTTTATATTGCTGGAGTGCCATTTAACATGGGAATAAACCTTTATTTTTACAGAAGACGGAACATTAGGGAACAGAATTAGCAGTTGAATGCGATTGGAGATGTGATTTTAAGGTGGCTCTGTAGGCAGACAAGTACAACAAACGATTCAGAAAGTAGATACCAGATTGCAGGGTCACGGTGGCTAATTGACCACATCCCTTTTATGTGGAAACAATGAAAAAATTGTGGTATTGAAAGCCACAAATAAGCTCAAATTTGTGTTATCATTTCAGCCAAATCATGTGATTAATGTAATCATATTCGTAATATATGCATTAATATAGCAAAAAGTGGAATGCCCCACAACCATGTTTAGTCTTTGGCTGCGCATGTCAAAAAAATAATTCCTAGACTGTGATTCTCAAAGGTGCAAAATGGTGGAGAAATACTGAAAACCAGAACAACTTTACAATATAATGCGGTGATCTATATAGTTCAGCTTGTGTTGTAGCTAGAGTTGCTAACTTTTGGTTGGTTCAATTGGCTCTGTTTTATAACCTTTGCTCTCAAGTCGCCAGGTATCTTTATGATACCGCCACGAGGTTCAAGTTCAAGTAATGATCAATAACTCAATACACCGATTAGTAAGATTCAAATCAAAGCACATTTATTATACACAATAATCGCTACTCATGCATAAATTCTACTTCTAAGCTACTTCTACAACTAACAGGACTATACTTAGCTTCGGACTGGCCCACCAGTTCAGGGGAACAAATGGCCTCTCGTTCGGGTTCTGAGTCTGCGGGATTCAAAGTTGGTACGGACTGGTAGCTAGGAGCGCCTATCTCGTAGCGAGCGTTGACTTAAGACTTACTGGCTCTTGGCGGCAGCTGAACCGGTCACTGTCAAGGGTTGGTTCGCATTGCTGAGTGACCCGGTCAAGAAGGACGATTTGAACTTGGGGGCTTAACTTTATAGTTCCCAGGGGCTTCCCGCCTTTCGGGGCGGACCCTGTACCTGGTTCCAAGTGATTGGACTTTGTTCCAATCGCTTGGTTCGATTTCTCCAATACTGGAGCGGTTCCCTGATCGATGGGCGGTCTTGAGGCGTCCGTTAACCTTTTTTGTGTTGGTTCCTGCTGGCGCCGAGGAGTCTGGCTTGGCTTTGTTTATCCCAAATGTTTCGATTGTTCCCAGGGATCGTGCATTAGTATGTAGATGGCTGCTACATTATTATGCAGATGGCTGCTTGTATCGATGCTGTCTGGGCTTTTGCAGAGTTTAATACACAGTAACTTGTACCTGCCAGTTTCTGCCTCTGTTGGCTGAATTTCCCTGCAACCTTTGCTGTTCTCCATTTTACGGCGGGAGTTGGCCAACCCAGGTGGCTACACTAGTTTGCAGGCAAAGTGTGTCATATTGTAGTACATGGAGCTTTAATTAAGACAGTACTATTGTCACTAAAAGTATATGCTAAGTGGAATGGATTTCTTCATTATCCATCCATATGTGTTTTTTCAAATGTGACATATTTCAAATGTTCTATTTTAGGAGCAGTGACAAAGAGAGAGACAATGTTGAGCCAAAGCACCAACTATTCCAAGAAAAAGCCATTGCAGATCAGTGCATTGCAATGTCATTGATGGTGAAGAATAAGGGATAAGAATGTGTTCTGCTTCAGTACTGCGTGAGGAATCTATATTTGCTTGAACCGTTCACAAGAGAATGTTAGCTTTCACCATGTACCTCACAAGTTCCAGAGATGTGGCAGTTAATGAAAAAGGTTACTTAGCTAGGACAAGGAATTTTCTCTTATGTATGTTGCAATATCTGAGCTGTTACCTATTTAAAAGGAAAGTCGGAGACAAATCCTGTAAACTGCAGCATTGATTCAGTGCTTTATATCTGGGCTATTCTTAGAGGTTTCATGAATGAATCCATTGTGTGAAAAAATATAAAGATCAGTGCATGCTGCAAAGTGGTTCATTGATGTAGTCATCTGCTCTTCACTTCAGCTATCGTGCTTGTGCTTTGCAAAAGAAAGAGTTGATTCATCTTTTACTATTTACTATGTGTGGTGCACATGAAAGTTACTGCCCAGCAGAACATCATTTACTGAATATGACTGAATAAATGATAAAAATCCGCATCAAGATTATTATCATTTCAAAAACTATTCATTGATGTACACTTTGGATTACTTTAAATGTTACTGCCTTGGTAGTAATCAGTCGAAGCGGATGTCTTGTCTTTCCTTGCTTTTAAATCACTTCAAACTTGCCCCTTCTTACTTCCACAACCTACTCCAGCCTCTTCATTCCTTAAAATCTATATCTTTGGCCTAGCTTTTGGCTGCCTGTCTCAATCTGGCTTGTAACAAATTTTGTTTCAATGGTGGTCCTATGATGCTTCTTGGGATTTAAAAAAAAAAATGGTTCTCTATGTAAAAGGTGGTCCATTGTAGTTGTTGAAGTTATCACATTTTTTGTACTATTGAAATCATTGCCCGAGTAGTTTCCATAAAGCACGTTCTGCTTTGTCAAGTTACCATCCAGGCAGCAAAGTTCAAAGTTACCCGAGTCTTTTGAAGGAAAAGCAAAATTCCGTTTGCCAGTTCTGTAATTACATTTTACATTTGTGTGTATGACACAATCTCGTAAAATGCTCTTACTTTGTTCACTGATGCTACTCCACATCTGAGAACATTGCCAGATTATAAGCTTTGAAATAATGGCTTGTGCATGCACAGCGTTTTGTTTTACGAAAGTGAAAGAGAAACAGGAAGGATTTTTGAAGCAGAAAGAGAAAGCTGCATATTCCATCCATTGAACTCTGATTTCGGAGCAGTAATTGAGTGGTTGGGTACAGAAAATCTTTTGTGAATGGTTAGACCCGACTTGTGTCCTGATTGATTGTTTTGGTATGTGGCCCAAGCAGTAGCAGAAGTCATGCTTCAATGCTTCAGAAAGATGGGGACTTACACTTTGCCCCTAAATGCTATGCTCTGGAGTTTGCCATGTATTCCTATGACTGTCGTGTTGGGTGTTCCGATACACAAACGAACCAACACGGTTGTAGATGGTACAACTCTGTTTTATTATTCTGTACAATAATAACTATTAACTTCTGGCTGTGGTTCGTACTTCACCAGCTAACCTGTGGACCCAGCCCTAGCACTATCTTTGTGAGGCACTCAGCACATGGTCTGAGTGGCACGCTGTGAGCTCTGTGCTCTTGTGCTCTGAGCTATCTCCTGGTAGAATAAGCGGGAACTGTGGTGTTCCCTGTTTTATAGTGCGTGTGCTCTGACTGGTGATTGGCTGCGATGTTGTGTGTGCGTTGGTTGGTCCAATTACCTGTCCATCAGTGTGTGTGTGATTGCACCATGATATGTTAATGTGAATATCATGACATCCCCCTTTTCACAAGAATATGTGCCTACACGGTAATAAATATTGGTGTGTACTGAGTGCGGCTGAGTATGTGTGTGCAATATTTACAACATGTACATGAGGCTAAACTATATACATAGGAAGGTGTCAGGTGCAACAGAGCAACGAGGTTGTACCACGAACAAAATAAGTGCAAACAGCAGAGAACTTCTGAAACGACAAGAAAGAAACACGTTAACAGTATTGCAAAACAATTCAGTGAGTCCAATGTGCAAACAGGCTCATAAGTCCAGTCTATTAGGTGGGTGACGAATTCGGGTTGACCGCCTCAAGGGTGGGTCAGGATCCACCGGCTGAGGAATGGGCCTGGCCACGGGCAAGAGAGGAATAGGCAGAGTAGCAGGAAGCTCAACAAAGCCGACATCAGGGACAACAGGAGGGCGTGGCACCAGTGCATGATCACATAGCGAGCGCGGAAGCAGCCGAAGGGCCCACCGATTACGCCGGCGAATGGAGCCTTCAGGCATGCGAACCAGGAACGAGCGGGGTGCCACGTGGCGGAGAACCTCAGCGGATGCCGACCAGCCACCCTCCGGTAGGTGTATGCGGACGTTGTCTCCAGGCGCCAGGGCAGGAAGATCAGTTGCCTGAGCGTCATGTGCCACCTTCTGCTGAGCACGCTGCTGTCGCATCCTTTGCAGTACTGGAGCATGGTCGGGTTGAGGAACATGAATGGACGGCACAGTGGTCCTGAGGGTGCGACCCATCAACAGCTGGGCTGGCGAGAGGCCCGTGGACAGTGGGGCCGAGCGATAAGCCAGCAGGGCTAAACAAAAGAGGAGCCGCTTCACGATATGGACGCCCTTTTCCGCCTTGCCATTCGACTGGGGATGCAAAGGCTTGGACGTCACGTGTGTAAAGTCGTATGAAGCGGCAAAAGAAGACCATTCTTGGCTCGCAAAACAGGGCCCATTGTCAGACATGACGGTGAGCGGGATGCCATGGCGAGCGAAGGTTTCTTTGCATGCTCTGATGACAGCTGATGATGTCAAGTCGTGCAGGCGTATGACCTCCGGATAATTTGAAAAATCGTCAATTATAATGACGTAGTCCCTGCCGAGCGCATGAAAGAGGTCCACACCCACTTTTGCCCAGGGGGACGTGACCAACTCATGGGCTGAAGTGTCTCAGGGGGTTGCGCAGGCTGAAACCTTTGGCAGGTGGGGCAGTTGATCACCATGTTAGCGGTGTCGTCGCTGATGCCCGGCCAGTACACAGCTTCTCGGGCCCTCCGCCTGCACTTTTCAACTCCGAGATGGCCTTTGTGCAGTTGTTCGAGGACAAGCCGGTGCATGCTGTGTGGGATCACAATCCGGTCCAACTTTAGGAGGACACCATCAACAACGGCCAAGTCGTCCCGGACATTGTAGAATTGTGGGCACTGCCCCTTGAGCCACCCTTCCGTCATGTGGCGCATCACACGTTGTAGAAGGGGGTCAGCCGCAGTCTCACTGCGAATGTGGGCCAGACGTGCATCAGTAGCCAGCAGACTGGCCGATGTGAAGGCTACTTGTGCGTCGACCTGAAAAACGAACCCCTCCGATTCGGGCGGTGTGGTCACTGCTCTGGACAGGGCATCCGCGATGATGAGGTCCTTTCCCGGGGTGTAGACAAGTTGGAAGTCGTACCTCCGGAGCTTGAGCAGAATGCGCTGGAGGCGAGAAGTCATATCGTTGAGGTCCTTCTGAATGATGCCGACCAGGAGACGATGGTCGGTTTCCACAGTGAACTGCGGAAGACCACATACATAATCGTGGAATTTGTCGGTGCCGGTCAGCAAACCCAGGCACTCCTTTTCAATCTGCGCATAGCACTGTTCTGTGGGGGTCATGGCCCACGAGGCATAGGCGACCGGGGCCCATGATGCAGTGTCGTCCCGTTGCAGGAGTACCGCCCCAATGCTGGACTGGCTGGCATCAGTCGAGATCTTTGTGTCTCGAGTAGTGTCGAAGAACGCCAATACCGGGGCGGTGGTGAGCTTGACCTTGAGCTCCTCTCATTCCTTCTGGTGTGCGGGCAGCCACTGGAATTCCGTTGTCTTCTTGACCAGGTGGCGAAGAGCCGTTGTGTGCGAGGCAAGGTTGGGAATAAACTTCCCCAGGAAGTTGACCATCCCAAGAAAGCGTAGCACTGCCTTCTTGTCTGCTGGCTGCGGCATGGCTGTGATAGCTGCCACTTTGTCGGCATCCGGCCGCACCACTGACCGGGATATGTGGTCCCCCAGAAACTTTAGCTCAGTTTAGACCATAAGACCATAAGACATAGGAGTGGAAGTAAGGCCATTTGGCCCATCGAGTCCACTCCACCATTCAATCATGGCTGATTTCAACTCCATTTACCCGCTCTCTCTCCATAGCCCTTAATTCCTCGAGAAATCAAGAATTTATCAACTTCTGTCTTAAAGACACTCAATGTCCTGGCCTCCACCGCCCTCTGTGGCAATGAATTCCACAGACCCACCACTCTCTGGCTGAAGAAATTTCTCCTCATCTCTGTTCTAAAGTGACTCCCTTTTATTTTAAGGCTGTGCCCCCGAGTCCTAGTCTCCCCTGCTAATGGAAACAACTTCCCTACATCCACCCTATCTAAGCCATTCATTATCTTGTAAGTTTCTATTAGATCTCCCCTCAACCTCCTAAACTCCAATGAATATAATCCTAGGATCCTCAGACGTTTATCGTATGTTAGGCCTACCATTCCTGGGATCATCCGTGTGAATCTCCGTTTCCAAAAGTTTGGCCAAAAGAGCACTTGGCTCGGTTGAGGCGCAGGCCCTGATCTCGTGTCCGTGCAAAGACACGCTGGAGCCGACTGATGTGCTCCTGTGGTGTGGTGGACCAGATGATGACGTCGTCAACATAGACTCGTACCCCTTCGATGCCCTCCATCATCTGTTCCATGATGCCATGAAACACCTCGGATGCCGAGATGGTGCCAAAATGCATCCTATTGTAGCAGTATCTGCCAAAGGGAGTGTTGAAAGTGCACAGCTTCCTGCTGGACTGATCCAGTTGAATCTGCCAAAAACCCTTTGAGGCATCAAGCTTGGTGAAAATTTTAGCCCGGGCCATTTCCCTTGTGATTTCTTCCCATTTGGGTATGGGGTAGTGTTCCCTCATGATGTTATTGTTCAGGTCTTTTGGGTCGATGCAGATCCGGAGGTCGCCGGGGGCCTTTTTTACGCACACCATGGAGCTGACCCATGGCGTTGGCTCCGTGACCCGGGAAAGCACTCCTTGGTCCTGCAGGTCCTGCAGCTGCTGCTTGAGGTGGTCCTTGAGTGGTGCTGGGACTCTACGAGGTGCGTGAATGACCGGGGTGGCGTCCGGTTTGAGCAGTATTCTGTAAGTGTAGGGCAGTGAGCACATGCCCTCGAAAACCTCCTGGTTGTGGGCGAGGAGCGCGTGGAGCTGTGCCCTAAAGTCTGCACCCGGGAAATTGGACGTGCCTTCTGGAGACAAAGTGTGTACCCGCTGAACGAGGTGGAGGATCTTGCACGCCTGTGCGCCAAACAGAGAGTCCTTCGAGGATTCAACTATCTCAAAAGACAGTGTGGCTGTATGTGAATTGTGTGCAACCTCGAGCTGGCAGGACCCCATGGCCGGGATAATGTTTCCGTTATAATCAACCAGCTGACAATGGGATGGCAGAATCGGTGGTTTAACCTTCAAGGTGTGGAAGGCGGACCATGCAATGAGATTGGCGGAGGCACCAGTGTCTAAGCGGAATGTGATCGGTTGACCGTTAGGGTGGCACACCATTCATCGCCCGGATTAATGCTGTGCACTGGCATCGGCTCGGGGACATCCGGTTCTTGTTTATTACCGCAACGCAGAAGGGTTCCCGGTCGTCGGTATCACCGGTCTGCACGTAGTCAGGGTATGACTCGGTGTATGGGGGCTGAATGGCCCGAACATCCCTGCGAGGCTGGCGGAATTTCGGAGAGTTGGCAGGTTGAGCTGCTCGACAGCAGGCAACGTAGTGGCCCATCCTGCCACAGTGGAGGCATTATTGCTTTAAGTGTGCAGATCCACAGTTGCCGCACGTCGTGACGTCATGGCGTTCGTTGCGCCACCGCGCATGCGCGGTGCGGTATTGCGGAGAGCGCGCCTGCGCATCCCGTCCCTCTGCGTCGACGTCCCCTCTTTTGGCGCGTACAAGCCCGGGAGGCCTCGGAAAGCGCACAAAATGGCCGCCCTCGTCCGGGCCACGGGCCGGGAGGAACTCGGAACGACTGGACCTGCTCGAGCTCGTAGGACCCCTGCCATGCCGATTCGGCCGCCTGGAATTGGGAGTACCGCCTGGTCGCGTTTTCGTGGAGGACACAGGTCTCGATGGTGGTGGCTAGGGTGAGGCACTTTATTTTGAGGAGCTGCTGGCGTAGGGTGTCCGAGGTGACCCCAAAAACGATCTGATCGCGAATCATGGAGTCGGAGGTGGCCTCATAGCCGCAGGACTGCGCGAGGAAACGGAGGTGTGTCAAATAAGATTGAAAAGGCTCATCCTTACCCTGCAGGTGCTGCTGGAAGAGGTACCTCTCGAAACTCTCATTAACTTCCACATTGAAGTGTTCCTCAAATTTCAGAAGGACCGTCTTGTACTTCGTCTTGTCCTTGCCTTCCGCGAATACCAGGGAGTTGTAGATGTGGATGGCGTGTTGCCCCGCCGTGAAGAGGACGAGGGCGGTCTTCTTGGTGTCCGATGCATTCTCCCTGTCTGTGGCGTCTAGGAAGAGTTGGAAGCGCTGTTTAAACAGCTTCCAGTTGACGCCAAGATTTACAGCAATCCGGATCGGCTGCGGCGGGCTGATGGTTTCCATGGCGCAGGATGGCATGTTTCTGAAGAGGTGCAGGTAGGTCTCACAGTCGCTGGCGAGTTTCCAGGCCTGGTATCATATTGTGTTGGGTGTTCCGATACACAAACGAACCAACACGGTTGTAGATGGTACAACTCTGTTTTATTATTCTGTACAATAATAACTATTAACTTCTGGCTGTGGTTCGTACTTCACCAGCTAACCTGTGGACCCAGCCCTAGCACTATCTTAGTGAGACACTCAGCACATGGTGTATGCCTCAGTGGCACGCTGTGAGCTCTGTGCTCTGAGCTATCTCCTGGTAGAATGAGCAGGAACTGTGGTGTTCCCTGTTTTATAGTGCATGTGCTCTCACTGGTGATTGGCTGCGATGTTGTGTGTGTGTTGGTTGGTCCAACTACCTGTCCATCAGTGTGTGTGTGATTGCACCATGATATGTTAATGTGGATATCATGACAATGACATTGTAGTTTCCTGATGCCAGTGCAGTCTACAGCTTTGGCATTTTTACATCTAATATTTCTAACATTCACCTACATGTATCTTGTAATAAGTTTGCTGCCTTCCATATTCCCCCAATGTTCATCTTTTCCTGATCACCATTTCAGTAGCAATACTTTGAAATTTTGCACCAAGACTTTCTCACCTACCTTCTGCCCTACAAACAGTCTCACCTGTCTCTTCTAGTAATCTGTCAGCTGCCCTCCTATACATCTGGTTTAAATATTTTCTCATTTCTTTCTCAAAGTTCTTTCTAAGTCTCTTTATTCTTGATTCATTTAGATAATGGAGCTTTTGTTCAGGAGGTATTCCCAGTTATTTAATTATTATTATTATTATGATGATGGCAGAGTTGCTGCTTTTTGCACAAGATTGCCAGATACTCCTTCATACTCTCAAGTTTCTTTGTGAACCCCCTTCATCTCTCAAAACCTGAAGTCTGCCAAGAGACGTTACTTTTCATTCTGCATATTTGGGCTTTGACAGTCCTCCAGTATCCCTAAAGATCCCTATATTGTTTTACCCTCTCCTTTGCACCCCTTCCTGACCCCATCAGCATCCTTTCTAAACTTTTCTTCAACATAGAGTATATTACTCTAGCAAGAGTGGACAGTTCCCCACCCTGAAAGTATCATCATTATGCAACACATAGATGTCCACTCGTCTGAACAAATAATTCCCCATGAGCACTATTTTCTTGTCATGTTCGGATATTGTCTTTGTTTCAGCTGCCTCCTCGGTGTCCTCATTCCGTGATCTTGTGTGGCCTTGCTTCATAGAATTTTGCAGCCCAGAAAGTGGTCTCTTAACCCTTCAGTGACCGTGCCAACTGAGAAATCTAACAAATCGCATTCCATTGCTCTACAAATACTTTGTTTATTTTAGGCCAATGAGCTGACCAAAGAAAATTGAATATATTCAGCATGCTTTATTTCATTTCGTCTAAAATCCAATGAGTTCCATTTTGGCAGCAATAAAATAAAAGGAGAAATGTAGCCTGCAACCTCTGGTTCAAGTGACTTCTGCCAGGTTTACAAAATTACTAAGTCTCTTAATTGTCAATGCTTTAATTATTTTACATTAAATGTTATTTGTTATCTCAAAAACATTCTCCAACTACACAATTTTAAAATATAAATGTTTAGTTAAGATTTAGTCAATGATGTCAAGATTGTCTGATGTATCCTGTGTCCAGCCACTTGTATAACCTCATTGGAGCATAATGAAGTGTCTCAAACCAACACTTGATAAGTGAAGTAATTAAAATTGATGTATTCCAATGGTTTACGCAGATTAAATCTTACAAGACAAAGGGATAATCGTTTTATTTTGTGCTCAAAACATGAAGAAAATCAGGAGAATACCTTGGTCGATTAAACCGGGTAAAAGAGAAAGATCTGTCACTGACACCAAAAATTCATAAGCTGTGAAAACATAGGAAGTATCTATTGGAATTTAAAACCATTTATTTCTCAGCCAAATTATCCTTTCAAAATAGAGATATTGTGCTATCTGAACACACTATTTTTAAATATCAGCTCAAATGTGAGTAAAAATCTTGGGTTCAGATCTTTATTATGCATATTTAATGTTCTGTTTTATCTACACATTAATTGTTGCAAACTTAACTTATTTTTTTTAAATAATTCCAGGCTTCAAACAACTTTCTGAAGAGCTCATCTTTCAGTCACAATAACTTATCTCAGTAAGTATTGCAAAGGAACTTTCAAATCAACCCATGAGATTTTTCCAAAACTAAATATCTTTGCTGGGTATTTGGAGCTGTGTTACATTGTTATCGATGTCTTCAGCTATCCTATCAATTATTTAAGTCATGATTGAGCTATCAATTGCCCAACTGTCAACTAATTTCAACAAGAGAGCATGTAGACAAAGCTATAAAATAGAATGCAATATATTGTGTTATGTTCATAGGTCAGATATTCCAGCAAAGGGAATTAATGTACAAAGCATTGTTTGGTTCACAGAGTACTGTGTGGTTTTGAGTGTTCCATTCTGCAATAAAAGCGTGCATAGTTTCCCCAGGATGATTCCTGGGGTGGAAAACTGTAGCTAATGAAAAGAAATTGTATTTACCAGGACTATTTACTTTGAGCAGCAACCCCAGTCTCTTTCTTTCTCTCCCCCCCCCCTCCTCCACGTCCCCCTCCCCCCCCCCCAGTCTCTCTTCCCCCCCCCCAGTCTCCTCCCCCCCCCCCAGTCTCTCTCTTCCCCCAGTCTCTCTTCCCCTCAGTCTCTCTCTTCCCCCCAGTTTCTCTTCCCCCCAGTCTCTCTTCCCCCCCCAGTCTCTCTTCCCCCCCAATTCTCTCTCATCCCCCCAGTCTCTCTCTTCCCCCCAGTCACTCTCTTCCCCGCCCAGTCTCTCTCTTCCCCGCCCAGTCTCTCTCTTCCCCGCCCAGTCTCTCTCTTCCCCGCCCAGTCTCTCTCTTCCCCTCAGTCTCTCTCTTCCCGTCAGTCTCTCTCTTCCCCCAGTCTCTCTCTTCCTCCCCCAGTCTCTTTCTTCCCCCCAGTTTCTCTCTTCGCCCCAGTCTCTCTCCCCTCCCCAGTCTCTCTCCCCCCCCCCCAGTCTCTCTCTTCCCCCCGTCTTTCTCTTCCCCGCCCAGACTCTCTCTTCCTCCCCCAGTCTCTCTCTTCCCCCCAGTTTCTCTCTTCCCCTCCGTCTCTCTCTTCCCCTCAGTCTCTCTCTTCCCCCCAGCCTCTCTCTTCCCCCCCAGTCTCTCTCTTCCTCTTCCAGTCTCTCTCTTCCTCCTCCAGTCTCTCTCTTGCTCCCAGTCTCTCTTTCCCCCAGTCTCTCTCTTCCTCACACAGTCTCTCTTTTCCTCCCAGTCTCTCTCTCCCACCCCCAGTCCCTCTCCCCCCGCACCCCCCCCCCCAGTCTCCCCCCCCCCCCCCCCCCCCCCCCAGTCTCTCTCAAATGGGGACCAGATGGAGCGGCATTCGTGGAGGTCTCTAAGTGGATTGGAAGCCCCCAGCAGCAAGTCCTTTGAGCAGGGTGGTGCTCTGATATGGCTGGTGCCACGTGCAAACCTGGCAATGCCAGCCTTGCACTCTGGCATTCCTTTCAGGGCCTAGGCGATTGGGACGCCATTTAAAATGCATTGCCTGAAACAAGCAACTCTCACTACAACGGGAAATTCCGGTGAGCAGAGCTCCCCATTGCAAAAAGCGGGCCTATGTGCAGCCTCGGCCGCGCATTCCCTGTCCAGGCCCCTTACTCAACGCGTCGAGTTGAATAGCCATGTGTTTTTTGGCACTGCGAGTGCCAGGAAACATGTGGGTAAACACGCTCGATCGGGGACTTTGTTCCCTTTTGGAAAGATCGCGCCCATTGAGTGAGCTGGTGCAAGGTTTGTGATTGAGACCATTCCTGTGTCTAATTTACATCAATGACTTAGATTCATAAATCTAATAAAAAATTGCATAGACTTGTATGTGAAACCAAAATGAAGAGAGACAGTGTATTGGATAAGACATCTTAGAAATTACAGCACATTTACATGGAAAGCATATACATGAGTGGACCGATGGTAGATGAAATGTAATCGTAGACAAATATAAAGTGCAGGTAGAGTAGCTCAAATCAGGCTACCTGGAAATTGATGGTGTCTGAAACCGCTTCTTCTTCGCTGTTAGCAGACTCCTAACTGACACTCTTATGGACTGATCTGATCTCTTCACACATCTTCTCTACTGAGTTGTGCTCCACTCCGTATACTTCACCCGACGCTTATGTCTATGTATTTACATTGTGTATTTTATGTTTATTTTATGTTTGCCCTATGTATTTTCTTTTAATGTATGAAATGATCTGTCTGAACTGTACACAGAACAATACTTTTACACGTGACAATAAACAAACAAATCCGAAAAATCCGAATCCAATTTTTTTCCCCGTGCTCCGAATGGCTGAGCAACCCGTGAACCTACCTGGCCCGACTCGGAAAAATTCAGAGAATTGCTGCATCGTCACAGTGGCTTGCCGAACACTGAGTGGCTTTGCATGCCTGACAATTCGTTTTCTGTGTACAACCCAGGGTATTTTCAACATTGTTTCTGTTTCATTGATTTTTTCTCATTTTAAATGGTGTGTGTTGATGTCGACAAGTGGGGGAGGATGAGTTACCAAATCCAATGCGTGAGAGATTAATTAATATCAGCAGTGCCATGACCATCAGCTAGCCTAAAATGCTTTGCAATCATATCATTTGGTTTTCCTGTGTCACCTATTGACTGAATTAAGGGGTTCCAAGTTTCTCCCCCCCCCCCCCCCCCCCCGCGAAATCCAGCATGGATGGGAGAAAAACTGTTCCATTCATGGCAGGATTGAGAATGAGAGGGCACAGATATAAAGTAATTGGTACAAGAAGCGAAAGTAATGAAGTAAATCTTTTTCACACAGTGAGTGGTTAAGGCCTGGAACGCAGAGAATGTGCTGGAGGCAGGTTCAATTGAAACTTTCTAAAGGAAGTTGGATAGCTATTGGAAAAGGAAGTGCATACCAGGTTATGGGAAAAAGGCGGGAGTACAGCACGTAGTTAATGACTCATTCGGAGACCTGGTGCAAACGCAATGGGCCAATTGGCCTCCTGTGCTGCAACGATTCTTTGGTCTGAAGTCGCTGCTGATGCGCCTTTGCTTTTTGGAGTTCCCGTGTTGCAAGTCCTCCACCCAATGTTGGGTGAAGACCATAGCACTGGGATTAATTCACCTTTTAAGGGCGTCACGGGCCTTCTCGCCACAGACTTAATTGGGGCCATGCCAGGAAAACATTGGTCCCCACCCACATGCCTCCTCACCTGCTACCAAACTCACCACAGGAGGGGGCATTAAATTCTGCCCTCCGTGTCCAAACAATGCAAATCAACAATAAGCACTGCCAATAGAATGTTGACATGTGTAGTGAAATAATAAGAAAGCAAGTCCTGAATAGATCTGCTCGAGCTGTACCGTGCTGTATTCAGATTGCATCTCCAGTATTATGTTGAGTTCTAGTCACCAAGACACAAAGAAAGCATTCAAGTGGTAGATACAGTGAAAAAAATCATGAGAACCATAAGACTAATCGTGAAATAGGATGAGGAGTCAGCCATTCAGCCCCAGGAGTCTGTTAAAGAAACATAGGCCTTGTATGTTGTAAATTTTGTGTCATGTCTTGCCAACCAAAGAAGAGCTATCCAGCCTAATCCTGCTTTCTGTTGTGGTCCTTTCTGCCACTAACTGATCTGAACATCAACTCCATTTACCTCCTTTTGTTCCATATCACTTTTGAGACAATTACCTAATTTTCAAAAATCTACTGAATTCATTCTTGAAAATATTAACTGACAAGCCCCAGTCTTTTTGGAGGAGAGTTCCAGATTTCCTGTACCCTCTTCGTGAAAAATCTGTCTTCTGATTACATTCCAAAATGACACAGCTCTAATTTTAAGCTTGTCCCCCTTGTCAGAAGCAATAGCTTTTCTGCATCTACTTTTATGTTGGCTCAAGACATACGCTGGAGGCTTCCAGTCGTTAACAAAGGGTTTTATTGGTGAAAGGCAAAGGCAGATAAGTAACAGGCATAGAACTCAATATAACAGGCCTGGTCACTTCGGTCTGGGATCCACACTGCCTGGTGTCCTGCCCCTAGGGTGGGGCTCACACACTCCCGCACAATTGGTCTCTAGCCGGTCACATGGTCCGTTGAGCCTGCCCCCTTAAAGTGGTCATGCTACCACATCCATCCCCCCTTAAGTCCCTTATAAGATAATACACTAACGCTATTTACAAAGTTTACAAACATAATAAAAGACAAGAGGGGAAAGAGTCCATCAAAAAGTCAATTGGTCTGGAGATTCGAGTCCTCGTGGACCTCCGCAGCCTGCCCACAGGCGCGGCATCCTTCAAGCCAGTAACATTTCAGGAGGCACTGCCTCAATGACAGGAGAACTGACTTCTCTGGCATCCACAGGTGCAGCTGGCTCAGTGGATTCAGAAGTCCTCAGCTCTCTCTGGTCGCAAACATTTACAGGAGTATCGATAACACCAGTGGAACATATTGACTCCAAACTGGCGTTCACCATTCCCCGACTCCTGAAGTGGTTAACGTACCTTTTGCCAGTCCATCCATTTACACTGACAACGTATGACACAGGCCCTGACTTAGCTACAGTCCATCCAGCTGGCCAACGCGGCTCCGAGGTGGAGTTATGAACTAAAACTGGGTCCCCCATCTGTCGTCCCTCTGCGCAGCCAGCTGACTTCTCTGGGAAGCCTGAATTGCCTCTACCCTCCCCGGCAAATTGGGAGGCACCAGATCCAACCAGGTTCTGAGGCGACAACCCATGAACAGCTCAGCAGGTGTGATCCCCTGTGGTGGTGTGGGGGGTTGAGTTATAAGACAATAAAAAGTTGGCCAATCATTGGCAAAGTGGTTTGTTAGATTATTTCCACATCACATTCTTGAAGGTCTGTATGGCCTTATCGGCCACACCGTTAGACATCAAATAGTACGGGGGTATCCTCGTATGTCGTATGCCATTGGCTTGGACAAAAACATGGAAGTCATCGCATGTAAAAGGGGTGCCATTGTCCGACATGATGGATTCAAAATGTATCTTCTACAATAATTTACCATACCGAGGAAGGATTTGAGCTCGCTAACATTTCTGGGAGCTGGGACCTTCTTCAGGGGAGCAAACCTGTTGCATGAACGTGAAATCCTAGCTATGTCACTTTAGAGGCCAAGAAAGTACATTTTGCGTATTTGAGACCGACCCCCACGTCCTGGACCCTCTTTTTCATTTTTAAAATAAATTTAGAGTACCCAATTCATTTTTTCCAATTAAGGGCAATTTGGCGTGGCCAATCCACCTACTCGGCACATCTTTGGGTTGTGGGGGCGAAACCCACGCAGACACGGGGAGAATGTGCAAACTCCACATGGACAGTGACCCAGAGCCGGGTTCGAACCTGGGACTTCGGCGCCGTGAGGCAGCAGTGCTAATCACTGCACCACCGTGCTTCCCCCGAAACCTTTTTATCACTTCCTCCAGGCTAGACATATGCTGTTCAGGGCTGGTACTAGTGACCAGAATGTTGTTGAGGTAGACTATAATCTTGGGAATTCCTTGGAAGAGATTTTCCCTTGTACATTGGAATAATGATCTGATTTGATTTGACTTATTGTCACATGTACCGAAGTACAGTGAAAAGTATTTTTCTGCGGCCGAGGAATGCACATCTTGTGGATGTTTATTGTGACAAACGTCTGGGATTCCTCGTCCAATTCTAATTTCAGGTATTCATGGCTGAGATCCAATTTGGAGTAGGTGATGCCCACCCTGCCAACTTTCCAGGGTGGTCGTCGATCTGGGGAATCGGGTACCTATCCACCTGCGCAGCCTAATTTATGGTTAGTTTGTAGTCCCCACAAATCCTTATCGAATGAAATGGTTCGAGAACTGGGACTATGGGTGCCGCCGACTTGGAGAACTGACCAAGTCTAATTATGCCCAACTATTCTAATCTTTTAATCACACTCCAACTTTCTGATAAAGCGCATAGGGCACCGGTCTGGCTCCAAAGAACTTGGGCGTTAAATCTGAATTGACATAGATTTTGGCTTTGATGCCTGTGATCTGGCCCAATTCTTTGCGAAAAACATCCTCAAAACCTCCTCAGCCCCCCGCCCTTCCCTTCAGCCATGCTTTGGAGCTTGGTGGTGCCTTTCTCAGCGCACTCTGACGCTTGAGTTATCTCCATCACTTTTTCTAACTTTACGGCCAGGAGTTTCTTCTGGATGTTGAGGTTATGGAACCCACAAACCAGCCAACCGCATAACATGCCACCAAGCACGGTCTGGAACCCGCAGTGCTCAGCGAACTGACTAAGTCAGGCTGTGAAGGCTGAGATGGACTCTTCATGGTCCCTGACCGCAGAGTTAAATTTATTATGATGGAGGATAATCGAGTGTCTTGGATTGAAGTGTACTTTGTCCAGCTTAACTATCTGATCAAAGGTATTGGAGTCGGGTGCTTCCAGGGATGTGAAGCTCGTTTTTAAGTTATATGCTTGGGGCCCGCAAACTCTCATTTTCACTCATGTTTTAATGATTCCCGACTCTCATTGGTGTTTTTTTCCTTTTTCAAGTGCTCCTTCCTTCCCCCCCTCAATTCATGACATATTGTAGGCTGCGATCAAACCTTTTACCTTGTTGCCAATGAGGTGATTCAAAACATACACTGGAGACTTCCAGTCGTTAGCAAACAGGTTTATTGATGAAAATCAAAGGAGTTAAGTGACAGGCACAGAACTCAATATATAACAGGTTTGGTCACTTCGGCTCTGGTGTCCACACTCCCTGGAGTCCTGCTCCCCATTGGCCCCAAGCCAGTCACGTGGTCGGTCAAGCCCTGAAAAGGGTCGTGCGACCACAACTTTGACTCCTCTTTATTCTAATTATTATTATAATCTAATCTTTTAAGCATGGTATCATCTTGCTGAACCTGTGTACTACCTCCTTCAAATCCAAATGTATTCTTGAGGAAGTACAGCACTCAAAACTGAATGGCGTACTCGTGTAAGGTCTGATTAAGGCTCTACACACCCAAGCATAACTTCCTCCCCTTTGCATTCCAATCGCCTTGCAATAAAGACTAAAATTCCCTCAGCCAACTAGAATACTTTTTGTACTTTTACAACTGTGCAAGGCATTGGTGAGGCCGCACCTGGAAGACTGTACAATTTTGGTCCCCTTATTTGAGGAGGGATGTAGTTGCATTGGAGGCAGTTCAGAGAAGGTTCACGAGATTGATTCCAGAGATTAGAGGATTGTCTTATGAAGAGACGAATAGTTTAGGCCTACTCTCTCCCGAGTTTTGAAACCCATCGTACAAGGTACGCCCAGCTTCTGTCGCGACACGACGGACTTCCTACATAAATGCAGCACCCATGGACCAGTTGAACCAGGAACATTCCTCGTCACAATGGACGACTCGGCATCCCCCATGACGACGGCATTGCTGCAACAGCCTCAGTACTCAACACCGACAACTGCCAGTCTCCAGGTGCAATTCTGCAACTCATCCGCTTCATTCTGGATCACAACACCTTCACCTTCGACAACAAGTTCTTCATCCAGACGCACGGAACAGCCATGGGGACCAAATTTGCACCCCAATACGCCAACATCTTCATGCACAAGTTTGAACAAGACCTACTCACCGCACAGGACCTTCAACCGACGTTATACACCAGATACATCGATGACAATTTTTCCTTTGAACCTACGGCGAAGAATCACTGAAATGACTACACAATGACATCAATAAGTTCCATCCAACCATCAGACTCACCATGGACTACTCTCCAAAATCAGTTGCATTCTTGGACACACTCGTCTCCATCAAGGACGGTCATCTCAGCACTTCGCTTTACGTCAAGCCCACGGATAACCTCACGATGCTCCACTTCTCCAGCTTCCACCCTGAACACATTAAAGAAGCCATTCCCTATGGACAAGCTCTCCGTATACACAGGAACTGTTCAGACGAGGAGGAGCGTAACGGACATCTACAGACGTTGAAAGATGCCCTCGTACGAACGGGGTATGGCGCTCGACTCCTCGATCAACAGTCCCAACGCGCCACAGCAAAAAACCGCACCGACCTCAGAAGACAAACATGGGACACAACCGACAGAATACCCTTCGTCGTCCAGTACTTTCCCGGAGCGGAGAAACTACGACATCTTCTTCACAGCCTTCAACACGTCATCGATGAAGATGAACATCTTGCCAAGGTCATCCCCACTCCCCCGCTACTTGCCTTCAAACAACCGCGCAACCTCAAACAAACCATTGTTTGCAGCAAACTACCCAGCCTTCAGAGCAGTGACCACAACACCACAAAACCCTGCCATAGCAATCTCTGCAAGACGTGCCAGATCATCGACATGGATACCACCATTACACGTGAGAACACCACCCACCAGGTACGCGGTACATACTCGTGCGACTCGGCTAACGTTGTCGACCTCATACGCTGCAGGAAAGGATGGCCCGAAGCGTGGATCATTGGCGAGACCATGCAGACGCTGCGACAACGAATGAACGGACATTGCGCGACAATCACCAGGCAGGAATGTTCCCTTCCAGTCGGGGAACACTTCAGCAGTCAAGGGCATTCAGCCTCTGATCTCCGGTTAAGCGTTCTCCAAGGCGGCCTTCAGGACCCGCGACAACGCAGAATCGCCGAGCAGAAACTTATAGCCAAGTTCCGCACACATGAGTGCGGCCTCAACCGGGACCTGGGATTCATGTTGCATTACATTCATCCCCCACCATCTGGCCTGCGAAATCCTACCAACTGTCCTGGCTTGACACAATTCACACCTCTTTAACCTGGGGTTTCCTCATCTCTGGATCTGTAAAGATTTAATCACCTGCGTATTCCAAGCATTGTCTGGCATCTTTGAATCTGCCTATATATATATGTTTCTGGAACATACCTCTTCATTCACCTGAGGAAGGAGCAGCTCTCCGAAAGCTAGTGATATCGAAACAAACCTGTTGGACTTTAACCTGGTGTTGTAAAACTTCTTACTGAGTTTAGAAGAATGAGAGGAGATCTAATTGAGGAAGGTAAGATGATAACAGGTATAGACAAAGTAGCAGTGGAGCGGATGCTTCCTCTTGTGGAGCAATCAAGCACGCGAGGTCATAGTTTTAGGATAAGGGGTAGAAGATTTAAAACACAGATGAGGAGAAATTACTTCTCTTAACGGGTGGCGAATCTGTGGAATTCACTACCCCAGAGTGTGGTGGATGCCGGGACATTAAGTAAATTAAAGGAGAAGATGGACTGATTTTTAATTCATAATAGGTTGAAGGGTTATGGAGAACAGGCAGGAAAGTGGAGTTGAGGCTGAGAGGCGATCAGCCATAATCATATTGAAAGACAGAGCAAGCTCAAGGGGCTGAATTGCCCACTCCTCCTTGTTCTTATATACATGTGCATCTCCGTTTACTGATTATGTACGTGGACTACCCAAACCCTTTGCACTTCCAAGTTCCTTCTCTCTTCCTGTAACAAAAATATTTTGATTGGCCTTTCTTGGACCTGACATGGATTGCCTCACACCTGCTCAGACTGAATTCTTAGCCACCATATTTGTGTCTGTACCTCCCTTTGAAACTGTTTCTTAAGCTGGTTGCATGGCCTATCTTATCTGGAGGGATTGTCGTCTTACTCGGGTAGTTATTTCAAACTGGTTTATTACCACTATATATATGTCATTATATATATATTATATATAAATATATAGTTATGAACAATGTATGAACACCGGGCAGCACGGTAGCATTGTGGATAGCACAATTGCTTCACAGCTCCAGGGTCCGAGGTTCGATTCCGGCTTGGGTCACTGTCTGTGCAGAGTCTGCACATTATCCCCGTGTGTGCGTGGGTTTCCTCCGGGTGCTCCGGTTTCCTCCCACAGTCCAAAGATGTGCAGGTTAGGTGGATTGGCCGTGATAAATTGCCCTTAGTGTCCAAAATTGCCCTTAGTGTTGGGTGGGGTTACTGGGTTATGGGGATAGGGTGGAGGTGTTGACCTTGGGTCGGGTGCTCTTTCCAAGAGCCGGTGCAGACTGGATGGGCCGAATGGCCTCCTTCTGCACTGTAAATTCTATGATAATGTATAATTTTAAGTTGAATTTGTGCGTATGTATGTACACTAAAGAAGGTACAAATGGTTTCATTTCATTTAAGTTTTTTTATGAGTCTTGGTGCCTCGGTGTCTGGACAGACTTGTGAGTAAAATTTCAGGTTCTTTTGGGCTTATTTGTATATATTCATTTTAATGAGGTTTTACAACCCCTGAGGTGAAAAAGATGGGTGAAAATGGTTTTAAAGTTCAGTGATTCTGGAAAACACAGTAAAAGAGCTTCACTGTTGCCACTGCCTCAAGAGGACATTGTTGGCGACTAGTCCAATAACTTGAAAGGAATTAACCAACCTGATGCTCCTGCCCTTCGGCGTGGAGACCCAATTGTTGTTTCTTCCATAACTCCTATTTTTGGCCTCTTTGCGGCCCCTCGAGACCTTCAAATGGGCAGGAAAAGTGACTGTTGGATGGGTGCTGACATTGCCACCGTTTGCTGCCTCCTGAGGTATTCTTAATTCTACCACGTTTTCTTGCACTTTCTCACCATGGTATCCTCTCAATGGCACCAACCCTTCGTTAGATTGGTGTCGCCACCACTGCTACCATGTAAGATAGGTTACAGAATACTTGTGCCGCTTATGAGTACAGATTGTTCCACCTTTACCCAGAGTGTCAAGCACATGACTGTTGATGTCACTGTTACATGATGATCTACCTCACTAACTCATTTACATAACTATTCTATCAACTCCTCGTACTACAGTAACTTCCTTTTCCCATCTTCAAATTTAGATATGCAACACTTTTTTTTCTTCATGAAAGTCATTGATTATGCATGGCAAAAAAGCAGTACAGATCCCTCGGGAGTACAACTTGTTACACGCTGACAGTCAGAACACATTCCCTTTATTCCAAGTCTGGCCTCTTACCACTCAACCAGTTATCTGCCAATATCAAGCTTTTATAGTTATGAAGTTCGATTCCGACCTCTGGTGACTGTGTGGAGTTTGCACATTCCCCCCATGTCTGCGTGGGTTTCCTCCGGGTGCTCCTGTTTCCTCCCACAGTCCAAAGATGTGCAGGTTAGATGGATTGGCCAAGATAAATTGCCCCTAAGTGTCCAACGGTTGGGTGGGGTTATGAGGATAAGGTCTAGGTAGGGTGGTCTTTCGAAGGTTTGGTGCAGACTGGATGGGCCGAATGATCTCTTTCTCACTGTAGGGATTCTATGATTCTAAAGAAATGTGGACTTCGCAACCTTGCAAAGAAGCACCAGGAAAGTGAACTTGAGAGTTATGTAAGATTCAGAAAATGGGGAAGGTATATTTGGAAAGACGAGGTTCACAAGTTCTAACTAATGAAAGGCCAAATGTAGGATAGATACTTCCCCATTCAGAGTGTTATCAATAAGAATAATGGATTTCTAGGTATAATAATGAAGTCAAAAGGCCTGGAATCATTCAAGGAGCAATTAAATGCCACAATTGAAAGACAGTAGCATGTTTTGGATAGATTGACTAAGTTGAAATGAAATGAAATGAAAATCGCTTATTGTCACAAGTAGACTTCAATTAAGTTACTGTGAAAAGCCCCTAGTCGCCACATTCCGGCGCCTGTTCGGGGAGGCTGGTACGGGAATTGAACCGTGCTGCTGGCCTGTCTTGGTCTGTTTTAAAAGCCAGCGATTTAGCCCAGTGTGCTAAACCAGCCCCAGTTAGGCTGAATGGTCAGTGATCTTGTGAGTGAACCATTGAAAGCTTTTGAACTCAATCATTCATGCAACTTGCATTGATCTTTTTTAACTCACAACTGCTTTTATATTCCAAATTACTGTTTTATTTTAAATGTATTCCACAGTCACTTTATGTACCTTTTTATTGCTTTTAATCTATTTTAATAACTACATTTAATTTTCTGCTTTTTTACCAATGGATATTGAATGCAAATCATTCATGCTACTATTTAAATGCCCTATTTATGCATTTTGAGCCTTTCTGCAGAATTGACATTATTGTTGGGTTTATTAATTCATCCTTCGTATTCAGCATAACAAAAGTAGATTCTTTATTTTAGTAATATTTTTGAAGTAAATTTGTTTTGTGTCTTCAAAGTTTCACTTTTCCAAATTGTACTTTTGTTCTGGTCATTATTGCTCAATAGCCTGAAATTCAATATACTTGGTCAGAGAATGTAATTCCACTACTCCTTGTTTGTGGACATGATCCTAATTATTTAAAATGCAAGTCTGGATGTGAATTACTCAAACAAGAATGTGCGCAATTTGGATCAAAAAGATATATCTCATAAACAGCAGTTCTGGTTCTGCTCCCTCACATTCACTGGATTATGCCATCTCAAATTGTGTGACATCACCTGATTGTGGGGGCTAAGCTCTTTGCAGCTGGGGTGTTGAGAGTTAGGGAGGAGCCAGAATCAACACTCTTATTTTTGACATCTCTGAATAATCCTACTATGGAAGTTCCTACTGACTGGCACACTATCTCTTTTGAAATCGTGCCGTGCTGCCCATGCTCATTCAGCTTTGTAATCAGACTGTTCTCAAGCAACTCAATGACCTGCTGTTCATGCTATCCAGATCCTCTGGATTATTAAATTAATTTCACTGCATGAGTAGCTACTGAACTCTTGGTGGGATTTAACCCTGGATAGCTTCGGAATCACTGCATTATATCTCTTCAAATTGACGTTCGATGAATTGAAGTTACTATTGGTAGAATGTGTGTACATGTAATGTACTGTCATTGACAGAGACCTTATCATTCAGTCAAACCAGACTATTTAATCTTTTGTTTTTCCCATTAATATTGAACTTAGTTTTTAACTATGTTTAGTTATTCCTCCTTTCCTCCCCTCTTTCTGCAAACACTTAAATGTTGAAGTCACCAAAGAAATGGTCAGTGTTTCATTTAAATTATTGCATTATTTCTCTCTTCTGTGTGCAGGAGTGTGGAATCAGGCAACATTATGGAGGAGGGTTATGAGCTTGATCTGACTTACATTACTGAGCGCATCATTGCTGTATCTTTCCCTGCCGGCTGTTCAGAAGAGACGTATTTCCATAATCTACAGGATGTAACGCGGATGCTGAAATCCAAACATGGAGATAATTATTTGGTAAGATATGTAAAGAACTGATTTAGAGGAACTCGCACCAAGAATTTTGTTGGGGGCTCTCTAGATTGGCCAACACAACTTGAATGTAAGATAGCCAGAGAGCGTGTTTGTGCATCTATCTACTGCTATTCTACCCATGAAGTAATTACAGTCAATTGGAAAAGCCCTGAAGCAAGTCTTGTTGTGTGTGGATGTTTCAATTGCTCTGACATTATTATTATATTGCCACTTATGGTGCAGTGAGGTCATGGAGTGTTGCATTATTTATTTCTCTTTTTCTTTACATGGGAAATGTGTAAACCTCACCAGAATATCTTGCAGGAACATTTTAAGACTGTTGATGAATTATTTGCCATTGATTTCAACTGCCCCTCTTTACACCATTTTCAGCAATCTTCAGTGTCTACAAATTTTGATGGGGAAGTGGCCAAAAGACTACACAATGTGTTACTTTGTTAGAAGGTTCTTGAACTTTTATTCTGCTGTTCTATTTTTTTGAAAAAGTTTGTAATTCATGGGAGAAATGGAATATTGATATGACTATAAAAGGGGTCATGGAGTGGTCATTAAAAACAGTGCCACGTTATAAGTGGTTAATTTTTTCCTCTGAAGAATGTTGATAGATGGGAAAGCCAGAGTCTACTGAAAGGTCCGCATTGACTCAGTGTGTATGATTCGTAGAAAATGGAGACGGTGGTGGAGTGGCTCATGGATAGGAGCTAAACATTGAGTTAAATGATGAAATACTGAATTTTAACTGAAATATATGACTGAATGAATTCTAAGCCAACGGGGATATGGAAAATGTTGTAATTTTCATTAGTGAACAGGTTTAGACAGGTTTGGTATTTGTAATGAAGGAGATTGGATCACCACATATGAAGGATGTATTCATAGCAAGCTTTGCCAGATATGTCCACATTCAGTGAACAAATTGAAAAAAATGCCCATCAGAGCATTATGCAATATAGAGTTACCCATTAAAATAATTGCAAGGAGGTATTGCTGTGCGTGACTCAAGCATTACTTATGGAAATGTGACTAAAGCAGACGACAGGAAATGAACCTGACAAAAAAATATTGAAGAATTTTAATGCACTAGTTGACCTCTTACGATGTGGTACTTGATAGATTGGAGAATATGGTCATCCTCGTTCTCCTGTGATGTTTTTTGAGTTGATGTTTCTCTTTGTGTCTCCTCTTTAACATGCTGCCTCATTCTCTTCCCCCAACCCCTGCCACCAGATTTTCTGTGCCCCCCCCCTCCTCCCCTCGCAAGACTCCTTGAATAGGGGGGCCCCTCCAGAGACTCCCTGAATAGACAGACACCCCAGAGACTCCCTGAATAGACAGACACCCCAGAGACTCCCTGAATAGACAGACACCCCAGAGACTCCCTGAATAGACAGACACCCCAGAGACTCCCTGATTAGGCGGACACCCCAGAGACTCCCTGAATAGGCGGACACCCCAGAGACCCCACAGAAAAGAGCAGTCCAGTCAGGGGCAGTGAACAGAAATACTATTGTAACACTCACCTGGACATGCCGCTGCTGGCTCAGACTGAGGAAGCACGTGTGTCAATTCCTGGAAAGAGAAAAAAAACCTCAGGTTTTTGAGCTACAAACTATTCATACATTTTCTTTAGTGGGCTGTGATTGACAGCTTCCACAAATACAGCCTTGCTCCATTCATTTTTTCATGGTCAGTAACACTAAACAAAGGACAAAGAAAAGTACAGCACAGGAACAGGCCCTTCGTCCCTCCAGGCCCGTGCCGACCATGCTGCCCGACTAACTACAATCTTCTACACTTCCTGGGTCCGTATCCCTCTATTCCCATCCTATTCATGTATTTGGCAAGATGCCCCTTAAATGTCACTATCGTCCCTGCTTCCACCACCTCCTCCGGCAGCGAGTTCCAGGCACCCACTACCCTCTGTGTAAAAAAAACTTGCCTCGTACATCTACTCTGTACCTTGCCCCTCGCACCTTAAACCTATGCTCCCTAGTAATTGACCCCTTTACCCTGGGGAAAAGCCTCTTACTATCCACTCTGTCTATGCCCCTCATAATTTTGTAGACCTCTATCAGGTCGCCCCTCAACCTCCGTTGTTTCAGTGAGGACAAACTGAGTTTATTCAACCGCTCCTCATAGCTAATGCCCTCCATACCAGGCAACATCCTGGTAAATGTCTTCTGCACCCTCTCTAAAGCCTCCACATCCTTCTGGTCGTGTGGCGACCAGAATTGAACATTATACTCCAAGAATTGAACACTATACTCCAAGTGTGGCCTAACTAAGGTTCTATACAGCTGCAACATGACTTGCCAATTCTTATACTCAATGCCCCTGGCAATGAAGGCAAGCATGCCGTATGTCTTCTTGACTACCTTCTCCACCTGTGTTGCCCCTTTCAGTGTCCTGTGGACCTGTACACCTAGATCTCTCTGACTTTCAGTACTCTTGAGGGTTCTACCATTCACTGTATATTCCCTACCTGCATTAGACCTTCCAAAATGCATTACCTCACATTTGTCCGGATTAAACTCCATCCGAAATGAAATGTAATGAAAAGCGCTTATTGTCATGAGTAGGCTTCAAATGAAGTTACTGTGAAAAGCCCCTCGAGATCTGCCATCTCTCCGCCCAAGTCTCCAAATGATCTAAATCCTGCTGTATCCTCTGACAGTCCTCATCGCTATCCACAATTCCACCAACCTTTGTGACGTCTGCAAACTTACTAATCATAGAATTTACAGTGCAGAAGGAGACCATTCGGCCCATCGAGTCTGCACCGGCTCTTGGAAAGAGCACCCTACCCAAGGTCAACACCTCCACCCTATCCCCATAACCCAGCAACCCCACCCAACACTAAGGACAATTTTGGACACTAAGGTCAATTTATCAAGGCCAATCCGCCTAACCTGCACATCTTTGTCTGTGGGAGGAAACCGGAGCACCCGGAGGAAACCCACGCACACACGGGGAGGATGTGCAGACTCCGCACAGACAGTGACCCAAGCCGGAATCGAACCTGGGACCCTGGAGCTGTGAAGCAATTGTGCTATCCACAATGCTACCGTGCTGCCCAATCAGACTAGTTACATTTTCCGCCAAATCATTTATATATACTACGAACAGCAAAGGTCCCAGCACTGATCCCTGCGGAACACCACTAGTCACAGCCCTCCAATTAGAAAAGCACCCTTCCATTGCTACTCTCTGCCTTCTATGGCCCAGCCAGTTCTGTATCCACCTGAAGTGCTGTAACCACAATGTTTACAAATAATAACCACTTCAAAGAGAGTTAAGTGCATTTCAATCAATGAAATGATTTTGAAGTGCCCTGCTGGTCATTGATAGCAATTAACATAATATGGGCGATCTCCCTATTTCGGGGGCCTCTGAGTGGGCTCTCCCTATTTAGGGGGTTATGTGGGGAGGAGGGTCTCTCTATTTAGGGGATCTCTGCAGGGGTCACTTTATTTAGGGGGTCGTGGGACAGGCAGGTGGGGGTGGCATTTGTGGGGACGGGGGTGTGAAGTGTGGCCCTCGGGTGGACTTTGGAGGCAACTCCCTTTTGGGGCTACCTCCTTCGCCAATGGTCAGGTCCATCACGTCAGAGCCACGCTGGTAAATGCCAGTAGTGATCCTCAGCCACATAGTTCCAGGCCCAGAGGATCAGAGAATCAGGAGAGTCCGGAATACCTAGTGCCTGGCCCATTAAGCGGTTAAAATGGATCATTAAGATCCATTTGCATCCTCCTGCTGGCGCGCAGGAGTGAACCCTGATCCCATCACCAGCGAGGGGGACCGGAGCATAGCAAACTGGCTCTGATCCCGATTTAAATCCATTACTCCACCGCATTGGGAACCCCACTACCAGCAGCGGATAGCAGAGAACAGCAGAGAATCCAGGCTAAGATTTTAATATTCTTTAGCTTTCGGTTAAGGTGACTGAATTTGGGTATAAGTAAATTATTATTAGATGACAGCATGCTGCTTCTGCTTGGCTGTATGTTTATGAAGTAAATATTGGGTTTGTTTGGTGTCTGTATCAGTGGATTACTTGGCAAATATTGTGGGTGACAAATGCCTAGGTTGACCATTCCACCAGGAAGGAAGGTTCTCATCATTATGATAATGTTCCTAATATTCTCCAAATATTACAAATTAAATTAATAAATCGGAAAGATGACCTTTGACCACAACCCTGTTTTTATTTGTTGTGAGTAATAACTTTTAATCTTTCCCTGCTGCCTCACAAAGCCGAGGTCCCAGGTTCGATCCCGACTCTGGGTCACTGTCTGTGTGGAGTTTGCATGGGTTTCGCCTCCACAACCCAAAGATGTGCAGGGTAGGGGGATTGGCCACGCTAAATTGTCCCTTAATTGGAAAAAATGAATTGGGTACTCTAAATATTTTTAAAAATCTTTCCCATGTCCACAGTTTGAGTTCAAAGTATTTCACCCAGATGAGTAGTTCAGATTCTCTCATCCATTTCTACTTCACTGGGTGGCGAGTCAGTTTGGGCTCATAGAGCACTCTGAAAGCATCAAATCTGAAACAAAATCCCAGAATCCTGCATGCTTGACCAATCTCAGACACATAACTTTCATGATCTGTCAGAACTTAAAAACGTTCAGTGTTTTGAAATTGAAGAACCAAAATCCACTGACACAACCGTGGTAATGACACTGGGATAGGAATGACTGTGCTCTTCAGTCTTTACTCATGTTGAAACACTCGGAGTCAGGAGGAGTGCTGTGAAAATAAGTCAGCAGCAATGAGGGTGGTAGACATGGGGCGTCATTCTCCGACCCCCCGCCGGGTCGGAGAATGGCCGTTGGCCGCCGTTAATCCCGCCCCCGCCCCCGCCGAAGTCTCCGAAGGGAGAAAAGTCAGCGGGGCGTTAATGGCGCCGCTGCCGCGGAGAATGTCACGGGTCTGCGCAAGGCAGCCGATTTTCGGCCTGCCGATATTCTCCCTTCCGGATGGGCCGAAGTCCCGTCGACGTGATGACCGTTCACGTCGACGTGAATCAAACCTCCTTTTCATCGGCGTGACCCGGTGCTCCAGGCTCACGCCGACCAGCGAGGAGGTGAGTGACGGCCTGGGGGGTTGGCTCTGGGCAGCAAATGGCGTGGCCGCAGACTGATTGCGTGAGGAGAGGTGTGTCTCGGCATGTGTGTGTGTGTGTGCGGCGGGGGGGGGGGGCTGGTTAGAGTAGGCTGGGCTCCGGGGGAGTGCCGGGAGGGGGTCCGTGCTGGGGTGGAGGTTGGAGGTTGGAGGGGGTCCGTGCCGGGGTGGAGGTTGGGGGTTGGAGGGGGTCCGTGCCGGGGTGGAGGTTGGGGGGGGGGGTCCGTGCTGGGGTGGAGGTTGGGGAGGGGGTCCGTGCTGGGGTGGAGGTTGGGGGTTGGAGGGGGTCCGTGCTGGGGTGGAGGTTGGGGGTTGGAGGGGGTCCGTGCCGGGGTGGAGGTTGGGGGGGGGTCCGTGCTGGGGTGGAGGTTGGGGAGGGGGTCCGTGCTGGGGTGGAGGTTGGGGGTTGGAGGGGGTCCGTGCTGGGGTGCAGGTTGGGGGTTGGAGGGGGTCCGTGCCGGGGTGGAGGTTGGGGGGGGGGGGTCCGTGCTGGGGTGGAGGTTGGGGAGGGGGTCCGTGCTGGTGTGGAGGTTGGGGAGGGGGTCCGTGCTGGGGTGGAGGTTGGGGGTTGGAGGGGGTCCGTGCCGGGGTGGAGGTTGAGGGGGGGGGTCCGTGCTGGGGTGGAGGTTGGGGAGGGGGTCCGTGCTGGGGTGGAGGTTGGGGGTTGGAGGGGGTCCGTGCTGGGGTGGAAGTTGGGGGTTGGAGGGGGTCCGTGCCGGGGTGGAGGTTGGGGGGGGGGGTCCGTGCTGGGGTGGAGGTTGGGGAGGGGGTCCGTGCCGGGGTGGAGGTTGGGGAGGGGGTCCGTGCTGGGGTGGAGGTTGGGGAGGGGGTCCGTGCCGAGGAGGGTGATGGGAGGGCAAATGAGTTGGTCCACCTGGCCAGGTGCCAGCCTCCAACAGTTGGACCCATGCGGTCCATGCCACCTGGCTGGGGGGAGGAGGGGATATGGGCAATGATGACATGTCGTTGTTCCTCTCCCCTCCCACCAGGCCGTCATGTTTTCAGATCATCCAGCGATGTTGGCCGCCGTGGTGGCAGCCGCTCATGTCTATGTTGCCCTGGATGAGGAGGAGGAGGAGGAGCGTGCCAGAGAGGCGGCGCAGGCTGCCGCAGAGGGGCAGGCGGCAGCCGCCCAGGCTGGAGGGACACCTGACCGACAGGACGAGGAGGGGGAGGAGGACGTCGCGGCCCCACGGCAACGGAGGCACCCGAGGGTGCCCCGTGTGTACCGGCCCCGCCAGTCATACCAGGACCTTACGGACCGGGAATGCAGGAGGAGACTCCGGATGAGCCGGGAAACCGTGGCACACATCTGCCACCTGCTGGCACACCTGTCACCGCGTGGCACTGGCGGGGGACACCCTCTCCCCGTGTCCGTCAAGGTTACGGTGGCCCTGAACTTTTATGCAACGGGGTCATTCCAGGCACCGAGTGGGGACCTGTCCGGCATATCGCAGACATCGGTGCACCGGTGCATCCGGGCAGTGACAGATGCCCTTTATGCCATGGCGCACCGCTACATCCGCTTCCCCGTGGACCGGGCCAGCCAAGATGCCCGGGCCGTGGGCTTCTCTGCCGTGGCCGGGTTCCCCATGGTCCAGGGCGCGATCGATGGGATGCACGTCGCCGTGCGGCCACCTGCAGATAACAGGGCCGTGTTCACTAATAGGAAGGGGACCTATTCGATGAACGTACAGGTGGTCTGCGACCACCGCATGATGATCCTGCACGTCTGCGCCCGTCACCCAGGCAGTGTACACGACTCATTCGTGTTGTCGCGGTCATCCATCCCCGGCATGTACGAGGGACGCCATCCCCGGCTGAGGGGCTGGTTGCTGGGCGACAGGGGCTACCCATTGCGATCGTGGCTGATGACGCCTATACGGAGGCCACGCAATGAGGCGGAGAACCGCTACAATGATGCCCATGTAGCGACGAGGGGAGTGATCGAGAGGTGCTTTGGCGTGCTGAAGATGCGTTTCAGGTGCCTGGACCTCTCTGGGGCGCCCTCCAGTATCGGTCAGATAGGGTCGGCCGCATCATTGTGGTGTGCTGCGTCCTGCACAACATAGCCCAGCAGAGGGGCGATGTGCCGCAGGCAGAGGAGGGCGGAGTGGAGGAGCAGCAGGAAGAGGCCCAGTCCTCCCCAGATGAGGGGGATGGGGGCAATGGTCAGGGCAGACGGGGTAGACACAGGCGGGTGGCTGTCCACCGTTACCGGCTGGCCCAGCGGGCACGGGACAGACTGATAGCCGCCCGCTTCACTGACTGGATGGGCGTGGGAATCGGGTAGTATGGCCACAGACCGCACACCATGGCAACAGCCGACCACCCACACCCCCCACCATCCACCCACCCAGCATCCTCACCCCCCTCCCCAACCCCACCCACCCCACCCACATGCACACCACCACCCCCCCCCCCCCCCCCCCTCCCATTGCCGATCCACCGGCGGCACAACGGGCCGGGCTCACACAGTTGCGGGTGGACGCGTGTCTATCGCAGGCCATGGAGGATGATGACAACCCGCCCTGCGATGAGCTCCTGGCTCTACATCGTTGGACTATGTCTGACCCATAGCCACAGTACCACCATCCACCCGGACCATCCCTGCATGCGGCTGTGACACTGCAGCGCACGGTCCCGTCCTCTGCCCGGGGGATGTTGATGGCGGCCCAGGGGGAAGGGGGCAGACTCACCTGGGGCTGAGGTAAGACCACCCCTCACACACACACTTGCGCTAAACATACATGACACGCCCGCACACTTTGGACAGAGCACAAAGGCAGCTTCGATAGGTGTAACATTGACTTTAATAACCAAAGGAGTTCATGCACGTGCCCTAGCCCCTAAAACTCATCTGTGCCCTGCACCCGTGCCAACTTACTCAGTGTCTAATTGTTTGGCCTTACGGGCCCTTTGACTACGTCTACGTGGTTCCCCAGACGGTACAGCAGAACTGGAGGTGGACTCCTGTGATTCCTGCCCTCTGACACTGGATCCCTTTGGCGGCCGTTTCCTGGGGCGTCCTGGCCTAGATGGGCCAGGCTGCGGCCCGGGCGACTGGGATGGCGAGCTGCCAGCCTGTCCTGCCCGTTGCCCACCCGATGCACCTGGGACGGAAGGGGGGGAGTCCGAGGTGTCGCAGTGTACCGGGACCTCCCCTACAGAGGGAGCCGGGACGGACCACACCACCACCTCCTCCCTCGGGGTGCCCGATGGCCCCCAGGCCTCTACATGGGTGGGGGATGCAAACGGACTGGCCATCCGACGCCCCCCCCGACATCTGGCGCTGCCAGTCCTGGAGGCCCGTGCTGGTATCGACAGGGGTCTGCAGGTTTGCAGCCATGGAGCCCAGGGTGTTGTCAAACCCTGTCTGTGACAGTGCGACGCCAGCTCGCACATGGCCACTGGCGCCGATGCCCTCAGCGATGGCCTGTTGAGACTTGGCCATGGCCTGCAGAGACTGGGCCATGGCCTGCAGAGACTGGGCTATGGCCTGCTGAGACTGGGCCATGGCCTGCTGAGACTGGGCTATGGCGTTGAGCGCCTCTGCCATCTGGCACTGGCTCATGGCCTCCTGTGAGAGGGCAGCCATTTCCTGGGCCACAGACGCCGCCTGCACGGAAGGCCCCAGGCCTGCAAACCGTTCCCCATGTCTGACACCGTCGCAACCATTGCCTCCACCGCGGACGCCACCCGTGCGGTGTCAGCCTGGGTGGCACGCATGACCGGGACCACTCCCAGCTCCTGGACGCGGGTGGACTCCTCCACCTGCGACCGCAGCCGCCGCAAGCCACCCGTCACTCGACTCCGGGTCGGTGGTTGCATCGGATCTATGTGTGGGTGTGGTAACTGCAGGAACCCGGGATCCATCTGGGCGGCGGATGTTCGCTTGGCCTGGGCTGCCCTCCGACCGCCCGGTCCCTCTGCTGCTCCTACCTCCACCTGCTGTACCGGGACGGCTGTGTTGTGCGCACCAGTGAGTGTACCAGACGCCTCATCACTAAAGTGCCCAACCGTGGTGAGTGTTTCTGCGATGGTGGAGGGTGTTGGTGACAGCAGTGGCATTGTGTCGTGCTCTGCGTCCCACTCTGACTCCATGGCACTTTGGGGTGGGGGTTCGTCTCCACCCATCCACTCTGAGTCACTGTCCGGTATTTCGTCTTCCCGGGTAGTGCTGTCCCGGGTAGTGCTGTCCCGGGTAGTGCTGTCCCGGGTAGTGCTGTCCCGGGTAGTGCTGTCCCGGGTAGTGCTGTCCCGGGTAGGGGTGTCCCGGGTAGGGGTGTCCCGGATAGTGGTGTCCCGGATAGTGGTGTCCTGGGTAGTGGTGTCCTGGCTCGGATGTGACGGGGGCCTGTGGCTGCCCCCCTCATCGCTGGGTTGTCGCTCCCGCACGTGACAGGGGTGTTGTCTTCCTGTTGCTCCAGGTCTCTCCGTCTCCCGTGGTGTGCGAGGGGCATCCTGCGGGCGTCGCATGCTGGAGGGTCCGGGTCTCTCCGTCTCCCGTGGTCTCCGAGGGGCATCTTGCGGGCGTCGCATGCTGGAGGGTCCGGGTCTCTCCGCCTCCCGTGGTCTCCGAGGGGCATCCTGCGGGCGTCGCATGCTGGAGGGTCCGGGTCTCTCCGTCTCCCGTGGTCTCCGGGGGGCATCCTGCGGGCGTCGCATGCTGGAGGGTCCGGGTCTCTCCGTCTCCTGTGGTCTCCGAGGGGCATCCTGCGGGCGGTGTGCATCTGCGGGGATGGGTGCCTGGACGTTTGGTCCTGCGATACACAATGAAGCATGCATGGTTAGACATCAGGCAGTGATCAGGTGATATGGGGGAGGGAGATATAGGGGAGGGGGGATATGGGGACGGGCTGTCGGTGGCTCACTTGCTGGTGGGCCCCCGACCTCTGCATCAGCAACCTCCCGGTCCTCAGGTCCGCCAGCCAGTTCCAGGGCCCTTTCCTCATGTACGGTCAGTGGCCTCTCATCAGCGGGCCCTCCTCCAGTCCTCACATGCTCCCTATTGTTGTGTGCGCGCTTCTCCTGTGGGGGGGGGGGGGGGGGGCGGGTGGTGGCAGGGGTAAAAGGCAACAGTGTTAGGCAGGTATATGAATGCACGCCATCGGTTGCGCGTGCATTGCAGAGGTTAAGGTTAGGGCTGGATTCACTTGGGGATATGGGGGAGGGGGGATATGGGGGAGGGGGGATATGGGGGAGGGGGGATATGGGGGAGGGGGGATGTGGGGGAGGGGGGATGTGGGGGAGGGGGGATGTGGGGGAGGGGGGATGTGGGGGAGGGGGGATGTGGGGCAGGGGGAGATATGGGGGAGGGGGGATATGGGGAGGGGGGATATGGGGAGGCTCACCCTGCCTGCTCTGACGAGGTTGTTCACCTTCTTGTGGCACAGGGTGCCTGTCTGTGGTGTCAGGGCCACAGCGGTGACGGCCTCTGCCACTTCCCTCCACAGACGCCGGCTGTGGCGTGGGGCAACTCTGCGGCCGTGCCCGGGATACAGGGCGTCCCTCCTCTGCTCCACCGCGTCCAGGAGCGCCTCCACATCGCGTGACTCGAACCTCGGGGCTGAGCGACGGCCAGCCATCCAGTCGGGTGTTCCGGGTGGGGGGGAGCTGCGCGGCCTTATGAGCCGTCACGCCGTGCAGCGCGTATGACGCTGCACGGTGTGAACCACTGCGCAAGCGCGGATCCCGTTACATCGCTGCTAGCCCATTTCGGGCCGGAGACTATCGTCCCATTTTTATGACGTGACGCAAGTGGGATTTGCGCCGTTTTTTGCGCCGATCGGCGGACTTTCCGCCGATAACGGAGAATTTTGCCCATGGTGTGGGATAAAATTGGGTTAAAGAGGAAGAATTGCATTTCTATGGACCTCAGGATGTCCCAAAGTGTTTTTCAGCCATTTATGATGTCCTGTCACTGTTTTAAAGTAGGAAATGTGGCAATTTGTGGACAGCAAGGTCTATAATGGCTATAAGTAACTAAGTATAAAGAGGCAATAGTCCCAGATGACCACAGACTGCTTTCTCCTTTGAGGGGGAGAGCTGACTGGTGATGATTTAACCTGAGGATCACCAAACCTCAGGTGAGGGGCAAGTTTGAGAAGGTGTAGCCTTCATGAATAACCTCAGCTGGTACGGGAATTAAACCTACGCTGTTGGTCTCGCTCTGCATCACTAACCAACTGTCCAGCCAACTGAGCTAAACTCGTTTCAAGTTTTGTCACTTTGTAACATCCCAAGCCACATATTTGAGGAAGTACTTTCAGTATTTTGAGAATTTGTGCTACTAAAAACAAACATTATTTTGGTCGTAGTTTCTGTAGTTCACACTAGAGCAGAAAAGTGAGCTTTTGTTTCAGGGCAAAAAAAGTAAATTCTTAACTAGCTGCAAAATTCTGATCATTCTTTCAAGGCACACTGACGTGTGGAATGAAGCAATACCTTGTGCCAGAGCAGGAAAGTGTGGTTTGTTTGCTGCGCTTAACAGATGGTCAGTTTTGAGCATGCGTTGAACATGGGTAGAGATGAAAATAGTGAGGTAATTCGACTTTCAATTCAATGCAAACTTGAGGCTTTTAGGATACTAGAGACATCTGGCTTAATGGGTCAAATGGCCCTTTCTTGTCCTTCTCTTCTGTTATGATTTTTTTTTTAAAGGTACACCATATGAAGAATTGCACTAAACAATCTGTTTCAGTTGTGATGATGTTGTGTTTACTAATATCGCAATTCAAACTGAAGTCCAACTTCAGTGTAATTGTGTTTCGTCATTTCAAAAAAACAGTTTGATTACAGAAAATATGAGATGCCAAAATGTGCCTTTCAAATCACCTTGCAAGTAACTATCAAGTGGTATGCCAGAGTTTTGTAATCACTTCCCATTGCTCCAAAGCATGGGGACCAATTAGTATTCCGCCCAGTGGTGATCTCAAAAACGTAATTCAATTATGTCAGAAAGAAATGTCAGTAGCTACTGTAATCGTGACCACACTGAGACCAGCTGGGATGGCCTTATTGAGTCTTGATATTTCCTTGCACAAACTTGTATTGGTTTTATAAAATCACGATGTGGAGATGACGGCGTTGGACTAGGGTGAGCACAGTAAGAAGTCTTACAACACCAGGTTAAAGTCCAACAGGTTTGTTTCAAATCACTAGCTTTCGGAGTGCTGCTCCTTCCTCAGGTAGGTTCCAGAAACATATATATAGACTGTTATGGGCGAGGCGCTTTCAGAACCCCAAAATGTATCATGGAGTTCAACCAACCTCTCCTTTTAATGTATTTGTTGCTTTTCCTAGCACACGGCTTGTTCCCTAGTTGTGGGATTACAATTATGGACACGTGGGTTTTTAAACACAAAACACTGTTTATTCCATGAACTCAACTTAACATCTTAAATAAACATTGGATCTCTTAACACCCCTTACTTCAAAGATAACTCAGAAAATATTGCAACAGTAAATAGTTCCTTAAAATGTTCCTTCAAACTTCCAAGAGACTTAACACCTTTAAACAGTATCATATCACGTTAAAGGATATATATAATTTTCTGTAGAATGGCAGAGATATATTAGCTTGGTTGATTTCAGCTCCAGCACCTTGTTTTTTTCCTGAAGCTCTCTGGACACACACAGACACACACAACCTGCTTTCTCCAACTGCAAATCTAAACTGCAAAACTTGCAGCTCGCTGGAAACACACAGACACACCCCAAGCTGCTTTCCCAAACCTGGCTTTCTCCCTTCAAGCACTCACAGCAAACCCAAACTTCTCAAGCTGCTGTCTCAAACTGGCTTTCTACTTTTAAACTGCTCTCAGCAAAACCAGCCAGGCACTTTTTAAATTGCAAAAACCAAACTGCAAAATGGCTGAACTGAGCTAAGCCCCACCAACTCTATGATATCACTGTTTTCTTAAAGGTACATTGCTTAAACACCTAGTTCTTAAAGGCACTCTCGCATGACAAGACAAAGTCAAATATGCAAGATGATACTTTGAATGCGAGCATTTGCGGGTAATTAAGTCTTTACAGATCCAGAGAGAGGAGTAATCCCAGGTTAAAGAGGTGTGAATTATTTCAAGGCAGGAGAGTTGGTAGGATTTCACAAGCCTCGGCCAGATGGTGGGGGATGAATGTAATGTGACATGAATCCAAGGTCCCAGTTGAGGCCGTACTCATGTGTGTGGAACTTGGCTATAAGTTTCCCTCGGCGATTCTGCGTTGTCGTGAATCCTGAAGGCTGCCTTGGAGAACGCTTACCCAAAGATCAGAGGCTGAATGCCCTTGACTGCTGAAGTGTTCCCCGACTGGAAGGGAACATTCCTGCCTGGTGATTGTCGCCTCTGATCTTTGGGTAAGCGTTCTCCAAGGCAGCCTTCAGGACGCGCGACAACGCAGAATCGCCGAGCAGAAACTTATAGCCAAGTTCCGCACACATGAGTACGTCCTCAACCAGGACCTTGGATTCATGTTGCATTACATTCACACCCCACCATCTGGCCTGGGCTTGCGAAATCCTACCAACTGTCCTGGTTTGAAACAATTCACACATCTTTAACCTGGGATTACTCCTCTCTCTAGATCTGTAAAGACTTAATTACTTTCAAATGCTCGCATTCAAAGTATCGTCTTGCATATTTGACTTTGTCTTTATGTATGTTTCTGGAACCCACCTCTTTATTCACCTGAGGAAGGAGCAGTGCTCTGAAAGCTAGTGATTTGAAGCAAACCTGTTGGACTTTAACCTGGTGTTGTGAGACTTCTTACTGTTATAAAATCACATTTGCGGACACATGATTGGATGTTACAAATGAGAAAATATTGGTACTTAATATTCCTTTTAAGAACCTTCAGTTGTCCAGTTTTGAAAAGAGAACTTTTCGTATTTAGGAAATCTTACTGGTGGATGCAGGTACCATTTCTAATTTCACTATTACTAATTTCACTATTACTGTTGGATGCAGGTACCATTTCTAATTTCACTATTACTGTTGGATGCAGGTACCATTTCTAATTTCACTATTACTGTTGGATGCAGGTACCATTTCTAATTTCACTATTATTGCCAATATTTGAAATTTTCTATGGAAATCCATTGCCTCGAACCATCCTGCTTTCTGTAACCACTGCCAACTTCTTGGTGAATTGCATAAGTGATCATTCAAAATGAATATGCCTAGAAACTTATGGGTTATGGGGATAGGGTGGAGGTCTGGGCTTGGGTAGCGTGCTCTTTCCAAGAGCCGGTGCACACTCGATGGGCCGAATGGCCTCCTTCTGCACTGTAAATTGTATAAAATGAATGTACGTTGGCTGGTCATTCATGAAAGGGATCACAGTTAGCTTGTTTTGTCTTCAAACAATGCCCACACATGAGCATTTTTCAACAAGAGTTGGCAGAGTCCCACCTCGGCCACCGTGGTCACCTCCAGGGCCTGCTCGTTGAAGGAGGTGAGGATTCTCCAGTCCAGCACCCCACCGCCAGTCTGGGCCGTCTCCCACTGATAATGGGAGAGCTTTTCCTGAGGGGATACAGAGAGGGCATCGTTAGCCACATGCGCTGTTCACAGTTGTTGGGGGGTGGGGGGGAATTGTATGAAGAGAGGGTTGTGGTGGGTGGTTGCATGGGTGAATGGAGGGAGGGTTGAAGTTGGAGGGAACTTTGGGGTCGCCTGGGAGTTTGGATGCTCCCTTGTTTGGGGGGGTGGGTCTACTCATTCATGCTGCCCGGTGCAAGTCATTGACCTTCTTCCAGCACTGGAGGCCAGTCCTACTGGTCACACTGCCCAAGCTGACTGCTGCCACCTCGTCCCAGGCAGCACTGGCTGCCCTGAGGCTCACCCTCCGGGACCCTTGTGGCAACAGGACATCCCTCCTGGCCTCCAGTGCACCCTGGAGCGTCACTAGGTCAGCATCCCCGAATCTAGCGGCTGGTCTCCTCGGCACCATTGTTGGAGCTGAGTAAGTGCACCTTAAGTGCTGCTCAACCATTTTAGCAGGGGGCAGGCGAGCGCGGTCCGGGCGAATTTGCTGGCGAGCCTTTATTTGCAGCGAGAAGTCCTTGAGGCCTCGTTAAGTGGACCAATTAATATTGAATTGAGTTGCCGGCCTCACTGGGCTGAGCGTCGGGAAGCTCGCAGCAATTCCGCTTGCTGCAACAACACTAAACTTTTCCGGAGAATCACGCCCATTGTTTGTCAATATAATTTGTGGCACACCAGATGATGCCTTTGCCCATTGGATAATTGGACAAGCTCGGAAAAAGAGTTTAACGGAATTTCCAATTAGTGCTGTAATGTTAAATGGTCAGGTACTAATTGATGTCATTAAACGGTAATCCATGTGTCCAATCTGTTTCTGTTGTGCATCACGATATGGCAGATTAGTGGTAAAATATACATCAAACTTTTGTGTATAACAGAATGTTCCTATAAAAAGGCTGAAATCATGCTGTTACAATCTTCACAGCACACCAGCTGAACTATTTATTATTGGTTACAGTCCTAAAATAAAAGTTTAAAAAGAGCCATCAAAACAGTTTTGGATTATGTAAATCCAGATTTAAAGTTCGCAAATTCAGTACAAGTTTTTGTTCTGCTCTACGCAGTCCATGCCTACTCGCATTGGAGATTCTCTCTGGTAATGTTCATTATTTTATTGGATGCTTTACATCATCCTTAACATTGCAACATGAGTTATTGCAATGACACATTTTCTACCTAGAGTATTCACTACATGCACACAATTTTACAGTAATGATATGGTGTATATCAAACATATTCTGGATTGATTCCATTATGTAGTTTTCTTAATGCAGCAGGATATTTTTCAAAGTTATAGGAATAATAGTGAGTAAGTTCATAGTTAAAATGGATACCTTTGGCAGAGCAAATGATTTACTTTTCTTTTATGAATTGTGAAGTGCTAAAACTATGTGATTAACACAGTATGCCTAGTGTTTCGTCAGAAACATCCTGTGCAGCTTATTTGTTCTATAATGGATTTCCTGTTTGGAGAGAATTTTCTAAAAGGGACAAATTGAATGCAGCTGTCAAAAAATAAGTCTTACTCTCTTAACCATCGTCCAAATCAAAATATACTTTGTTTTTGATATAATATTTATTTTTCTGGCTTGTTCAGACTATCCAGTTCGAACAATTTGGCAACTGAGTTACTAAAGTCCTTGAAAATTAATAGTGGTTCCAGTATGTAATAAAAGTAACAGCTTCAGCAAACAAGAATCATTCTATTTTTATTCCATTTAGCGTGGGTGACAGTTATTGCATTGAAAACAAGTGTCTGTAGTACCTATTAAACCTTCAGGTGATGATTTGAGATATTTTCCCTTTTAAATATGCCATGCCATGTGACACTACGCACCTGTTTTTTTAATGGGAGCATACCACCATATGATTGTGCTATCAGAATACTAGTGAAGTAGGAAATGGTTCAGAAGGGTACTTGGCACAGAAGATGGCTGCCTGACACACAAGATGGAGACACAGAGAATAAAGCAGACATAACTGATGCCTGGAGCCCAGCAGGGTGCCAGTGGGACAGATAGGAACAGATCCAGGACAAAGGGAGCCAGACAGGAAGATTAAGAAATACATAAATGCAGGACACCACTTGAATAAAGCTGACTTTAGTCAAGGTGTACACAATGATATGCTAATACGAATGTCTTGGGCCATTTCCGAAAACAAAGGGACAATTGATACTGCTTTCCTGCTGCTACCTGTAACCTGTAAAACCTCTTTAACTATAACCATGTGTAAATGGCAAAACGCTTACAAATAGCGATGTACAATCGATAAAATGTTTAAAGATAACAAGGTGATAATTGTTTTGTCTCTGGGCTCATTGTGAACCCAAAGTATAAAATGAATGACTGCCATTCAAACCACGAGAAAGGATGGCTACCGTACCGCGGGGTACGTACGCTTTCTCCCGAAGCTTCGTGTAACAATAAACTGCACTGATTGAACACAGCAAGTCTGACTCCCGAAGTGGGTGATTTTCCCACAACACTAGGTTGCAAACAGATAAAACAAGACTTGTTTATAATGCTTCCCAAATGTTGTTTGTCAATCATTTCTTCAGTAACTGAAATTTTGAATGCCCAAAATAAGAGTGACTACTTACCTGTGCTTCAGCTTTCAAATGAAAATTGTACTTTGAAGCCAGCACATCTACATATAAATTATATGTAAGGCAAATGACATGGTAATGATTAAATTACATAAAGCTTGGGAATTAATATCCCGAGAAATGGTTAAATGTTATGAAAGCTAAAGAATTCTGGGGTTTTGGGTTCCTGGGAAAGAATGAGTTCAAGTGAGAGACTGAACCATGAGTCTTTATTTTGTCATTCTGAGAATATGGGCTAATGCGCAGTCAATTCCAGCCCCACTCGTCCCGGAGTCACAACACCAGTGAATTAACCTGAAGTCTTTGGCCCTTGGCAGTCCAGTAATTACAGTCACTGGGTCTGTAAATGTAAACACTCTCTGTTTATTTATAACAAGAAATATAATCAAATATGCAGTTGGTTAACTGTTAACTAATCCCTAACTCCTACTTTAAACTGCCTCCCACTTTCTCTCCAATACACACACACACACACACATGACAGACAAACACAGAGGGGTGGAAAAGGGTAAAATAAAAACTTCACTGAAAGGGAAAAGAGTCTCTGATTCAGATGATGATTCTTAGCATACTTTCTTCACAGTAAGCTTGCAGATCTTCAGCCTGTACTAGTCTGCACTGTAGGTTAATTCAGTCAGCTTTTCTGCAATTTAGGAATACAGTACTCGCAACTATCCTGGAGACTCTTTGTTTCATCAAAATTTACTTTCGGTTTGTGGTTTGCCTTCAGGCTTTTGTAGTTTCATGAACACAGCGTCTACAGGTGACTGGAGAGGGAGATAAATCCCTCACAGCAGGCTTTCTGGAGAGACTTGGCTGGATATTTCTGGAGAGAATTACCTGGTCTGTTCACCGTGCTGCCAGAGTCGAAACTGAAAACCTCGGGTCTCTTGAGAACCATTTCAATGGGATAAGATCTAATCACCACCTGTTACCAGGCAGAACGTTTTGGGACTATTCATTGGCCACCAGCCACATCAATCAAACTGAGTTCCAGCCCATCTCTCTCATTGGTGTCAGCCAGTTTAAACTCCAGTTTAGACTAGGACAATGAACTTTCCTGATTCTGGATTCTTCTGCTTGAAATAAAGTCACAGCTGCTTGCCGTAAAGACACGTGTCCATTAATCATCCATGGATCAAAAATGTAATGGCAAAAATAAAAGAAAGGGGAAATAAGGAAATAAACTGGAAGGACCTTTGCAATGCTTGGAGATTACAAGAAACTGGAGCAGATGAGATATGTTGCCTTTAAGTAAGAGCAAGCAAGTCACAGGGCAGTGAGAAAAGGATTGCCTTTGACATTGAGGGTGAGGGAATTGTTTTTTTCCTGTGATGAACTCTCGCTGTTTTTAAATTTATTTTTTGACGGGATTTGGGTGTTGCTGTCAAGACCAGCATTTATTGCCCATCCCTAATTACCCCTGATAAGGTGGTGATGAGCCATTATCTTAAACTACTGAAATCCATGCTGTGTCGTTACACCCAGAGTCCTGTTAGCAAGGAAGATCCAGGAGTTTCCGTTCTCCGTAACAATGAAGGGACCTCAATATAGTTCCAAATCAAAATGGTGAGTGGCTTGGAGGGGAACCTGTAAATGGGAGAATTCCTATGCATCTACTGCTCTTGTCCTTCCATGTGGCAGACATCACAGATATGGAAGGTGCTGTCGAAGGATCCTTGGTGAGTTGCTGCAGTACATCTTGTAAATGGTACAGGCTGCTGCCACTGTGTGTCAGTGGTGGAGAGAGTGAATGTTCAAGCTGGTGGATGAGGTGACATTTAAGAATGATGCGTAGTCTGACTGGTGGCAGACTCCTTGAGTGTTGTTTGAGCTGCACCCATTCAGGCAAGTGGAGAATATTCCACCACACTCCTGACCTGTGCCTTTTTAGATGGTATTCAGGCTTTGAGATTTAGGAGGTGAGTTATCCACTGCAGAATCTCCAGCCTCGGACCTGCTCTTGTAACCACTGTATTTATATGACTGGTCTAGTTCATTTTCTGGTCAATGATAACTCCCCAGGATGATGATAGTCGGGGATTCAGTGATGGTAATGCTGAGGGAAGAGATTTAACGATGGGAATCCTACTGTGAGCCTCCCCTGCATAATAAGTGAGGTAATTTGGACATTCTAAATTCTCCCTCTGTGTACCCGAACAGGTGCCGGAATGTGGTGACTAGGGGCTTTTTACAGTAACTTCATTGCAGTGTTAATGTAAGCCTACTTGTGGCAATAAAGATTATTATAAGATTCTAAGATGACTCCCGACCTTGAAAAATATGTTGGGGCTTACAGTGGATTTAGGAATCCTGGCCAATGCTGTCTGAAAGAACTCCTGTTTTATAGCAGCCTATTTGTAGATTACTGACAAGATGTACATGTCACATTTTGTCAAAGGATTTGGAGAATTCTAAAGTAATGGGTTCCAAAGTGTTCACCAGGAGAATGGCTATGGTAAAAACCCTACTAAATATCATGGATTAAACCAGAACTTTCAAGATTATGAAGATCTTTCAATTAACTGTTATTTCCATTAATTTAGAACTGTCCGGCATGAAGAATAATAGTTTAAAGAGTAAACTTGATGAATGGCAACCAGAAAAATTAAGCCTTCTTCCCAAATCATCATATTGTTCAATGGTCTTCACACTTGAACTTTTCGCAACTTTAATGGTTACAAGTGCTGATAAAATATTATCACAGTCCTTGATTTATTGAGTCCTTTGCTCTCTGCAGGTATTCAACCTTTCCGAAAGGAGGTATGACCTCGCCAAGCTTAATTCTAAGGTACAGAATTGCTTAAATCGTCCAAAACCTTCATTTCCATCCTGTACTGATTAATGCAGCTGTTTACTAATTAAAATATACAATCACTTATTTTTCCTGTCTTCCTTTATGTTTTTTGATTTACCCAACGCTGCACCCTGTCTGCTGAACCTTCTGTTTATCCAGTTTGAGAACCAGATCTTAAAAAGTTAAAGGCTTGTTTAGAAGAATGAGCGGTGACCATGTTGAGACATATGGGATTCTCAGGGGACTTGATAGGTTGTTTCCCCTTGTGGGAGATCCTAGGACCAGAGGGCATAATCTCAGAGTAAGGGGTTGCCCATTTAAGACACAGGTGAGGAATTTCTTCTCTCAAAGGGTAGTGAATCTGTGGAATTCTTTCCTACAGAGGGCCATAGAGGCTGGGCCATTAAGTATGTTCAAGGTTGACTTCCAGTGGTGACCATTGAGTGAATGGTCATACATAAGGTAGCTCCTGCCCGAGGACTGGTTCTTTGGCCCTCCATGCCTGTTTTGCGGGAGTTGTGCAGGTGGAAAAGTGAGAATAGTGAAGAACTAGGATTTCTCCTCTGGTGGGTGATGTTGAAGAGTTACCAGACGAGTGTGTCATGCACAGGGCATCCTTCAAATCAGGAGGACGCGCGTGGCGCAGGAGGGGAAAAGATGGCTGACGAGCCTGTGGCATCGTTGCCCGCAAAGTGGTCGACGGAGCAGTTGGTTGAGTTCCATTCGGTCAAATTTTAAAAACAAAGGCGTCACTGAGGACCTTGCGAGAGTGGTAGAGGCAATTTGGGCTGCCCAGGAGAGGGTGGAACAGTAACCAGAGATTAGGAATGCATCGATTCAGAAGATGGAGGAGATGGTTCCTGACCACAAAGATCGATCGGATTGTCTCTTTGGAGACAAAAATGTTGACGATGTCGGAGAGGCAAAATAAGTTGAAGGCTAAGATCAACAATCTGGAGAACCGCTCATGGAGGCAGAATTTGAGGATCGTGGGGCTGCCCAAAGGCATTGAGGGGATGAGAACCATGGAATATATGACCAATATGTTCAAGCTGTTCATGGGGAAGATGGTCTTTGACTGCCTTCCTGAGTGAACCGGGCCCATTGGTCATTAAGGAAGAAGCCAAGAGCTGGGGAACCACCACGGACAATTATTGTACTGCTCCATTAATATTTGGACAAGGAAAAGATCCTGAAGTCGGCAAAGGAGACCCATGAATGCAGCTGGGAAGGCCATACTGTCCGTATCCAGTACTTGCGAGCGGAGCTGGCTAAAAGAAGAGCTGTGTTCAACAAGGCCAAGGCTGCTCTTTTTAGGAGCAAGGTGCGATTTGGCATGATGTACCTGACTCGCTTGTGGGTCACGCATGGGGGAAGAGAACACTTTCGACACACCGGAGTAGGCAATCAACTTTATAAAGGACCATGGACTGGGGACACTTGAGGATTCTGAGTGGGTTCACCTGAACAGTTGAGCGATGGCTTTATACTCAGCGGGGTGAGGGCTTGTTTGTTTTTGGCTGCTGCTGTTTTCTGTTCACTTTGTGCTTTGAATGTATAGTTTTATAATATCTGCCACCCTGCGTGTGGCGTATAGGTATTGGGGATATTAAAACATTTGTTAGGTGTGCTGGGGTGCATGCTGTGGGAGGTGGCGTGGGATAAAGGAGTTTGGAGGTGCGAGATTGAAGTAGGGTGTGACGGGGCGGTGGGGGGAGTATGTGAGTCTTTTTATTGATAAAGATTGTTTTCAGCCTCGGGTCAGGGTCACTCTGCTAGCAGAAATGCTGGTTAACGAAATGAAGTGGGGGAAAAGCCGCAGCTGGCTATTTGGGAGGGGGGGGGGATGTTATTTTTCCAGTTTTCTTTGTTTTTTGTTTGGGTTGGGATAGTGAGTCAGGGGCGGTTGGGTTTTCTTTGTTTGGGATTGGGAGCTAGGAGTGGGTTGCTGATGTTGAAGGTTTCTTTATGGAGTCATTGGATGGAGGGGAGTGGCGGTGGCTATCTTGGGTAGCCAAGGAGCGGGATGATGTAGGGACGTGGAGGGGTCCATTAGGATTCAGGTATGGCTGATCAAGGTGGGGGAGAGGGGGTCTGGAGCCCCCCCCCCCTGGACCAGGCTGGTCTCATGGAATGTGAATGAGCCGATTAAAAGGTCTCAAGTGTTCGCCCATTTAAAAAGTTTGAAGGCAGACGTGGTATTTCTCTTGGAGACTTACCTGAGGGTTAAGGACAAAATGACATTGAGGAAAGGGTAGGTGAAGCAAGTGTTCTATTCGGGGTTGGATATGAAGACGACAGGGGCTGCGGTGCTTATCAACAAGCGGGTGGCTTTTTTGGCGAGTATTATAATAGGGGATTCAGAGGGAAGATACGTGGTGGTGAGTGGAAGGCTGGAGGGAGCTCCTGCGGTGTTAGTGAATGTGTATGCTCCTAACTGGGATTACGTGTAATTTATGAAGAAAGTGTTGACGAGGGTTCCAGATTTGGATACACATCGGTTTATTCTGGGGGTGTTTTTATTGTGTGCTTGACCTTAGGTTGGATATGTCGTGCCCCAAATTCCTGAAGGTATCAGGGTGGCGAAGATGATTGGGTTCATGGAGCAGAGGGGGATGTGGACCCGTGGAGGTTTGCGCACCCGGGAGCAAAGGAATTTTCCTTTTTTTCACACATACACTGAGTGTATTCCCGTATCGATTTTTTTGTTGTTATGGACAAGGCATTGCTGTTTGGTGTGATGGGATCGGAATACTTTTTAAAAAATAAATAAATTGAGTACCCAATTAATTTTTTTCAAATTAAGGGGCAATTTAGTGTGGCCAACCCACCAAACTTGCAGTGACTTCGGAATACTAGGCAACTATTATTTCAGACCATGCACTGCATTTTGTGGATCAGTGCGTGGAGAAAAGGGGCATCCAATGACCCCAGTGGAAGCTGGATGTGGCACTGTGGGTGGAGAAGAGGGCATGTGAGAGGATTGGGGCGGCTATAAGCACATATGTCAATTTTAATAAAAATGAGGTCTTCACCACGATGTTTTGGGAGGCGTTGAAGGCGGTAATGAGGGGGAAGCATATCTCAATCAAGGCACATAGGGAGAAAGTGGAGAGGATGGAAAGACAGGAGTTGGTGGAGGCCACTTTGGCAGTAGATCAGCATTACTCAGTCACCCCAGAGGAGGGATTGGTGAAGGGGAGGAAGAAGCTCCAGATGGAATTTGAGACTGTTGTTGACGAGGAAGGCAGTGGGTCAGTTACGTCCGGTGCGGGCGGCGTTTTATGAACATGGGGAGAAGGCCATTAGGTTACTGGCTCACCAGCTGAGATGGCAGGATGCTTTGAAGGAGATTGGGCAGATAAAGGACACTGGGGGCAGGGTGGTCTCTGACCCAGGTATGGTGAATGGGCTGTTTGAGATCTTTTACTGGGGATTGTGCAGGTCGGAGCCCCTGGGCGAGGACTCGGACATGAAACAGTTTTTGGATAGCTTGGATTTCCTGGTGGTGGAGGAGGGGAAAGTGCAGGGGCTGGGTGCCCACATGGGCTGGTGGAGGCGATAACGTGCACTGCGTTCAATGCAGCCTGGGAAGGCTCCGGGCGAGGACTGATTCCCAGTGGAATTTTATTAAAAGTTTAAGACCGAGTTGGGGTCTCATTTTTTTTTCCTGTTTTTTAAATAATTTTAGAGTAGCCAATTATTTTTCTTATTCCAATTAAGGGGCAATTTAGCATGTCCAATCCACCTAACCTGCACATCTTTGGGTTGTGGTGGTGAAACCCACGCAGACATGGGGAGACCGTGCAAACTCCACACGGACAGTGACCCAGGGTCGGGATTCGAACACGGGTCCTCAGCGCCACAGTCCCAATGCTAGCCACTGCGCCACATGCCGCCCTGAGTTGGGGCCTCATCTAATTGAAATGATTAACAACTCGTTAACTGGGGGGGAACTGTCACCCACGTTGGCGCAAGCTTTGATTTCTCTCATTTGAAAAAGGAAAAGAATCCATAGGAGTGTGGTTCGTATCGGCCATTATCTCTGTAAAATATGGGTGCGCAGTTGTTGGCCAAGGTATTGGCAACGGGCCTGGAGGATTGTGTGCTGGGTGTGATAGCTGAGGATCAGATGGAGTTCGTGAAGAGGAGACCGTTATCGTCCAATATTAGGAGTTTTTAAAAATGTGGCGAGGATGCCACCGATGGGTCAGGAGACGAGGTGATAATCCCCATGGTGCATAGAAAGCATTTGATTGGTTTGAGTGGCAGTACCTTCTTGAAGTACAGGGCTGATTAGGTTTTGGATCAGGGTATATTGTTGGATTAGGTTGTTGTGCAGAACCCCAATAGTGAGTGTTCGCACCAATGCAATGGGTTTGGGCTGTTTTTGTTTACACAGGGGAACAAGGCAGGGATGTCTTTAAGATAGATGTAGATAGGTTCTTGATTAATAGGGGGATCAGAGGTTATGGGCAGAAGGCAGGAGAATGGGGTTGAGAAAAATATCAGCCATGATTGACTGGCGGAGCAGACTCGATGGGCTGAGTGGCCTAATTCTGCTCCAATGTCTTATGGTCTGATGTCCAGTTTCTCTATTGCTTCTTGAATTGGCGATTGCACCATTGACGATGTCGTTTAGGGCATTGATGGAGTGGAAGAGGGGTGAATGAGGATTTAAAGAGTTGGAATGTTCAGCCGCTATCATTGGCAGGACGTGTCCAAACCATGAAAATGACAATCCTTCCGATTTTTAATTTATTTTCCAGACTCTCCTGATTTTCCTGCCTAAATTCCTTTTTGGGAGGGTAAATAGGATAATTTCGGCCTTGACAGATAAGGGGCCACAGACACAGCTAGCATTTTTGCAGAGGGACAGGCGGTCGGGAGGTTGGCGTTGCTGAATTTGATGAATTATTGTTGGTTGGCGAATGTGGAGAAGGTTTGGAAATGGGTCCTGGAGGAAGGGCCTGTCTGGGGATGGCTGGAGAAGGCTTTGTGTATAGGGACAAGTCTGAGGACACCGGTGTTGGCTCTGTTTCTGTTCTCGCCGGCCAAATACTCTGATGGTGGTTGCATCGTTAAGAGTTTGGAATCAGTTTCGGCACCATTTTAAGCTGGAGGGCGTGTCGTTGTGGGGACCGATTTGTGGAAATCATAGATTAATTCCAGCAGGATTGGATTCAACATTCAGGGCTTGGGAACTGGAGGGGATAGGGTTTAGGGACTTGTTTGTTGAAGGTAGATTTGCAGAGCTGGGGGAACTGGTAGAGAAGGGAGAATGGGTTCTGGCACTTGCAGATTCGGAATTTCGTGAGGAAGGAGCAGTTTATTGGTAGAAAAATTAGTATCTGAGGATGAGATAGGGGAGGGCAAAATGTCTTGGGAAGTTAATGGAGAGGGAGAAGGCTTCAATGGAGGAGCTAAAGAGGAACTGGGAGGAGGAGTTTGGTGGTGCATTTGAGGGGGGAATTTGGAGTGAGGCCTTGCATAGGATAAACTCGACCTCCTCATGTGTGAGATATAGTTTAATCAAATTTAAAATGATGCATAGAGTTCAAATGACAAAGACGCGTATGAATGTTTTTTTTCCGGAGGTGGAGAACAGATGCGAGCGGCGTTTAAGGGGGCCGACAAACCACATGCACATCTGGCTGATATCGGTGGGATTTTGAGAGTCTTTTTCGCGGACGATATCGGAGATCTTGGGCAGAAGGTGGCGATATTTGGAGTATCGGAAGATCTGGGAATTCAGGAGGGGAGAGAGACCAACGTGTTGACCTTTGACTCCCTGATAGCCTGGAGGAGGATCCTGTTAGGGTAGCGGGGTCTGGAACCATCAAGGGCAGCAGCTGGGGGGGGGGGGGGGGGGGGCGAGTGACCTGGCGGAATTTATACATCTGGAGAAGATAAAGTTTGCCATTCGGGGATCAGAGGAAGGGTTCTTGGTAAGCATCAGTGGGGGTGGTTGTTTATGGTTTATATTATAGTTGTAAGGCGGGGCATGTGGGGTGATACAGTGAAGGGGATGTTTATAATAAAAAAAGTATTATGTTGGATTGAATGTTGTGTTTTGTATATAAAATGAAAATGTCCTGATTAAAAATATTTTTTAAAAAGTATGTTCAAGGTCGAGATAGTCAGATTTTTAATCAGTCAGGGAATCTAGGTTTATGTGGGGATAAAGCGGTAAAGTGGAATTGGGGATTATCACATCAGATCAGTCATGATCTCTTGAATGGTGGAGCAGACCCAATGGGTCGAAGGGCCTACATCTGCTCCTACCTTTTTTGGTCTTATGATTAAAATGAGGGGGAGAGCTCTAATCCTTTGTTAAAATGCAAGAACGTGTCATCCAGAAAGAAACAATCTTTTCCCATCTTTAGTTTAATAAAAACTTCTTAATTAATTAAAATATACCTTGCCAAGAAATATTGCCATGATTTAGCAGTAATGATGGCTGTTTTTTATCTGCCCTGCTCCAAAATGGGGACAGTGCAAAGGAAAATTAATGTTAATAATTTGTTCCCATTTTGCCCCGGGGCAGAACTACATTCTTATGTTCCCCCATGGAATTTTGGTGTCTGCAATTGACAGAGCCCGAGAAGCATGCACCACCTGAATTTTCATGCAAGTGGAAACCAAATAAATTTCAGTGCATTTTTCTTGATATGGTGGTGGATGCAATTCAGGTCAAACTGCCCCTGTAAAATATGGCATGATTGACTCCTAACCCACTGTTCAGGCTCAATCAGTCTTAACAGGCAAGCTGATATTGTAAAGTTAGGTCTTCATATTTGATTTTGAATTATTCAGCAGCTTTAGAATGCTCAGTTTATTTTACACTTCATGATGCACACCTTTTTATTGCTGTGTCACTTACGCCTCACCTCGACTCTTTTGCATGATGGTGTATTTGGAGGCAGACCACAGCAAAACATGCAAGCCTCCGATGTAAGCCACAGTCGAACTGGCATTCTTTATGGCTACATTTGTGCTTCCACTCCTTTATCAACTACTTCCACATTGTTGCCAGCCTCTATCCTCTCCCTGAGAAGCAGGCTGTTCACAGTATCTGACATGCAACTTGGGATGCTCCTGCTAACCTGAGCCATGCCACAAATTGATTCACAGAGGACAGTGCCTTTAAATTAACATGAAGACCACCAACACAAAATCACAATTTTTTGTGCACAAATCTTTAATTAATAAAGTAGCAGTTGATCAGAAGGTAGCCAGTTCAAGATTTTGCCCCTGAACTTCCTGTTCTTGATGGTATGTGCCTCCTGCACGATGATAATGGTCCAGGGAAAGATGAAATACTTACGATATTGGCTTTGCAGCGTATACCTCGTGCTTCACTCTTCCGGGACCCAAACAACATGGCTAGGAAAATGTTTGGTCCCGAATGTAAGGATATTTTTTGTATGAAAGGCGGCATGCTGATTATGCACACTATTACTTTAATTAGGTCTTTGATTCTTTGACCGCTGCAGTCCTTGCGATTTTTAATGTGGATCATGTTCTCTGAAGGACATATGTCTGCTGCACGAATGGGTTCTCATGGATGGGGAAAACGGAGCTGCACATCATGCTTCAAGTTATTTCATTGTTTTCATTCTCATTGGTGACTGAAAGAGGACATTTTTAAGTGTTAATCCCAAAGAGGAGAATGTGTGTCATGTTGTTAAAGAAATACAAGAAATGTAGGAACTAGAAAGGCCTCCGAGTCGCTGCAAAACTTATATTTAGACTGACCTCAGCTTTCCATTTGTGCTTTCTCACATATCACTCAATTCCCTTCTTTCTCCAAAAATGCATCTGTTTATTTATACTATTTGTTCTAATGATCTTTCACAGTTACGTTCTCCATGTGGCTGTTAACCCTGATGTTAATTCTTTTATTTATTGCCTACTTTCTGTTTTGAAATTGTTCATAATTTTTGATCCCTTCAGCCCTGTGAACAGTTTTGTTTTGAATCAGCCTTAGTAATTCCCTTTAAGACTGCTATAAGTCACCTCAATTTTTATACTTGTTTTTCAAAATGGCCCAACATCTTCAACCTTTCATCAGAATTTTAATAGTTCCCTTGTCACAGTGACTTTTACCCTTTTCATTTTGAAGAATTTGAGAAATTTCCGTTCTTTTCAATGGGTGATCAAGTTGGTTAAAACCACATGTTTTAGGAATTTCCATTACTTTCATTGGGGATTTATGGTCAATTTTTCCATTTCAGATGGAAAACTTATGTCAATCCAAATGGGGTTATACATTAAAATAATCTTTTCTTATCCCAAAAGGCTTTTTTTTTTAAAAAGCTGTGATTTTATTGAAATTCATGGTTCTAGTTGCAAACTGATGAAGAGGAAAAAATGCATTTATCTTTCTTATTTATTACTTCGTACTTGGAAGTAATTCTTTTATATGTATTCCAAATGGTGATAAAATGCAATCTTGCGATTGTATTATTCATATTGTCCCAGAATATTTAAAAGTGTTATTGTTCTGCAAACATTCCATGTTAAACTACCAGTTCTCCTGTGACCACCAGTTTTATGGTTAATTAACGAATATGAACTTTTGTTTTTACTCATTTGAGATTCGATTCTTTAAATTTTCTTGGCATTTTAATGAAGTGTTGCTTTAAAACAAGGCCTGCAATTTTAATGAGTGCTTTACCAGATGTCTGTTGTTAACCCTTGAAAAAATAAAATTTGCTTCATGTTTCAGGTGATGGATGTCGGTTGGCCTGACCTTCACGCGCCACCACTGGATAAAATGTGTACCATATGCAAATCAATGGAGACATGGCTAAACAGTGACCCACTTCATGTGGTGGTTATCCATTGCAGGGTAAGCATATTCCAGGCTATTACTGAACTTTTACTTTTAAGTCTGTTTGGTTGATATGTAATCATTTTGTTTTATCAAAGTTTATCTTGTCTGATTTTTGAACACCGAAGAAATTTTGCTGCTTTCAAAATCGACATTTCCTATCATGCCGCCGAAATTATTTTCCAGTATTTTTTTAAATTGGAAATATCACTCAAAATTATAAGCATGCCTGTTTTGAAAATCGAAAAAGACCTGTCAATACTGAAGCCATATATATGAGCTAAGGGTTATTAGTGTTGTGGAGAGGATTTGTTTTGACTTTCTGTTAACTGCTCCAAGCTCAAATGCAGCATGGCTGGATGCAGAGTAGGTTTTGCTAACACAATTTTACCAGTATTTCCTCAGTTCCAAACTGAAAAAAGCACTTCCCTTCTCAGACCAGCCATTCTTGTGACCACTTTGAGTGAGATTACAAACTTAGTATCAGCTTGTGCTGCGAACCTGTAGCTACAAAAACTGATTTGAGATAACAAGATCTTATTTCTTGTTGGATCTTTACAGATTCCAGAGAGAGAGAGAGAAAGTGTAATTCATCACTGTGCTTCCATCAAAGCAAAGTCTCAGAGAGGAAAGAATAACTGCTTTCACCCTAATGTATCACCTAGCCCGAGCACAAATTTAAATTAAGCATTTAACTCATTTGTATACAATTTCCTATCATGCCACAGAAATTATTTTTATTTACTGAACTCAGCTTGACCCCTAGCCTGTGCTGAATTAGCTGGTTTCAGCTGGGGCAACAGCGAATGAGTTGGGTGGTAGGGAGGTAAAAGTTGCACCGTGGCTGGTTTCTATGTCATAATAAAAGCAAAATACTGCAGATGCTGGAAATCTGAAATAAATCTGAAAATGCTGGATAGATGCAGCAGGTCTAGCAGCCTCTGTGGAGAGAAATAGAGTTATCGTTTCGAGTCCAAATGATCTTCCTTCGGTTTTGCAGACCAATCACTTAATCTATCCCTTTGAAGACTCTTTTTATCCTCCTCTAGACTTGTTTTTCTACCTATCAGCAGAAAATTTGGCTACTGTACAATTGATCCTTTCATCCAAGTCATATGGAATATCAATAATTGAAGTCACACCACTGATCCCTGTGGCACTCCACTAGTTACTGTTCGTCGTCCTGATAATTACCACATTATCCCAACTCTGTTTCCTGTTAGTTTGCCATTCATCTCTCCATGCTGATATAACACCTCCAACACCATAAACTCAGCAACACTAGTTCAGTTGATGGGTCACATGGACTCGAAACGGTAACTGTGTTTCTCTCTCCACAGATGCTGCCAGACTTGCTGAGTCTATCTCGCATTTTCTGTTTTTATTTCTGGCTTCTTTGTCATCAGGCAAGGAGCAAGAAATATCAACCAGATTCTTCTCCCTTATTGGCATGCTGGAAGGCACACCTGTGTGGAGACTGGATAAGGAAAACGTAATTTGAAAGAATTGAATGTCAGGGCTCATAAATAATGACCTTTTAGGCAAAGTGCTGCTGAGCTGCAAGCAATTGTGCCGGCACATCTAATCATGAATCACCAGTCAGGAAAAGAGGACAACACCTTCAAGAATCAATTGTGTTTATCAGTTTTGACTCTTGAGCCAAGTGCAATTTGGCATTGCATATCCAAGGTGCATTTGAAAGCTTTCTAAAATGGGTCCTTTTACTAAATGTGAAACTCAAAAGATGTTAACTTGCGAAACTAGTGAGGCAGTGTTTTAGACCATGAACATTTTCTTTGCATTTTTGCTCTCATGCTTCTATTTCCGTCAGTTTTCCCAGATTTAGAAGAAACCAAAGGTTGTTTCTCTGGACAGTTTGATTCTGCAGTTGTATTCCATTTGTGGTCCCTGTGCTGTTATGACAGTTTTCGCCACTTGTTGGTTATTTGTCCCAATCAAGTTGTTCATAACAACTGGTGCAGGCTAATATTTCTATCAGTCCCATTATGGCTAAGTGCCGAAGGTCATTTGCTGATGGAAAATGGGAGCAAGACTAGGCCATTCCATCCTTCAAGGATGCTCCACTGTGATCCTTTAATATAGACCACCCCTGCAAACCCAGGGGAAACGTCATCCCTTTGTTCAGTCTGTCCAGCCCTGTAAGTTTACGTGTTTCAAAGTTACTTTCTGCATTGGTTGTTCATTTCATTAAAGAGATACAAATTTTGGTCTGAGCCATCCGATATCAATATATTTTGTTTCCTGCTGGACTAATATCTTGGTCATTCATAAGAATCACTTAAATTGGTAACTACAGCCTGTGTATCCTGTCTTTTGCACTTTATAAAAAAAAGTAAAAGAGCACTTTGGTAGCTTGTATGATCCCTTCGTTTCCAAAGATTGCATAAATCATTGCTGTTCTTTCAGTTCTTCTTCAGTGGCAAATAAATCTGACCAATTAATGAGAAAAGACTTGGGGATATTAAAACCAATTTCCTCGGGCAATTTCTTGTCATCTTTTATTGGCAATTTCACTTTCTTCGGTGAAATTTATGCTTCCTCACTTGTCTAAATGGTAGTCTTCCTTACAAATCCATTCAATGAATGTTGATGCATTATTCAATATAACTGGCATCCAAGGCGAGCTTTATTCTCTCCTTACAAGCAGTACACATATAGGACTCGATTCTCCGGAAAGATTTCTAAGTGTGGCAGCGAGCAGAAACTGGCGCGAGCTTCCTGGGTGCTTGCCTCAGCGAGGCCGGCAACACTATTCAACATTAATTGGTCCACTTAACGAGGCCCCACGGCTTCTCACCACTAATAAAGGCTTAACAGCTGATTCGCCGGCCCCTCGTTCGCCAGCCCTCCTGTTAATAAGGTCGAGCAGCACTTAAATAGCTTTTGGACAGCCAGGCCCAGCCAGCCCCAGCCAGCTCGCAACAATGGCACCCAGGAGACCGGCCCCAAGATTCAGGGATGCTGATCTGGGCAGTCTTCTAGACACAGTGGAGGCAAAGAGGGATATCCTGCTCCCCCAAGGGTCTGTCACAGGGAAGCCAGTGCTGCCTGGGATGAAGTGGTGGCGGCTGTGAGTGTCGAGAGTGTGACAGTGAGGACTGCCCTCCAGCGTCTGAAAAAGGTCAACGACCGACACCGGGCAGCACAGGTGAGTTGACACCAATGTCTCCCCCCAAAGTCTTTTCTGTCCCCACGCGAACATCCACACACCCAACTCTCCATGTGACCCTCTCCCTTCAACCCCCCAACCCTTTTTCATCCCCCCCCCCCCCTTCCCCAAACACCACCATGGTGAACCACGCGTGTGGCTTACAACGTGTCTCCTCAGGAAAAGGTCTCCCACAAACATCAGGAGAGGGTCCAGACAGGCAGAGGGGTGCCGGACTTAAAAATTCTGACTTCCTTCAAGGAGCGGGCCCTGGGTGACTAGGGTGGCTGAGGACAGAGCGGTCACCAATGTGGAGGCGGGCGAACGCCTGAGAGGTGAGGAACCACCCGGCTCCACCCGGAGGACCTGTCACACATGAGTTGTTATTGACTTACTGACTGACCCATCCCTCGCAGTGACCAGATGTCCATTCTCTCACAGGCCCTCTAGCCAACGGTGCCGGCCCATCCCAGGTGGCACCCTCCCAGGAGAACATCCCGGAGGGGAGCTTCGAGGAATACACAATCGAGGCGTCACAGTTGTCATCCTCACCCTCCTCCAGAGCAAATCCACGCACCTCGGTGGGAAGTGTTAGTGGTCAGGGTTCTGGGACACAGTCTAGTGAGCACCACAAAGCTGCTGATGCACATCAGGTGGAGACGGGAACAACCAGGCGAGACAGCAGTCACTGGTCTGCTGGATCCCAGGACCAGCTGGGTCCCAGCCTGATGCTGAGCCTGTGGAAGAGGTCATCCCGGAGCTGATGGAGACGATAGGGTGCTGTCAGGACATTCAGAGAGAGATGTCAGCGACACTCCAGCAGATCTATGGGCGATCAAAAGAGTCCCAGAAGTTACGGGCGCAGGAAATGTCGCCGACAATGCGTAGCACCAAGGCCAACACCGCTAGGGTGGCAACCGCAGTAGAGAGCCTGGTGCATGATGTCGGCATCATTAATGAAGGTGTCCAAGGCATCGCGCAGTGGGTGACAGCCATGGTTCAGGATCTCGACAGAATGTCGGTCTCACTGGGTGATGTCACCCAGTAGCAGGCTGTCCTTGATGAGGTTCTGCGGGATATGTCCCGCCCACACATGGGAATAACTGAGGTGCTGCGAAGCTTGTCTCGGTTGCAAGTGGGTATTGCCAAACTGCTGCAGAGGCAGTGGGTTAGCCCTGCTGCCTCACGGCGCCGAGCACCCAGGTTTGATCCCGGCTCTGAGTCACTGTCCGTGTGGAGTTTGCACATTCTCCCCGTGTTTGCGTGGGTTTCGCCCCCATAACCTAAAGATGTGCAAGGTAGGTGGATTCGGCACGCTAAATTGTCCCTTAATTGGAAAATATTTATTGGGTACACTAAATTTATAATTTTTTTTAAAAAGGTGCTGCAGAGCAATGAGGATCTTCAACGAAGGCGTCAACACGATGCTGTGGATCATGGGGAACCGCCAGGGCTTGCAGAGTAAGATGATGCAGGGGCAGCCAGGGCTTAAACCAGCTGCCCCTCTGTCACAAGGTAAACCCCAGGGCCCTATGGGCACCAAGCGAGAGGAGAGGGCACTGAGTGCCCACCCGGACCAGTCCCATGGAGTGGCGACAGTGGCCACCAGCTCCTCCAGGTTCCACCCCTCTGATGAGGACGGGTCTCGCAGCCAGCACCCGTAACAGGGCGGTGCGGCTGTGCATGTGCCGCCGACAAGGGAGCTGGGGCCCTCTGGCCCCAGAACACCCAAAGTGTGCTTGGCAGGGCCATCGAAGGCCACTGGACGAGGTAAGCAGCTGGAAGCCTCCTCCTCAGATATGCATCCTAGGGACACATCTGAATGTAGCGGTAGAGTTGGGAGGGCAAAGAAGATCGAGGATAACTGAGAGCGCCGGGGAAGGCACCATTGGGAGAGTGGGGAATTGTGACACACAATAAACACCCTTGTGCACAACCAGTATGATGCCTCGTCATTTTCTTCCCGATGCGGCTGACCTCCGAACCCTTGTCCCATCTCTCCAGGCATCTCCAACCCCCCCGTGTGAACAGGTACACATGGTCCGGGGGTTGGCCTGATGATGTTGTGCGTGGTTGCTCCCCCGGTTGCGCTTCCAGCGCCTCCCCCCCCCCCCCCCCCCCCCCCCCCCCCCCCCCCCCCCCAACCCTCCCATGGTTGTTCTCTTTCCCCCCCCTCCCGCCCCTTGCACTGGGGTGGCAGGCTCAGCGAACCCGGGCTCTCTGATTGTGAGTCGAGATGGCTACTCACCTCCTTGGCTCCCCACAGAAGCCCTTCCGCCAGATTTACGTTTTTAAAAAGGAGTACTAATTGGCGTCAGCGTGACCACTTGCTGGGGTGGCCGGTGAATCACAGATATGGGGTGGCTGCCGGATATGGGATGGCTCCTGCTAATTGTATGGAAATAGGGCTTAAGTGGTGATAATTGATTTCTCGTCAAGCTATGGCGGGATCCCAATTTGGCCTAGGGGAGCGGGCCGGGTGCATCGCGTCTGGCACGGTTCTCGTTTTAGGCCTCTCCCGCTGTTTACTGGCGTCGTTTCGCTTGAACGAGAGCGCAACGAGGCTGGGGAATTGCGCCATACTTTTTCCAGATGGGATATCTGTTGATACTTTTTGAGAACCCTGGCTGATTTCTCTCCCTCCATCTATCCATCCAGCCCTTGCCCAAAAATGCTGACATTAATTGTTACAATCTTATTACAACCTGCAAATGAACTCCGCGAACTGGAAACAGGCTAGGAAGTAAGAATGAAATCTTCTAGTCTGCATGGTTTAGTGCAACATTGTGGATTGCCTCTATGCAACGAGGCATTGAGAAAATCATATCTCATTCAATCACAAACAAATCTCCTGCAGAATCAGTATGTAGGAAATAGAAACATAACAGAAGCCATTCAGGCCATCGAGCTTTTCCACCATGCCACTGGATCATGTATGACATGTACTTGTGTTCCACCTACCTTCGTAACCTGACCTAACAAAAATCTAGCATCCTCGAGTCTTCAAAATATCAATTTACCTATCAACCGTAGCCTTTAAGAGACAAAAGGTCCACATTCCCAACTTCTTTCATGTACTGTGCACTTTACAAATCTGTAGACGTGCTATTAAACTTTGCAAAGAATTCTGGCACATTACAGAATCAATACTTTTTTAAAAAATGTGTTAAGGTGCTTTGAAAACATCGTTGTATAATGTACAGCATTTGATAACACAGCTGTAGAGCTGAATATGGATGCGTTAATGTGACCACTGCATGTGGTTCAGGACACCTGGCAAAGCATTTTGTTCGTGCAGTTTTTTGAAATTAAAGAGCATTCAGTGGAGTAGAATGACCTATCAAATGAAGGTCAAGATGTTCTTTTTTGTGGGCTTAACTGTACTCACCGAAATTAACGTTTGTCATAAGATATTAAATCCTAAATTTCAAACTCATTTGTTCATTGCTTACCTTTTGTTTTAATTATTAGAAAAATGGTAATTTCTACTTTTACCATGCAATGAGATATAAATAAAGGGAATACTGTCAGGAGAATCACTTCATAAGCTTTCTCCTGGCAACTTTGCAAGAGTCATATGATCCTCTCCTATTCTCACACTGATCAATGATTAACGTTAGTATCTCATGGTTCCTTTTAGTGGAGCTGGACATCCTCTATAATAATTAACATTTGTGCAAAAGTGAAATGCTGGAGACGCCGAAAATCCAAACTACAAACAGAAAATGCTGGTAATAGCAGATTGGGCAGCATCTGTGGAGAGATAAAGGATGGAATTTTCTGTCCGTTCGCTGACGGCGAGTTTCCCTCCGGCGATGAGTGGCTTCAATTGGAAATCCCATTGACAGTGGCAGGAACAGAGAATCCCCCCATCAGTGAAAGGTGTAGCGGCGCTTGCCCCCGAGAAACGTGCAGCTGGGAGGCAGGGAATCCCGCCCAAAGTTGTTAGATCTTCAGGTCCGTGACTTTCTCTCCAAATGGGAAAAGGAATGTTCCAGCTTTGGAGCAAGTACAGATGCAGGGGAAGGGGGCAAGGCGAAAAAGGAAGAAAGAAAGGTCTGTGACTGGGTGCTGGACAAGGGCTATTAAATTACAAAAGAATGATGGTGCAAGGCAGAAGGCAACAAGTAAACAAAAGATGGGTCTTGACGAAATATAAGTAGTAACAGCAGAGTAATTGATAACAGCTGATATGGTTTTTTTTAAGTTAGCAATGGTTACATTTTGAAGCTGTTGAATTCTAATTACTTTAAATTGCATTACCCAAAGATGAGATGCTATTTCTCATGCTTATGTCAACTTTGGGACAGTGTAGGAGGCTGAGCACAAACAGGCCAAAGTAGGATAGAACTTAAATGAGAAGCAACCAGAAGGTCGGATTCCTGTTTTTGGAGTAAGTGGAGTAATCACCCAACCTGCCTTTGGTAATATGGAGGATAATTTGACAACTAATACAGTATGTGGAATTGAAAGCTGTGCAAGTAACTCACTGTTTCACCTGGAAAGAGCAATTGGGTCCCTGGATAATGGGAAGGGGAGACATAATGGGGCAGGTATTGCATCTCCTGCACTTGTAAGGGAAGATGCTGCGAGGTGAAGAGTGGATGAAGGTGTTGTGGAGGGAACAGTCTCTTTGGAATGCTGAAAGACGAAGGGAAGGCGTTTGGTAGCATCATCACCCTCGAGGTGTTTCTTTTCTGTACAGTTGGAATTTCCGTTTCTGCCTTTTTCTGTAGGCAAATGCTGAAGCCATTTCATACTCTGCAAGATCTCGCAAACTGCAGGGATATTAATTTTATTGTGCTCATGATTGAAGAGAGAATGTACATGACACTGGTCGAATTAAGTGCGATCGAATCATTAATGGCGACTTGAACCTGCAGAACAGGTAACAAGGGTCTTCATTTCGCATCTCCAAGCTCTGTTAAGAATACTGATTGCCGACTTCCGGTGGCGGCTATGGAGGAGTAAGTCGCACATTTGGTGGCTCTCGATCCAGTCGGACTTTTGGACCTTTTTCCCTGACTTTTTTGTACTTTTGAGCGCTAATTCGGAAGGCATAGGCACTCAGACACTGACTTCAGACACAGGTGTCTGGAATTAAGAAGCAGAAAGAATCGCAAACAGCTGAAGAAGTGGGCAAAAAAGGGTGGGGTCGAAGCTGCTGCTGAGGACAATATGGCCGATGTCCGGACCCCGGTGCAGACAGCCCAGCCAACAACAGAGCATCTGTTGAAGGTCACCTAAGAGGGCTTTATTGCATTGAAGCGGGACAGTTTAGACCCGATTCAGAAGTCTACCGAGCGCCTTGAGCATAGGCTGGATTCCCAGGATCATACGATCCAGAAGCTTGAAAAGGCGCTGGAGGAGCAGGAGGATCACCAAACGGTGGTGGAGGTGGAGAGGCTGAAGGACCAGCAAAAAAGGCTCCTGGAAAAGGTGGAGGACCTGGAAAATAGGTCTCATTGGCAGAATTTGAGAATCGTTGGTCTCCCAGAGGGGGATGAGGGAGAGGCTGCCGCAGCGCATGTGGCGGGCATGTTCCAGAAGCTGTTGGGAGATGATGTCTTCCCGCGCTCGGTGGAGCTGGACAGGGCGCACAGGGCGCTGGCGAGGCAGCCGCGAGCGGCCCCCCAAGTGATGGTGGTCCAGTTTCACAGGTTCCTGGCGCACGTGGAGCTGCCATTGGAATAACAGTGTCTTGCGCATCTACCAGGACCTGAGCGTGGAGATGGCCAGAAGAAGGGCAGCCTACAGGCAAGTCAAAGAGATTCCGTTTAAGAAGCAGGTGAAGTTTGGGCTGCCGTACCCGGCGCGGCTGTGGGTCACGTACGAGGGACGACACCATTACTTTGAGGAACCCGAGGGTGCGATGTACTTCGTCAAGAGAGAAGGGCTGGTGCCGAACTGAGGACGTTTTGGACTTTGGTTAATAAGACACTGAGCGATGTTTACACATTTTTCGGGTGCCATGTGTTTTTCTTTTTCTCTTCCTGGTTTTTCTGTTTCCCTCCTGTACTTGAGTTTTTGTTGGGATAAAAGAGGTATTTGGTGCTGGGGGCTTTCTGTGTTCGGATCGGGGCGGGGGGGGAGGTTGGAAGTGCCTGTTACTTATTCTATTTTATTTGATTTGGACTAGCGTTGGGGTTCTCTTTGTTTCTCGTTTTGTTTGTTTTTTTCCAGAGCAATTGCTCGAGGATGGCTGGTTTGGGGAAGTGGTGTTGATGGGTGGGGGGTGATGGGTCAGAGGGAACAATAGGTGGTAGACTTGTTGGCGCCGGAGTCGAGAGTCACCAAGCTAGCTGGGTGAGCTGGTCTATAGAAGCCAGGTGGGAGGTGTGTATTTAGTTAGTTTATGGCAGGGGTTAGGTTACAGGTTGATGTTGCTAGTGGGCGCAGGCGGGGGGGGTAGTTCTGCTGATGAGGGAGGGACTTAGGTGCGGGATCATGGATGAGGTCGGAGGTGGGGGCTGCCAGGAGGCGGGCCAGGCGAAGCGCGACACGGGCTGGGGGCGGCCCCAAGAAAGGGGATGGCTTATCGGCGGCGGGGGTGGGGGGGTGGGCACGGTGCCCCTCAACCAGGCTGATCACTTGGAACATTAGAGGGTTAAACGGGCCGGTAAAGAGGGCGCGTGTGTTCGCGCATCTGAGGGCGCTAAAAGCGGACGTGATAATGCTTCAGGAGACTCATCTGAAGGTAGCTGACCAAGTCAGATTAAGGAAGGGCTGGATTAGCCAGGTCTTCCATTCGGAGCTGGACACTAAAACCAGAGGGGTTGCGATTTTGGTCAACAAACGGGTGCAATTTAAGGCGGGAAGCACAATCTCAGATGGGGGAGACAGATTTGGCATGGTGAGTGGCAAGCTTGAGGGGATGAGGGTAGTCTTTGTCAATGTAAATGCCCCAAATTAGGATGATGTGGAGTTTATCAAGAGACCGCTGGGGAAGATACCTGACCTGGACTTGCACAGGCTGATTATGGGAGGGGATTTTAACACAGTCCTTGACCCCAGCCTAGACCGGTCATGTTCGAAAACGGGTAGGATGCAGGCAATGGCGAAAGAACTGAGGGGGTTCATGGAGCAAATGGGGGGGCTGATCCATGGAGGACTAGTCGGCCGACGGGGAGGGAGTTTTCGTTCTATTCACACGTCCATAAGGTGTATTCCCGAATTGATTTTTTTTCGTCATGAGCAGGGACTTGTTAGTGGGCGTGACGGATGTAGAATATTCGGCGATCGCTATCTCGGACCATGCCCCGCACTGGGTTGATCTGCAGGTCTGCAAGGAAAGTTTTCAGCGCCCTCAATGAAGGCAAGAGGTCGGTTTGTTGGCGGACAAGGCGGTGTGTGAGAGGGTGAGGAAATGTATGCAAAATTACCTGCAGGTCATTGACACAGGGGAAGTCTCAGCGGCAGTGCTCTGGTAAGCGCTGAAGGCAGTGGTGAGAGGGGAGCTGATTTCGATCAGAGCACATAGGGACAGGACAGCAGGGCAGAAATGGACCGACTGGTAAGGGAGATCTCACAGACAGGAGATACGCGGAGACCCCGAGGGCACAGCTATTAAGGGAAGGCTGTGGAGCAGCTTAGGACGGCGAGGGGTGCAATTTCGAGCACGGAGAAAGCCAGTAGAATGCTGGCACAGCAACTGAGGAAGAGGGAAGCAGCAAGGGAAATAGGGAAGGTAGTCGACGGGGGGGGCTTGTTAGAGGATCCGGCGGGGCTGAATAAGGTGTTCAGGGACTTTATAGCAAGCTTTACACCTCGGAACCCCCCCCCCAACCCAAGGCGGGAGGGGATGAGACGTTTTCTGGATGGACTGACCTTCCCAAAAGTGGGCAGGGGATTGGGTTGGGGGCCCCGATCAGGAGTGAAGAAATATTGGAGGGCTTGAGGGCCATGTAATCGGGTAAAGCCCCGGGGCCGGATGGGTATCCGGTGGAGTTTTACAAAAAGTTCTCCGAGATAGTGGGGCCGGTGCTGGTTAGCGTTTTTAATGAGGCAAGAGACAGACGGGTGTAACCCCCGATGATGTCACAGGCCACCATCTCCCTGATATTGAAACGGGACAAAGATCCGGAGGCATGTAGGTCCTTAAGGCCGATCTCTCTGCTCAACGTAGATGCTAAAATTCTGGCCAAGCTCTTGGCGGCTAGGATTGAGGACTGTGTGCCAGACGTCATTATGGAAGATCAAACCGGGCAAGGGCAGGCAGTTGGTGGCCAGCCTAAGGCAGCTGCTGAATGTGATCATGATGCCCCCGGAGAGTAGAGAGGTAGAGGTAGTTGTGGCAATGGATGCCGAGAAGGCTTTTGACCGGGTTGAGTGGGACTATCTATGGGAGGTGCTGGGGCGTTTTGGGTTCGGGGAGGGCTTTATCGACTGGGTCAGACTGTTGTACCAGGCTCCCGAGGCGAGTGTGAGGACAAACAGAACGACATCTGACTATTTCAGACTGTACTGTGGGACAAGGCAGGGTTGTCCCCTGTCCCCACTGCTGTTTGCCTGAGCAATAGAGCCGCTGGCGATTGCCCTAAGAGCTTCTAGGGGCTGGAAGGGGCTTGTACGGGGGGGAGGGGCGGGTGGAACACAGAGTTTCATTGTACGCTGACGACCTGCTCTTATGCATCACGGATCCACTGGCTGGGATGGATGAAATCATGGGAATCCTGAAGGAATTTGGCCGGTTCTCGGGATACAAACTGAACATGGCAAAGAGTAAGTTGTTTGTAGTCCAGGCGAGAAGGTTGAGGGGGCTGCCGTTCAGGCTAGTAGGGGACAGTTTTAGATACTTAGGGATACAGGTGGCGCGGGCCTGGGGCCATCTGCACAAGTTGAAGTTGTCTCGGTTGGTGGAGCAAATGAGGGTCGAGTTCCGGAGGTGGGATGCGCTCCCACTGACACTAGCGGGGAGAGTGCAGGTGGTTAAAATGACGATCCTCCCGAGATTCCTGTTTGTTTTCCAGTGTCTCCCCATTTTCATTCCGCTGTCTTTTTTCAAGAAGGTTAATAAAATGATTATGGGATTTGTGTGGGCGGGAAAGTCCCCGCGGGTGAAGAGGGTGATGCTCGAGAGGAACCGAGGGGAAGGGGGGCTGGCGCTGCCAAACTTCAGTAATTACTACTGGGCGGCCAACACAGCTATGATAAGGAAGTGGATGGTGGGTGCGAGGTCTGTTTGGGGGCGGGTGGAGGCCGCTCCGTGCGGGGGCACCAGTTTGGCAGCACTGGTTACGGCACCCCTGTCACTCTCGCTGGCACGGTACTCCACCAGCCCCATAGTGGTAGCGACTTTGCGGATCTGAGGCCAATGGAGAAGGCACCTGGGGGGAGTGGGAGCATCGGTTTTGATGTGTTGGGTGTTCTGGATCACATACAGGTCACCAACACTTGAAGTAGTACAACACTATTTTATTAAAAGGTTAACTATTTAAACATACTTGAACTGTGGGTAAATACGATACCAGCTTTAACTAAAGACCTTTGCCTTGTCCTAACCAGTTGATGCACTCAGCACATGGTGAATGTCTGTGTTGCAGGCTGTGAGCTCTGTGCTCCTAGCTAGCTGCTACTCGAATGAGCGGGAACTCTGATGTCCCCTGTCTTTATAGTGCGTGTGCTCTCACTGTTGATTGGCTGTGGTGTTGTGTATGTTGATTGGTCCCACTGTGTGTCCATCCGTGTGTGCCTGCACCATGATATACTGGTGTATATTATGACAGGTTTGGTCCCCAATTTGCGACAATCACCGGTTTGCCCCGGGGAATATGGACGGTGGGTTCCGAGCATGGCGGAGGACGGGGATTGAGAGCATTTGTTCTTGGAAGGGAGCTTCCCAAGCATGAGGGAGTTAGAGGAGAAATTCGGGCTGGCGAGTGGGAATGAGTTCAGGTACTTGCAGGTGCGGGACTTTTTACGCAGACAGATTCCGTCCTTCCCACGCCTGCCACTCGGGGACCCAGGACAGGGTAGTGTCCAGTGGATGGGTGGGGGAGGGGAGGGTCCCGGATATATATAAAGAGCTTATGGGAGCGGAGGAGTCACAGATTGAGGAGCTGAAGCTTAAGTGAGAAGAGGATAGGTGCGCCAGATGTTCGTGAGGGCCGGCGAACCATGTCCACATGTCCAAAACACAGGGGCTACTGGCAGGGGTTCGCGGATGTTATGTCCCGGGTACTGAAAACAGGGGTGGTGATGAGTCCAGAGGTGGCTATTTTTGGGGTTTCGGATGACCCGGGAGTCCAGGGGGAGAGAGAGGCTGACGTTTTGGCCTTTGCTTCCCTGGTAGCCCGACGACGAATTCTGCTGGCATGGAGGGACTCAAAACCTCCAAAGTCGGAGGCCTGGCTGTCAGATATGGCGAGCTTCCTCGGTCTGGAGAAAAGTTCACTTTGAGAGGGTCACTGTATGGGTTCGCCCGGAGGTGGCAACCATTTATCGACTTCTTTGCGGAAGATTAATCGTCAGTTGGGGGGTAACGTAGGTTAGGGGGGTAGTTAGGCTGGTCCTTGTAGGAGAGGAGCTAGTTTTCTTGCACCATAATTGTTTCTTGCACATTGTTTTATATTATTGTTGTTTATTGTGCCAAAATGTCTTAATAAAATTGTTTATCAAAAAAAATACTGATCGCCCGCAGGACTGTAACAAAATGTCCGCTTAGATTTATGTGCCCAAATTTGCACTGTAAAAGATAACTTCTGTACGGTTCCAGCTGTTTTCTTAGTACCTTGTGAGAAAATGTTAAATTAATGACCAGTGCACAACATGTTAAATGCTTTGCGAGAGTGGGGAGACAATGTAAGCCATCCGATTTTTGGTGAAATGCTATGCCTAAAGTGAGAATCGGTAACAGACCCGTGGAGCAAATCTTAGATTTTTAAATCCGTGATGTTCAAGAGGTGCAATCTTATAAGGATGTGCAATTGTTATATGTTCTATCGCAATATCATCCTGGGAATAATGTTCCATTTCCTGTTCTGTTTTCTGCTACAGCCACCTTTTGTGTTGGCTTTCATGGGAACACTGCGACAAATTGTCTGCAATCTCCCCTGCTCTCTTTGAAGTTGTGACTGATTTTTGTCACTGCTTGCACTTCTGAGGAGAGAAATGGGGAAGTCTGATTTAAATTGCAAACCTCTTCTCAGATAACACAGAGGTTGGACGTTCTAGTCAGGTTAGATGTGACGCAGTTGGTTAACTGGTGGGCTGACAGTAAGGCAATGATTGGAACATAAGTTGCAGGGAACATAAGTTATAGGTAGTGGTGTGGCTATGTCAAATCCTTTCTGTGTGGTTGTTCATTCTGGTTCAGTCTCCAATTAAAGGTAGCATATAGTGCTTTTGTGCGCCCAATTAAACAAAAGATTAAAGTAACAATTTGGACACTTCATGCTATTGTTCCTTTTTTCCCTCAGCAACGCCAGAATGAATCATGCAGAAGTATAAATCTGAAGATTTGTAATTTCATTAACATAAATTGGAAAAGTTCTTGCTTGCTCTCAATGGCAATTACGGTGCTGCCATATCTCTTATGGGGGGCTTCCAGGCAGGGGTCTCTTACACTGTCTCTGCAATTTCAAGAGTAAAATTATAGCTGGATTATGATTTTGTGACCTCCGCTCGAAAGCATGGGGCTGGATTCTACACCACATCGGGAACTCCACTCCTGGTGGTGGGCGGCAGAGAATACAGCGCGATCAAAAAACAAGATCAGCGCCGATACTCTGGTCCTCCTGCTGGCATTGGGATCGAGATTTGCCATAGGGCGGATGCCAATGCGTCGTTAAAATCCATTTGAAATCTATTAACAGGCTGGGCACCATATTCTCCGGGAGTATGTGATTCTCCGCTCCTGGGCCAGGAATCACACGGATGAGAATTGGTAAATGTATTGACAGCCATGGCCCGACAGTGGGCCAAAGGGGTAACTCTTAAAGGGAGTTGCCCCTCAAGTCCATCAGAGGGCTACCCCTCTCTCCTCTCTTCCCCCCCCCCCACCTCAGTGCAAGACCTGCCTTCCCACTCCCACCAGATCCCCTACACCAGAGACCCCCTAATTAAATACCCCACCCCCATAAGAGAGACCCATGCCTGGAAGCCCCCCCCATAGAATCATACAACTTACAGTGCAGAAGGAGGCCATTTGGTCCATCGAGTCTGCACCGGTCCTTGGAAAAAGCACCCTACTTAAGCCCATGCCTCCACCATGCTTAAGACCACACCTCTACCCTATCCCCGTAATCGAGTAACCCCATCTAACCTTTTGGACACTAAGGACACTAAAATTTAGCATGGCCAATCCACCTAATCACATAATTTGACTGTGGGAGGAAACCGAAGCATAGAACATTACAGCGCAGTACAGGCCCTTCGGCCCTCGATGTTGCGCCAACCTGTGAAACCACTCTAAAGCCCATCTACACTATTCCCTTATCGTCCATATGTCTATCCAATGACCATTTGAATGCCCTTAGTGTTGGCGAGTCCACTACTGTTGCAGGCAGGGCATTCCACACCCTTACTACTCTCTGAGTAAAGAACCTACCTCTGACATCTGTCTTATATCTATCTCCCCTCAATTTAAAGCTATGTCCCTCCGTGCTAGACATCATCATCCGAGGAAAAAGCACCCGGAGGAAACCCACGCAGACAGGGGGAGAAAGTGCAAACACCACACAGACAGTAACCCGAGGCTGGAATTGAACCCCAGTCCTTGGAGCTGTGAGGCAGCAGTGCTAACCACTGTGCCAGCGTGCCATAAGAGAGACCCCTGCCTGGAAGCCCCCATAAGAGAGATCCTGTCTGGAAGTTATAAAGCAGTGCAGACAGAGGGCAGTGAAAAAAAAATCACTGCTTTAAAGCTCTGTGCAATACACCTGCTGGCTCAGACACACGAAGCGCCAACTGTCGATTCCTGGAAAGAGAAAACCACTCAGCTGGGTTTAAACCCGCTCAGATCTTTGATCTGCAAGCCTTTCATTAATTTCTCAGTGAAATTGCTTTCCATTCTCTGCGATTGACAGTTTCTACACACCCAACGGTCTGCATTGTTTCATTCATCTCCCTTCAGCTTGTGTGGCTTTGAAGTAGTCAGCTGTGAAACTAATAGAAACCACTTAACCGTCTATACTGTGGTCCAGGAGCTCTCAATCATAGCTAAATGTTTATAAACATTGTGGTTAGTTTCACAGCTGACTACTTCAAGCTGTGGGGGGGGGGGTTGAATTGCGTTGCAGAGCCAGACCCCGCTATTGTGCCACCCGCTCAAAATGGCGGCCCGATAGCAGGATTCCCTCTGGAATCCTTTGCAATCCTCGCCATGCATAAATTTGCATGGCAAAGGAATGGGGCTCGCTGGGAGCACAAATCAGATGTGATTTAGCTCTGGCAAGAGAATCCTGCCCATGTTCAGTGAGAACACAGCTGTGTTTTGCTATTGTTATGGGCGAGGCGTTTTCAGAACCCCAAAATGTATCATGGAGTTCAACCAACCTCTCCCTTGAATGGATTTGTTGCTTTTCTTAGCACACAGCTTTTTCCCTCGGAGTGGGATTACAATTATGGACACGTGGGTTTTTAAACACAAAACACTGTTTATTCCATGAACTCAACTTCCCATCTTAAGTAAACATTGGATCTCTTAACATCCCTTACTTCAAAGATAACTCAGAAAATATTGCAACAGTAAATAATTCCTTAAAATGTTCCTTCAAACTTCCAAGAGACTTACCACCTTTAAACAAAATCACATCAGGTTAAAGGTTTTACTATTATGAGTTTAAATCACCCAAATGATCCAGAGATGGTCTTTCATGGCAGAGATCCAGCTCCACTGCAAACACAGACACTCTTCAAGCTCTTTTCCTTTTTTCCCTCAGCAACTGCAAAATGGCTGACCTGACCTCAGCTCCACCCACTCTCTGACATCACTGTTTTCTTAAAGGTACATTGCTTAAACATCCATGTCTTCAAGGTACTCTCACATGACACCTCCCCCTCCCCAAGAAAAAAAACCCCATCAACTTCAAGATGGTTTCATTTTTCACTTTTGCACCATCCACGAAGAAATGTACACAGTAAATATACCTTTTCGTTTTTTTAAAAAACAACACATGCAAACAGTTATTTCTTCTTCCTCCAACCGAAATCCTTCTCGATTGACAGTCTCTTTGAACAAAGTCTCTGCACGATCCATCCATTCCTCTACCCCTCGGCATTTCTCTTCAGAATCAGATACTTTAGTTCAATCTGACCACAGAGCCCCTTGCAATTCTCCAATACAGGAGCATTGGTGATCACAGCTTTCAGGCAGACAAATGCCTGTTGAAAGTCCGCTGTCCATTGAAACTTTTTCTTTAGCAAGTCCATCAGTGGAGTTATCGCGCCACAAAACTTTTGCACAAAGGTTCGATCAAATTCATTCATGCTAAGAGATCGCATTGCCTCCCTTCGTCTTGACGGTATCGGAAACTCCTCAAGGAAAGTGATTCGGGCTTCTCTAAATTCACTTTCGGCTAGATTCATCACCAAGCCCGCCACCTGAAGTCGATTGAAGAACTTCATACGATGGTTTAAATGTTCTTTCCATGTCTGGAAGTTGGAAATAGAAGCAGATTGTCCCACTTTCTCCATGCAATCCTTCAATGGTGGGACAGGATAAGAGCCCGTTCTTGTAACTGCATTCACCTTTCTATAGTCCACACACAACCGCTGGGTACCGTCTGGTTTAGGTACCATCACTATGGGTGAGCTCCATTGGCTGCAACCCACTTCAATTATGCCATTCTTCAGCATACTCTCAATCTCTCTTGTTAACCTGTGCCAATTTTAAAGGATTAAGTCTATATGGATGTTGTTTGATAGGAACATCTACATCATGTATAGCCATTTTAGTACTTCTCAATTTATCTCTACCAACTTGCCCATGTGATATCAATAACTCTTTCAGGTCAGTTTGTTTTTCCTTTGGAAGGTAACTTAACAATTCATCCCAATTTTTAAGAACATCCTCATTTTCCAATTTAATTTGAGGTATGTCAAATTCGCAGTCATGTGGATTCGATTTGTAATTTGAGTTAGAATCATTAAAACCTCCTTTTTCTCTCCTTCCCTTTCAAAGTACCTTTTAAGCATATTCACATGACACACTCAGTGAGTCTTCTATCTGGTGTTTTTACCACATAATTCACCTCACTTAATTTCCTTTCAATCTGATACGGTCCACAAAACCTAGCTTTTAAAGGCTCCCCTACCACTGGTAACAACACTAAAACTTTATCCCCACTGGCAAAACTACGAACTTTGGATTTCTTGTCCGCTACCCGTTTCATCACATTTTGTGCAACTTTCAAATGTTGTCTAGCCAATTCACCTGCTCTATTTAATCGTTCCCTAAAATTTGACACGTAACCCAATAGTGTAATTTCCGATTTCTCACCCACCAATTTTTTCTTAATTTAAGTAGTCCTCTTACCTCATGACCAAAAATTAGTTCAAAAGGACTAAATTTGGTAGACTCATTAGGTGCCTCCCTAATTGCAAACAATACGAATGGGATTCCTTTAATCCCAATCCTCTGGATAATCTTGACAATACGCCCTCAACATTGTCGTTAATGTCTGATGCCTCCTTTCTAATGCTCCCTGCGATTCTGGATGGTATGCAGTTGATTTAAATTGTTTTATTCCGAAGCTATCCATAACGTCTTTGAATAACTTTGAAGTAAAATTTGTTCCTGGATCCGATTGTATTTCTGTGGGTAGTCCATATCGAGTAAAGAATTTAAGTAACTCCTCCACAATCCTTTTAGCTGTAATATTACTTACTGGAATGGCCTCTGGAAACCTAGTAGACACATCCATTACAGTCAAAAGATCTTGATTCCCACTTTTTGTTTTAGGAAGCGGTTCTACACAATCGATTAGGACATTTGTAAAAGGTTCCTTAAATGCTGGAATGGGTATTCAGGGCGCTGGTTTTATCACTGCTTGAAGTTTCCCTATCACTTGACATGTGTGACATGATTGACAAAATGTAACTACATCTTTATGCAGTCCAGGCCAATAAAAATGTTTTTGGATTTTAGCTTGAGTTTTCCTTATTCCCAAATGACCTCCCACTGGTACCTCATGTGCAACTCGCAACACCTCCTTTCTATACCCTCCCGGCAATACTACTTGATGAACTTCAGCCCACTTTTCATCCGCCTGCATATGTACAGTCTCCATTTTCTCATCAAGACATCATTTTTATGGTAATTACACTCCGGTATACTCTCAAATTCCTCTTCCGTATATGCTTTCTGATATATCCATTTTATTTCTACATCTTTCTGTTGTAATTCCGCCAATTTTCCTGAACTAAAAATATCCGCCTCATCCTCCATCTGTTCTTGTTCTTTTTCAACCATCTGATCAAAAGTCTGATAATTGCACTTCAACTTCATCTTCACTCTTTGATTTCTCCTCTTGTCTTAACCTGTGACTTTGCGACCTTGTTACTACACAATCCGGAAAAATCCCAGGATATTCGTCCTTCAACACTTCAGTTGACTGATTTTCCACTGGCTTATCAACCACAGTCGGCATCACTCCCACCTGCGATCCAGCTATATCATTACCCAAGATAAACTGTATTCCTGGACAAGATAGTTTATCTATTACTCCTACTACCACTTCACCACTCTTCACTGGACTTTCCAACCTTACCTTATATAACGGAACGCTACTTCTTTCACCCTGAATTCCAAATATCACCACCTTTTCTGGCAACATTCTTCCCAAACCACATAATTCCTCATCTCTTACCATTAAAGATTAACTAGCCCCTGTATCTCTTAAAATTGTGACTTCTTTACCTGCTCCTCCTGATACACATGAGTAAACTTTACTCACACAAGTAAATTCTTTAAAAACCTCTGGCACCTTCTTAACAATTACTTCTTGAACAGGCCGTACAATCGTTTGCACCTCCTTCGCTTCCCTTGGGCTTTCCTTTACCACTCTAACAAACCCCACTGTCTTATCCTGTTTTACCACATCAGCCTTCACAGTGCTTTTCTTCAACCACCAATACTGTGACTTTATATGGCCTAGTTTATTACAGTGAAAACATTTGAAACTTTTCATTTCTTTTCCACCCTCCTGGATTTCTTTTTTAATCTGAGGTACACTCTCTTTATTGTCTCCCATCAGATCACCTTTACCTTTACCACTTGAATATTTCTCATGTCCCCAGTTTCTATCCCTCACCGGCTGAAACTAATGTCGCAAACCAATCTTTGATTTATGAACTAATTCATAATCATCTGCCATTTCCGCTGCTAATCTCACAGTTTTAACCCTCTGTTCTTCCACATGAGTTCTCACTACATCAGGAATTGAATTTTTAAACTCCTCAAAAAGTATAATTTCTCTGAGAGCTTCATACGTTTGGTCTATTTTCAAAGCCCTTATCCACCTATAAAAATTACTCTGTTTGAGCCTTTCAAACTCCATGTATGTTTGACCAAATTCTTTCCTTAAATTTCTAAACCTTTGTCTGTAAGCTTCAGGCACTAGCTCATATGCAGTGAAGATGGATTTATTCACCTCCTCTATGTTCCAGATACCTCCTCTGGTAATGATGCAAACACTTCACTAGCTCTACCTACCAGCTTTGTTTGAATCAGTAACACCCACATGTCCTGTGGCCATTTCATTTGTTTAGCTACCTTCTCAGATGAAATGAAAAAGGCTTCCACTTCCTTCTCGTCAAACCTTGGCAATGCTTGGACATATTTAAATAGATCCCCACCAAGCCTTCGACTATGATGCTCTTTCTCACTAACCTGATCACTATCATCCAACAGTACGTTTCCCTTTACGTCTGCCAATTTTAACTGATTGTCATGTTTCATGGCCATTTTCTGAAGTTCAAACTCCCTCTCTCGATCTTTTTCCCTGATCTGTATCTCCCTTTCTTTTTCTTTTTGTTCTGCTCGGGCTATTCTTTCTTTTCTCCTTTCTTCTCTCTCCTTTTCTTTTTCCTCTCTCTCTCTTGCTCTTTCTTTTTCCTCGCACTCTCTTTCTTTTTCCTCCCTCTCACTCTCGTATGACAGCCGCTTTAATTCTTTCTCATGTTCCATTTGTTTAATTTGCAACTGAATTTTTGCCATTTCCAATGAGTCAAACTCGATCTCAGGCAACTTTAAATGCTTAACCACCGCCATAATTACCTCATCTTTTCGCATTTTGTCAACTGCAATGTTCTTGCCAAATCTAACAGTCAGCTTTTCGTTTCTGTCCGTAAAGTACTATGTGTGACATTCTCCACCCCCAAAACCTTCTGAGCCTCTGAAAGAGCCATTGTTCACAACACTCTCCCCACTTAAACTAAAATACCACATCGGAAAAGTAACAATCCTTCGCTATCTTTAAGTTCACAAAAGCCAATCTAATAGATAGACTTTTATCCCGGACGAGCCCCCAATTGTTATGGGCGAGGCGTTTTCAGAACCCCAAAATGTATCATGGAGTTCAACCAACCTTTCCCTTTAATGGATTTGTTGCTTCTCTTAGCACACGGCTGTTTCCCTAGGTGTGGGATTACAATTATGGACACGCGGGTTTTTGAACACAAAACACTGTTTATTCCATGAACTCAACTTAACATCTTAAATAAACATTGGATCTCTTAACACCCCTTTCTTCAAAGATAACTCAGAAAATATTGCAACAGTAAATAATTCCTTAAAATGTTCCTTCAAACTTCCAAGAGACTTAACATCTTTAAACAAAATCACATCAGGTTAAAGGTTTTACTGTTACGAGTTTTAATCACCCAAATTATCCAGAGATGGTCTTTCATGGCAGAGATCCAGCTCCACTGCAAACACAGACACTCCCCAAGCTCTTTTCCTCAAAACTGCACTGCAAAACAAAACTGCAAAATGGCTGACCTGACCTCAGCTCCACCCACTCTCTGACATCACTGTTTTCTTAAAAGGTACATTGCTTAAACATCCATGTCTTAAAGGTACTCTCACATGACACTAGCATGCCTCAAAGCTGAATAATCTACTGAAAAGTCACAGTGAATGTTGCCATGGGAAGAATGGCAGTTTGACTATGTGTGCTGTTGGCATGCCCAAACCCTTCGCAGTCTACAGTTGAGGACGAGTACAAAGAATGAAGTGAGAGTCAGTATGTTCCTTTTTTCCCCAGCCTGCTCTTTTAGTTATCCTGTCAACTGAATCCAGCAAAATAATGAGTGATGCTGCCCATTGTTCTGTTTCTTATCTGACATGGAAGTCTTCAGGCCCCAGAGTATCCGCCTGTGCTATTTTCCATCAGTTTATGCATCTTCAAGATCAGTTTCAGAGAAAATGAACCATTAACATTGAATGGTTACTTGATAAGAGGGAAAATAAAATAATTGGCAGCATGATGATGCTATTTAACAATTAAGTTTCATTGAATGGGAACTGTTCATGCACATAAGGAAATAGGCAAATGCTATGATGATAGATCATCTGTTCCTGGAATGCTAGAAAGCCTTCTTACAATAATTTCTACTGTCATTGCCTTTTACAGGACAACCTGCATAGATTGTGTCCATGCAATAAAGACATATTTGGCAGAATGCCCCAGATTTCTAAACAATTGAGCTGAGATATCGCGCATCTAGTTAAGATGGGTGTTGGGGCTTGCCTATTCTAAATGTTGTAGTTCAAACGTTTACAATTTTTAATTTGATTCGGAGGTTTTTATTTGCTCATTTTTGCCCTTTATTACTTTGAAAATACTTCTCTATATATCTATTTTCCAAAAAAGCTCAAATCTATGTTGGCAATATTTGAATTGGAAAGAAAGGCTTAATTAGTTTGTCAAGCAATGTTTTGTTTGTAACAGAGTTTAATAATAGATTTGACCTGGAGTTGGAAAATATTTGCATTGTTAGGAGTCATGCAATCAAAATGTGAAGACTTTTCAACCATAAAAAAGTAATTCAACATTAGGAGAGTAGCTTCTTAATTCAATTAGACCCTTTTACCCTGGATCTTTTATTTTTTATTTGTTCATGAAATATGGGTGTCACTGGCTAAGCCAGCATTTATTGCCCATCACTAACTGTCCATGAGAAGGTGGTGGTGAGCTGCCTTCTTGAACCGTTGCAATCCATGTGGTATATGTATACTTCTAGTACTGTTAGGGAGGGAGTTCCAGGACTTTAACCCAACAACAGTGAAGGAAGAGGGATATAATTCCCAATCAGGTTGCTGTGTGGATCAGAGGGAACTTGTAGGTTGTGATGGCCCTGTGCATCTGCTATCCCTGTCCTCCTAGGTGGTAGACATCGGGGGTTTGGAAGGTGCTGATGAAGGATACTTAGTGAGTTGCTGCAGTGCAACTTGTAGTTGGTACAGACTGCTACCACAATGCGTCAGTAGTGGAGGGAGTGAATGTTTAAGGTGGTGGATGGGGTGCCAATCAAGTGGGCTGCTTTATCCTGAATGGTGTCAAGCTTAGTGTCGTTAGAGGTTCACTCATCTGGGCAAGTGGACAGTATTCCATCACACTCTTGAATTGTCCATCATACTCCTGAATTGTGGGGGAAGAGGCTTTGGGGAGTCGGGAGGTGTCTACAGGTTTGAGTGAGAGATGCAATATAGCTCACCAAATTTTTCGGGCTGGATTCTCCATTGAGCGGCTAAGTGCCGGCTCGAACGGAGAATCCGTGGGAGGTTTACACGGCAAGAATCGGCGCCGAACCCTCACCGATTCTGGGACCGATGGGCTAGCAGCAGCGCCGGATGATGCTCCCGGCTCCCGCGCCGAGAATGGGCAGATCACTGACCGTGCGTGCGCATGGCTGACGACCTGCAGCAGTCGCACTGTACAACATGATGCCGGCGTTGCGCGGACCTGACCCACCATCCGCAACCCCACAGGCCACCCCCCACCAGTCCCCCCAGCCCTTGCAGAAGCCCCATCGGCCAGCGGCACAGAGCCCGGCCGAGTGTGATGGCGTGGACACAGTCTGCAGCCGCCACGCCAGGTTCCCGACTGCTAAGACCACATGTGTCCCGCGCCGTGAGAAACGGTCCATCAGGGCCAGCCGATGACGCACCGACGCCGTTGCAACGGCACGTGGCGCCGTGACGCCATTTCCGAGAGACGGAGCATGGCTGACCGGCACTGGCCCCGATTTGGGCATCGGAGTCGATTCTCCGCGCAATCGCCAATTACGATATCGGCGTCGGACAATGGAGAATCCCGCCCGTTATCTCTGGATCAAGCTGCAGCTGACTGAGAAAAATACACAGGGTCGGATTTGCCAGCTGTTCACGTGGGCGGGGAAGTCTGATCCAACGCTGGAACACGGGGCTCCCAGTGACCAGGGGGGCTGTCAATGGGATGGGAAATCCCGTTGACAACGGGGGAACAGTAGATCCCGCTGGCGGGCCACCTCCCCTGCTGTGGGGTCGTCGCTAAATCCCGCCCACTAAATCTGCTTGACCTGCCCGTGTGTCGATGACAGGATTATCTGAAGGGCTGGTCACTCTGAAATCAGAACTTTTTTCTTAATTATGCATGCATTTAACACTTTGGCAGATTATCAATTTGATGAAAAATTTCAAATAATGCTCTACAACTTACAGAGGAAACATATTTTCCCTAAAATAATTACACTTCCAAGTGTGCTGTTTTCCTTGGGGATATTTTTGTACAGTTAGTTGTGCAGTAAGCATTGTGCTGAAAGTTTGAAGTAAGAAAGGAGCTAATTGTTCATTTAGATCTTTATTTTACATTGAAGCATTGCATTTACAAGAAACAAAGCAGTGGATTTGAAGAAGGGTTTCGCTGCTAGCCTAGTAGTTGGTGCTCAGCCTACATGGTTACTGGATTTTAAGGTCCTCAACACTTCAGTTGAGGAAAGGAAGGATTTTAATTAGCCATCATTCCCATTCTTGATTTTAGTCCCTGTTAGATTTGAGTACTAAAATTTAAGCTTAGCTGTGATGATGTCCTGGTCAAATAACCTGCCATCTCGGTCCGTGCATGCTGAATGGCCATTTCAGTCATGTGAGAGCAAGGAAGCATGTGCCATACATCTGCTTCAATCTAGTCCTTATTTTGAAATAATGAAGGAGCAAAGTTCAAAATATGTAAAGTCTGACTGGTATAAAATATCAGAAGCTTTATAAAAGACTTGAGGCAAAATCTCATAAACTGGGGTAGAAATGATGCAATTGCTCAGAACGTGGTGCCAAGAGTTCATTTCTAACTGTGTTGAAGTGGGAATTCTTTGCTCTGATTGAAAGCTTTGGATGTTCAGTCCTATTAAAATCAGATAACATTTAAAGCTGTTAAGTGAATACTTTCATGCCTAGTTTACTCATTTCAGTCAGTTTGCAAGCCAACAGTTGGATCGTAACATAAAATCTCTAATTAATCCGATTGTAAATTAACAAAATCAGCTATAATTTAGCAATGCAATGATGGGGAATTAACTTTCCTGGGAAATTATCTTTTCATTTGATAAAATTCATTTTCAGTGCTCTTTTAATCTTCACTCAATTATTGTTGTAATGGTATGGACTTTTTATTTCAATCATCGTCTTGTTGCAAAAGACACTTTTAGAGAGAAATCTTCCATCCACAGCTAAACAGGGGTAAACAAGATCTCCCAGTTTCATCTTGTGCATACTCCTTAAACATCTAAACATCATTGTGACAAATGATGGAAACCGCGAGTGCATCTCGTCTAGCAGCCTTCCTTTTGGGTGGCAATTGGAAACTGTGTTTTACCTGTGCAATTTCTTTTTTCTAGGGAGGCAAAGGGAGAATAGGAGTGGTTATTTCATCGTACATGCACTTCACCAACATTTCTGCAAGGTAACAAGCTCAAACTGAATGATACTCTGAGCATTCTACAGTTTATACAGTCTTCAGAATTTACAGGTTTGCTTTCTTTCCCGTCTGAACTTTGAAGATGTAAGTGCAAAGCTTTTTGTTTGCTTGCAGAACTTACTATTTTTACACTCCCTTTTACACTTCACCCATCTCATTTTCAGGATTTATTCCCTTTGTCCCGACCTGATGCTGCACAACTGACACCTACTAAAAGAGATGACAGGCATATGATATATTCCACACCTAGATTCACCTGTGCCACTTCTTTATCTCTAATCTCTAATAATCTTTATTGTCACAAGTAGGCATACATTAACACTGCAATGACGTGACTGTGAAAATCCCCTAGTTGCCACACTCCGACGCCTGTTCGGGTACACTGAGGGAGAATTCAGAATGTCCAAATTACCTAACAGCACACTTTTGGGACTTGTGGGAGGAGATAGGAGCACCCGGAGGAAACCCACGCAGCCACAGGGAGAATGTGAAGACTCCACACAGACAATGACCCAAGCCGGGAATCGAACCCGTGCTGTGAAGCAACACTGCTAACTACTGTGCTACCATGCCACCCACACTTCAGGTCCAAAACATTGTAAATGGCTTAATTATCCAATTTTTCTGCTATCTGTCTGAGCAGCAGCCTTCATCACTCTCTAACTGTTTTGTCTCTTCAGCATTCCTTTTGCCCTATGTCGTCAGCTGCTGATTATTCAGATATCACACTTCTGAACCTTTTGTTGTTACAGCGCTGATCAAGCTCTTGACAGGTTTGCTATGAAGAAGTTCTATGACGATAAAGTTTCTGCCTTAATGCAGCCATCACAAAAGCGGTAAGTCGGTGCACTTGTTTTATTTGATCCCAGTTGAGTTTTTATTTATCATTAATAGTTTATCCTGTTGTCAAATCTTTCATCGTTACTATAGTAAATTGTTTTAGTGGATATGTAGAAGAAAATTTGAGACTCCTAGGTCTCAAGTGGAATTTAATTTTGTAGGAAGTTAAGCAGCCAGGATGAAGTTTTATCTCCTCCATCTTTATTATAAAGAAAGATGAATTCAAAGTCGATAGCTTTTTTATGCTTTATTCTATAAAGGGTTGACATTGAATTTTTTTCAAATAAATTAACATTATGGGTCTTTTTATTTTCACTAGTTCCCTATTAAGTGAGTTACTAATATATAGCAGTGGTGCACACATCTGGAGAGTGACGAGAGGCAGCTGAAATGACCTCAGGAGGACTGTTCATGTTCTCTTCCTGCTTGTTTTAATATTCATTGAATTTTCAAAATGTTAGCGCTGTCACGATGACTTGGAAGCATGACTTTAAACGATGCACACCATCCCAAGTTTGATTCGCAGTCTGTTACATAGAGTGACTTAGAATCTAGACCGCTGAAACACGCTAATTGGCATCCAACAGAACATTTTTTAAATGAAACTTGTAAATCAAAAAAACCCAAATAATTGAAATACAGTTAAGTTAATATAGTGGTGCAGCATCAACACTGCAGATATGTATGTGATAGTGAGTTAAACAGATACTGAGATCCTTTATTTAACAAACATCTGCTGAATGAACTTGCTGAATGCAATGACTAAAAAGCAAATCCAGGGAAATCTTATCGAATTTTGTTTGAGAGTGCTTTCGCTCTCCTCCTTCTCAATGTTTTTACTCGTCTATCGAAACATTGATGCTGAGGTACGATTCGATAGGTGTTGCCAGTCCTTTATACCTCAGCTGAATGATTCTCCTTGGGTGAACCTAGCAAGTTAATGTTGGAAGCCATTGTCATGTGAGAGTACCTTTAAGACATGGATGTTTAAGCAATGTACCTTTAAGAAAACAGTGATATCAGAGAGTGGGTGGAGCTGAGGTCAGGTCAGCCATTTTGTAGTTTAGTTTTGCAGTTGGAAAAAGAGCTTGTATGTGTCAGGGTGTTTCCAGAGAGCTGCAGTTTTAAAAAGCAGCTTGTGTGTTTCCAGAGTTTTGCAGTTTGGAGGAAAAGAGCTGGGTGTGTGTCTGTGTTTTGCAGTGAGCTGGATCTCTGTCATGAAAGACTATCTCTGGATCATTTGGGTGATTTAAACTTATAATAGTGAAACCTTTAACCTGATGTGATTTTGTTTCAAGATGTTAAGTCTCTTGGAAGTTTGAAGGAACATTTTAAGGAATTATTTACTGTTGCAATATTTTCTGAGTTATCTTTGAAGTAAGGGGTGTTAAGAGATCCAATGTTTATTTAAGATGTTAAGTTGAGTTCATGGAATAAACAGTGTTTTGTGTTTAAAAACCCACGTGTCCATAATTGTAATCCCACTCCGAGGGAAAAAGCTGTGTGCTAAGAAAAGCAACAAATCCATTAAAGGGAGAGGTTGGTTGAACTCCATGATACGTTTTGGGGTTCTGAAAACCCATCGCCCATAACACCATGTTCAACCATGCTGGATGGGAAAATGTAACATCAGTTGTATTTGATTCTGGCTATTCTACCAGAGCATGCTGCCTCACAGTCTGAAGATAATCTTTCATTACCCTTCTCATGCTAAAATGATGAGGGCAGTTGTAATGCCCCTATTGTTGCCACACCCGAGAGAAATCTCGGCATGGATGGAATCAAATCTGGAACCTGCTGTTGGGCAATGAGTTTTCATTTTTTTTTTTAATCAGTTGCGTTTGTAACCATGTTTAAATTTGATGCTCCATGTTTGCATATCAGGTTGTCATCTCCAAATAAAGTGAATAAATAAACTTTCAATAAATGAGCTATTTAAGAAAGCATGCTTACCTTGATAAAGGGTGCCTTTTCATCTTTGTAGTTGACTATTTTGAATGGATAGCTATCCCATTGAGTTATTTCAGACACAGCTGGAATTTGGAAGTGAAACTTCTGAAGGATTCCCTTGCTGAATAGATTGGATGTAGATTGTTTTGCTATGCCACTAAATTAAGTGCTGACAGGATGACTTAAGTGACCTCTTAAAGTACAGCATTGTTGCTATCACTCGTATGCCAATATTGGCAGAGGTAAGCCCAGCTTTGTGACATTGAAATAATTGGAGGATTGTGCATGCGTTTGAGTTGTGGGTTCCACCCTTTAATACAGCTCAACAGGTTCCATAGTTTGTTAAGTTTCGTATTCCAGAACTACTCACTATGTTAAATAATGTAAATGTGAAGGTCTTGGGCACTATTCTCCCCCCCCCCCCCACCACCACGCCGGGTGGGAGAATCGCCGGGGCGCCACGCGAATCGCGCCACGCAGCCCCGACTCCCACACGCGATTCTCCCACCCCCCATAAACCAGGCCGCTCGGAGAACCAGCGAGCGGCGATTCGCTGGCCGGATGGACCGAGCGGCCGCTACGACACGAAAGGTTCCCGCTGGTGCTGTCCACCCTGGTTGCTGCCGGCGGGAACTCTGCGGGAACGCTGGGGGGAAGGGAGGGGGATTCCTTCACCGGGGTGGCCTCCAATGGGGTCTGGACCGCGACTGGGGCCCACCGATCGGCGGGCCGGCCTCTTTCCCCCTCCCCCGGGCTTACCTCCATCCGGGCGCGGCCCCAGAACACCGGCTCCATGTTGGTGAGGGGCCGGCGTGCGTAAGACGTTCCCGAGGATGGCGTGGCCGAACTGCGCATGCGCAGGATTGGACTGCCCCAACTGCGCATGTGCGGGTTAGCGTGGCGCCCATTTGGCGGCGCGTAAGGACGCTGGAGCAGCGTGACCCTCTCCAGCGCCGTGCTGGCCACCTATGGGGGCTAGAATAGTTCGTGTCCGGGCTCTGTTTGCGCCGTAGTGAAACGCAACGCGTTCACGATAGCGCAAACACTTGGCCTCATTATCGGAGAATCGCACCCGATATTTTAGGCTATTAATATGAACATCATATTTAGTATATCTATTCAAAGTATAGGTATTTTTGTGATAATTAAGATGCTGGGGAATGGATAGTTAACATTTTAGGTCCCGAGACTCAGTTTCAAGCATGTCTGGATTGATTTCAGTGAAGCTATTTCTGCAGTGCACCCAAATCTCAAAAGAGCAGAATCAGAGTTGTTTTAAATTTCCCCACACTTGCCATTCTCTAGCTTCTCTAAGTGAGGATGCTAATTTAGTGTTATGCAGGGCAGTTTTGTGGTGCGGTGTGCTGTTTACCTACTCAGAAAGTGAGTTGAAACGATCAAACTCATTCGCATAAAAGCAATTCAGCTATCAGACTTTTATTCCAGTAATGCCATCAGAAAAAGAACCTTGCACTCAAATTGAATGCCCTTTGCACCAACCAGTACCTCTACACATATAGAGAAGTAATGTTAATGTTGACTGCCTGAAATGGTGCTCTGAAAGTTGACAGACTGCTTTTATAATGTAAGGATTGCTACTTAGCACTATTCTGGGGAAAACTGCATCACCCTTTAATTGGGCATTACAGTTTTTCTTTGCTAACTAACTAGTACATGTAAAGTCTATGCCCAGTCCAGTGAGGACTTCAAAGGAGAACTTGTCTTGGCAGTACATCAGAGAACAGTGGTCTTAGCATTGTGCCCTAGCTTATAAGGAAAATTTGACTCTTTGAAGATTATCGTGACATTTCTATACAGCATAAATCTAGAAGTTTGTTTATTTTATTCTCTATGCAGATGTATTATGATTATATTTCTAAATTTCTGAGTAATAGACATAATATTTTACAACGTTTTTTTTGTATTTTTAAGAAACCGAGAATGCATGTAGAAAAAACATTTTCAGACCCAGGCTTTCTGAATGGAGCACATCTCTGGTTTGGCAGGACCTCGGTGTCACTTGGTTTCCCACTGTCGTCCACCAACTTTCAAAACCTGGGCTGTTAACATGTTGAGGGTGGCTCCCTGGCACCCAAACTAGTCCTCGGAGGCCTGTGGCTGCTACTCTTGCATGCCGAGTGTGGCAGCACAGGTTGGGCACCTAAAAGATGCAAAACTTAATTTTAGTCCCTGATGCCCAACATGCCAAGGCCACAATATGTAGTGCTTGCATCTTCAAACAGAGCGTGTGTTGGAAACATAGTGAAGAGGATGCTTTCCCGAATTTACTTTGTATCTGCCTGCCCATAGCACTTTATGCTACTGTGCCCACCCTCCTCAGGTGGTTGCCAAGTATATTTCTGGCCCCATTTGCTCACGATCTGGCAGGCAACTGGCATGATGGGCCTGGGAAATGTAAGCTGGTGTTTATTTTAAAAATGTTAGATTTTGTGTCAGCAGCTGGGTGATTAATGTGACGCGAACCCAAGGGTAAATTGCTGAGAAATTCATGTTAATCTGGGTTTATTTTAACTTGATACTGAGTTAATGATTGCCTATGGGGACTAATTTCACTCTTTAAGCCTGGAAGATTTAGGCACAGATTGAAGCAATATGGATACTTGAAGAACAGGCAGCATTTTAGCAAAGCAGCTGTTCCACCCCCAGAAATGCGGTGCCCAATATAACACTGACTTCAGGCTTATCTGAAGCTGCACTGGAAGGCTCTGCACCTCATTGTCAGATCCCATCAACGACCAAGATTGAAAGGTCAATCATCAATAGCGTTTTGGAATATTCTGAACCAGCCTGATTCAGGCAACAAAGTATGAAGGCAGTGAGTTGTCTTGTAACTGTTTGCCTAAAGTCAAAGTTAAACCATGTTTTCATTTTCCAGTAAATGGAAATTCCCCAGATTGTAACTATTACTTGCTGGCTAATGATGCAAGTTTATATTTTTAGAGCCATCAAAAGGTTTTATTGCAACTGCACTCAAAGCAACACAGTCGTCTGCGAGATCGAAATGCTGAAATGGATCACAAAACTAGAAAAAGTTGATGAACATCTGGGGAGATTTGGCATTCTGGAAACAGTCTCAAAAATTCCCATTTAATTTAGCACCAATCGTTGTGTGAAGGGTCACAGTTGTGTCTTGGGGACGCACATTCTAAATTGGGTCACCAGTATCCATTCTGACAATACTGGAGCTTTTGTGCATTAATGATCTTATTGAATGGTGGAGTGTGCTTGAGGGGCCAAATGGCCTGCTGCTGCTCCTAATTTGTTCAATGGCATTTAGTGCATTTTGGTTGGAGCTCAAGTAATAAATCAGTGATTTTAAGTAAACTTCATAACTTACAGGGAAAACAGAAGGGTCCGTTGAAAACATGCTAAGTCCTTTTGGAACTGCACTAATGGTAACATAGCCTGTTACCACTTGAAAGGCTTTGACTCTCAAATATGACAATGAACCAGGATTTTGAAATAGGTTTTTGAAGGAAATGCATGTCCTGAGCAAGCACAGATCACAAATTTGGCGCACTCCCGGCTCCTAAAGTGATAATTTACAGCCAGCACATGTTAGAAATAAATTTGACATGACCACAGAAAAACTCTTACACGATAGCATTGAAGTAAACCATTTTTTATATTTGGTGTTCTCTTTTAGTGTAGTACTTATCGGTTTGTATCAATGTGTGTACTTTTACATTGGGCAAATATATATCAAAAGAAGAGAGTAAAAAGACCATCAGACCTATGAATTGGCCCCATACAGTCAGTGATGCAAGCTTGGGCATTGTTTACTATGCTCTTCATCTTCATTCCAATCACCTATACTTTATAACTGGAAGGGGCCTGTTTCCTCAAAAACTCATTCAGTTTCCTTGTATGTGGCTGTAGTGACTCTTTACCCAGTACATCTCTCAGCTGTTAATTTATGACATTCTAAGTACATACACTTTTGTTACTTGAAAGATTAAGAAAATAATAAGTGTAGCAGGTCAGACTAACTTTACAATGTGTTCTTCCCCTTAGGTATGTCCATTTTTTAAATGGTCTGCTGTCCGGTTCAGTGAAAATGAACACCACTCCCTTATTTCTGCACTTTGTCATTTTGCATGGCATTCCCAACTTTGATACTGGAGGAGGTAATACTTTGAAATAGGTGAAAAATGGGAAAATTGATATTGAATTTCCTAACTGTTAACGGGCAAGATAAGCCTCTTTTATTTTTTTCTGAGTCTCTGAATTGCCTCATTGGCATGATTATGTTATACTGTAGTTTGTGGTGCTGAAACGTCATGATTCATCAGCTGGTTTAGCCAGAATCAGTTGGACAGAACCAGTTGATTTCTCTTCAGAAAACTGTGTGCCGCCAAACTGAAGTTAAAAAAGATCAGACTAATTTTAGAAGTGTGATCAAAATGCAAAATCATTTTTGAGGTTTAAATGCGAAATATTCCTCACATGATGAATACTGGCAAAATTGATGATTGTCCTTCAACTAAATTAAAACACTGAAAGTACTATGAATGATGCTATTGCTTTATTCAAAGAAAGAAACATTTATCTAAAGTCTTGTCTGATTCTTCAGTATTATTGTAAAAATCCTGAGTTTGTCCTTAATTTGTTGAAACTAGTCACATCAAAGATCATGCAGATTCAAAATAACTTCTGTTGACTGACAAATGGAAAGTTTTGGAGCATTGCTCGTCCCTTACTTCTGACAACTGTGGAACTCTATATTGGGTCAGGAAACAGCAGATGCATGTTTCTCCTTCATTGTTGTCTAATCCTTATCTACCATGCATAGAAACTGTGGTAAATATTGCAGACTTGTAAAAGCATCTAGGGCTGAATTTGTTGGGTGTAGTGATCTGTATATCTGTATGTATACAGAGGGTTAATGTATAGACATAACAGCTAAGTAATCACTAGATGGCAGCAATAGAGATGGGTATAAAAAACAGACGCAAGCCGAGTTCCCGCCTCTTCGTGTGTGCAGTGACCAGAGGTAGAGAGAGATAGCTCAGAGTGCAGGGTTGTTAATCATAGTTAATTCATATTCAATCTTGTTTATTTAATATCTAGTATAAGTGTTGGAGAGAGAACAAACTCACAGTTTATTTGTTAACGTTACTCAATAAATTATTTGCTTTAATTGGATAACTAAATGAAATGAAATGAAAATCGCTTATTGTCACAAGTAGGCTTCAAATCAAGTTCCTGTGAAAAGCCCCTAGTAGCCACATTCCGGCGCCTGTTCGGGGAGGCTGGTACGGGAATTGAACCCGCACTGTTGGCCTGCCTGTCTGCTTTAAAAGCCAGCTATTTAGCCCTGTGCTAAACCAGCCCCTATGAGTGTTAATCAACATCAAGTAAAGGATCATCTTGGTAAGAAGCAAATGAGTAACATATAACATTGGGCATTCCAGCAGACATCTGTTCTGACTCTGGTGGGACCTGGAGACACTATATTCCTGACTTTTTCTGCACTTCTGACACCCCCAAACAAGGGATCCATCTTGAGAAGGAGGCAAGGCCAATAGCAGTGGCTCCCTTAGCTGGTTGTTCTGTATTCTTGTATCCAGTGTAGGTTTCAAAGCTGGCACACTGGGCCCAGGCATTGAAAAATTACACTGGGGTTTCTAGCATGTATGGCAGGAGGGCCAAGATCTGCTCCAAGTTGTGTAGGCAGCACTTTGCCGGCCCCATGCAGTGCAGCTGCTTTCCTCCTTATCCCACCCTGGCTGGGCCTTTTATTGAGAGTGCTGGTGCTCAAGATTGTGACGCAAGTGCCAGGATTGTAGCCAGTGCAAATTTGGAGCTTTTGTCTCTAAATCATATTTTGTGTGTCTAGGAAGAGAAATGAATCTTTTCACGAGAATGAGGAAACAAATGGCGGGGTGGCGCAGCGGTTAGCACTGCTGCCTCACGGCGCTGATGACCCGGGTTCGATCCCGGCCCCGGGTCACTGACCGTGTGGTTCGTACATTCTCCCCATGTCTGCATGAGTCTCACCCCCACAACTCAAAGATGTGCAGGGTAGGTGGATTGGCCACGCTAAATTGCCCTTTAATTGGGAAAAAAAAAATTGGTTACTCTAAATCTTTAACAAAAAAGAGGAAACAAATGACCTGTCAATTTTTTTAAAAATTGCTCATTGAGCGCAATAATTTATTTTGCAAAAATCCTATTTCGGGTATTGTGCGTTAAGTAACCATTCCTTTGCAAAACTAATTCGATGGACAGAAGATAATATCGATTATTATGGTTAAAAGCAGTATATACTTATCCATGCTCTTTAACATTTCACTTACTGCAGGCAAACAATATCAAAAGTTTTAAATGCAAGAAATTCTCACTTTTTCTTTTAGTTTGTCGCCCATTTCTAAAGATTTACCAAGCAATGCAACCAGTCTACACATCAGGAATCTAGTAAGTTTTACATTTACAATTGTAAATCTTATTACTTTTCAGATTTAGTATTGTCACCCTTGTGTAAAAGTCACTGACATGGCAGGGTGGATGGCCCCTTTCTGTGTTGTGAAATAATTATATGATTCTGTAACATCTTTCATTTTCCATTTTTTTCAGTAATGTTGGGCCAGAAAATCAAAGCAGAATTTGCATTTCGATCGAGCCAGCCCAGCTGCTAAAAGGTGATATCATGGTAAGTTTTGTGGACAAGAATTGTGGACAAAATTCTAGCTCATGGAATAAAATGGAAGGCCGGCACTTGCATAAGAAATTATCTGAATGACAGGAAACAGAGTAGTGATAAATAGTTGTGTTTCAGATTGGAGAAAGGTTTGTAGTGGAGTTCCCCAGGGGGTCAATGTTGGGACCCTTGCTCTTCCTGATGTATATTAATGACCTAGACTGTGATGTGCTGCGCATGATTTCAAAATTTGCAGATGCCAGGAAGTTTGGAAGCATTGTGATGAGGATAGTCTTCAACTTCAAAGGAGCATAGACATGTTGGCGGATTAGGTAGACAAGTGGCAGATGAAGTTCAACACCTAGAAGTGTGAGGTGATTCAATTTGACAAGAAGAATATGGAGAGACAGTATAAAATAAAGGGAGAAACTCGAAAGGAGGTGCTGGAACAGAGGGACTTCAGTGTATATGTGCAGAAGTCATTGAAGATGGCAGGGAATGGTGAGAGAGCACCTAATAAAGGATACAATATCTTGGGGGTTTGATTAAAAGGTGCATTGAGTACAAGAGTAAGGAGGTCATGTTGAACTTGTATAATACACTAATTAGGCCTAACCTGGAGCACTGCATCTGGTTCCGGGCACCATACTTAAGAAACAATGTTGAAGCATTGGAGAGTGTACAGAGGAGATTCACAAGAATGATTCCAGGGATAAATAACTATCGCTATGAGGATAGATTAGAGAGTTTTATTTGGAGGAAATAAGTCTTGAGCAGTGACTTGATGGAGGTATTCAAGATCCTAAGGGGTATGGACAAGGTAAATAGTGAGAGATTGTTCCCACTGGAGAACATAAAGGACTAGAGGGCACAGATTCAAAATAACGGGCGGAAGGAGTAAAAGTGATGTGCGAGGGGGGAATAAAATATCCAGAGGGTGGTTGGAGTCTGGAACAAACGTTCTGAGAGGGGTATGGAAGCAGGTTCAATCAAGATATTCAAAAGAGAATTGGATTGCTATCTGAAAAGAAAGAATGTGCAAGGTTACGGGGATATGGCAGCGGAGTGGGATGAAATAGAGTGCTCTTCCAGGGCTGCATGGTAGCGCAAGTGGATAGCACTGTGGCTTCACAGCGCCAGGGTCCCAGGTTCGATTCCCCGCTGGGTCACTGTCTGTGCGGAGTGTGCACGTTCTCCCCGTGTTTGCGTGGGTTTCCTCCGGGTGTTCCGGTTTCCTCCCACAGTCCAAAGACATGCAGGTTAGGTGGTTTGGCCATGATAAATTGCCCTTCGTGACCAAAAAGATTCAAAGGGGTTATTGGGTTATGGGGATAGGGTGGAAGTGAGGACTTAAGTGGGTCGGTGCAGACTCGATGGGCCGAATGGCCTCCTTCTGCACTCTATGTTCTATGTAATCAGTACAGGCTTATGGCCAAATGGCCTCCTGTAAAGATTCTGGTCTGGATACTCTGATTTTGAGGCTGTGTCCATAGGGTCTTGGCGTTTTACATGGGACAAATCAGCGCAGCCCCAGCACCGATCCTCCAAGCGCGCCACATAAAATGCCCGGCCTCCACGAAATAAACGGGCGTAGTATTGCCAGATCCGTGGCCGTGCATGTGCACGGCGACAACCTGCAGCGGTCGCGCCATACAACAAGGCGCCAGCCATGCGTGGACCCGACCTGCCAAATAGTGCCACCCGCCACCAGGTCCCCAGCCCTCGCCGAAGCCCCCCCCAGCCAGCAGCACGCTCCGCCCGACTGTGGCAGCACGGGACACAGTCCGCAGCCGCCATGCCGGATTCCTGACCACTGAGACCACACGTCAACCGCGCGGTCAGGACGGAGCATTGGGGGACCGTCTTCAGGTGACGTTCTGAGGCCGTCCCAACAGCGTGTGCCGCGATGATGCTGTTTTGGATGGGGCGGAGCATGCGCAACCTGCGTAAAACAGGCGCCGCCCTGGTTCGGTCGTAAAAATGGATTCTCCGTCCGGTCGCCAATTATGTAATCGGTGTCGGGAAATTGGAAATCCCACCCTCTGAGCCATCAATATTAAGAATAGTGGCAATATCATGAAAGCAAACATTAGCACAAGGAAACTTTCCTACATTTTGGAAAGAACTGGATGAAAGCATGTTATAATTATTCGTACTACGTGCACAATAGCGGGACTTGTGGATTTGTGCTTTTAAGTTTGCAACTATTAGGATTCTTAATATTTGCATTGGAAGGTTGCAAGTTTCTTCATTTACTGGTTTCTACCTTGGCCCAACAGAGAAGCTTACAGACTTGCTCGCTGGCTTCTGACATGCATCATTGGCCCCTCTCCTTTCAGTTCTTTCCCTTCCCGTCCCCACAGAGAGTAGCTTGACCCTTCAGCTCACGACACAAAAGTATGACTGAGATAATGAAGTCATTGTGCCTTTGTCTGCCCGGTGTCTGAATAATTTATAATGAGACAAGGATTAAATATTAAACCTTAGTTGATTGCATTGTAACTTACTTTCCTACTCCTACTACACCACAGTTTTGCCACAACACCCTTCCCATTCTCAACACACCCCTTCAGAGCTTCCAAGCACCATTACCTCCCTGTGCCCTGAAATGCCACAGATCCATTTTCAGTGCTCCCAGATCCTCAGATGTCTGAATTCTCTCCCAGCCCATGATTCCAGATCCCAACTCACAGGGCTATCCTCCCGACAGCATAAACCAATGCAATCTGTCTCCTCTTTCTGATGCTGCAATACGGAGAACCGACATCCTATTCCTTTTTACCGGCAACATGGAATATCTTCTCGACCATACTCCTTTGAATCTTGTGCTTAAAAATGTAGCTGATAACTTTAGATCTATAATTAGCCTAAATTAAAATAGTAATCAAGGCTACTTGACTTGCTCAATCACTGTGACTCAGTGACACTGATGCTGTGTTGTACATTGGTTAAAATAATGCATTGCATGACTCACTATCTTAAAAAAGAATGTCACAGCCACAATAAAATATGTACACACACAATTTGCTGGACATTTTTTCACATCTGTTGTGTTATACAACAGCCAATGATAGCACCACCCTAACAGGGTAGGGGAGGTAACTGAACTCATCAACCAGACTTGTCTCAGTAAATGTAATCACTTGATTAGATGGAGGCAGGGTCAACTGAGGCTTTCAATTGGGAATTGTGTTCTTCACTGAAAAAGAAAAGAATTGCAGGGGTCTGGGGGGGGGGGGGCGGGGGGGGGGGGGGGGGGGGAAATGTCACTAAACTTCTTCAGAGGACCAGCACAAACACAACAGGCCCAATGACCTCCTCTGTACTGTAACCATTCTGTGATTATAAACCATTTATTTATTTGATGGTCGCGTGAACAGTCCTGCTCTCCATGTTATAAAAAGGATATAAAACACAGGGGGAAAAGCAGGAAAAATGTATTATAATGTTATCGGAATTGATCCAGAAAGACTGAACAGGCTGGGCTTTGTGTCTCAAAAGCATACTGAGCTGTGGCCTGATGGCGGCGATCTAAGATGATCAAAGTGATAGGATTGATGTTGAGAAGACATATTGTGGGTGAGTCCAAAACTAGGGGCTATAAATACTAGATAGTCACTGATAAATCAAATAGGGAATTCAGAAAATGCTTTTCACTCGGGATATGAATAGAATGTTGATATAGCCACCACAAGGGGTTTTTGAGGTAAATAGCATGGATACATTTAAGAGGAAGCTAGATAAATATATGACTGAGTAAGGGACAATAGGGAATGTTAATGGGGCCAGGTGAAGTAGAGTGGGAGAAGGCTCATGTGGAGCTTCAAACACCAGTGTGGACTTGTTTCTTTGCTGTAAATACTATGCAATAATAGTATCAAGATTTAACCACCTCATATTTTTATTACCCTGAAAAAAGTACTGTGATTCTTCCTGTGTTATAAAACAGCACAAGATTTCCAAATGTTGCAGCCTATTTATTCCCATTACCTTGCAGAAAGGACACAGGATAATCCTTAATTACAGCTTTGTGTTTTCTTGGCCTTCCTCCAGCTCTGACCAATGACAGCACAATCTTACCACACTTATTTGTTTCCCATATGTGGAATTTGTTCAACTATTTAGCATGATGGAATCCGCATTGGCCTAGCTGTATCAAGGGAAAAGGCCTTAGTGTACTGCTGGATAATTGTAAACTTGAGGATTATATATACAGACTCATAAAAACAATTTGGCTAAGTTCTACATGAAAAGCTATTTGCTAAGCGTAAAGTTTGGAGATTCAGAGTAAACCTTGGGAATAGATCAGAAACTGGCTTGGTGTTGGGTGAAGGTGTTGAGTTTGGGTAGGGTGCTCTTTCCAAGAGCCGGTGCAGACTCAAAGGGCCGAATGGCCTCCTTCTGCACTGTAAATTCAATGATAATCTATGATTAATCTAGGACAAAGGTTCGGCACAACATCGTGGGCCGAAGGGCCTGTTCTGTGCTGTATTTTCTATGTTCTATGGCTGATGGCTAGGAATCAGTAGATATGTCAGAAGAGTTAATGCAAGGGAAGAAATTGATTTGGAGACGACACCTCGGGAGTTACAAAATAAGCTCAAGAAAATAACCAGGATTTTTCTTCCAGGAAGCAATATGTCTAAAATTTAGCAGAGTGGCTTTGGGCCTCTCTGGCTGATCCCATCAGATTTTCTGGGCTTCGGTTTCCAAAAGAATTCCTACTAGCCCTCGTCGACACACCAGTGAATGGAATGGGGGAGTTAGCTGCTGTTACTGAATTCAGCTGTGTGCAGACCTTAATGGGCACTTAGCTTTGAAGAACGCAAAAGGAATTTGGAACTTTGATTAGGAAGGAAAATTATTTTATTCTGAATGAATGTACTTGTGGCCCATGTACTGTCACTGCCTTGCAAGATCACTCTGTGCTTATCACATTATTTTAATGGCTTTCAAGCAGCATCTGATTCTGCTCGTCTCTTCCCAGATTAAAAAGAAGCTCTTTCCTTGGCTGGAGATTCTAAGACTAGGGTTTGTAGTCTTAGGATAAGGGGGTTTGACTGTTTACAACTGATATGAAGAGAAACATTTTATTCTTTTGGAATTCTCCGCTTCTAGAGAGCTGTGGGTTGTCCAGTTGTTGAGTATATTCAAGTCTGAGATCTGTATATTTTTGGGTGCTAGGGGATAGAGGGTTATGGGATAGGGCAGGAAAATAGAGTGGAGATTGAGGATCAATGATGATAAAAGGTGGATTAGGTTCGAGAGGCCATTTGGCCTACTCCTATTTTTTTCATAGTCTTAAGTGGGTGGATGGACCCATTATTACTAACAGTGGAAATGCAAAAATGTGGAGGAATCCGGGCAGCACGGTGGCGAAGTGGTCAGCACTGCTGTATCACGGCGCCGAGGTCCCAGCTTTGGTGGATTTTGCACATTCTCCCCGTGTTTGCGTGAGTTTCACCCCCACAACCCAAAGATGTGCAGGGTAGGTGGATTGGCCATGCTAAATTGCCCCTTAATTGAAAAATTGGGCACTCTAAACTTACTTAAACAAAAGTGGAGGAATCCGACATAATAAGTTCCTCTTCTGAGCCGAAACAAACATGGCCACTTTACTATCTGTTTCATTACTATGTTGAAATTAAGACCATTTTCTCTTATACAGGCATCCAACACATCTGCAATGTCTTCTGGAAGTCAAATCTTTCTCTGTTCCTCAAAATTGTTGAGGTCCTAATCTCTTTATTTTCTTCTTCTTCCAAACAGTAAGACCCAGATTTTCATTCCTGGGTTAGGCTCAAAGAGACTGGGGAGTTCCTGGCTCCGCTAACCCAACTTTAAAAATGGCTGACTGAACTTCCAATTTTGGGTCTGGGGGGAATAAGCTCAAATACAGGTTTGGGCAGGTAACCCCGGATGTAGTGAGAGGTTGGAGACCGGCCTAGTGCTGATCAGGCAACTCAGACACAGATAAAAGGTGGGCCTTCAAAAAGACCCATTTGAGAGGTAGGTTGTCAATGGTGACATTCCTGTGCCTCATCCTTGTCTTGTCTGGTAAGTGTCAAGCTGTAAATGTTGTCCAACTATTGGATGACCCTGGAAAGAATCACCCATCTTAGACTTTCCCTTTGGGAGAATTGTCATTGTTGCTGCCTTATCGAAGTGCACAATACTGAACCACTGAAAGAATGGACTGAGTCCACAAGGCATAGTCATGGAGATGGCACTGTCTTGCCACCACTACCTGGTACAGTTAACATGCAGCCATGCAGTGAGCTGCCAGGACTGAGTGGGTGATTAACAGTGCCATGCTAGTTAACCCATCCACTTGCCCTCCTGCCACTCATCGATCAGGATGTGCCCACACTTGACCAGGTCCCTCTCAGCTGCACACTATCACAGCATAACAATGTGACGAAGGGGGTGATTTCCAATCATGGTTACAGAGCACACCATGCTGCCTTGGAATCACAACTGTATCATGCAAGGCACCAAGCTTTTGCTCAGAGCTGTTTTCTCCAGCAGACCTGACCAGTATTCACTGGTGATGTGGTGAAAATGGTTAGTGCATGTAAGCACACAAAAGTGAATGAACGCATTATAATTTTATTGGCTCATGGTCCTTTTCACCGTACATTTTTCTTGATAGAATGTCACATGGGTGAAGGGATAAGTCCAGCTGCCTCGTGCCTTCCTGACCAGGATTGTCACATTTTTGTGGAAGAGGAGACCAGTCCTCTCCCAAGCTGGCCACTGTAATTCATCTACAGCAGCTAAGGAAGCCCAGGTTCAAACGGCTGCAGTGAGGACAGCGGGTGATCATCAGCGCTCCTGCATTCAGTGCAGGAAAAGGTTTAATATCCTGCTGTGTTCCAACAAGGTGAGGAGCTTGGCTCATCCAGACACAGTTCCAAAGGGGAGTGCAAGCTGCAACTAAAGTGCAAGACCTGACACACACTCTGCTTCAGCTTGGAGGCTTTTATGTGTACACAGCTTATGTAAGTGTGGCCAGAACACATGTGACTGAGCTCTGTGAGTCACAGAGGCACTGAAGAGCAATATCCCTCCATGCACTATATCTCAGACTAACATCAGTTCATGATATAGATGCAGCCGAAAAGAGTGAGATGGCCCAGACTGGGGTGGGTCAGCCCGGCTGAGATGCAGACCATTGAACAGACGGTCATGGAGATTACCAGGGTGCCTGAACGTCTGTCTGTTGGTGATGGTGAATCATTGTGAGCAAATGATAAAGGCGGTGTTGAAATCACCTTGTCACATGGTGGAGGTTGTGATGTCAGTTCACTGAGCACAAGAGAATGTTGGAATGAGAGGGAGTGCATGGATAGGGTCGTGTCATGAGGGCAGTGTGAGCATGGTTCAGGAAATTACATGTGTTATAGCGTACTTTCACAATGAGAGAGGTCATATCTGAAATTCTTGTGTCTCATACAGGTCGCAGCTCTAATCCTTCACCCACCTCCAGCCCTTGCGGACCTGACCATCCCTCAGGCTTCCAAAGGAAGAGGTGATATCTGAGCAGGCAGCATCACATCATACTAGCCCACGCTCCCATAACTCAGATGTCAGCACATCAGAAGGATGTAGCGCATGTAAAAAGTTGATAATCACCATACTAAAGTGCAGAAGGGGGTGATGGAGACATCTGTGCACAGCCCGCCCCCCCCCCCCCCCCCCCCCCCCGGACAGGAATGCGGAGGGATGAATCATGCTTTGGGGTACAGTATTTAGATGGTCTCCAGCAAATGTGGGACGTCTGGTGGGGTTACCTGAGGCAGTGGGAGCTCTCAGACTGTGATTAGAGGGGTCCATCACTGTCAAGAGCTGTACATTGCCCCGGGGAGGGCTCAACCGCATGAGCTCTGACTAAGAGAGATTGGTCAATCTCATGGGGAGACATGTGCAGTAGCACTCGGACTGGACGCAAGAGAAGAGTCTCAGCCAGGAAAGGGTACAAACCTCCCTCAGTAAGCTGAATCACTCCGCACAGTGTATGAGCACTCACATCCAAGGAATCCATGAGGAACTGCGTACCCTTAACACACTGTTGGCCCAGTGGTTGCTGGAATGGCGACTGCTGAAAACCAGCAGCCAGCCCCATCAATCCAACCTGAAGGCCAACATAGAGCAATGGAGGTAATTGAGGAGGGTGAGAACTCCCCAACACCCTCATCTTCCTCCACCTCCCCAGCCCCCCTGCCAGAGTCCTCGTCTGCTGCACATGTGCCCGTAACCATGGCTGCCAATGAAGAAATGCAGAGACCGAATTCTGAAGCAAATCCCCAATGGGAGCTTGCACAGCGACGAGTATTCATCATAGTTACATTTTCATTTTGTATATGGAACATTTGAACACTTGTTGAATGTATTTACTTTCACTTGTACATTACATTGTGTGTGTTTGTACACCAGAGAGCTCAAAAAGAATGGTAACATTATTAAGGGCATTGTTACAAATAATAATGAGGGCGGCATGCTGAGGTCGATGTGCAGTCAACAAGATTAAGGTTATTGGCCATTTGTGATTCATTCGAGGGCTGCTTCTTCCCTGCTCCAGCAAATAGATTTCAGAGCTCAAAGGTTCAAACACTTGAGATGTTTTTTGTATCTTTCATTGTCCATCCAAGCTTGATTTAAGGGAAGCTCAATGATCAGACTCCATGAGGAAATGCTGGGAAACAGTTTCATCATAAGCATGAGTTCTGGGTGCAAGGCATTTACCCACACTGCAGTGTTATAATAATATAATCTTTATTATTGTCACAAGTAGGCTTACATTAACACTGCAACGAGGTTATTGTGAAAATCCCCTAATCGCCACACTCCGGCGCCTGTTCGGGTTCACAGAGGGCGAATTCAGAATGTCCAATTCACCTAACAAGCACGTCTTTCAGGACTTGTGGGAGGAAACCAGAGCACCCGGAGGAATCCCATGCAGACACGGGGAAAACGTGCAGACAGTGACCCAAGCCGGGAATGGAACTTTGGACCTTGGCACTGTGAAGCAACAGTACTAACCACTGTGCTACCGTGCCGCCCATTGACCTATACATTGGCCAAGGTGTAGGCTTTGCAGCTCAGGAGGTCATGTATCATGCAGGTAACATTGGACATCTGCTGTCCCAGTACTTTGGCTGCATTTGCACTCCAGATGTCACAGGATGTGCTTTGTGCAGTAGGTAGAGGTCTATGGAAAGTCACATGTGACTTCCATGTCAGAAACTGGACCATTGGCTGGAATTGATGATGCACAAATTCTATCAAAGAGTTGCACAGTTATGGGCCCCTCATGAGCATGTTCCTGATCTGCCTGTATGCTACAGCTTACAATCCTGTTAGCCTGTATAGGGTTTGTAGTCTAATGTCGTGTCACACTCAGCATTGTGGGAATGATTTGATTATGAACAATTTTGTGGCATGGGCCTATTATTTACAATCATTGGTGTCCATGTGATGGAGCCAGGTTGTGAATGGCTTATTACCATCCGTCTTTGCAATATGATGAACCCATGTGCGAACCTCACACTCGTGGATGAAGGCTTTGTTGTGACCACAAGTCACCTGTGCATTAACTGAGTAGAACAGCCTTGGACAAAGGTGTCCGCATGTTGAGTAAGGTTCTTTGTGGAAACATGGGTGCGATCCACACCCAGCCCCTGAGGGAAGCATGTTGATGGAGCAACGGCCATGGTTGTCTGCATCTGGAGCACCAAATCTGTAGGGAATTTAAGGTGACTCTCCCACCTGAGTAAACAAGGCCTAGATCTTAATGTATCTGTGTGCTGCTGACTGGGATATACCAGGCAGGTCTCCTGATGATCCCTGAAATGACCCTGAGGCATAGAAGTTGAGAGTGATGGTTAACTTCTCAGTCATTGGCAGGACATGGGTTGATGGCTTGTGATTGGTGTGGACTAAGTTACATATGTCTGTCACCACATCATGGCTTAGCCTCAGATACCTTTGGCAATGGTTCTCTGTCATATTCAAGTAAGGTACTCCAGGTCTGTATATCCTTCCCACAGGGAAGCGCCCCTCTTGTTCCTTGGTGCGCGGGCAGTTGCCTTTCCACCTTGACCTTCTGGCCTCTGGCTGCTCACTGCGACTGGCGTCTGAGGCCTCTCTGTGCAAGACTTCCATGCCCTTCTGTGTTCCTTCATATGAAGCGCTGCGCACTCTTTTCCAGCACAAAGTTCTTACTGGCGCCTGGGTGCAAGAACCAGCAGGAACAAAAATAATTGCCCTGACAGAGCAGGAAGCCCACCATCTTATGCACTTGGGTTAAGGGAAGGCGGTGGGAATTTGTTTTGTGTCAGTTCTGGGCTGTGAATAAAATTGTGAAGTAAATTCCACAGGAGGACTTTCGGTTGCGGCTATGCGGAGCAAAGCCGCACAAATCGGCAGCTCCCGCGAAGACGGACTTTCGGGCTCGATAGAAGAGCCCCAACGGGATTTTTTACACAGCCAACCCGTGGGGAAGAGAGGAGAGAGGTCCCCCACTAACCTGTATGGACCGGACCCTCAGCGTAACGGCCAAAAAAAACGGCACTGGAGCAGCGGGAGAAGAAGGGTAAAATAAACAAAATGGCGGCGGCCGGGGACAAAGAAGAGATGCAAGAATTCATTAAGTGCTGCTTCGAGGAGCTGCGCAAGGAGGTGGTGGCGCCGATGCTGGCATTAATTGAAGGACTTGGTGCAACCCAGAAAGCCCACGAGGTGAAGATCCACGAGATCCAGGACAAAGTGAGTGAGAATGAGGACGAGCTCTTGTGCCTGGCGGTGAAAGTGGAGCGGCACGAGGCGCTACACAAGACGTGGGCGGGAAGACTCGAAGACCTGGAGAACAGGTCGAGGAGAAACAATTTGAGGATCCTGGGTCTCCCAGAAGGAGTGGAGGGGGCCGACGCCGCGGCATATGCGGGCACGATGATCGGGGCGCTGATGGGCGCGGAGGCCCCCCTGGGGTTACTGGAGCTGGAAGGGGCGCACCGGGTGCTGGCGAGGAAGTCCAAAGCAAACGAGCCACCAAGGGCAATGGTGGTGAGATTTCAACGGTTCACAGATAGAGAGAGGGTTCTGAAATGGGCCAAGAAGGAGCGGAGCAGCAAGTGGGACAATGCTGAGATTAGAATATACCCGGACTGGAGCACGGGGGGACAGGGTTTCTGCTGCACTGGCCGAAAGGGAATGGGACACAGAAGAGGTGGCCGGGACGGAGGTGAGGGAGACGCGGACACGGGACTGGCCCAGAAAAGGAGATGGCTAGTCGGCGGGTGGGGGGGGGGAGCCCCTCCAATCCGGCTGATAACGTGGAACGTGAGGGGCCTGAACGGACCGGTGTAGAGGGCTCGAGTGTTCGCGCACTTGAAGGGACTGAAGGTAGACGTGGCTATGCTCCAAGAGACACACCTGAAGGTGGAGGACCAGGTTAGGTTAAGAAGGGGATGGGTAGGACAGGTATTTCCCTCGGGACTGGACGCGAAAAACAGAGTGGTGGCAATTCTGGTGGGAAAACATGTGTCATTTGCGGCCAAGACTATCGTAGCGGACAATGGAGGGAGATACGTGATGCTGAGTGGTAGGTTGCAAGGGACGTGGGTGGTGTTGGTAAATGTATACGCCCCGAACTGGGATGATGATGGATTTATGAAATGCATGTTGGGGCGCATTCCGGACCTGGAGGTAGGAGGACTGATAATGGGAGGGGACTTCAACACAGTGCTGGACCCAGCACTAGACCGCTCCAGATCAAGGACGGGAAAGAGGCCGGCGGCGGCCAGAGTGCTCAGGGGGTTTATGGACCAGATGGGGGGAGTGGACCCATGGAGGTTCACAAGACCGCGGGCCAGGGAATTTTCTTTCTTCTCCCGTGTGCACAAGGCATACTCCCGGATAGACTTCTTTGTGCTGGGCAGGGCGCTCATCCCGAGGGTGGAGGGGACGGAGTATTCGGCCATAGCCGTTTCGGACCATGCCCCGCACTGGGTGGAAGTGGGGCTGGGAGAGGAGAGGGACCAACGCCCGCTGTGGCGGATGGATGTATGACTGTTGGCAGATGAGGTGGTGTGTGGTAAGGTAAGGGGGTGTATTGAAAGGTACTTGGAGGCCAACGACAACGGGGAGGTGCGAGTGGGGGTGGTATGGGAGGCGTTGAAGGCGGTGATCAAGGGAGAGCTAATCTCCATCAGGGCTCATAGGGAGAAGACAGAGGGCATGGAAAGGGAGAGGTTAGTAGGGGTGATTTTGCGAGTGGACAGGAGATACGCAGAGGCCCCGGAGGAAAGATTACTTGGGGAAAGGCAACGGCTCCAGACGGAGTTTGACCTGTTGACCACGGGGAAGGCGGAGGCACAGTGGAGGAAGGCGCAGGGGGCGACCTACGAGTACGGGGAAAAGGCCAGTCGGTGCTGGCACACCAGCTCCGTAAGAGGGCGGCAGAGAGGGAAATGGGGGGAGTCAAAGATGGTGGGGGAGCTATGGTCCAGAGTGCAACGGAAATAAATAAGGTATTTAAAGCCTTCTACGAAGAGCTGTACAGATCCCAGCCCCCATGGGGAGAAGAGGGGATGGGAAGATTCCTGGATTCCAACTGCGGTTCCCGAGGGTGGAGGACCAAGAGGTGGCTGGTTTGGGGGCACCAATCGGGTTGGAGGAACTGAGTAAGGGTTTGGGGAGCATGCAGGCGGGAAGGCCCCGGGGCCGGATGGGTTCCCGGTGGAGTTTTATAAAAAGTATGCGGACCTGTTGGCCTCCGATAATGTCGGAGGCGACAATTTCCTTGATCCTGAAGCGAGACAAGGACCCACTGCAATGTGGATCGTACCGGCCGATTTCGCTCCTAAATGTGGATGCTAAGCTATTGGCAAAAGTGCTGGCCACGAGGATTGAGGACTGTGTCCCGGGGGTGATACATGAGGACCAGATGGGATTTGTAAAGGGCAGGCAATTAAATACGAATGTGCGGCGGCTCTTAAACGTGATAATGATGCCATCGGAGGAGGGAGAGGCGGAGATAGTGGCAGCCATGGACGCGGAAAAGGCCTTTGACCGAGTTGAGTGGGAGTGCCTCTGGGAGGTGTTGCGTAGGTTTGGGTTCGGGGGAGGGTTCATTAGCTGGGTTAAGCTCCTCTACTCGCTCCAGTGGCGAGTGTGGTGACGAACCGGCGGAGGTCGGAGTACTTTCGGCTGTACCGAGGGACGAGGCAGGGGTGCCCTTTGTCCCCCCTGTTGTTTGCATTGGCGATCGAACCCTTGGCCATATCACTGAGGGAGACTAATAAATGGAGGGGGGTGGTCCGCGGGGGGGAAGAGCATCGGGTGTCGCTATACGCGGACGACCTGCTGCTGTACGTGGCGGACCCAATGGAGGGCATGGTGGAGGTCATGCAGACTATGAGGGAGTTTGGGGAGCTCTCGGGCTATAAGCTCAATGTAGGGAAGAGCGAGCTTTTTGTACTACAGGCAGTGGACCAAGCAAGAGGGATAGGGGACCTACCGCTGAGGAGGGCGGAGGGGAGTTTTCGGTATCTAGGGATCCAGATAGCCAGGAGCTGGGGGGGCCCTACATAAACTGAATCTGACGAGGTTGGTGGACCAAATGGAGGTGGACTTCAAAAGATGGGACATGTTGCCCCTCTCGTTGGCTGGTAGAGTGCAGTCGGTAAAAATGGTGGTCCTTCTGAGGTTTTTGTTTGTGTTCCAGTGCTTCCCCACCGTGATCACCAAAGGCTTTTTCAAGAGAGTAGGTAGGAGTATTATGGGGTTTGTGTGGGCGAACAAAACCCTGAGGGTAAGGAGAGGGTACTTGGAGCGCAGTAGGGACCGAGGAGGGCTGGCGCTGCCAAACCTAGGGAGCTACTACTGGGCAACAAACGTGGCGATGATCCGTAAATGGGTTATGGAGGGGGAGGGGGCGGCATGGAAGAGGATGGAGATGGCGTCCTGCAAAGGAACGAGCTTGGTGGCGCTGGTGAGGGCGCCGTTGCCGCTCTCGCCATCAAAGTACACCACGAGCCCGGTGGTGGCGGCAACGTTAAGGATCTGGGGCAAGTGGAGACGGCATAGGGGTGCAGTGGGAGCCTCGATGTGGTCCCCGATCAGGGGTAACCACCGGTTTGTCCCGGGGAAGATGGACGGGGGGGTTCCAGGGCTGGCACCGGGCGGGGATTAGAAGAACATACAGTGCAGAAGGAGGCCATTCGGCCCATCGAGTCTGCACCGACCGACTTAAGCCCTCACTTCCACCCTATCCCCGTAACCCAATAGCCCCTCCTAACCTTTTTTGGACACTAAGGGCAATTTATCATGGCCAATCCACCTAACTTGCACGTTTTTGGACTGTGGGAGGAAACCGGAGCACCAGGAGGAAACCCACGCAGACACGGGGAGAACGTGCAGACTCCGCACAGACAGTGGCCCAAGCTGGGAATCGAACCTGGGACCCTGGCGCTGTGAAGCCACACTGCTAGCCACTTGTGCTACCGTGCTGCCCCTAGGGTGGGCAGAGGAATGGGGGACCTGTTCATCGACGGGACATTTGCGAGCCTAGGGGCACTGGAGGAGAAGTTTGAGCTATCCCCGGGAATTCCCGCTGCTCCCGACACAGGAAATTCAAGACAGGGTGATCTCGGGTGTATGGGTCAGGGAGGGCAAGGTTTCAGCAATACACCAAGAGATGAAAGAAGAGGGGGAAGCGCTAGCAGAAGAGTTGAAGGGTAAATGGGAGGAGGAGTTGGAGGAGATCGAGGGAGGTTTGTGGGCTGATGCCCTGGGTAGGGTCAATTCCTCCTCCTCATGTGCCAGGCTCAGCCTGATACAATTTAAGGTGGTCCACAGAGCGCACTTGACGGGGGCGAGGTTGAGTAGGTTCTTCGGGGTAGAGGACAGATGTGGAAGGTGTTCAGGGAGTCCGGCGAACCATGTCCATATGTTTTGGTCATGCCCGGCACTGGAGGGTTCTGGAGAGGAGTGGCGGGAGCAATATCTCAGGTGGTGAAAGTCCGGGTCAAGCCAAGCTGGGGGCTAGCAATATTTGGAGTAGTGGACGAGCCGGGAGTGCAGGAGGCGAAAGAGGCCGGCATTCTGGCCTTTGCGTCCCTAGTAGCCCGGGCCCTAGTAGCCCGGCGAAGGATCTTGCTAATGTGGAAGGCGGCGAAGCCCCCTAGCGTGGAGGCCTGGACAAACGACATGGCTGGGTTCATAAAGTTGGAAAGGATTAAGTTTGCCTTAAGGGGGCCTGCGTAGGGGTTCTACAGGCGGTGGCAACCGTTCCTAGACTACCTCGCAGAGCGTTAGAGGAAGGTCGGTCAGCAGCAGCAGCAAACCTTGGGGGGGGGGGGGGGGGGGGACGAGAGATTGTTTGAGGGGACGGACGAGCGGGGGATAACATGGAGGGTGGGGGAAACTGGCACGAACGGGCAAGAGCCAGTGTATAAAGCTCTGTAAATATTTCATCTTACCATGTATATATCTTGCTCAGGGCGATTTTATGTTATTTTGTTACGGGGGACGGGGGGGGGGGGGGGGTTCATTGTTTGTAAGGGGAAAAAATTGTTTTGTTTTGTTAAAAATCTTTAATAAATATATTTTCAAAAAAAAAGTAAATTCCACAGAGGTACTGTACCTTTCCCAAATATGCCAAGTTCAGACCTGCTCTTACCAGGTTGACTTTGCACACTTCAGGAGGCTCACTCCTAGGCTTACACATTCCAACCAGAGTGCAGGCAGCAGATGATTTAAATGGCCAGCTGCCTTTGTAAAACTCGCATATGCAAAACACAAAATTGGGAAATGCCTTGTTCAGGGGTGGGATTTTCCTGCAGTTCCAGAGAGGCTCGCCATCGTGGTGAAAATCTCAGCCTAAAAACCCAAGTAGGACATTACCAAATCATCATTTCTTGGTTTTCTTTTCTGAAAATTTTCCAACTATATTGGTTTTCTATACCGTAGTCCTTGGTGCTTCTCTATAGCTTTTACACAAAAAGAGTAATGGGTGTGTTAGGTGGTTGAATGGTATCCACACTCTTGTTTAATAACAAGAAGCAAGACACCCCTAAGCCTTTATCAATCAATTTTCCTATGAATAAGGTAATAGTAATCCCAACATGATATAGTAATATCTGCGACATTAGTTGCCATTGTTAAATGTACACTTCAAGGATTTAAGGTGCATCACATAGTTGAAACGCAGGTATACTTAATATGAATGATGATTATTGCACCTTAAGACTTGCAGGAGTTTAAAATTTTAAATGATTAATTGACAATGGTGACATCGGAGTTTCTAGTTTACCATTTTAATGTGAATAGAAAACGAAGAAATGATGTGCTGTCAGATTCCTTATTTATAACAATACTCGCAGCTGTGCATGTTCAAATTATAAATTGGAACTAAGGTCAGCGCAATTAACTGTCAGATTGAAATATCCAATTTGATCTCTTGTGATATCAAATCCACAATTTGTGATGAGCTAAACAGGCTGTTTATTTTGTGCCTTTTGCTGAAACGTTACAATAATCTGAAAGCTTTGTTTTTTTAATTCATTTATGGGGTGTGGGCATCTCTGGCTAGGCCAGCATTTATTGCCCATCCCTAGTTGCCCTTCAGAAGGTGGTGGTGAATTGCCTTTTTAAACCACTGCAGTCTCCGGGAAGGGGTAGGTAAACCCACCATGCTGTTAGGGATGGAATTGCAGGATTTTGACCCAGTGACAGTGAAGGAAAGGCAATATATTTCCAAATCAGGGTGGTGAGTGACTTAAAGGGGAACCTCCAGGTGCTGATGTTCCCAGGTATCTTTTGATTTGATTTATTGTCACATGTACCGGAGTACAGTGAAAAGTATTTTTCTGCGGCTGATGGAACGTACGCAGTAGACAAAAAGAATAATCAACAGAGTACATCGACAAACAGTGATTGCTTTCACTGTGAAACAAGGGGCCAAACAAAGCTAATACATGAGCAAGAGCAGCATAGGGCATCGTGAATAGTGTTATTACAGGGAACAGATCAGTCCGAGGCGGAGTCATTGAGGAGTCTTGTAGCTGTGGGGAAGAAGCTGTCCCTATGTCTGGCTGTGCAGGTCTTCAGACTCTGTACCTTCTGGCTGATGGAAGGGTCTGGAAGAAGGCAATGCCTGGGTGGGAGGGGTCTCTGATAATGCTGTCTGCTTTCATGAGGCAGCGGGAGGTGTATACAGAATCCATGTGAGGGTGGTAAGCTTGTGTGATGCGTTAGGCTGAGTTCACCACACTCTGCAGTTTCTTGCGATCTTGGACCGAGCAGTTGCCATACCAGGCTGTGATGCAGCCTGATAGGATGCTCTCTATGGCCCATCTGTAGATGTTTGTGAAAATCAATGCAGACATGCCGAATTTCTTTAGCTTCCGCAGGAAGTAGAGACGTTGTTGGGCTTTCTTGACTGTTGCATCAACGTGAGTGGACCAGGACAGACTGTTCGTGATGGTGACCCCCAGGAACGTAAAGCTACCGACCATCTCCACTTCGGAGCCATTGATGCAGACGGGAGTGTGTGTCGTGCTGCGCTTCCTGAAGTCGATGATCAGTTCCTTGGTCTTTTTGACATTTAGAGAGAGGTTGTTTTCGGTACACCATGCAACCAAGTAATTTATCTCCCTGCTGCTCTTATACTTCTAGAGATAATGGTCATGGGTTTGGAAAGAGTTGCCTCAGGAACCTTGGTGATTTCTTGCAGTGTATCTTGTAGATGGTACACACTGTTATAATGTCCAATGTTTGTGGAAAGGGGAGCAATCAAGTGGGCTGCTCTCTCCTGGATGTTGTCAAGTTTTCTTGAGTGTTGTTGGACCTGCACTCATCTAGGCAAGTGGAGAGTATTTTAAAACTCAAAATCATGAGGTTCAGAATTCGAAGTCGAGTAATTGAACCACTTGTCAAATATTCCGAATATTTTTCTAACTTGGCAATTTATATTCTCCATCTCAAAGCTTGATTATTTGTATTTATGTGACATTAGCTCATCTATTGATTATATTTTCATGTTGCTTCAGAAAAGCCTATCCTGCGTCAGTTCAAACTGTGAAGGAGTGTTAAAATCTCCTTGTTGAAAGATGTTGACCAGTTTTTAATTCAGCTGTTCGGGTCTTTTGAGGCAAGTTGCAAAACTGCATTTCCTAATATCCTGCTCAGACTACTCAATTGACAGTAAAGCACTTGAAACCAAAAGGGTTCAGTGAATAAATCATTCATCGCGCTGGCGCTTGCTTCAAATTATTCATTTCCAGGACCTTTTGGATGATAGGCTTGCAGTCAGCAAGTAACAACTTCCTGATTTACTTCTTGATTCCTTCAACAGCTTATTTCAATCTTGGTAGTGTCCTAAATGTGGGTTCTGGCCCATGACCGAGATTTCTCAGTTTTAAAAGAAAACTAGTGCCTGCTGCCTGTGTTAAGTTATAATTCTATATAGAGATCAGCGTCTCCATTGACAAGTATCTACACAGCACAAAATTTGGATTCAAACTGGCTATCAATGTCCTATTAGCCCATTGCTTTTAATGTACCCAGTGATAAAGTCAGTTCAGTGAAAGATAAATGTTGAACTTAGACTTGCGATAGAGTATGTTACATTTGCGTGCTAGTCTTTGGCTTTCAAACTCTTCTAGTAAGAAAATATGCAAGTATTGTCGATGCTTTTGTGACTATTGGTTGTCATACTGCTAAAGAGTATTTCTGCTTGCCTGTGCAGACAAAAAAGGCGATCCCTGGAGGAACTAGAAACATGCCATGCACAGCGACTTTGAGTATTCTCTGCGTCCAACTTTATTTGTATTTGCTGAGGTCATGAGTAGCCATGTTAAAAACTGAAAATTGTTGCTGCTTTGCTGCAATGGCAAAAGCCTCAGACTTTCCCATTCTAGGAATAAGAATAACAGCAACTTGAATTGAAATAGCATATTTCATGTGACCATGACACTAAGAGTCACCAGCGGAGGGTGGTTTCAGTCTATTGCAGTGGTTTCCTTTCTCGGTTTCACCGCACGCTGAACACCCTATGCAAAGAACACTTCTCTGCTTTCATCAGTGTTGTAGATATCTTAGTATCATGGTGCCCCAGGCAAATCAGAGTTTGGGCTGTTTCGTCGCTTTGAATACAAATGATCCTTGATATTAAATGAAATATTCAGTTAATCTGGTGTAATATCCATACCACTAAAACAAAAATCTTGCAAATATACTTCTTGAACATTTATCTTCTGTTCATTTCTAAAATTAAACAAAAACTTTGCAACCCAACCCTCTGTGTTCAATTTTTTTGTCCAATATTTAAATTGTTGGATGGCCTCATGCCCGGAACTGGACAGTTGGAGTGACTGCTCAGTAATTTTAAAATACTCAATGGGACATTCTGTATTCAAGCTTGTGCGATCAGACCTCCATGCACAATGTAGTGGGTTTTGCCTGCACCTCTGTCAGGCTAGATTTGAGCTAAGAACAAGGAGGAAGTTTGTTTATAAACAAATCAGGAAATAAAAAGCCAGCTTTGGTAAAAGTCACCATGAAGGTGGCAGATCATTGTAAAAATCCAACTTGTTCACTGAGGAAATCTACCGGGCTGGATTCACCACCGGCGAGATGCTCCATTTTGCCGGCAGCCCTGGGGTTTCCCAACGGCGTGGGGCTGCCGCGGTAGGAAACCCCATGGATCAGCTGGCGTAACAGAGCATTCCGCCGGCGGGGTGAAACAGAAGTGTGGCGGGGCGGAGGAACCAGCCCACCATTTTTCTTCAGTATGGCCTAAATACTGCCCCTATTGTGCACACGGTAGCACAGTGGTTAGCAGTGCTGCTTCACAGCGCCAGGGTCCCAGGTTCGATTCCAGGCTTGGGTCACTGTCTGTGCAGAGTCTTCACGTTCTCCCCGTGCCTCCGTGGGTTTCCTCCCACTAGTCCCGAAAGATGTACTGTGAGGTAATTTGGACATTCAGAATTCTCCCTACGAGTACCCGAACAGCTGCCGGGATGTGCGACTGCGGGCTTTTCACAGTAACCTCATTGCAGTGTTAATATAATCCTACTTTTGACAATAAAGATGATTATTATTATTAAATGTAGCACATAACCACCCACTAAAGTCACCTAACATCCTACTTAATTGTATCAGTAAACAGTAAGAAGGTCCACCATCAACTTTTTGAGTAACTAGCGATGGGTGCTATCCTGCTATCATTACCTGCAGTAAAGACTGAATTTAAAAAATAAGGGACGATATTTCAGAAGTCAGTATTAGAGGTCCAAGAAGCACGAGGTGTAATATAGGAGTTTGAGCAAAGAGATTTATATATGCGGATAATGATTTGGAAGGCTAGGTCACAAATAAAAGTCACAGAGACCAAGATGACAGGATTTAGTCTGGGGCTTTATGCTGCAGATCTAATATGATCAACTTAGAGCTTGAGCAAGTTTGAATTTATGAAAGGTGCAGCAGAGCAGGCTGGTGAGGAGAAACGACGTTCGCATTCCGCATGGGTAAGGTAACGGACACAGGTTGTGAAGGTTAAACAGGAATCATTTACAAGAATAACTTCTGCCAATATAATTCAGATTTTTTTCAATGTGGAAAAGAGAAAATCTTTGTAGTTGAGAAACATGCCCAGTAAGCTAGTGAGAAAAACACACTGCATGAAATAGTAGATGTTGCTGAATTATTTTTTTTTCAATTTGAAAATTTGCTAAATTCATTTTTCAAACTGTTAGCCTTTCACAATTTTCATCTTTTGTTATTATTTATGCAAAGCTTCATGGTGCAGCAGTCCATTAAGATGACAGTTTGGAGAGCCCTGCACTAGAGACCTCGATAACTCAATTCTTTTCCACCGGACTTGAAGGGTATATGAGTTATGTTTCCAAGAGAGAAAATTTATTTTGTGATTTGTGATATCATAACATAAAATGACCGAAAAGGATCCTTCATCATTGGAAGGATTGCTAACAGCCTGTCCTGTTTCCAGTTAGGATGAGATTGCGAAAAGTGTAGAGCCAGAAATGTATCATGCTTTTCTGGAGACATTACTTGGATTGGATTTTGTTTATTGTCACGTAGAGCAAGATACAGTGAAAAGTATATTTCTGCGAGCAGCTCAACAGATCATTAAGTCCATGAAAAGAAAAGGAAATAAAAGAAAATACATAATAGGGCAACACAAGGTACACAATGTAACCACATAACCCGGCATTGGATGAGGCATACAGGGGAGTAGTGTTAATGAGGCCAGTCCATAAGAGGGTCATTTAGGAGTCTGGTCACAGCAGAAAAGAATCTGTTTTTGAGTCAGTTCGTGCGTGTTCTCAGACCTTTGTATCTCCTGCCCGATGGAAGAAGTTGGAAGAGTAAGTAAGCCGGATGGGAGGGGTCTTTGATCATGCTGCCCGCTTGATGATTTAGGGCCTTAGCTTGGAAGCCGAGATTTATGATTGTCGTCTAAGCTCTCTCGATTCTTGTAGTGGCGCAGTGCTAAGTTGCAACAGTTTCGCAAGAACATGGAGATGTAGGAGTAGTTGAAATGCATGCCAGAATACACACAAACCTGGTGTCATGACAGCTTGCAAAATTAGAATTACTGATTGACAAAAGTTGAGAGGGGCTGGCAGTCAGGCAGAACAAACTTTGGTGAATCGATCACTAGTGACACAGAGAAACCTTTTCTTCTCCTCTGCTTTGTTGCATATAGCCTCATGTGAACATAGTGCAGAATCTTCATTGTAGAATGCTCAGTGATTCAGTAAGTTTAGTGATTGAACAATTTTATAATTGATCCTACTTTGCTGCTCACCTAGATTCAGGTGAAATATCAATTGGAGGCTTTTAGCATAATGACCTGATTTTTTTTTTTTAAAGAAAGCATGTATGTGCTTGTCTTTGCAACTGTTGAAACTTGTAAACGTGCCTTATTGCTAGTTTCATCAGTATATTGATAGAATGAGAAAATTGTTTATTTTCAGATAAAATATAGCATAAACTGTAATCAGAAAGATGAAGTGCCCAGTAAGTAATATGTATATTTCTTTCTTTTTGACTGTCTACACTGAAAGATTGATGTTAGCTTGAGTGAACGATCTGATTGTACTTTATGTGCCGTTTTTGGAACTGCATCTATATTACCCACCAAATATTTCAGAAATTAGATTTTAAACTTTTTAAGATATGACACAACACCACAGAGAATGCATCATATTAATCATATAAAAAATGGGAAATTTCTCCCATTCTGTCCTGTCAAAACATTCAAATTTGTCATTTCAAAGTTGGAATGTATTAATTTATCTGAGGGTTGCCAATGATGGCACTTATTTGCATTTCAGAAAAGTGTGTGATACAGTGAAGGGAGCAAATTGGAATTCTCTCTCTGAACGCACTGCCTGCCGCTTCTCTACCAAACTTGCCTTTTAAAAATCTGAAAAAAAATTTGGGTCAAATTTTGATTGTGTTTGCCATTTTCTCCTTTCTTGGCTCAGTCTTCATTTCAGATATGCCTGTCTATGACGTGCCTTAGGTTCCCAACCTTTTATATATCTAAAATATTTTGAGCCACACCTTCTATTTTCTCTGTCTTCTTCCTTTGCTGGGAACTTTGTTTTTAATTTCCCGCTGTCATCTCTCCTGTTTTTTTTTTAACCTCTCCCTATCTCTCACTTATAGAATCATGGAATCCCTACAGAGCAGAAGAAGGTCATTCAGCCTATTTTGTCCGCACTGACTCTTCAAAAGAACACCTAACCCAATTCCACTCACTCGCCCAATGCCCGAAACCTAACCTGCACATCCCTGGACACTAAGGGGCAATTTAGCATGGCCAATCCACTTAACCTGCACCTCTTTGGACTGTGGGAGGAAACTCATGCAGACACTGGGAGAACATATAAGCTCCAGACAGTCACCCAAGGTCGGAAGTGAACTCTGGCCCCTAGCACTGTGGGGCAGCAGTGTTAACCACTGTGCCACCATGCCACCCTTTTACCAGGGTTTTTACACCCATTTTGAGTTTCAGCTTTTTGTGCAGACACATGGCACCTTTGTCTTCAGTTCTGAGTCCCGTTGATCATGGGCTTAGCCAACATAAAAATCTAAACCATGCATGTGCGGCTCTTTCCCATCTGACACACTTGTGGGAGACCCAGGATTCAATGGGTCTTGGAGAAACCAACTGCAGAGCTGAAGACTCAGGCTAGTTTTAGTTTAATGACATAAATTTTGTATCATTGTGAATCTTTCTTTGCGGCACAATTGGGGGAAGGGCACCCCAGTGGTTGGGAACCACTGCGTTAGGCTCTGTTTTTAAGTAAAAGTTGCTGTATAAAAGCAGTTTTTTCATGTTTCATTGGGTGGGTCATGAGCAGGATAGTTCATTAAGCTGTTCCTCCCTCTCCCACCTCAGCTGCTCCCATTGTATGGTTCTCATCTCTGCAAGGGATGCCGACAGATATTGTGAAATATTCTGCCATTCACTGCTAAATTTGCCATGACTATCCAGTCCTGCTCTCATTTGCGAAAACTGCTCAATGTCAGGATCATGCTGGGTTGTTGCGATCACCCGTGAAGTCTTTCCTCTGATGTAAGCCATTTTCTCCCTCCACAGCCACCTCCACCCCTGACTCCAAATGTCCAAGAAGCTCCTGGATGTCTTTGTCACCGAGATTGAGAATATCCGAGCAGCTCTCTCTGTCAGATTCCCTTCCATCCCCTAGCCCAAATTTCCTCCAGTGTTCCCTCTCAGTGTATTTCTCTAATTTATTTCCTACCATCATGCCCTCTCTGAACTTAGCCTCTCCTTGAGCCCCATTCCTGCTCTCTTGAATCTATTCTCACTAAACTGGTACTTACCTTCCTAGCCCACATGTAAACTAGCATTGTTAAGGGTTCTCTCTCCTCAGCTTCTGTCTCTCTCTTTGAAATCCTCCCTTGTTATCCCTTTCCTCCAGAAAGCTGCATGTCAGTCCACTGACGTAGCTACAGCCTCATCTCGCTTTTCACTCCAGAGTCTTGATGTGTTGTTGCCTCCCAAGTTTCTGCCTGATTTTCCTGGACCTCTACGTTGGAATCCTTTCAATCAGGTTACCGCACCTGTAGCAAAACTCTCATCAAAGTCAGAAATGTGACTAAGGAAAACTATCCCATCTTGTCCTTCTCGATGTGTATGAAACCATCAATGCAGTTAATCACCCCTTCCTCATTATTGGCTACCGACTAAGCAATGTCTAAGCAGCACGGTAGCATTGTGGATAGCACAATTGCTTCAGAGCTCAAGGGTCCCAGGTTCGATTCTGGCTTGGGTCGCTGTCTGTGCGGCGTCTGAACATCCTCCCCGTGTGTGCGTGGGTTTCCTCCGGGTGCTCCGGTTTCCTCCCACAGTCCAAAGATGTGCAGGATAGGTGGTTTGGCCATGATAAATTGCCCTTAGTGTCCAAAATTACCCTTAGTGTTGGGTGGGGTTACTGGGTTGTGGGGATAGGGTGGAGGTGTGGACCTTGGGTGGGGTGCTCTTTCCAAGAGCCGGTGCAGACTCGATGGGCCGAATGGCCTCCTTCTGCACTGTAAATTCTATGAGTCTCAATTTTAAAATTCTTTCCTTGTTTTCAAGTGCGCGATCCTCCAGCCATGCTGTGCCTGAAAAGCAGTTCAACGCAGCGCAGTGTGGCAGTTGAAAGCCGGGAGATCCCCGCTCCCAAGATCTACCTGGCTCGCAACGCATTACACGCTTCAATGCAATTTTGCAAGACATTGCGATATGAATCGTGCCCACAATGGGCAGGATCACCTTTTAGCAAAACTGCATATTAGAGCGAAGCAGTAAGCCTCACTCTAATGTGTAGATTCCTGAGGTACCTGAGGCTTTGGGATTCAACCCCTCCGCCTCAGAGACCTCAGGCGAATGCCGTTCAGCACGGGTCCCCACAAACAGGGACCAGATGGGACGGCACTCGTGGGGGTCTCCCAGGGAACTAGAAGCCCCCAACTGCATGCCATTTGGACAGGGTGATGCCCTGGCACTGCTGGTGTCAGCCTGGCACCCTGGTAGTGCCACCTGGCCTCTCGCTACCTCTTTTTAAAGTTTTTCCAATTAAGAGGCAATTTAACATGGCCAATCCACCTACACTGTGCATCTTTGGATTGTGGGGGTGAGACTCACACAGACACAGGAGAATGTGCAAACTCCATACGGACAGTGAACCGGGGTCGAACCTGGGTGCTCAGTGTACCTCTATAATTTCCTCCAGCCCTAACCTTTGAGGTATGTTCATTCCTCTAATTCGGGCCCATTGAGCCTCCCTGATTTTAATCAAATCACGAGTGCTGACCGTGCATTCAGGTAACTAAACCCTAAGCTCCCTCCCCAAACCTAACTAAACCCTAAGCTCCCTCCCCAAACCTATCTATTGCGCTCCCTCACTTTCCTCTTAAGACCGTCCTTCAAGCCTACCTCTTTTACCAGGCCTTTGTCCATTTGCCCAAATTCAACCAAATGTAACTCGGGGTTTCATTTTTACATTTTCTCTGAAATATCTTGAAATGTTTCATTACATTAGTGGCATTATAGAAATCCAAGTTAGTGGTATTTAGATCCCAGGAGTGATCATGATTGCATAGATTAGCATTGTCCTGGCCTCATATAAGACTATTGTGAACAGTTCTGTCTGCCATATTGCAGTAGGAACATTTGCCTTTCAAAGGACAGTGGGGGCAGTGAATGGTGCGCACCCAAGCTACAAGAAGCCATCAAGGAACTGGGAATGTTTATATAGGGGCAAGGGTTAGGTAGTGACAGGAATATCAAGTTCAACTCTAATAATGTTTGTTTACAGTAACAATGCACAAGAATGGCAGACAACTTCAGTAACAATCTCTCAAACTCAAGTTCTGAAGAGGACAATTGAAGAGATTTCATTACTTTACAGGGGAGACAGTGGCATCATGGTATTGTCACTATGCTAGTAATCCGGAGGCCGGGGTTAATGCCCTGCGGATATGGGTTCAAATCCCATCAAGGCAGCTGGTGGAATTTTTTATAAAATATTTTTTTATTCTCCTTTTTCACATTTGCTCCCAAATTTACACCCAACAATAAACAATAACCAGTAACGAATGTAATTTCAATCTCCATATCAATAACAACAATCCCATCCTCCCACCAAACCCCAGACATTGGCCCGCATGTTAACATAAACAAATGACAAAAAGGAATCAGGAATCACCCATAGTCACCATTAACACTTTACAGCCCCCTCCCCCCAACCCTCCCAGCCCCCAACCCCCCTAATGTTCGATGTGATCCAATTCTCAAAAGTGCATAATGAATAACGCCCATGAATTGTAGAACCCCTCCATCCTTCCCCTCAGTTCAAATTTGACCTTTTCAAGCATTAAGAATTCCAGCAGGTCCCCCCGCCACGCCAAGGCACAGGGTGGAGAGGTTGATTTCCACCCTAACAGGATACGCCTTCGGGCGATCAATGAGGCGAAGGCTACAACATCTGCCTCCGCACCCGTTTCCAAGCCTGGCTGGTCCGACACCCCGAATATGGCTTCCCGATGGTTTCACGTGCACCACTTTAGAGATTACCCTAAACACCTCCTTCCAGTAATCCTCTAGCTTTGAACAGGACCAAAACATATGAATGTGGTTTGCGGGACCTCCCCCGCAATGCTCATACACATCTTCTACTCCCTCAAAGAGCTGACTCATCCTCGCCCTTGTAAGGTGCGCTCTGTACACCACCTTCAGCTGTATCAGCCCCAACCTCGCACACGAGATAGAGGCGTTCACCCTCTGGAGCACCTCACACCAGAACCCCTCCTCCATACCCTCTCCCAACTCTTCCTTCCACTTTGCCTTGATCCCTTCTAGTGGCACCTTCTCCTCCAAAATATCCCCGGAAACCGCCGATACTACCCCATTCTCCAGACCCCTGTCGTCAGCACCTCCTCCAGCAATGTGGAAGCCAGCTCTACTGGGAAGCTCTGTATCTCCTTACTGGCAAAGTCTCGAACCTGCATGTATCTAAATATTTCCCCCTGCTCCAGCCCATACTTCGCTCCCAGCTCCTTCAATCCCGCTAAACGACCCCCAAGAAATAAATCTATTAGTGTTCCAATTCCTTTCTCCTCCCATCTCCAAAAAATTCCATCCCACTTCCCTGGCTCAAATCTATGGTTCCCCCGAATCGGGCAGCTGGTGCAATTTCACTTAAATTCATAAAGAAGCTGGAATTGAAAGCAAGTCTCAGAAACTATCATTGATTGTTGTAAAAAAAAAACATCTTTTAGAGAAGGATATCTTGGTCTGGCCGACATGTGACATCCACAGCAATGTGGTTAAATCTCAACTGCCCTAACAAGCCACTCAGTTCAAAGGCATTCAGGGATGGGCAACAAATAGTGACCTTGCCAGCAACACCCACATCCCATGAAAGAATTAATTTAAAAAACACAGCAAAGTAAATGTGCAGATTGAGCTGTTTGAAAAGGCAAATCATCTGAGTGTATTGCATGGAGGACTGTCCATCATGGGAAGCAATTACACACTACAAGAAAGTTTTTCCACTTCTGAGATCAATCTGATAAATTACTGTTGGATTTGATTTTCCTGTGTAATCTTCTGTAAAGTGTGCAACTTTGATCATTGGTATTACATATTCAGCATGAGAAAATTAATTGGTTACAGGTTAAATGCTACCACAAGAAGTACCGTTCTGCAACGAGAGATGTTATATTCCGGCTTCAGTTTCACACAGGTTCTATCCAAGGTTTTGGGTTTGTGTTCGGAAAGGAGGACCTGGACAATGCAAATAAAGGTACGCTGTTGAAACCCATATGCTACCATGAATTGTGTCTCTGAGTTAAATGTAGACTAAAAGTTAAACCGTACTTAACTATAAGTTTTCATTCTGAACAGTCTGTGATAACTTTGCTACAGTGAAAAGAATTGGAGGGCCTGCTTCCCTTTGCTTCTTTTTTCACACCTCCCGTTAATAATAATAATCTTTATTGTCACAAGTAGGCTTACATTTACACTGCAATGAACTTACTGTGAAAATCCCTAGTCACCACATTCCGGCGCCTGTTTGGGGTACACAGAGGGAGAATTCCGAATGTCCAAATTACCTAACAGCTCGTCTTTCGGGACTTGTGGGAGAAAACCGGAGCACCCGGAGGAAACCCAGGGAGAAAGTGCAGACTCCGCACAGACAGTGACCAAGTCGGGAATCAAACTTGGGACCCTGGAGCTTTGAAGCAACAGTGCTAGCCACTGCGCTAATCCATTACAGAGCAAACTGACAGGGACCTGCTGTGTCACCAATCATGATTCTTTTGCAATTCTGTTTGAGATTGTGATTCAAACACATAACCCTACTAAAACAAGCATGCAAACAAATTGTGAGTGTTTATTGCTTCCTGTCTCTCAGCACAATGAATGGTGCATAATATTGAGAGACGTGGGAAGTTAGAAAAATTTACAAATGCCATGTATTTGTGCAATTTATGTATTGATCCAAAAATGTCCACTTGTGTGCTGCAATTTTTTTTGGTTTTTAAAATCAGTGCGAATCAGAGAAAAATCAGTCATTCCAAAGCACTTCCAGCATTACGAAAGGGCTTCAGTTAATTTGGAGCAATGGTCAGTATTCACTTAAAAAGGAGGATTTTCCCCTTGCATGCTTACTCTTACCAAAACATCACAGAACAGCAACTGGCAATTATATTGTCCCTTTAACCTAGTCTCAAAGATGTTTCTTGCATTCAATTTATTCTTTGGATTATACACAAATCTAGAGTCTTTTTGTAATGGTCGCCAATTAGGCTAAAAAATCTCCACAAAAGTTCCTCTAAATCGAAATAATTGAAATTTCTGGTTCTGTAGCAGTTATTTAATTCTACAATTTTATTCTAGATGACAGATTTCCTGAATATGGGAAGATTGAGCTGGTATTCTCAGCCAGTCCAGAGAAAATCCAAGGTATGTGCAATGAAATGAAATGAAACGAAAATCGCTTATTGTCACTTTCCGGCGCCTGTTCGGGAAGGCTGGTACGGGAATTGAACCCACGCTGCTGGCCTTGTTCTGCTCTACAAGCCAGCTGTTTAGCCCACTGTGCTAAACTAGCCCCTATCTCCTCAGCACTGTTCATTTAGGAATAGATTTTAAGGTTGTATTCAGAAAGGTGAAATAAGAGATGGGAATCAAGGAATTTATTTTCAACATTGTTAGTGATAGATTATTTAGTGAAGGATTATCATCTATTAAGAGGACGATTTTCATAAAATAATGGGGTCAGTAATGTGAACTATACCCAAGTCTGTTCTGGGATGCTAATTAGTCTGTAATGATCACAGTAAACAGTTGATATTTGCGTATTAATACTGCCTCTATATCAGTTTTTTTCCCCTACAACTAGATAAAGCAGTGCTTAATTTTAATGCTGTCTGTGTTGTGACCACAAATGAATCCAATAAATTATTCACCAGAGACAAAAATGCTTTGCTGAGGTTGTCAAATATTCACAGCAATCAAAACACTTGCCTCATTTGTCACACTTTTGAACAAAGACTTCTTCAAATCTTTTTTCCTTCTATGCTTTTACATTTCCAGAAGGCCTTTGACAAGGTGCCGCATAGGAGACTGTTAAATAAGTTCAGAGCCCTTGGTGTTAAGGGTAACATCCTGACATGGATAGAGGATTGGCTGACTGGCAGAAGGCAGAGAGTGGGGATAAACAGGTCTTTTTCAGGATGGCAGCCGGTGACTAGTGCTGTGCCTCAGGGGTCGGTGCTGGGACCACAACTTTTCACAATATACATTAATGATCTGGAGGAAGGAACTGAAGGCACTGTTACTAGGTTTTCAGATGATACAAAGATCTGTAGAGGGGCAGGTAGAATTGAGGAAGCTGGCAGGCTGCAGAAGGACTTGGACAGGCTAGGAGAGTGGGCAAAGAAGTGGCAAATGAAATACAATGTGGAAAAGTGTGAGGTTATGCACTTTGGAAGAAGAAATGGAAGCATAGACTATTTTCTAAATGGGAAGATGCTTAGGAAATCAGAAGCACAAAGGGACTTGGGTGTCCTTGTTCACGATTCTCTCAAGGTTAACGCGCAGGTTCAGTCGGCAGTTAGGAAGGCAACTGCAATGTTAGCATTCATGTCGAGAGGGCTAGAATACAAGACCAGGGAAAAATATCAGTCATGGTTCAATGGTGGAACCGATTCGATGGGCCGAGTGGCCTAATTCTGCTCCTATGTCTTATGCTTTTCTAATCTGTTGATAGTTTTGAAGAACAGCTGGCCCTGATATTTAATCAGAGTGCAGCTGGGGACTGTGGGGACAGTCCATGACAGTTAATGGGGTTAAAGCCTGTGATTAGGAGCAGCTCCGGCACTCGGAGAGAGGAGGACAGATGGAAGAGGTCTTGCAGCAGTTGGAAACGACGCCCAGATCAAGGGAGGCCTTAGGATACTTTGAAAGGCCTGGGGAACAAAAGAAAAAAACATCAAATTACATTGTAAATTTTATCTGTTTGAGCCCCTTCTGACCCAGAATCTAGCTCTGTCAATGTATTCCTAATGAAAACTGACAATGCCACTCTCTTTCCCCCCCCCCCCCACCCCTCTCCCCTGCAGCAGCCGCCTCCGCTTCTTCTGATGTGATTTATCGGGTGGCTTCCTCGAACACGGCAGAGGCCATTAATAGTCAGTTTTAGGCATACATAATGAGGCTTGGCAAGAGCCTAGACATCTATTAGAATAACAGAACACCTGCTCCCCAAAGGAAACATTGTTTGATTGACAGCCCAGACTCTGATCTCTGCGGTCAATTTCACACTTTTCAATGACAGATGTCGAGTGGTTTCAAGTGTTTGTGGTTTGTAATGTTTGTAACTTCAGATGGCCTGGATGATTGATACTTTTATTAGTTACTATTCAGAAGTTTTGTGGGAGTTTTGAAAAAGTTATTTTTGACCACACACCATTCTGACTTAGAACTATATTGCTATAACTTCACTGTCACTGGGTCAAAATCCTGGTGCTCCCTTCCTAACAGCACTGTGGGTGGATCTACTACAGATGGACTGCAGCAGTTCAGGAAGGCAACTCATCACCATTTTCTTGTGAGTAGTTAGAGATGGGCAACAAATACTGGCCTAGCCAGCAGTCTCACATTCTGTAAAAATAATATGAAAAGAGATAGCAAAGGCTAACATAAAGGATGTATTACCATAAAGTTTATCATCACAATTTACAACTTGCTGTCAACATTGACTTCATTATTCTACCTGATATTTAACTCTCAACCAGTACCTAACAACTGATTATCTGGTCATTATCACACTACTGTTTGTGCTTGCTGTGTGTCAATTGGCTGTGATGCTTCCTACATTGCGACAGTGACCACACTTTTGTGGCTGTCAAAGACGTTCGGACATCCAGAAGTTGTGAAAAATGCTATATAACTGCAAATCTTCCTCTGATTGAGGTTTGCTGATTCTTGGCAGTCTCCAGCAGAAACAAAGAGAATGTTTGTTAGAAGTCGCCCTGCCTTCTTACTTCATACATCTGTTTAAGGACTATATCTGGAGGTCATATGTTGCACTATCTGGGCGGGGGAAGCAACAATTATTTGTTATGGGCCAGGGTTTAGAAAACTCCACAGTATATCATGGAGTTCACCTGATCTACAACTGTTAATTTTGATTACGGGGAGCACAAGGGCCTACCTTTCAGGTGTTATTCAACAGAGACCTTAAGCACTTTTAATCAATAACAAAGATTATTCTACAAATTTAGTTAACATTTTTATAAACACACACAGTAAGCATTTTTATCAATAACAAACATAAATACCCCACACAGCTATCGTAACCTATGTATAACCCTTAATAAATTCCCCCTTTAAGCTGTTCCAATTTAGTAACAAGATCCCATAAACCAGAAACCCCTTTTCAAAGGTGTGGCCCAGCACACAGCACTCAAGACCTGGTATGGATGCTCTTGTTTCCTTTTCAAAACATCAGGTTTGAATTCCTTCCAGAAAGCAGTTATTTATTTTCAAGTTATCACATAATCTGGAAACAGCTTTTAAAATGCAGAGAGACTCCAAGGTACTTGTCTGTCTGAATACAGCAGCCAAATGTGAAAATGAAAGCAAAAAACTCAGATTCACACACCTCCCAGCTCACCAATGAAAGTAATACCCAGAGCCACAGCCCAGCTCCACCCACACAATTACATCACTGAAGCCATGTGATAAGACAAAACATTTCTTAAAGGGACACTCCCATGACATATTGGCCAAGTTGGTAGTAGGTCTCAGCTTTGTGGATCCTTTGACTTTCTTCTTGACCCTTCCCTTCAATATTCACTGATCCAAATCGTCCATCATAATGTTTTTAATGTTAAATGGTTTGAGTTACTCTGATTTGTTGTGCTTGCTTTGCCCTGTGAGCAGAGCATTGCAAATACATTTGAAGTCTGAAAAGCACGTAGAGTGACTGATATTCAAGTGTCTACCGTGCAACTAAAGTTTGTGTGAGTAAATGTTAAAAACTTGCCTTGTAACAATTGTAATATTGAGTGGAAATTGATCTTGTCACATCTCTGCCTGTTCTGCAGTCAAATGCTATCTTATCATCTGTTTCCTTATTGTTGGCCACGGCAGTAATTAATTGTGTAACCACCGCCCAAGCGATGACTGCCCTGGTAAGAAGTAGCCTTGGGGACCAAAACAAGACAATTCTTCTTCCATTCAAATATCATCAACAGAGCATGTGGAATGAGAAGATTTGTGATATTTCCCAGTCATCTTCCATTTTCTCCAGTAAAACCTTCTGGCAAGCAATGTGTAGGAATGAAACCTTTTAAAATAGTAAGGGAAACCCTTTCAAAACTGAGGGTGTTGTGAATTTTGTGACCCCTCCTACTGGAATCTCAGCCTGGGCTGGTAGCTCACTGTAACTTAGACAGAGGTGAAGTCAGGATGTGCAAAGCTTATGTTATTGAATTAGTAGAAGATAAGCAAGAAAGATTTAAGGACATTAGTTTGCATCCTCTCAGTATAACATGTATGTAGAAAGGAAAATTAAAAAGGGTGAGTAAAAACGGTCATGTAAATCAAAACTAAGAGCTCACTCTCAATGTGAAGTTTTACTGTGCAAACTAAGGTATAAGTTGTCATTTTCCTTTTTCCGTCTCCGTCCAATGTTTGCTTTTATATTGATGTCTTGATTTGTGAAAAACACTTCAAACTGATGGAATTTGGAGCCAACAATACTCTTGAGAGTTTTCTGATATCCACCAGTAACCTTTTATTATTTTCAAAACTGTCTCAAATGAGAAAGTTATATTTATATATGTTGAACATAATTAGAGATTTCATTTAGAAATTGTATATTTTGAATTTTCTGGTCTTACTGGATAACTGTGATGCAGACCACAACTATGGGTGTGTGCTGACTCTTGTGGGATCCTGGATTAAATACATCATTAATCCAAGCTCTGAAACTTCCTTTTTGAGCTTTCCTTTCAAACAGTTTATTTTTAATTCTCCAACAGCTGCAACTATCTTTTTGTTAGTATCTCACAATGAGTTTAAGTTGCACCTTCTTGCATGTTGAAAACAATCCATGGTATCTATCAGTTGGAGTAAGCCGGGTGCTGTCAAGAATGCATTTACGCCAATGAATAGTTTGCATGGAATTGTAAATGTCATGCTAAATATATTCTCCTTTTATAGGTTCCGAGCATCTCCAGAATGATCATGGTGTAACTGTGGATTATAACACTGCTGATCCATTAATCCGATGGGACTCATATGAGACCCTCACTGCTGATGGGGAAGGTAAGGCAGGCTTATTGCATTAAATTTAACTGATCTAAAAATTTTGTTTAACGGCTGTCCCCCTCGTTAATGGAGGCGTGTTAATGGAATGGAATAGTATTCATTTTGGGTATACGGTGTCGCAGCATGTTCTCCTAAGTCAATTATGGAGGGGAAAGTGAGATTCAGCTATTGAGTTGGATGATCAGCCGTGATCAAACTGAATGGCAGAGCAGGCTCGAAGGGCTGAATGGCCTCCTCCTGCTCCTATTTTCTGTTTCTGTGACATGGTTGGATGTAGAAACAAGTTTCTGACTTTTTAGGACAGTAATAATTCTCAATGCTAGCCTCTCCGCAACTACTGCAGCTCTCTGTTCTAATTCCATTTCTTAAACCAGCAATAATAAGAGTGAAATTGCTAATTTAGTACTGTCAACCAATGTCCACTGGAAACTGGATTGAAAATTCCCAACCCCGCTTTCTGTGAAATCCTTAAAGAGGAGACTTTCATCTCGTCTGACTTTATTGAGGTGAAAGATCAGTGCCTGATATACTGCCCCCTCAATGCTGGCGAAAATATCTGACCTCCTTGCAGGTAAAACTGTAGAATTGCTCAGGTGAAACAATTATCCACACCTTCCTCCTGGATAGTATGAACTACAGCCAGCATTTTCCAGCCCCTTTGGGGATGGTCTGGAAGGTGGGGGGAGAATGTGGCATAAGTTGGTGTGAGTAGGGCACTACAAAGGCCTGCTGGATGTATATTTTACCACCAGTGGCAGACAGCAATTCAAGTGTGTCATGAGAATGTCGCTTTAAGAAATGTTTGACTGCTCATGTTATTGCAGTGATGTCAGTGTGTGGGTGGAGCTGAGCTCTGGTTCTGCTTTTTAGTTTCATTTTGAGAAAAGCTTGGGTGTGTCTGTCTTTTTGGTTTCATTTTTCAGTCTGTTGCAGCTGAAGTCAGCCAAAGCAGCTGTACTGTTGATCTCTCTGCCATGAAGGACGATCTCTTGATCATTTGGTGAATTCAGAAATTTAAATGTTTTCAGTATTGAGTGTAAACCCTGATGTGCTTCTGTTTAATGGTTGTTAAGTCTTTTGGATGTTAAAAAGTCAGCTTAAAGGATTGCTTAGTGTTGTATTCTTTGGGGGTTATCTTTGAAATAATGGTTGCTAAGATATTCACTGTTTGTTTTAAAAAGGTTAACTTGAGTTCATAGAATAAACATTGTTTTGTTTTAAAAAATACTTTTCCATTTCTGCTGTACCACACCTCTAGAGTGGGCCGTGTGCTCCCCATACCACAATCTATTAAAAGTTGTGGGGCAGGTGAACTCCATGATACACTTTGGGGTTCTCTAAACCCTGGCCCATAACAAGTGTGAACTGAGCACATTTTCGGTAAAATGGCAATTGATAGCTAGTTACGGTAATTAAACATCTAATGAAATTATATTTTAGGGCTCCATTTGAATGTTATGGGAGGTGCATGGAATCCACAGGGCTTCAGTGCTCCAACAGATATTTAACAAGTAGCAGCTGAGGTAAATGCTGCAAACGGCAACCTGTGTGCTTTCTGGGAAGGCCTCAACTGTATGGCTACAGCCATTGTATTGAGGCAGGGGAACGCTTTCAGGCGTCTGGGGTCAGGTCTCCATAATGCCTATCTGGCAGTTGGCATAAGGGTGCATTGTGAGGGGGTGGGGTATTAAGAGAACAGGCAGAGTGACCTTTCAGGTCGGTAGTCTCCAACTGCCATGGGCCTCATCCACCCAGGAGGCGAGCTCCCCAGTGAGGAGAAACTCAATGGGAGGGAGACAAGGGCACATGATACAGACAGCAGCAATGCTTGGCCATCTGCCGCAACAACCTTGGGATGGGAAAGTGGCTGAACATAATAGAGGAGCCTACAAGAGGGAACCAATGCAGAGCAAAGATATCCTGCAGCAAGGGTTTACAGACAGAGCATAAGCTACCCCAAGAATTCAGGGAAGCAGTACCACCAGTGGCCTTAGTTAACGGGCAGGAATTCCATTCCGTAATCTGCGACTGGTCTACCATCATCCCCAATGGATTCTGAAGGTGTGTGCATGCTTCTCAGAAGGCAGCCACACCGCCTACCGAGGTATTCCCAGGTCCCTGAGCTTTTCAATTCCCACTGCCCCGCCACACACCTCCCTCCCTATCTCACTTTATACACCTTCACAGATTTAATCTTTTTTCAAAAATATATTTATTAAAGTTTTTTAACACAATTTTTCTCCCTTACAAACAATAACCCCCCCCCCGTAACAAAAATAAACGAGAAATCGCGCAGAGCAAGATATATACAAGGCAAAATTATATATTTACACAGCTTTGTACACTGGCCCTCACCCGTACGTGCCAGTTTCCCCAACTCTTCATGTTATCTCTTGCTCATCCACCCTCCCAGGCAGTCGTCGTCGTCGTCCCCCCCTTCCCTCCCAGGACGTCCCCTCCACCCACCCCCCCCCCCCCCCCCCCAAGGTTGCTGCTGCTGCTGACCGACCTTCCTCTAGCGCTCCGCGAGATAGTCTAGGAACGGTTGCCACTGCCTGTATAACCCCTGCGCAGACCCTCTCAAGGCGAACTTAATCCTCTCCAACTTTATGAACCCAGCCATATCATTTCTCCAGGCTGGGGGGCTTCGCCTCATTCCACATTAGCAAGATCCTTCGCCGGGCTACTAGGGACGCAAAGGCCAGAATGCCGGCCTCTTTCGCCTCCTGCACTCCCGGTTCGCCCATTACTCCAAATATTGCTAACCCCCAGCTTGGCTTGACCCGGACTTTCACCACCTGAGATATTGCTCCCGCCACTCCTCTCCAGAACCCCTCCAGTGCCGGGCATGACCAAAACATATGGACATGGTTCGCCGGGCTCCGTGAGCACCTTCCACATCTGTCCTCTACCCCGAAGAACCTACTCAACCTCGCCCCCGTCAAGTGCCCTCTGTGGACCACCTTAAATTGTATCAGGCTGAGTCTGGCACATGAGGAGGCGGAATTAACCCTACCTAGGGCATCAGCCGTTAGACCTTCCTCGATCTCCTCCCCCAGCTCCTCCTCACATTTACCCTTCAACTCTTCTACCAGCGCTTCCCCCTCTTCTTTCAACTCCTGGTGTATTTCCGACACCTTGCCCTCCCCAACCCATACACGCGAGATCACCCTATCTTGAACTTCTTGTGCCGGGAGCAACGGGAATTCCCTCACCTGTCGCCTCACAAAAGCCCTCACCTGCATATATCTAAAGGCATTTCCCGGGGGTAACTCAAACTTCTCCTCCAGTGCCCCTAGGCTCGCAAACGTCCCGTCGATGAACATGTCCCCCATTCTTCCAATCCCCGCCCGATGCCAGCTCTGGAACCCCCCCGTCCATCTTCCCCGGGACAAACCGGTGGTTACCCCTGATCGGGGACCACACCGATGCTCCCATTGCACCCCGGTGCCGTTTCTACTGGCCCCAGATGCTTAGCGTTGCCACCACCACCGGGCTCGTGGTATACTTTGTCGGCGAGAGTGGCAGCGGTGCCATCACCAACGCCCCCAGGCTCGTTCCTTTACAGGAGGCCATCTCCATCCTCTTCCATGCCGCCCCCTCTCCCTCCATAACCCACTTGCGGATCATCGCCACATTTGCTGCCCAGTAGTAGCTCCCCAGGTTTGGCAGCGCCAACCCTCCTCGGTCCCTACTGCGTTCCAGGAACCCTCTCCTTACTCTCGGGGTCTTATTTGCCCACACAAACCCCATAATACTCCTGCCTACTCTCTTAAAAAAGGCCTTTGTGATCACGATGGGAAGGCACTGAAACACAAACAGAAATCTTGGAAGGACCACCATTTTGACCGACTGCACGCTACCCGCCAGCGAGAGCGGTAACATGTCCCATCTTTTGAAATCCTCCTCCATTTGCTCCACCAACCTCATCAGATTCAGTTTATGTAGGGTCCCCCAACTCCTGGCTATCTGGATCCCCAGATACTGAAAGCTCCCCTCTGCCCTCCTCAGCGGTAGGTCCCCTATCCCTCTTTCTTGGTCCCCCACCTGTAATACAAAGAGCTCACTCTTCCCTACATTGAGCTTATAGCCTGAAAACTCCCCAAACTCCCTTAGAGTCTGCATGACCTCCACCATCCCCTCCATTGGATCCGCCACGTACAGCAACAGGTCAACCGCATATACCGACACCCGATGCTCTTCTCCCCCTCGGACCACCCCCCTCCATTTGTTAGATTCCCTCAATGACATGGCCAATGGTTCGATCGCCAATGCGAACAACAGGGGAGACAGGGGGCACCCCTGCCTCGTCCCTCGGTACAGTCGAAAGTACTCCGACCTCCGCCGGTTCGTCACTACACTCGCCATCGGGGCTCTGTAAAGGAGCTTAACCCAATTGATAAACCCTACCCCAAACCTACGCAGCACCTCCCAGAGGTACTCCCACTCTACTCGGTCAAAGGCCTTCTCCGCGCCCACAGCTGCCACTATCTCCGCCTCTCCCTCCGATGGCATCATTATCACATTTAAGAGCCACCGCACATTGGTGTTTAGTTGCCTGCCCTTTACAAATCCCGTCTGGTCCTCGTGGATTACCCCCGGGACACAGTCCTCGATCCTCGTGGCCAGCACTTTTGCCAGCAACTTTGCATCCACATTGAGGAGCGAGATCGGCCTGTACGATCCACATTGCAGTGGGTCCTTGTCCCGCTTTAGGATCAAAGAAATTGTCGCTTCCGACATTGTCGGAGGCAGGGTCCCCTCCTCTCTTGCCTCATTAAAGGTCCTCACCAGTAGCGGGGCCAACAGGTCTGCGTACTTCCTGTAGAACTCCACCGGGAATCTGTCAGCATGTTCCCCAAACCCTTGCTCAGCTCCTCCAACCCAATTGGTGCCCCCAAACCAGCCATCTTTTGCTCCTCCACCCTCAGGAATCTCAGCTGATCTAGGAATCGTCTCATCCCCTCTTCCCCCGCTGGGGGCTGGGATCTGTACAGCTCTTCATAAAAGGCCTTGAATACCTCGTTTATTTTCGTCGCACTCCGAACCGTGGCTCCCCTTCCATCTTTGACTCCCCCTATTTCCCTCGCTGCCATCCTCTTACGGAGCTGGTGTGCCAGCATCCGACTAGCCTTTTCCCCATACTCGTAGGTCGCCCCTGCGCTTTCTTCCACTCTGCCTCCGCCTTCCCTGTGGTCAACAGGTCAAACTCCGTCTGGAGCCGTCGTCTTTCCCCAAGTAATCTTTTCTCCGGGGCCTCTGCGTATCTCCTGTCCACTCTCAAAATCTCCCCCACTAACCTCTCCCTTTCCATACCCTCTGTCTTCTCCCTATGACCCCTAATGGAAATTAGCTCGCCCCTGATCACCGCCTTCAACGCCTCCCATACCACCCCCACCCGCACCTCCCCGTTGTCATTGGCCTCCAAGTACCTTTCGATACACCCCCTCACCTTCCCACACACCACCTCGTCCGCCAGCAGTCCCACATCCAGCCGCCACAACGGGCGTTGGTCCCTCTCCTCTCCCAGCTCCAGTTCCACCCAGTGCGGGGCATGGTCCGAAACGGCTATAGCCGAATACTCCGTCCCCTCCACCCTCGGGATGAGCGCCCTACCCAGAACAAAGAAATCTATCCGGGAGTAGGCTTTGTGTACATGGGAGAAGAAAGAAAGTTCCCTGGCCTGCGGCCTTGCAAACTGCCATGGGTCCACTCCCCCCATCTGATCCATAAACCCCCTAAGTACCTTGGGCGCCGCCGGCCTCTTTCCAGTCCTTGATTTGGAGCGGTCCAGTGCTGGATCCAACACTGTATTGAAGTCCCCTCCCATTATCAGGCCTCCTATCTCCAGGTCCGGAATGCGGCCCAACATGCGCTTCATGAATCCTGCATCATCCCAGTTCGGGGCGTATACATTTACCAACACCACCCACGTCCCTTGCAGCCTACCGCTCACCATTACATATCGCCCTCCATTGTCCGCTACAATAGTCTTGGCCTCGAATGACACGCGCTTTCCCACCAATATTGCCACCCCTCTATTCTTCGCGTCCAGTCCCGAGTGGAATACCTGTCCTTCCCATCCCTTTCTTAGCCTGACCTGGTCCGCCACCTTCAGGTGTGTCTCTTGGAGCATGGCCACGTCCGCCTTCAGTCCCTTTAAGTGCGCGAACACTCGAGCCCTCTTCACCGGCCCATTCAGGCCCCTCACATTCCACGTTATCAGCCGGATTGTAGGGGCTCTCACCCCCCCCCCCCTCCCACGCCCCACTGACTAGCCATCTCCTTTTCTGGGCCAGTCCCGTGTCCACACCTCCCTCACCCTCCGGTCCCCCAGAGGGGGGGACCCCCGTCCCGACCACCTCCTCTGTGTCCCATTTCCTTTTGGCCAGTGCAGCAGCAGCAACCCTTCTCCCCCCCCCCCCCTCCCCTCCCCTCCCGCTAGACCCCGTCTAGCTTTTCTGCTCCCCCCATGTCACTCCTGTAAGTCAGCTGACGCCTGCTGACCCCGGCTTCCCCCGTCGTCCCATTGACCTCCCCGCTTGGGAGTCTCCCAATCCATATGCATTCCTTCGTTCCCCTTCCCGCCTTTCTAAAGCCCGCTCCGCCCCCTCTGGCGCAGCTCCTGTCGTGGCCTTGTCTCTCTCCCCCAGCCCATGTAACATTTCCTGCGCGTGATTGACCCCCTATATACAACAACCATCACACATCAAACCCCAAAACATCCCCCCCACCCTCACAAACCCTCAGTTAGAGTCCAACTTTTCGGCTTGTACAAAGGTCCACGCCTCTTCAGGCGTTTTGAAGTAATAGTGTTGGCCCTTGTATGTGACCCACAGTCGTGCTGGCTGCAGCATTCCGAATTTCACTTCTTTCCGGTACAACGCCGCTTTGGCCCGGTTGAAACCCGCTCTCCGCTTTGCAACCTCCGTGCTCCAGTCCGGGTATATTCGGATCTCTGCATTGTCCCAGTTACTGCTCCGCTCCTTCTTGGCCCATCTCAGGACCCACTCTCTCTCCGTGAACCGGTGGAACCTCACCACCATCGCCCTTGGCGGCTCATTTGCCTGGGGCTTCTTCGCCAGCATCCGATGTGCCCCGTCCAACTCCAGCGGCCTCGAAGGGGCCTTCGTGCCCATCATCGCCTCGAGCATCGTGCTCGCGTATGCCCCGGCATCAGCCCCCTCCACTCCCTCAGGGAGACCCAGGATTCACAGATTCTTTCTCCTCGACCTGTTCTCCAGGTCTTCGAGTCTTCCCGCCCACCTCTTGTGTAGCGCCTCGTTCTGCTCCACTCTCACCGCCAGGCCCACGAGCTCGTCCTCGTTCTGACTGACTCTTTTCTGTACCTCCTGGATCTTAGCTTCATGGGCCTTCTGGGTGATCCCGAGTCCTTCAATTGCCGAAAGCATAGGCGCCAACATCTCCTCGCGTTGCTCCTCGAAGCAGTGCTTGATGAATTCCTGCAGCTCCCCTTTGTCCCTGGCCGCCGCCATTTTGTTTTCTTTCCCTCGCTTCTCCCGTTGCTCCAGTGCTGCTCCTTTGGCCGTTACACTTCTGGTCCGTTTCATAGAAGTTGGAGGGGGACCTCTCTCTTCCCTTCCCCACGGGCTGCGTCAAAAAAAAAAAAAAAAGTTCAGTTGGGGCTCCTCTAACGAGACCGAAAGTCCGTGGTAGCTGGAGCTGCCGAATCGTGCGGCTTAGCTCCGCATAGCCGCAACCGGAAGTCGAGAGGGAATCCTTTTGGCAGTGTTTGCTTCACCAGTCTGCCCCAAAAAGTCTATGGAAACTCCTGAAAAAGGTCTGAGAGTCCGTTCCAGACGGGAGCTGCCGAATGCGCGACCTCCTACTCCATGGCCGCCACCGGAAGCCTCGTCCCTGCTTCTTCAATGGCCTTGATAGATCTTTTCACAGTTGTTCCCTCTGCTGCTAGAATTCACCTTTGATAGAGTCAAGTCAGATTGCAGCTTTAAGCTTGCCCTTCCCCCGCCTGCATGCTGGAAGAGGCCTTTGTCTATTCCTGCAGCTCAAGCCAAATCTTTTACTGTTTCTGCCGGGTCTGGTAACCAAAAGACATAACATTTCTGGGGGACACTGTCAGGGGAATGCTGCAGTCTTCTTCCCACACCGGGAAATGTCAAACAAATGCCGTGGGGACCCTGTAAAAGAGCCCAAAAGTCCGTTCCAAGCGGGAGCTACCGAATATGCGACCTAGCTCTGCATAGCCGCACCCGGAAGTCCACAGTTTTAATCTTGGCAACAAGGGATACCCACTAAAGAGATGGCTGTTAACAGTGAGGATCATTGTCTGAACCATTGTCTGACCCATCTCTCACACCTCTGCTCTCACCCCTTCCACTCCCTCCTCTAACCAGGATAGGGTCCCCTTCATCCTCACATGTTACCCCACCAGCCTCCACATGCAAAGGATCATCCTCCACCAGTTCGGCCAACTCCAGCATGATGCCACCACCAAACACATCTTCTCCTCGCTTCCCCTGCCAGCATTCCACAGGGATCGTTCCCTCCAAGGTACCCTGGTCCACTCCTCCATCACCCCCGACACCACCCTCTTCCCACGGCACCTTCTCATGCAATCGCAGAAGTTATAAAACCTGTCCCTTTCCCTCCTATCTGCCTGCCATCCAAGGGCCTAAACACCCTTTTCAAGTGAGTCAGCGCTTCACAATCACCTCCTTCAATCTGGTCTAATGCATTTGCTGCTCCCAATACAGTTTACTCTACTCTACATTACAGAGACTAACGGCAGACTGGGTGAGCACTTTGCAGAACACCTTCAGTCTGTTCGCAAGCAGGACCCAAACCTTCCTGTTGTTTGCCATTTCGACTCACCGTCCTGCTCTCTTGTTCATATGTCATCCTTTGCCTGCTACCATGTTCCAGTGAAGCCCAACTCAATCTGGAGGAACAGCACCTCATCTTCCAATTAGCTACGTTACAGCCTTTTGAACTTAACATTGAGTTCAACAACTTTGGACTGTTAACTCTCCTCCACCAGCACCCCATTTTTATTTATTTTAATTTATTTTAATTTCTTCCATTGATCTGTGTTTCCTTCACCATTGTTTCCCTTCACCCCCCCCCCACCCACTTCAGCCAGCTGTTCCCTGTTCCTAGTTGTCCTTTGACACACCACTTGCCTTTGTTCTGCCATTAACACATTCTGATCTCTTAGTGTGCCTCTATCCGCACCCTCCTTAACCATGATCAGCACCATTTACATTTCCTTTGTCTTTTTGTCCACAACATCTTTGTTATTGTCCACCATCACTGGCCCTTGATCCAGCCCCATTGCTCCACGTCCCTCCCCCACAGCAGTATAAATCTAATCCTATTTCCAGTTCTCTCTAGCTTTGACAAAGAGTCATCCAGATTGAAAACGTTAGCTCCCTTCTCTCGCCACAGATACTGTCAGATCTGCTGAGATTGTCCAATATTTTCTGTTTTTGTTTCTGATTCCTGGGATGATGGGACTTGACGTATGAGGAGAGATCGAGTCGGTTAGGATTACATTCGCTGGAGTTTTGAAGGACTAAAAAGGATGTGGCGATACCGGCGTTGGACTGGGGTGGGCACAGTAAGAGGTCTTACAACACCAGGTTAAAGTCCAACAGGTTTCTTTGGAATCACTAGCTTTCGGAGTCTAGCTCCTTCGTCAGGACTAGACAGGGTAGATGCAGGAAGGATGTTCCCGATGGCAGGGGAGTCCACAACCAGGGGTCACAGTCTAAGGTAAGCCATTTAGGACAGAGGTGAGGAGAACTTTCTTCACCCAGACAGTGGTGAGCTTGTGGAATTCATTACCACAGAAAGCAATTGAGGCCAAAACATTGTATGTTTACAAGAAAGGGTTAGATATAGCTCTTGGGGCTAAAGGGATCAAAGGATATGGGGGAAATCGAGAATAGGTTACTGAGTTAGATGATAAAGCATAATGAATGGGGCAACGGGCTCAGAGGGCCGAATGCCCCCCCCCCCCGTCCTATTTTCTATGCTTTTATGTTGCAGCCAAGATGTCCAGATGATCCCACGGCTGTCGACCTCCTCTGCTACTTCCATCCAGGCATGCTTGTTTAGGCGGGGATATCTCCTCCTTCTGTCCCTGGTGTAGAGTATCTCCTGCTTTGCCCAGTTAACCTGGAGGAGAACATGTGGGGAGTCGTTACTGAACCGTCGGATCACATAGGATCTTTCCTCTGCCTTACTGACTCGACCTTCACCACCCCTGTCTCTGTGTCCTCTCGGCCCTCTTTCAATGGCAGGGTTGCACTGCTGATTGGAGGTTGAGAATCAGCTGGTTAAAGCTGGTGTGAAAGGAGGCTTGAAGTAGGGTTCTGGTGCACACTGCCTTTAAAAGTGGTACCATGCTGTTTGACCATTCCAGCTGATGGAAGGCCTCCTGCTTCATTCCGTCTCCAAGCAATGAACGGTTGGCCACCCTACCTGCTGGAGAGATTCGGGATCAGGGTAGGATCGGCAGCACCACTTGCTTCTGTTCCCATCTTCCCCTCCTTGGCTATATACTGAAAATTCCAACCGAGTGTCCACTAACGCATGTTTTGTGATCCTGCTATGCATGTGTTAGAAATCTTATATATGTGGAATATTTATCCCTTCTATGCATCCCTCCACTGTGGGAATCTACAAAGAATTAATATAACCAGTGTAAAATTTTAAATAAATGTTGACTAAGTTGCAAAAATAAATTTGTACAGAGAAGTTAATTCAATAACGGGAAGTACTGAAATGCGTGTATTTATAAATCATCTTGTCATGTTATGAAAATGTCTCCGAAGAACTTCATGTAATGAATTACTGTGTGGAGTGTAGTCACTGTTAAGTTGGCAAATGTGCCAGCCATTGTGCAGCAGCAACAATACTGGTAACCTACAACCTGTGTCTTTAAAAACAAATGATCAGGATCCAATTGAACCTAAATGGGAGGGGGTGGAGGCAGGTTTAAAAATTACATTAAATTGAAATGTGGAGCTTGGATCAGCACCAGTTGAAGTGAAAGGTGGTAGATCTGGAGAATAAACTTTTTTTCTCTGTTGTGGGTGGGCTCCCAGTGTCTTTGGGCCCTTTATTTGGCATGCCTATATGTGGGAACAATGCTTCTCCAGCAGTGAAGCGACTCCTGCAGTTTACATGGGACTTTTTGGCTTTTTAGTGCTTAAAATATTTTGGGCCACTACATAGTTTGGACTTGGTGGTTCTTGGCATTCAGCTTTGATAATTTGCAGACATTTCAGTTGAATTGTTGATGGGTGGAATCAGACAAAGTTAAACCCTTTGTTTTGTGCTAAGGAAAGGAGGCTCTCGAAGAGCATGATCTCATTGCAGTAAGAAGAGGTGGCTCTGGCGATGAGTGCCAACTATGCCAACCAGTGCAAAATTCCTGAGTGGAAGAAGACATTCAATGAACTCTCAAGATAAGAGGAAATTATACCTTTTGAGCTTTTGTCATGTCAGACTTCCACCCACCTTGACCTCTTGTGTTTTAAACACTATGTGCTACTTCCCACAAATGTGTGTGAAATACCACAAAATCTTGTCTTCCCTTGCAGGCATCCCTTTATTTACAGGCTGACATATAGGGAAGTAATGAAAAGCTTGTTGGATATGCTTATTTGTTTCACCTGTATGGAATGCAGCCCAGGTGCCAGAAAACATACCTTACTAATGGTTATGCACACACTACTCTTAAGGAGAAGGCCCACAATCAAAGACAATGAAGTGCAATATTAGTCCCCGAAGACTCGAGCTAAATCTAGTTGACCTTGGAACTGAGGAGAAGCTGGAGGGTAGGATTGAAAGGGGACACCATTATCCTTTGCAGGAAGAAAGCCACAATGCAGTTAGAAGGCACACAGATTTGTTTTCATGAAAATGCTTTCATCACTGGAATAAGTGTGAAATGATTCAGGGAAGAACAGTGAAATGTTTTCTAATTGCTACTTTTGAAATATGCAGCCAGTCTTTCAGGCAATCAACTGGTAGGAGATATTTCAGTGATTACATACATAGATACAATAGCAACATGCTTGGTAGTGATGACATTGCATCATAACATAACCTAAATACTCAACTGCTGCCAAATGAGCATGGTTGTTGACCCCAGAAAGATGCAATAAGATACGGTCTTCCTTGCCACGGGTACCTTGCTCAGACACAGATTGATGTGGCCACTGCCAGCATAGAACCTATATTTCACAGCTGGTAGAGGGAAAAGGATGTCAGAACAACCACAAGTGGCATTGTTTGACCATTATTTTTTTGGAAGTTTCTAATGTAATTCAGGTGCACAAGTAAGTGACCAGAAGAATAAGAAATGGCTGCAAATTCACAACTGTTCATGGTTGCAGAAGTGACTAATGTTATGGGCCAGGGCTTAGAACCTCTAAAGTGTATTATGGAGTTCACCTAACCTATAACTTTATGTTGAATTTGGCTGGGATGAGCACAAGAGACTTCATTTGAGGTGTGATTCACCAGACTCTTAGGCATTTTTAATCAAAAACAAGGTTTGTTCTAAGATTGTAGTTAACATCTATATATAAATACACAGGAAGAACTATTATCAATTACAAACCTAAAGACACCACCCAGCTACAGTAATCTATGTATAACACTTAATGAATTCCCGCTTAACTGTTTCAATTCAAAAACAAAATCCCCAAAAACCCTTTTCAAGGGCGTGGCCCAGCACTCTGCATTCTCACTTGAATACGACTTGCTTTCCTGAGATTCTGACCCCGTCTCACCAGCAGGTTTAAACCCATCCGGAAAACAAACTATATCTTTTAAGTTACCAAAGCATGTAACTATAACCTGTTTACTTCTGAAACAGTTTTTAAAATGAAAATAGAGAAAGACAGGCCAAAACACTTCTCCTGTCTATAGTCCACAGCACTCAAAACTGAAAGTGAAACCAAAAACCTCACAGCCAACAGCCCAGCTCCAACCCCCCAATGACATCTCTGAAGCCATGTGATGAAACAAAAACCTTTCTTAAAGGGGCACTCCCATGACACTAATCTATAAAATAAAGCAGTGACTTATTAAGAACTTATTTTCTACCACTGTATAAAGTGATGTAAAAGATACATTATCAGTGGTATAAATAAATAAGAATGTGGAATTTTGTCACTTTGTTGTGCATGAAGTATTCTCGCGTTAATTCTCTCTTGGTAAATTGTCCACCGCTATAAACAACAGTGAAACAGAATACCCAGAAGCCGTGGACTTCAACCAGGCCAACCTCAAGAGTGTCCTGCCAAAATTCCACCAACACATCTCCTGCTTCACCAGGGGCCAAATATCCTTGACCACTGCCACACAACTATCAAAGGCGCCTACCGATCCATCCCCCAGACTGCCTTGATCCACTGCAATTCATATACCGCCATAAATGGTCTACAGCAAACGCTATCTCCCTGGCTCTACACTCATCCATGGAGCATCTCAACAACAAGGACTCCTATGTCAGATTCATTGACTACAGCTCCACCTTCAACACCATAATCCCAACCAAGCTCATATCAAAACTCCAAAACCTAGGACTTGGCTCCTCACTCTGCAATTGGATCCTCGACTTCCTGACCATAAACGAAAATCAGTAAGGATAAACAACATCTCCTCCACAATAGTCCTCAATACCGGTGCCCCGCAAGACTGCGTACTTAACCCCTTACTATACTCTCAATACACCCACACAGAACTCCAACTCCATCTGCAAGTTTGCTGATGACACGACCGTAGTGGGTCGGATCTGAAACAACGATGAGTCAGAGTATACGAGGGAAGTCGAGAACCTAGTGAAATGGTGCAACAACAACAATCTCTCCCTCAGCGTCAGGAAAACTAAGGAGCTGGTCATTGACTCAGGAAGCAAAATGTTGTACATGTCCCTGTCTGCATCAGTGGTGCCAAGGTGGAGATGGTTGACAGCTTCAAATTCCTAGATGTAAACATCACCAACAATCTGTCCTGGTCCACCCATGTCGACACTACGACCAAAAAACCACAACAGTGCCTTTTGTTTCTCAGGAAACTAAGGAAATTCAGCATGTCCACATCGACTCTTACCAACTTTTACAGATGCACCACAGAAAGCATCCTATGTGGCTGCATCATAGCCTGGTATCGGCCCAAGACTGTAAGAAACTATAGAGAGTCGTGAACACAGCCCAGTCCATCACGTGAATCCACCTCCCATCCATTGACTCAGTCAACACCTCCCGCTGTCTTGGGAAAGCGGGCAGCATAATCAAAGACCCCTCCCACCCAGGTTATTCTCTCTTCCAACCTCTTCCAACAGGCAGAAGGTACAAAGGCCTGAGAACACGCACCAACAGATTCAAAAACAGCTTCTTCCCTACTGTTACCAGACTCCTGAATGGTCTTCTTATGGTCGGAACTGAACTCTCGACACATCTTCTCTAATGTTGTAGCACTCTACTCCATTTGCTGTACCTTATGTCAATGTATTTACATTATGTATTTATAATTTTCCTATATTTTTCTTGTATGGAACGATCTGCCTGGACAGTACGCAGAACAATCCTTTCAACTGTACCTCTACACGTGACAATAAAACTAAATCTAGTGTGTGGTAGAATTGGTCAATTGTTCTGTTTATCTTTTTATGGAAGGGTGCTTTTCTGATTGGAGGGCTGTGACTCGTGGTGTTCCACAGGGATCAGTGCTGGGACCTTTGCTGTTCGTAGTATATATAAATGATTTGGAGGAAAATGTAACTGGTCTGATTAGTAAGTTTGCGGACAACAGAAAGGTTGGTGGAATTGAGGATAGCGATGAGACTCAGACGATACACCAGGATTTAGGTCGTTTGGAGACTTGGGCGGAAAGATGGCAGATGGAGTTTAATCCGGACAAATGTGAGGTAATGCATTTTGGAAATTCTAATACAGGTAGGGAATATACAGTGAATGGTAGAACCCTCAAGAGTATTGACAGTCAGACAGATCTAGGTGTACAGGTCCACAGGTCACTGAAAGTAGCAACACAGATGGAGAACATAGTCAAGAAGGCATATGGCATGCTTGCCTTCATTGGCCGGGGCATTGAGTATAAAAATTGGCAAGTCATGTTGCAGTTGTATAGAACCTTAGTTAGGCCATACTTGGAGTATAGTGTTCAATTCTGGTCACCACACTACCAGAAGGATGTGGAGGCTTTGGAGAGGTTGCAGAAGAGATTTACTAGGATGTTGCCTGGTATGGAGGGCATTAGCTATGAGGAGAGGTTGAATAAACTCGGTTTGTTCTCACTGGAACGAAGGAGGTTGAGGGGAGACCTGATAGAGGTCTACAAAATTATGAGGGGCATAGACAGTGTGGACAGTCAGAGGCTTTTCCCCAGGGTAGAGGGGCCAATTACTAGGGGGCATAGGTTTAAGGTGCGAGGGGCAAGGTTTAGAGTAGATGTGCGAGGCAAGTTTTTTTACACAGAGTGTAGTGGGTGCCTGGGGCTCACTGCCGGAGGAGGTGGTGGAAGCAGGGACGATAGTGACGTTTAAGGGGCGTTTTGACGAATACATGAATAGGATGGGAATAGAGAGATACGGACCCCGGAAGTGTAGAAGAGTTTAGTTTAGGCGGGCAGCATGGTCGGCGCAGGCTTGGAGGGCTGAAGGGCCTGTTCCTGTGCTGTATTGTTCTTTGTTCTTTATCTCAAATGAGTTTTGTGCATGTAAGGCTAAGCTAGTCTTCATGGGCAGTCCCTCAGTCGAGAATGACTTGCTCCCACTCTGGGGAGGTGGGTTCTGTGGTGACTGAATAGTCCAATCCTGGATCTCCATACCCTGCCTGAGGTTTAGCAGGTGGTATTTGATGAGGTGGGTGGGACGCTCTGGATTCTGTGCTCTCTTTCCGCTGTTTACACTTGGCCTCTGCAACCCTGTGACGCTTGAGGTGATTGACACCTTCGCAGATGCTTTTTCTCCAGTTTGTGCATTCAAAGGCAAGTGATTTCCAGGTGTCAGTGGGGATGTTGCATTTACTTAGCGATGCTTTCAGAGTGTCCTTGTAGCATGTCCTCTGTCCTCCTAGTGATTGCTTGCCATTGCGGAGCTCGGAGTAGAACACTTGTTTCGGGAGCCTTATGTTGGCCATGCGGACAATGTATTCAGTGGAATTACTGTCGCTGAATCTCCACGATCAACATTCTTGGGGTTACCATTGACATGAAACTGAGCTCCTGGTGGTCGTGAAGGTCTCTGCAGCCTTGAACTTCTACACCTCAGGACCATTCCAGGGCTCGAGCGAGGACTTGTGCGGCGTCTCACAAGCTACAGCTCACATCCTTGAAGTCACGGATTCCCTGTTTGCTCAGGTTTCTATAGTGGTGGTTGGTTATGGTGTTTAGTTGAGTTGCACTATCTAACCACTGAGTTAGATACCCCACCCTTCCACCAACTTTAACCTACGGGGTAGAGTGAATAACAGGTAAGCTCTTTCTTTCTTTTTCTTTTTTTATCTAGAGGGGATGGCAGGGAAGGCCGTGCAATGTTCCTCCTGCAGAATGTTTGAGGTGAGGGACGCCGTCAGTGTCCCTGCTGATTCACCTGTGGGAAGTGCACCCATCTCCAGCTCCTCAGAAACCGCTTTGGGAGGCAGAGGTGGTCATAGATGTAGTTACTCCGAAGATTCAAGGTAGATGGGTGACGGTGAGAGGGGCTGGGAGGAAGCAGTCAGTGCAGGGATCCTCTGTGGTTGTTCCCCTCAGTAACAAGTACACCGTTTTGGATACTGTTGAGGGGGACGACCTACCAGGGGTAAGCCACGGTGAACAGATCTCCAGCACTGAGTCCGTCCCTGTGGCTCAGAGGGGAAGGAGGGAGAGCAATAGTTATTGGGGACTCGATAGTTAGAGGGACAGACAGACGGTTCTGTGGCAGCGAAAGAGACTGACGGATGGTATGTTGCCTCCCGGGTGCCACGGTCCGTGACGTCTCGGACAGTGTTTTCAGAATCCTTAAAGGGGAGGGGGAGCAGTCACAAGTCGTGGTGCACATCGGTACCAACGACATAGGTAAGAGAAGGGACGGGGATTTAAAACAGGAATTTAGGGAGCTAGGGTGGAAGCTGAGAGCCAGGACAAACCATGTTGTCATCTCTGGTTTGTTGCCAGTGCCACGTGCTAGTGAGGTGAGGAACAGGGAGAGAGTGCAGATAAATACGTGGCTGCAGGGATGGTGTAGGAGGGAGGGTTTCAGGTACGTGGATAATTGGAGCACATTCTGGGGAAGGTGGGACCTGTACAGACAGGTCGGTTTGCACCTGAACCAGAGGGGCACCAATATCCTGGGAGGGAAATTTGCTACGGCTTTTTGGGGGGGTTTAAACTAATTTGTCAGGGGGCTGGGGAAACGAGCTGTGTTCCAGAAGCCAGTGTCGAGAGTAGTGAGGTACTGAGGAGGGTATCAAGGTCGCAGGAATGTACCGGCAGACAAAAAGGTGGGTTGAAGTGTGTCTACTTCAATGCAAGGAGCATCCGGAATAAGGTAGGTGAACTTGGAGCGTGGATTGGTACTTGGGACTACGATGTTGTGGCCATTACGGAGACATGATTAGAACAGGGACAGGAATGGTTGTTGGACGTTCCGGGGTATTGATGTTTCAGTAAGAGTAAGGAAGGTGGTAAAAGAGGTGGAGGAGTAGCATTGTTAATCAAGGATAGTTTAACGGCTGCAGAAAGGCAGTTTGAAGGGGATCTGCCTACTGAGGTAATATGGGCCGAAGTTAGAAATCGGAAAGGAGCGGTCACATTGTTAGAAGTTTTCTATAGGCCCCCAAATAGTAATAGAGATGTGGAGGAAGAAATTGCAAAACAGATTATGGATAGGTGTGGAGGTCTCCGGATAGTTGTCATGGGTGACTTTAACTTTCCGAATATTGATTGGAACCTCGATAGGTCGAACAGCTCGGATGGGACAGTTTTTGTACAGTGTGTGCAGGAGGGTTTCCTGGCACAATATGTGGATCGGCCGACAAGAGGGGGGGCCACATTGGATTTGGTACTGGGTAATGAATCGGGCCAAGTGTTAGATTTGTTTGTGGGAGAGCACTTTGAAGATAGTGACCACAATTCGGTGTCTTTCACTATTGCAATGGAGAGGGATAGGGCCAAACGGCAGGGCAGGAATTAGGGAGCATAAGATGGGAACAGAAACTGTCATGGAAAGGCACAAATGAAAAGTGGAGCTTGTTCAAGGACCAAGTACTGCGTGCCCTTGATAGGCATGTCCCTGTCAGGCAGGGAGGAAATGGCCGTGTGAGGGAACCATGGTTCTCAAAAGAGGTTGAATGTCTTGTCAAGAGGAAAAAGGAAGAGTATGTAAGGATGAGAAAACAAGTTTCAGTAGGGTCGCTTGAGGGTTACAAGGTAGCAAGGAATGAGCTGAAAAAAGGGCTTAGGAGAGCTAGGAGGGGGCATGAGAAGTTCTTGGCGGGTTGAATCAAGGAAAACCCCAAGGCTTTTTACTCTTATGTGAGAAATAAAAGAATGACCAGGGTGTGGGTAGGGCCGGTCAAGGACAGTAGTGGGAACTTGTGCATGGAGTCAGAAGAAATAGGAGAGGCATTGAATGAATACTCTTCTTCAGTGTTCACAAAGGAGAGGGGCCATGTTTTTGAGGATGAGAGTGTGAGTCAGGCGTGTAGGCTGGAGGAAGTAGATGTTCTGAGAAAGGATGTGTTAGCAATTTTGAAAACCTGAGGGTCGACAAGTCCCTTGGGCCAGATGGGATACACCCAAGATTCTTTGGGAGGCAAGGGATGAGATTGCAGAGCCTTTGGCTTTGAACTTTGGGTCCTCACTGTCCACGGGGATAGTGCCAGAGGACTGGAGAGTGGCGAATGTTGTTCCTCTGTTCAAGAAAGGGAATAGGAATGACCCTGGTAATTATAGGCCAGTTAGTCTTACTTCGGTGGTTGGGAAGATAATGGAAAAGGTCCTGAAGGATAGGATTTATGACCATTTGGAAAGATGCAGCTTAATCCGGAATAGTCAACACCGATTCGTGAAGTGTAGGTCTTGCCTCACAAATTTGATTGAATTCTTTGAGGAGGTAACTCAGTGTGTAGATGAAGGTAGAGCAGTTGATGTTGTACATACATGGATTTTAGTAAGGCGCTTGATCAAGTTCCCCATGGTCGGCTCATGAAGAAAGTAAGGAGGTGTGGGATAAAGAGAAATTTGGCCAATTGGATAAGTAACTGGCTATTACATAGAAGACAGAGGGTGGTGGTGGATGGAAAATTTTCAGACTGGAGACCAGTTACCAGCGGTGTACCACAGGGATCAGTGCTGGGTCCTCTGTTATTTGTGATTTTTATCAATGACTTGGAGGAGGGGGCTGAAGGGTAGGTCAGTAAATTTGCTGATGACACCAAGATTGGTGGAGTAGTGGATGAGGTGGAGTGCTGTTGTAGGCTGCAAAGAGACATTGATAGGATGCAGAGCTGGGCCGAAAAATAGCAGATGGAGTTTAACCCTGATTGGGTCACTGTCTGTCCGGAGTCTGCACGTTCTCCCCGTGTGTGCGTGGGTTTCCTCCGGGTGCTCCGGTTTCCTCCAACAGTCCAAAGATGTGCAGGTTAGGTGGATTGGCCATACTAAATTGCCGTTAGTGTTCAAAATTGCCCTTAGTGTTGGGTGGGGTTACTGGGTTACAGGGATGGGGTGGAGGTGTGGGCTTAGTAGGCTGCTTTTTCCAAGGGCCGGTGCATACCCGATGGGCCGAATGGCCTCCTTCTGCACTGTAAATTCTATGTAAGTGCGAGGTGATTCATTTTGGTAGAAAAAATTTGAATGCGGATTACAGGGTCAATGGCAGTGTTCTGAGGAATGTGTAGGAACAGAGAGATCTTGGGTTCATGTTCACAGATCTCTGAAGGTTGCCATTCAAGTGGACAGAGCCGTGAAGAAGGCTTATAGTGTGTTAGCATTTATTAACAGGAGGCTTGAGTTTAAGAGACGCGGGGTTATGCTGCAACTATACATGACCCTGGTGAGACCACATTTGGAGTATTGTGTGCAGTTCTGGTCACCTCATTATAGGAAGGATGTGGAAGCATTGGAAAGGGTGCAAAGGAGATTCACCAGGATGCTGCCTGGTTTGCAGGATAGGTCTTATGAGGAAAGGTTGAGGGAGCTAGGACTTTTCTCTTTGGAGCGGAGGAGGATGAGAGGCGACTTAATAGAGGTTTATAAGATAATGAGGGGGATAGATAGAGTGGACATTCAGAGACTATTTCCTCGGGTGGATGTATCTGTTACAAGGGGGCATAACTATAAGATTCAGGGTGGGAGATATAGGAGGGATGTCTGAGGTAGATTCTTTACTCAGAGAGTGGTTAGGGTGTGGAATGGACTGCCTGCTGTGATAGTGGAGTCGGACGCTTTAGGAACTTTCAAGCGGTTATTGGATAGGCACATGGAGCACACCAGAACGACAGGGAGTTGGATAGCTTGATCTTGGTTTTGGACAATGCTCGGCACAACATCGAGGGCCGAAGGGCCTGTTCTGTGCTGTACTGTTCTATGTTCTATGTACTAAACTGTGTAATGTTTCCAGAGTAAGCATGGAGGTTAAGTTATGTGTACCTGGCCTACGTTTGAGGGTCAGAGTCTTTAGCAGAGGGCAGAAAGGAGCCCACCAAAAGTTTACGATTCTGAACAATTTCCAAGCATGTGTGTGCAAGAGAGCTTCCATTAAGTCCTGATGCACATCTCCCAACTTGCGTCCCATCTCTAACTATCCGGAGACTGGAAGATTTGGGCCATTACTGAGATCCGCTTCTGCTATTTTAGTAGAAGCACTCCCCAATTTTCTTTTAATGGTAGAGTAGACATGGAGAAAATGTTTGACTAGTAGAAGAAACTAGAACCCGAGGGCACAGCCTCAGACTGAAGGGACGATCCTTTAAAGCTGAGATGAGGAGGATTTTATTTAGCTCCGAAGTGGTGAATCTGTGGAACTCATTGCCACAGAAGGCTGTGGAGACCAAGTCACTGAGTGTCTTTACAAAGAGATAGGGGTTATGGGGAAAAGGCAGGAGAATGGGGATGAGAAACATGATTAACTGGCAGAGCGGACTTGATGGGCCAAATGGCCTAATTCTGCTCCGATATCTTATGGTCTTATGATTTACTACCTTCATAAAATAATGGAGATTGGGAATGCACATGACCACATCAAGCATTTTCACGCTTTTAATCCATGCATAATTTTAGGGTTATTATCCTTATTATGTCCAACCTGCCTGTTCAAGGCTCTTGAAAATTCTAACTAAACAGCTGGACTGAGTTAACAAAATGAATGCCTTCAACACAGTCACCAAATGATATGTAGTATGATTTCAGTCAGTAAGTTCATTCCATTGGTGTTTGCAGCTTGAACACACACGTAAAATCCCGCCCCCTTGTTTACATTTTCCATTGCCATATTTGGCCAGTGTGAAGTCTCATGCATATCTTATAAGAGCAGTCACCTTCAGTGGGAGGAAAGCGCACACACAGTGTAATGAAAAATAAGGGCTCCATTTCAATGCTGGTGTTGCACCATAAGCCTGGAGTACAGTGATTGTTCCTGAAGCTGCAGTCTTTCGAGCAACTTTGAATACGTGCAGTAATGAAACACAGTGAGAGAGGTAAGGTGCTTGTATTAACATACGTAATGACGATTAAAGTTTGTGTTTGGGGGTAGGGAAGTTAAAGAATGAGAATAGGACAAGGCAAAGTTTTTTTTTTAAAAAAACACTTTCTTGCGAAAAGGAATGTAGTACTGAACAAGCCCAGAGTTGCCTCACTGTGCATTAGGTCTTCAAAACGTTTGGTTCAGCTGCTTTTTTCTGAACTACACACCAACTTACCGGATCGTTTTTTTATTCTTGCTGTGAGTTTTGTGCTGATTGCGAGTTGGGATAGCATGTGGTCGAAGCCCAGATGTGTTTACCTAGCTGGAATCAATGTGCCCCAATTTTTTACTGGTGTTGAATGAGTGTCAGAAGGATAGCTGCAGGATGTGTTATCAGCTTGAAATACCTTTATCTAGTTTACTTCTATGTGGGTTTTGTGGCAGGACATCCCAGACAGTAAAGGATTAAAGAAAATAGGAGCACTGCATAACAGGAACAGAACAGATGTTTAATTTTTAATAATATGTTTCAGTCTAATGTTTTTATGATGTTGAGTTCAATTTTTCTAATTGAATATGATTGACATGTTCTGGTTTTCAAAACATGGAGATTTTTGAACTTGGTTAATGTGTAATTTCATTATATGGATGCAGAATTGTGAAAATGCACATTTGGAGAGAATTGATTTGGCTCTGTGTTTATCCTTAAGAGTGTTTGAATGTGTAAGGCAGTATTTTCCAAACTGCGAATGCTACCTGAATATCACCTGTAAGCATAAATTCTTCCAAAAGTTCTGTCTTATTCTTTGTCAATGTGGAATGAAAGCTTTTGTCTCCCAAGTGAGGGAGTGCTGTGCGATGAAATGAGACAAATTGAAGAATGTTGTTTCACTATAAAGCTTATCACTGCTGCATTGAAGAAAATGTGCCTTATTCCCGAGATGGAAAACCAATTGCCACAGGATTATGTTAATTGTTATGAACTCAGGAGCAGGTGAAAATGATTTGTATGCGGCTAAATAATTACAGTATTTGTAAATGAAATACGTTTATTAACTGCGGAATAATGCCATCTAGGGGACAGGTAGCAGGTGATGTTTGCAATCCACACTACCCTCACGGCCCTTGTTGCTTAATATCTTGCATTGCGTGGCAATAGTGAATAGGAAACTATGTTCTTGAAGAAATAAGCTTTGATTTTTCTTCTTGCAGTTTATGATAGACTAACTCTCTATTTCGATTGCTTTTCTTTACTCCAATTTTCTCCCTGTTTAATGGTTCTAATACATGTGCAGTTTGCAGACAGCCCTTAAAGACTCCACTCAAGTGATTATTCTTGCAGGAGCTGGGACATTAAATGTCAGCAGACTTTGTGGAGGATATCACAATTGAATCAAGTCATCAACAGATTTCTAACGCTTAGCAGGGATCAGACCTTGCATCTTGCCTGTGTATTGTTGTTCTTTAAGTCACCAAGTACTCACAATGTAGCCAAGTACAGGGAACATCTTCTCATCCTACTACATTTGAAACTCACAGCTGAAGAATATATTGAGATTATGAGTTTAAACCACTAAGGCATAAGTCATTGGAACATGTGTCCTTCTGGCTTTATCAGAGTGAGCTGAATTATAGTGATAGAGTTTTACAGCATAGTAAGAGGCCCTTCAGCCCATCCATCCACGCTGTCCATCAAGCACCTAACTATTCTAATCCCATTTTCCAGCACTTGGCCCGTAGACTTGTATGCAGTGGCATTTTAAGTGCTCATCTAAATACTTCTTAGAAGTTGTGAGGGTTTCCGCCTCCTCCACCCTTTCAGGCAGTGAGTTCCAGATTCCAACCACCCTCCGGGCGAAAAAGCTTTTCCTCACATCTCCTCTACACCTCCTGCCCATTACTGTAAATCTCTAAGCAGTTATGTAGTGCATAAATATTACAGATTGTATGGAATTATAAAGGACTACCTGATGCAGGTAAAGAAATAGAAACTAAAATGCCATTTGGCTATTGCAATGCCATAACGTAACACAATAATAATGCCCTCCAGCAAAACTATGTACCGTCATTTTGTCTGCTGTAATTCCTTAACGATGATGCCTTGAGGGCAAGAAAAAATAAGTTTCTTGTCACTTTGATTGCATCTTTACACAAGATTTCAAAGAGCCAGCAGTAAAATCTGATCACTATCTATAGTCATAAGGTTGACTGAATAACTCACTACTAACAAGGAAGTCCCATATAAATTATGGTTAGTTACACTAGTGAAGGTATTTGTTGCAGTTTGTTGCTTACAGGACCTATTTGGTTATAGGTACTTTTTACAAAGTGAATCCAACCTTTTCTATTTATGAATACCGTCTGGAAGGCGCCTAGTGGAAAATTTCTAATGATAAAACAAGTTTCAACTTATATTTTGATAAGGAATGCTAGCTTAAAATGTGAAACTCACTCCTAGTAAAAATATTTTTAGTATGAAACAAATTGAAGGTTATAGCTCTGAGTAATGCCCCAAGCTTGTGTACTTAACCTCACAAAAAGAACCTTCTACATATGTGTCTTTCTTTTGTATAGTGGCCCTGTTGAGTACTGAGAGTTGGTTAGTGAACATTATTGATAGATGTAAAATCAGACTGGGAACTAAAGAAAATATTCTTGATAACACAATCTTTGTACACCATTAAAAATGAAAGCATATATTTGCTTCCACTGAGGTTAAGCTAATGTTGGGGCAAAAATTCAAAGCTATTTCTAGTATCTTTGATAACTGGTGGTTTATTGGATTTACGTTTGGTTAATAAGTCTCTTTTTTTTTCATCTTTCTTATCCCAGTGCCACACACGCAAGGACCGATTGATGGAAGTCTGTATGCCAAGGTACGAAAGAAAAGTTCCTCTGAGGGCAACATTCCTATTGGTGGTGCTCACCCTACTACAGGACCTGACCAAATTGACCATACTCTGTCAGTCAGTAGTGACTCTGGGAACTCCACAGCTTCCATAAGAACAGACCGGACAGAGGAGCACTTGCCACCCGGTGTTAAGCGAGGTCTAAGCCTGCAAGAGAAAGCTGAGTTAGACAGGCTTTTAAGTGGATTTGGGCTGGAGAATTCTGTACAGCTGAAGGATATGACTGAGACAAGAGTAAAATACAGTGGAGTACGTCACATTGTACCAGTGCAGGTTCATGTGAATGGTGAGCTGAAAGCAAAGGACAGGGAGACTGATATTTTAGATGATGAAATGCCAAATCATGATCTGCATAGTGTGGACAGCATAGGGACGCTTTCCTCTTCAGAAGGCCAACCATCAAATAACCTGGGAAACTTCAGTTTTCACAAGAGCAGTCAGAATTCGTTGCTCTCAGATGGTTTTGGAAGCAACACCGGAGATGATTTGCATAATGCTGTTGCACCTGACCTTGGAATAGGCACAGAAACCGTGTATGACAGAACATTTGTTGGAGTTACTGAGGGGAAGAACACCTTTCAACGACCGAGAAACCCTTCATTGTCAGCACAGCCACAGGGTTATAACCAGAGCAATTATTCAACTCAAACCTGGGTGCGGCAACAGCAAATGGTTGCTGCTCAACAATATGCTTATCCAGCAGAAAATGACTTGAGGTTTGCAGTGGTGGGAACTGGAGAAGATCAGAGCAGAACACAAGCAGTGCCCAAGCTTCCTGATACCCCCGCAAGAGGGTCAAGCAGTAGGGATGCTGTGCAGAGGGGGCTTAATACGTTATCAGGAGACCATAAATTACCAGACCACCAAACCCCGGAAGTCTTGTTTGAACATGAAAATCAAGGTCTGAAACCATCCGAGGTTGATCAGACTGCTGAAAATACAGGCTTGGGAGATAAAAAGCAAGATTTGTCTATTTCCCCAACTTTGGACATTGATCAGTCAATTGAGCAGCTTAATAAGTTGATAATGGACCTAGATCCGACATTTGTCCCAATTCCAACTCGTGTTAATTCTGTAAATAAAGGCGCTCTCCTCGTGAACGATGTCAACCTGCAAGGAAGCATCAGTGTGAACCCGGGGGCCCAAGAACAAACTGAAAGGGTTTCTGGAAATGACTGCCAACAAGGTAAATTAACTGCGTAGTCCCATGATAAGCATCAAACCTGTTGCAGAATACCGAGTTGCTTCTCAGTAAGCTTATTGCATGTAAAAATTCCTCGGGTCACTATAGGTAGTGATATTTTAAGTGCATTAGGAATGCTACGTGTTTAGTGTCTCAAACAAAAAATCAAGATATACTGAAGAGAATATGTCTCTTGAATGCACTTACAATATCCCTACACATATGATTAATTTTGAGAGTTTGTTGTCCAGCATGGAGGCTTTATCCCTAGAAGTGGAGCAGCACGGCAGCACAGTGGTTAGCACTGCTGCCTCACAGCTCCAGGACCCGGGTTCAATTTCAGCCGCGGGTGACTCTCTGTCTGGAGTTTGCATTATCTCCCCGTGTGTGCGTGGGTTTCCTCTGGGTGCTCCGGTTTCCTCCCATAGTCCAAAGATGTGCGAGTTACGTGGATTGGCCATGCTAAATTGCCCCTTCGTGTCAAAAAGGTTAGGTGGGGTTATTTTGTGATGGGGGTGGCGGGGGGGGGGGGGGGGGGGGGGGGTGAAGCCGTGGATTTAAGTAGGGTGCTCTTTCCAGGGGCCGATGCAGACTCGATGTGCCGAATGGCCTCCTGCACTGTAAATTCTATGATTATATGAAGTGGATATTGTGAATTCAGGTGTATGCATCACTGTCCATTAAGGTTATTGCTGTGGTATTCGGAGGACTACTTAACTTCTGTGGCTAACCCAACCCTCTTCCCTTAATTTTCTGCACTTCCTATACTTGTTGAATTACCGAACGTCTGTAAGGCTAGAATTCCATAAGTGCCAATCGGCAGCTTGTTTGACTATGAGTGGTTTTACAACTGAGCATAACACTGACCTCTTGCGTCTTCCAGTGGAGGCCACAGCTGTTGTTTTTCCTCATTCATAACCCAGGGCATGTTGGTTATTTCTTTGAATGTTCAGCACTATTTGTGCTGAAAAGGTGCTGTGGAAGTTAAGACGCTATAAAGTGATATGAAACAACGTTGAAACACATTTAGAGCAGAGCTTAATCCTTTTCTATAAAAGCTCCATTGATAGATTAGTTACCGGCCTGTGCTGTCCAATGTCAAACTAAGCACTAGGTTTGATACCTCTTCTCTTCCATTAGTTCAATTCACCCCACGTGGTACCAAGAAATGGCTGAAGGCACTGCACTGGATACTGCAAAGGCTATGCACCCTGACTATTTCAGCAATAGCACTGAACACTTGTGCTCCAGAACTTGCCGCAACCCTAGCCAAGCTGTTCCAATACAGCTACAACACTGGCATCTACCCCGCAATGTGGAAAGCTGCCCAGGAATGTCCTGCACCCTGGGTGTACACCACATGGACTGCAGTGGTTCAGGAACGCAGCTCACCACCTTCTCAAGGGCAATTTTAGATGGACAACAAATGCTGCCCTAGCCAGCGAAGCCCGTAACCCGCAAAAATGAATTCTTAAAAATTGATCTTTGCAGGTGATAGTAAAATATATCAGTTAACGTCTTGTAATCATGAGGTAGAGAACGGTGAACATATTCCAGAGTTCCTGCATTTGGTTTTTCTCCAAAAACCCAACTGGAAAACTACGCTTTGTGCACCGAGGAAGCTAGCATTTGGCTCACCTGTAATGCTCTGTAATACATGTATGAAAGAGAGCTATCTGGGTACGGCACTGCTGCCAACATATAGAGCCCTGCCCGAGTTAGTGTCATGAAGGGAGATGGAGTGGAAGTTGGGAGTATTATGATTACGGGTGCAATCAAACGGCCATGCTGCGCCTGAAAAACAGGAGCCACCCCATATCCAACGGCCTCCCGTCATTCATCGGCCTCACCAGCAAGTGCTCATGCTGGCGCCGATTAGTACCCAATTTGAAAAACATGAACATTCCGGAAGGGCTTCTATGCGGAGCTGAGGAGGTGAGTAGCCATCTTTGCTCACAGACAAAGAACCCGGGGGCGCTGGGCTTGATGCCCAGTGCTCGGTGGGGGTTGGGGACCCTCGGCTGGCTGGGGAGGCACACCGTCCGGAGTGGTGGGCTGCCAGCGGAAGGGGGCTTGGGAAGGTGGGGACACTTGGGGGCAACCGCTAGTGGCACCAGCATGCCAACCCCTGGATCGTGGGTACCTGTTCCGGGAGCAACCCTAGCCCCTGTCCGTCTGCCCCAACCCATAACCCCCACCATCTGCCGAGGCCTCTGGTCATGCTACTGAAGGCTATAGCTGATAGGGAACTGGTAATCGTGCTTAAGTGAGCACTTCACACAACCCAATTGGTCCCCGTGGGTGGGCAGGCCATGTAGCATGTGGTAGCTGTTGCCTAGCAACCCAATCACACCTTGATGCATAGACACTGTGCTTGAAGACTGCGGGAGGCAACACCACACATGCAGCAGCCAACATTCAAACACCCAGGGGATGGGACACAGCTCCAGGGACATGTCTACGGCAAGAGGATGGGTGAGTGATACGGGGAGCACGGGATGCTGGGAGAGATGGGCCAACGGTTCGGAGGTCGGACTGCATTGCAGACGCAAGTGGCAGAGATGCCATACTGCTTGTGGTCAAGAGTGTTAATTGTGTTTTACAATTCCCCACTCTCCCGATGGTGCCTTCTCAGTGAGCCTCCATGTGCTTTACCTTCGTAGCTCTGCCACTACTTCTAGGTGTATCGCCAGGATGCACATCTGAGGTGGAGGTGCTTACCAGCTGCTTATCTCGTCCCGTGGCCTTTGATACCCCTGGCGGGTGTCCTCTGGGGCCAGTGGATCCAGGCATATTTGGCGGCACATGCACATCCGTGCCCCGTGTGCTGGCTGCGGGACACGGCCTCATCAGAGGGGTGGAACCTGCGAGAGCTGGTGGCCCCTTCACCACTCCGTGCGACAGGTCCGGCCTTTCACCCAGCGCTCCCTCCCGCTTGGTGCCCATAGGGCTGCGGAGCTCAGCTTGGGACGGAGAGGCAGCTGGTTTGAGCCCCGGCTGCCCCTGCATCATCTGGCTCTGCCAGCCCCGGCGGCTCCCCGATGTCGGCACCATTGTGTCGACGACCTTGGCGATGCTCCTCAGTGACTGGGCCATGCTCTGCAGTGAGTCGACAATACACACCTGTGACTGGAACAAGCTCCGCAGCACCTCGGCCATTCCCATCTGAGAGCTAGACATGTCCCGCAAAACCTCATCAAGGTCAGCCTGATTCTAGATCACATTCCCCAGCGAGTCGGACATTCTGCTGAGACCCTCCGCCATGGTTGTCACTGACTGCGCGATGCCTTGGACATCTTCACTAATGGTGTTGACAATGTGCACCAGACTCAACTGCGGTTGCTGCTCTAGCAGCGTTGGCCTCAGTGCCATGCATTGCCAGCGACATCTCCTGCATCTGTAGCCTCCGGGACTCCTCCAACGGGCAATCAATCTGCTGGGATGTCGCTGACATCTCCCTCTGAATGCCCTGATCGCTCCCTATCGTCTCCATCCGCTCCAAGATTACCTGTTCGTTGGCTCAGCATCTGACTGGGACCCATCTGGGTCCTGGGTCCAGCAGACCTCCGCCCGCTGCCTCGCCTGGAGGTTCCTGCCTCCACCTGATGTGCATCAGCTGCTGTGTGGTGCTCACCACTTTGTGCCCCAGAAGCCTGACCACTAACATTTATCACCAAGATGGGTGTATCTACGCTGGTGGCAGGTGGGGATGACAGATGCGACGCCTCGACCTTGTCTTCCTCGGGCTCCCCTCCAAGGTGGTCTCCTGGATGGCTGGAAAGGGGCCACCTGGGATGGGCCCCGCCGTCGGCTGGAGGACCTGCGGGAGAATGGACATCCCTCAGTGGGAGTAATGGGTCAGTAAGGCAATAATAACTCGCACTTGACAGGTCCTTTGGGTGGAGCCCGGTGGTTCCTCACCTCTGCGGCCACCGCCAGCCTCCGCGTCAGTGATCGCCCTGTCCTCGGCCACACAAGTCACCTCCAGGGCTCGCTCCTCGAAGGAGGTGAGGATTCTTAAGTCTGGCACCCCACCACCAGTCTGGACCCTCTACTGACGATTACGGGAGAGCTTTTCCTGAGGAAACACAGCAGAGGGCATCATTAGCCACATGCGTGGTTCACAGTGGTTGGAGGGGGGTGATGTGAAGGAAGGATTGGGGCATGTAGGGAGCGTTTGGGGTCACATGGAGGGTTGGGGGTGGATGATCGTGTGGGGGCAGAAAGGCCTCGGGGGAGGGGGACGTTGGTGTCTACTCCCTCGTGCTGCCCTGTGTAGGTCGTTAACCTTTTTTCGGCACTGGAAGTCACCTCACCCCAGGAGCACTGCCTGCCCTGTGGCTCATCTTCTGGGACCTTCAGGTGAACAAGGCATCTCTCCTGGCCTCCACTGCGTCTAGGAGCTTCCCCAGGTCTGCATCCCTGAATCTTGAGGCCGGTCTCCTCGGCGCCATTGTTGCAAGCTGACTGGAGTTGGCGGAGTAAGTGCTGCTCGACCTTGTTAGCGGGGCGGGGCTGGCAAGCGCAATGCTGGCGAATCAGCCTTCATTTGTGGCGAGAAGCCCGTGGGGCCTCGTTAAGTGAACCAATTAACGTTGACTAGCTTTGCCGGCCTCACTGGGCTGAACGCCGGGAATCATAGAATCATAGAATTTACAGTGCAGAAGGAGGCCATTCGGCCCATCGAGTCTGCACCGGCCCTTGGAAAAAGCAGCCTACTAAGCCCACACCTCCACCCCATCCTTGTAACCCAGTAACCCCACCCAACCTTTGTGGACACTAAGCCCTCACTTCCACCCTATCCCCATAACCCGATAACCCCTTCTAATCCTCTTGGTCGCTAAGGGCAATTTAGCATGGCCAATCCACCTAACCTGCACATCTTTGAACTGTGGGAGGAAATCGTAGCAACCAGAGGAAACCCATGTAGCTACAGGGGAAAAGTGTAAACTCCTCACAGACAGTGACCTACGCCGGGAATCGAACCTGGGACTTTGGAGCTGTGAAACAACTGTGCTAACCACTGTGCTACCGTGCCCCCGTCCCACGGTAGTTCCTGCTCGCTACCATACTTGGAAATCTTTTCGGAGAAGCATGCCCATAGTTGTCGAGGAGAAGCACAATAATGCCCATAAATTGTCATTAAGACATTATCTTCATTGTCAATATCGCAGCTGGTTAGTTAACTGAATATTACGTTGTAAAGTAGGAAGTTACCTGTGCTAAATGTCCTGTGTGCTTACAAATGGTTAATTAGTTTGTCAAGATTTACAAACTCTGCAGAGTGTGCAGAGAAAAATGTGGAGAATTACTCAATTTTTCCCAGACAGTATGGTGCAACATTGTAATATTGTCACTGACATAAATGAGTTAAAGCAACAATCCTTCCTTTATCTGATAGACAAAATAGTCTTTCCCTGAAACCTCATCTGGGTACCACCTGTATTGTTCCAAGATTGGTTGACAGGGTGGGTTGTGTTGCTTCTGTTCTCTTTTCCTGAGGTAACATGCTAGCCCACTGAAGGGGGTCATCTTGTGAAGAGGATCAATTAGCTTACATAACATTACAATCTGGAGTTCAACTTGGTGTACTGTTTTCGAGAGGAATGAGAAATGTTCCGCGTTTGGATATTTTTAAGCTCATTCTTGCTCCATCGTAAATGGAATTCTGATATTCCAATCTCATGCTGCTTTTAGGAGTGATTGATTGTAAAGACTTTGATTTAAACATGAGAAAAGTCAGTGACCGAATTTATTTGATATGTTATGGCTGCAAAAGTGGAAGCTGCATGCTGATGTGCAAGCTACGTGCTGTTGCTTATCCATATTGCCAATATGAAACCACAGATGCAGCTGCACAGGGTGAGTCGCTTAGTTCCCGCTCAAATCTTTTAACTTTTACAATCGTGTCACATTTTCTATTTCTGGCTGTGACATTGTGTTTGCAATTAGTCAGTAGTTTTGGTGCTTAATTTTACAATCCAACAGTGTAATAATGCCATTGATTCATGAGGACTGATATATTTTTTTGATAATACTTCACAAACTTTGGAGTGAATGATTCACTGGTTTGTGTATTCAGTGACACCAGATATTTGGAAATTGCTTTCATTTATGGAAATGTAATCAGTGTTGGAAATCTGATACATGAAGCGATTGTAGTTTTGAGGAAAAAAATTATTGGGATGTGGTATATGCTGGTGAGTCTAGCATTTATTGCCCATCCTTAGTCACCCTGAGAGGATGATGGTGGGCTGCTTGAGTCATTGTCTCTGAAAGTTGTCCCACATTGCTGTTAGGTAAGAAGTTGTGGAACTTTGTTGTAGTAAAACTGCAATAAGTACTCTTAATTTTAAGTTAATGCAACTTAAATTTGCATGAAATTTGTGTAAAGCCTGAAAATGGCTGAAAAGGAGGCCAATAGGAATGCAGTTATCGTGAGCTTCACGGTACCTGTAGGCTACCAAATAAAAAATACAATCTGGTGTTAAAAAATGTACTTTACATGGTTAGAATGTTGAACAGCTTAGGAATCCTTTAACTTGTGTTAGGAAAACAAGTGTAGTTTTAATGGATTTATATTTGTCTTGGTAAACATTAGAAATAAGGAATAGTTTTAAGTGGGTTTAATTTAATGTTTCTGGAAAGGTAAAATCTACAGTTTGATTCATGCTGGACATATGTGTTTGTATGTGTGGAGGTTGGTTTCAATTCCAATTGTGATTCTACTGTGCGTAGAGAGGGTTACGGTTGAGCTGGATATATTGCAGTTGGAGATAGGACACTGGGGAGTGAATCATTCTCCGCTTTGCCAGGAGAAACTGGACAGAAGATGGGAATTGCAAAGATGCAGGCTTCCTGAGAAACGAGATACAATCCAGTTACAATTGGGAAAGAACGAATATCCAAGACGACTGAAGTTAGGAGAACAGAGACCAAGGTATTGACCAGGAGAATTCAAGGAATTTTTAAAGTGGAGTTTGGAAATTCTCACGTGACAATCCTCTGTAAGGGGCAGATTCGGAGGAGAAATCCATAGACATTCTCTTGAGGTTCAGAATGCAGCGTGTATTTGACCACAGCCATTTTGTGTGTTTAAAGGGATGTTGTGTTACTGAGACAATTACTTCCTAATCTGTGTTAATCTTAAAATCTGTGTGTATTTGTTAAGCAAAAGGGAGAATAAAGAAGTATTCTATAATAATCCAACTTTTCATGTTTAGTAAATATTTTTTTTCTTGTTGTTAGAACTACTTGAAGGTCCTATGACTGTTCCTCCACATTTTATCGATTATTTAAAAAAAAGTAAATGTTACAGTCTTTTGAGCTAGGGTTCCATTCTGGGATCTTCTCATCCAGTTATAACATCAACTGGGATTGTGACATTTGCAACATGTTTTTCAGAACGACACCTCAAGCACTTTTAAAATTTTTGTCATGAAATCTGGACAAATGGTTTTGCACAGTGGCTTATTTATGCAATCAAAGTGTAAGTCTGTGTGAAGAATCAATGGCCTTTGCTCGTGTGGTTTTCAGAATGCTTAAAATTACATGTTTTGGGTGGTTTCTCCTGGGTAAGATTATTTATTTTCAATAAATGCTACAGACATAAATGAAAAGGATTTTTAACGAAACCTACATTCAGGCATCAATAAGTTGATGCATGTCTCTGGATGTGTGCAACAGGCTGCTTCATCCAAGCTCAAATTACAACTTAACATTTCCCATGTTATTTTAGTTAGAAATTATGACCCAATGATAGACTGTGAAGCAAAATGCTTGTGCATTTATCAGGCCTATGCTACTGTGCACCAATCCAGCTGTGTACATATATACTGAATCCAAAGTCACGAATCCCCCTAAATCATTGCAATATTTTCTACAAATGATGATCACTTATGTAAAAATGCAGCTGTAGCTTGAGAGGGACGCCAGATGACATTGCAATAGATAAATATCACAAACAGTTAGCTGTTACCATCTTTAGCACAAGTATTCTTTGGAACAGGGAAAGCCCATTAAACCCAGACATTCCAAACCATTTTTAATCGACTACGATCTCATCATATACCTCAAACATTAAAAATGTTTAAACTGTATCCCATTTTCTTTTAACTCCATTTAAGATGTCTGCTATAAGAACCTTCTCTGCTCATTTATTCCAAATCAAACACCTTTAGATTAAAATATCTTCCGCATGAATTACCTTCTTGCCCTTAACTTTATAGGTGCATGAATCAACATGTAGGAACAAAAAATGCTGAGTACAAATAATTAATTTATATAGTTATTTTGGTCTTGCTGATTTTTGTTTCTGTCATTTTTCACTCCTTTGTTGAAGCTGCTAATAACTCTTTGCTGGGCACAGATACAGGCTCCCTTCAGTAACTCATCCAACCGGTCAATAAGTCTGTATAACCCCATGGTGGGGAGTCCAGAACCAGGGTTTATAGTAAGGATATGGAGTAGACCATTTAGGACTGAGATGAGAAGAAATGTCTTCACCCAGAGAGTGGTGGGCCTGTGGAATTTGTTACCACAGGAAGTCTTTGAGGCCAAAACACTTGTGTGTTTTCAAGAAGCAGTTAGATATAGCACTTGGGCCGAAAGGGATCAAAGGATATGGGGGAAAGGCAGGATCAGGCTATTGAGTTGGATGATCAGCCTTGATCGTAATGAATGGCAGAGCAAGCTCGAAGGGCCGAATGACCTCTTCCTGTCCCTATTTTCTATGTTTCTGTGTCTATGGGTCTCAGCAGCCTATTTCATGGGAAGAATCATATTGACTTCCATTGCTGACATCCTCACAACCTCATTTTGTACAGGTTGCGAGGTAACGATCAAGAGTGGAAATCCTGATCAGTACTTGTCTCCCTAACCCATTTTCTTTTCTGAAGTAATTTGCTCCTTTCCTTTGGTTACCGTGGCTGCAGTCAGTTAACTCAGTTTAGACTGGGATTGAATTTGGCTGAAGCATGTAGCTTGAAACCAGTTTGAAATGTTGCAGGTCAAAAGTTGGGGATGGTAAAAAGAAAACTTCAGCTCTAAATTGTGATTTGAGGACATCAAAGGGCCAATTTCCAACTCTCCACCAATCATGAATATCAGGGAATTTTGGGCATGCTGCCTACAAGTTTCCAGTCACTAATATTAATGGGTTGAAAACCGTGGGCAGCATGCTATTTCCAGGTATGCCTAGCTGCAAGCTCAGGAAATGAACTACTCAAATTTCACCCACACAAACCTGAATTAAGGAACAAGAAAGGACAGGCTGCTAAGCAATTTATAAAAAGAAATGTAAATGTATGGTTTTGCCGTCCTTCCTAAAGTGTGGCGCTCACAACTGGATGCAGTATTCCAGCTGGGGCTGGACCAATGTCTTAGACAAGTTTACCATAACCTCCTTGCTCTTGTACAGTATGCCCCTATTAATGAAGTCTTGGATCCTTATGCTTTATTAACTGCACTCTCAACCTGTCCTGCCAGCCTCAATAACTTGTGCAAATATACACCCAGTCCCTCTTCCAGCATCCTGTTTTGAACTGTACCCTTTGTTTTATATCATTGCTCCATGTTCTTCCGACCAAAATCTATCACTATATATTTCCTGATATTGAACATCATCTGCCACCAGTCCGTCCATTCCACCAACTTGTCTATACCCTTTTGAAGTTCTATACTATCCTCCTCACAGTTTACAATATTTCCAAGTTTTGTATCATCCCAAACTTTGAAATTGTGCCATGTACCCCAAGGTCTAGGTCAACAATACATATCATAAAAAGCAAGAATCCCAACACAGACAACTGGGATCTTTCTCAGCCTGAAAAAACATCCATTAACCACTACCCACCTTTAACTCAGCCAATTCCCTCTCCATGTTGCTAATGTCTTTATTCCATGAGTTATAACTTTGCTCACAAGTGTCTTGTGTGGCGCTGTATCAAATGCCTTTTTGAAGTCGGTGTACACCACATCAATAATATTGCCTTATCAGCTCTCTCTGTTACCTTGTCAAATAGACTCTAGAAAGTGAGTTAAATACAGTTTTCCCTTAAGTCCATGCTGGCTTTCCTTTATTAACCTGCATTTGTCCATTTGACTATTAATTTTGACCTGGATTATTGTTTCTCGAAATTTCCACACCATCAAAGGTAAAATAACTGAACTGTAGTTACTGGACTTACCCTTACACCCCTTTTTAAACAACCTTATGAAATTATCCATTTCTCTGGCAACACACCGAGTCTAAGGAAGAATGGGAAATTATGACCAGTGCCTCCATAATTTCCACTCTCACTTCCTTCATTATCCTTGATGCATCTCATGTGGTCTTGGTGCCTTATCAATTTTAAATGCAGATAAAATACTGAATACCACCGCTATCAATTCTAACTCTTCTTGTGTCTAATTTACCTCCACTTTCACCATGATCTTGATAATACCTTCTTGCTCGAAAAAAGCAGAAGCAGAACACCCATATAATACCTAAGCTATGCCCTATGCCTCCATGTGTGAATCCTCCATTCTCCCCACACTTCCTTTTCATACCCTTTTACAGTCCTGTAGAAGACTTTGGGATTCCCTTTTATGCCGACTGCCAGTCACTTTTCATACTCTCTCTTAGCTTCTCTTATTTGTCTTTCACCTCCCCTGATCTTCTATTTGGATCTCAATTCTAATTTCTACTTGATGTCTGTCATAAGCACAATTTTTTTCTTTAAATTAGTTTGTCTCTTTGGCGATAGGGAGCTCTGACTTTGTTTACCCTACCTTTCCCTTTTGAAGTAAATGTGCCCGAACTATCTCTTTTGAAGGTAGCCCATTGTTCAGCTGCAGCTTGTCTTGCCAATGTTTGACTCCAATTAATTTGGCTTAAATCTGCTGTTACCCCATTGAAGTTGTCTTTCCCCAGTTGATTATTCTTATTCTGGATTGACCTTTGTATTTTTCTAATGCCTGCCTCAGCCTTATTGTACAATGATAACTGTCCCCGAAATGTTCTCCTCCTGACAATTGCTCCACCCCATTCTCAAGAAGAAAGTCTATCGGTGTCTCTTTTCTCATAAGACTAGAAACATACTGCTATTGAAAATCTCCTGAACACACAAGGAACTCTTGCCTTTCTCTGCCCTTTACAAGACTACTAGACCAGCCTATATTCAGATAATTAAAGTTTCCCATTAAAACAACTTTATTATTTTACACCCCTCTGTAATTTCCTTCAAAATTTATTCCTCTACATCCTTCTCACGAGTTGGTGGTATAGAGATTACACTGAGCAATGCAATTGCACTTTTTTTTTCTTCGGACTAGCCAAATAGATTCTGCCCTTGATTCCCCCTGGAGCATCTTCTTACTCTAGCATTGCAGTGTTCTCGTTAACCAATACCACCACCCCTCCCCCTTTTCTTTCTTTCCTGAATAATTGTAACTATTTAACACTTCTTTCTTTGAGCCAGATTTCTGTTGTAGCCACAATATTGTATTTCCAAATGGCAAACTGCACTTGTGACTCATCAATCTTATTCACATACATGGACAATAACCCTGATTTAGACTTTATTACTTCCCCCCCCCTTAACCTGCCCCCCCCCTTCAATAACTTACTATTCACTCTATCCTGCACTATTTATATCTCCCAATATTCTGTACACCTTGATAGTCCTCTCTGATCATAGAATTTACAGTGCAGAAGAATTCCATTCGGCGCGTCGAGTCTATACCAGCCCTTGGAAAGAGCACCCCACTTAAGCCCATGCCTCCACCCTATCTCTGTAACCCAGCAAACCCACCTAACGTTTTGGACACTTAAGGAGTAATTTAGCATACCCAGTCCACCTAACCTGCACATGTTTGGACTGGGGGTGGAAACCGGAGCACCCGGAGGAAACCAACGTAGACACGGGGAAAAAGTGCAAACAGACAGTCAACCGAGGCTGGAATTGAACCAGGGACCCTGGGGCTGTGAGGCAGCAGTGATATTATCTCCTGGTTCCCACACCACTGTCAACATTATTTTAAACCTTCTCCAATATCACTAGCATGTTGTCCAACAAGGAACTCAGTTCTGGTTCTGTTAAGGTACAACCTGTCTGTCCTATACTGGTCCAGTCCCCTCCAGAGCCATTCCCAATGTCCCAAGAATCTGTGGTATCATGGAATTGGCTCTGGCTACACTCCCCAGAAGAACCATCACTCTTATCAGTATTCAACACTGAATACTGGTTAGAGAGTGAGATGTACTCAGGACTCATGCACCACCTGCCTGTTTTTTCTTGACTGAAGGTCATCCATTTCCTCTCTCCCCGCATACTCTTAACTTGAAGGGGTTACCAAATTTGTAAATGTGCTATCTTTGAAACTCTCAACCTTACGGAGGCACCGCAGTAATCCCAGTTGCTGTTCAGGTTCCGAAACCCAGAATTAAAGCTGCTATAACTGACTACACTTTCTGCACAAGTGGTTATCCAGGACACGGGGAGCATCCTGGAATTTGCAGCAACATGTTCCATAGTAATATGTTGCTTTCTGAAGACTACGGGTTTCTCAGTTATTACAAGGGAGCAATTTAAAGATGTTTGACTTCCTGAGCCAATGATACTTGTTGCATACCTTATTAACCTTGATTATTGACTGAGCTTCATTGGTCTGAAGCACAGTGACTTCCACTGTCCACATAGTACAAGGGCTTCACGGCACTCATGCTTCTAAAACAAGTGTATGGAGTAGCATTAATGATTTTGTTTGTTTTCCTTGTGTGCAATATGCATGCATGACTCCTCTCAGAATTTGTTCTGGTTTACATGTAATTTTTACATTTCATTGTTCTGGTGCACTGCCTTGTTGTATATCTCTGCAATGGCATTATTTTTGGCTCAAGTCAATTCTTTCTTAATATTCTTGCCTTTGGTGGATTTACCTTTCCTGTCCTAAGCCCCTGGAACATGGTAGTATGGCCTGCTTCATGCCCATTTTCCTCTTTGAACTCCTTCAACCCAATTTTCATCCCCTCCCACACCAAAGTTACCAATGACATATGTTTGGTGCCGCATGTGGTACACACCAATTCGCATGCCCTCTTTGAACTTGGAAACTCAATGGTACTGACGCTCTATCATCTTTCTCTGTTTCTCCTCTGTATTGTAATTTAACACAACTTCTATTGATGAGTTCCACACCCATCTGTCCATTGTAACTGGCACATCTCCTGAAGTTGCTTCTCCTCCTTCCCCTGCTCCCACTTTGGGAGTGCCCCACTTTCCAGCCTTTTTCTTGCCTACATGCTATCCTGAGTGGCATCATCTGTAGGCATGATATGACTTCCAGTCTGTCACTATGCCATCAAACTTGGCACTACAGGGCATCCTTTGACTGCATAAACTTTCTCAAACGGAACATTTTGCAAGACCAAAATGATGTGTTGGGTGTTCTGGATCACACAGGTCACCAACACTTGAAGTAGTACAACACTATTTTATTAAAAGGTTAACTATTTAAACATACTTGAACTGTGGGTAAATACGATACTAGCTTTAACTAAAGACCTTTGCCTTGTCCTAACCAGTTGATGCACTCAGCACATGGTGAATATCTGTGTTGCAGGCTGTGAGCTCTGTCCTCCTAGCTAGCTGCTACTCGAATGAGCGGGAACTCTGATGCCCCCTGTCTTTATAGTGCGTGTGCTCTCACTGGTGATTGGCTGCGGTGTTGTGTATGTTGATTGGTCCCACTGTGTGTCCATCAGTGTGTCTGCACCATGATATACTGGTGTATATTATGACACCCCCCTTTTATATAAAAAAATGTGCCTGCGTGACAAATAGTGTGTGGTGAATGTTCCTGACTGTGTGTGTGAAATATTTACAGGACTATGTACATAAAACTAAGCTATTTACATGGGAAGGTGCCTGGTGCATAAAAAACAGTGTGTCACACAAATAACGAGATGCACACTATATACAAACCACTTGAACGATTAAACGGAAGAACAGAACAGACCAAAGAGTCCATTAGTGCACAAAGTTCACAAATTAAGTCTCTGAGGTGGGCAACGAATTCTGGTTGACCGCCTCAAGGGTGGGTCAGGAGCCACCAGCTGAGGAGCGGGCTGGACTGCGTCAGAGTGAGGAGGATGCAGAGTAACCGGAATCTCCGCATGGTCCAGGTCAGGAACAACAGGAGGGTGTGGCACTGGCGGAGGATCACGTAGCGAGCGCGGAACGAGACGAAGGGCACGTCGATTACGGCGCAGAATGGAACCATCCGATAGACGAACCAAGAACGAGTGGGGAGCCACCTGTCAAAGAACCACAGCAGCTACAGACCAGCCACCATCCGGAAGATGGATGCGGACGTTGTCATCGGGTGCCAGAGCAGGGAGATCAGCTGCATGGGAGTCATGAGCCGCCTTGTGCTGTGCATGAGACAGTTGTATTCGTTGAAGGACCGGAACGTGGTCGAGGTCTGGGACGTGAATGGACGGCATCATCATCCTCCGGGTGCGACCCATGAGCAGCTGGGCTGGCGACAGGCCAGTGGACAGTGGGGCCGAGCGATAGGCCAGCAGGGCGAGGTAGAAGTCGGATCCTACATCGGCAGCCTTGCAGAGGAGCAGTTTGACTATGTGGACGCCCTTCTCCGCTTTGCTATTGTATTGGGGGTACAGGGGACTGGATGTCACATGCACAAAGTTGTACCTCCTGGCAAAGTTGGACCATTCCTGGCTTGCGAAGCAGGGGTCATTGTCCGACATCACAGTGAGTGGGATGCCGTGATGAGCAAAGGTGTCCTTACAGGCACGGATGACTGCAGACGATGTGATGTCGTGCAAACGTACCACCTCCGGGTAGTTTGAAAAATAGTCTACAATCAGAACATAGTTCCTGCCCAGCGCATGGAACAGGTCAATGCCGACCTTGGACCAAGGGGACGTGACCAACTCATGGGGCTGTAGCGTCTCTCGTGGTTGTGCCGGCTGGAACTGCTGACAGGTGGGGCAGTTGAGCACTGTGTTGGCGATGTTGTCATTGATGCCGGGCCAGTACACTGCCTTTCGGGCCCGTCGGCAGCACTTCTTCACGCCAAGACGGCCCTCGTGTAGTTGTTCCAAGAAAAGCTGGCACATGCTGTGCGGGATAACAATGCGGTCCAGCTTCAGGAGGACACCATCGACTGCCGCCAGATCGTCTCTGATGTTGTAGAACTGTGGACATTGGCCCTTGAGCCATCCGCCTGTTAGGTGACGCATGACACGCTGTAGCAGGGGGTCAGCCGCAGTCTCGCGGCGAATTTGGATGAGGCATTCATCCGTGGCCGGTAGATTGGAGGCCACGAAGGCCACACGGGCGTCAACCTGGCAGACGAATCCCGCTGGGTCACACGGGGTGTTGACTGCCCTGGACAGAGCGTTGGCTATGATCAGGTCTTTGCCCGGGGTTTATCCGAGCTGGAAGTCGTATCGCCGGAGTTTGAGCAGAATGCGCTGGAGGCGAGGCATCATGTCGTTCAAGTCTTTTTGTATTATATTGACCAGCGAGCGATGGTCGGTCTCGACGATGAATTGTGGAAGGCCATACACATAATCATGAAATTTGACGACACCGGTCAACAGGCCCAGGCACTCCTTTTCTATCTGCGCGTAGCGCTGTTCCGTGGGGGTCATGGCGCGTGACGCATATGCAACGGGGGCCCATGATGAGGCCTCATCGCGTTGCAGGAGCACTGCCCCAATGCCAGATTGGCTGACATCGGTCAAAATTTTTGTCTCTTTCGCTGGATCAAAAAAGGCCAATACCGGGGCCGTGGTAAGTTTGGTTTTAAGTTCTCCATTTGCACTCGTGGGCAGGAAGCCATTGGAAGTTTGTCATCTTCCTGTCCAGGTTCCTGAGAGCTGTGGTATAAGAGGCGAGGTTAGGGATGAACTTCTCTCGGAAGTTGACCATGCCCAAAAATCGGAGGACTGCCTTCTTGTCCTCTGGTTTTTTTCATGGCTGTGATGGCAGCCACCTTGTCTGCATCCGGCCGCACACCCAACTGGGTGATGTGTGTGTGTCCATCAGTGTGTGTCTGCACCATGATATACTGGTGTATATTATGACACAAAGCAATCTTGTTCAGGTCTCAACTAAGACTCCGCACCTTTGTCTCCTAATTCCATCCACCTCCCAGCTGCTTATTTTACCCAAGCATTTATGTCCTGTTTGAGCTGTGAAGAGTTGCATATCTCAAATTGTGTATTAAACAATGAAAAATCAGCCCTTATATGTGGTCACATATTGTTAAAAGGATGAATATTAGTCAGAAAATGAGTGAACTCCTTTTCTTTGTTGGAAGAGGCAGTTTGGGTCTTGGTTTGATATCTTAGCACCTCCTCAGCAGAGGATAGAAAGCCCACCTCCATCCTGCAAATGATTCCAGTATCTGAAATACAGGTGAGGTCAGGAAGGCTTTACATTGTATCTTTTAGGCAACAGTTTCCTGAGATCTGATGAGAAAGAAATTGCCAATATTAATTGTACAAACTAACATGAGTCTGTTAAATTCAATTGCAGCAATGAATGGTCAAATTGTTTGAGAACCTGTTCTAACCTGCGTTTTTATTCCTCATACTGAGATGAAGAATCTGATATTGTGCCCAAAAGCACATGCTCCGAAGTGCTTCAGAGATACCAAAGTACTTTTGAAACGTGGTTAATGTTGTAAAGTTGACTTGCACCACAATATCCCCCAAACAGCAATGTTATTAATGACCAAATAATCAGATTTTAGTTCAGAGATAAATATTGGTCAAGCCACCAGGAGAACACTCTTGCCCTTCTTTGAGTAGTATATTTACAATCAATTAGGTGGGAGCATGTTTTAACACCGCTTCCAAGACATTTCCAAGCTCGGCAAAGGAAGTGCCGCAGAAAGTCAGATTTTTGTTCCAGGGTGGCAAGATGCTCTGGGAGTCATATTCGGCAACCCTAGAATGAGTGTAGAGGCTGCTGGGTACAAAGACAGGCTGGGCAGAAGGCATGTCTTTCTGCTCTTGTGTCCAAGATTTCTTCTTAAAAAGCAATAAAACAAATCAGCCCTTAAACCCTTTCACCCACCCACACACTCCCCATGTCACCCAATCTCTCTTTTCCCCCTCAAGGTGCCTTATAGCCTCCATGCCACTTCATACCCTCTATGGCTCCTCATACTTTCAATGCCAACCTATGCCCTTTACACCCCCATGGCCCTTCATAACCCCATGCCAACCTATGCCACTCCACCCAACCCCATTGTCCTTTATTGCCCCTGTGCCAACTTAGTCCCAACTAATGCCAACCCATGTCACCTCACCCACTTCCCTTTTCTCTTACACCTACCATGCCAAGCCACCCAGTATCCAACATGGGCAGACCTCAGGACCCATGCTGAGATAAAGTAAAATACATTTCAAAGTGTTTTGGGCAGATTTGAATTTTTTTTATCAAACTCACATTAAAAAAAAACATTTACTATATTTGCATTTCATCAGCTGCATTCCTGTGAAAACAAACATTTCATTCAAATGCTTAATCCCTTCTAAAAACAAGCATTGGAATCCGTAGTACCACTTAAGAGAATCCATAACCATTTGGAGGCAATTGCGAAATGGAAGGAACCCTACTGGGCCATTATGGGATCAGTTATTTCGCAAATGTCCAGCAATGGTAAACTCCCAAGCTTATGTCAAAAGACCAAAATAGCAATCAGTGTTTCCTTTTAAACACAACGAGAAGATTTAAAGGACAGAAGTTCTAAATGCTTTGACAGCTCAACAGTTGCTTTTGACAGTTGATTTAAACACTTTTCTCAGTTCCAAAGAGCTTGACAGTCCAGTTAATGCTCATTTTAAGCACATTCATGCCTACTTTTAACAATCCCAAAGGGTGCCTGACATCTCCAAAGGTGACCTGGACCATATCCAAATGTGTACCCTATTTCTCCAAAAGGGTACCCCACCTCCAAAGGACTCCCAAGTTCAGACTTGCTCCTACCAGACCTAACCTGCAGAGGTTGTACCTGGGTCACCAAAATTAGACACGAATGGAGGCAGCTGCTAAGTTATATCGGCAATTGTCTCTGCAAAATACACATAAAATAGTGACCTGGACCCATTCCCACCCCTGTGAGAATGGTAGGTCCTGGCTGAGATTCTCTGAGATCGGCGTGATTGGCGCTGATTCTCCGGTCACCAGAGAATCGGCGGCCCGGCGTTGGAGCGGCATGGCGGGCTTTGCGTGCACCCCCACCCCCCGGCGATTCACCTATCCGGCGTGGGATCGGAGAATCCCCGCCCCTGTGTTTGTCTGTGGGACCTTCAACCTCATCACCTTCCCGCCTCCACCTTGGTTAATTCCATGGTGAGAAGTTCCATAGAAGGCCTTCCCACCCTGTTGCCAATCAAGCTCATTAAGTGGGCATTCAATACCCAATTAAGGACCTTTCCCCAAGGCAGGAGTGTCAGGTGGTCCTATTGCCACCTGGAGAGCAGGAGTTGGAAACCTGTGTCGGTTGCTTGTGGTCTCCCAGAGGGAGAAGGCACTTGGGGACTGATTGATGTCCCCAGCATTGGGAAGGGGTGTGCCCAATGAGACCACCTTGCTACCAACCCATCTTCCATCACTTATCTCTGCCCTAGGTAGCTTCTGCGATCCTGGAACTCGGATGGGTGTATTTCCTGCAATAGCCACTGCCTCCTCAGTAATGCTGCTGACCAAAAGGGTTACCGACCTCCGATTGACCACTAGCTTTCAATGAGCAGGACTTCCCACCACTGGGTCCTGATCGCATAAAAGGCCTGTTGGAGTCCACTCGACTGCCTGATCGCCTCATAATATGGCAGACTTTCCCAGGAGGCGGCAGTACATGTTTCTAACAGCATATGGCTCTCCAGCTGGTGACTGAGGCCTCCATCACCTCCATAAAATTCTCCCCAGGTGCGTTAAATGCGGAAAAAGTTATGCACATTGTCTTTCATATATATTGGAGACAGAAATGCAATTCTCAATGAACAACTTCATTGATAAATTGTTAATTCCTTCATTTCTAATCATTTTTTTTAAAAAGTGTTCACTGTTAGAGTCTCTGATGCTACCTCTGAAGTCAGATAGGTGAGGGTCAATGTTGGCTAAATGGTAACTATGCAAATATTTATTACTCTCAGAAGAGAAATTATTTCACAATATTTTGTGCTTTTCTCCTGTTCCAATGCCTTCTCATCCTCTTCTCCTCTCCCCGCACCTCTCTCCTCTTTCTCCCCCACCCCCCACCACCGCCATTGTTATGAAGAGCATGTCGTCTGAATAATGATGCTACCATTGTACCGCTGGGTGTTATCAAATAAGCCCAAGTTATTTGAACAACTTTTTCTCGATGAAATAAATTGATTCTCATACTGCTGACTCCTAGCCAGCATTTGCAATGTGATTCAAGACATAACAATTATTAATGCACAATCATCCATACAACTCAAAACTATTACATAAGAAATTTAACTTGTTTCCAAGTACTTTGTTCATATCAAATATATTAGAATTCTGGTCATTAAATTCAACTTTCGTTAATTAATTGGGCATTCATACTGTAGATAGCACAGTGGGTAGGACTGTTGCTTCACAGCTCCAGGGTCCCAGCTTCGATTCCCGGCTTGGGTCACTGTCTGTGCGGAGTCTGCACGTTCTCCCCATGTTTGCGTGGGTTTCCTCTGGGTGCCCTGGTTTCCTCCCACAGTCCAAAGATGTGCAGGTTAGGTGGATTGGCCATGCTAAATTGCTCTTGGTGTCCAAAAGGTTAGGTGGGGTTACGGGGATAGGGTGGAGGTGTGGGCTTAAGTAGGGTGCTCTTTCCAAGGGCCGGTGCAGACTCGATGGGCCGAATGACCTCCTTCGGCACTGTAAATTCTATGATTGTAATCATTTAGTGTATTTTACAATGGTGTATGTCAATGGCCTATTTAGCCAGTCTGAAGTCGCAGATAATGATCCCCTGCATTTAAGTATGTCCAAGGTGCCTGTAATATTGGCCTTTGATTCACATAAGCATCAAACCAGCAATCTGCAGGTATGTAATGGACATTCCCTGGCAGGGACCCTTAGACACATCATTAAATGAGATAATGGCAATGCTCAGGAGGAAAGATTGTGTTTGCCAGAATTGGCAAATGGATGACGTTGGTGATCGGAGATGGTGATTAAGATTTGTGTTTGCAAAATTATACTTTATTCGTTAAAAATTTGAAAGAATGTTACAAAGCCATTTCAAAATGGCCATCACACAAAGTGCACGAGGGGAGAATGTTGGGAATATGATTAGGGTTGAGCACTGTGGTCAAGAGAGCATTCTTTCTTATCCTAGTTCCCCATAAAGGTCAGTATATATAAAACATCGTATTGGTTTGGCCTCCAATGATCCCTATAAGAATTGCCTGACAAGCTATATATGTACACATTTTCCTGACTGGCACAGCTGTTGGCTGCCTCAGAGCAACCCAGTGTCCAGTAGAAACTTCAAATAGGAGTTAGAACCCTTATTTGCATATGCAGAGCCACTAGTGCCTTTTTCAGACACAGGCTTCAGATGCCTGTGGTTTCATCTATGTCAATATGTTGAGGAGTGCACTTCTGACTTGTAATAACCAGGCATTGTGCAATTGCATTTCTAGGCTATTTATCTCAGTCCCAGGACATTGTTACATGGGTGCGTCAGGGTAGTATCTGAGGCCCAAACATATTCAGTTGCTTTATCAATGGATCTCCCATGCAGTTTAAGTTCAGAAATGGGGGTGATTGATCAGTTTTTCAGTCCCATTCACAATACCTTGGATACTGAAGCCATCCATACCCATATACAGCAAGATCTGGCCAACACTCTGTTTTGGGCTGATGAGTGGCAAACAAAATTTTTTTTTGAAGAATGTTTTTTATTGTTTTTTTTATACATGGTATATTTACAGCTGTGCACATAGAGAAACCAAAAATAGATAACAAAAACACTGCATAACTAAAAAAACAAGGAGTGGGAGAATAAATACTAGGGAAGTGTGTATGCATAGAAGCAAAGAAGAGACAATTGCATTATACATGTTATTGGGGGGGGGGGGTGGCTTTCTCCCCCCAACCCCCCTTTCTGGTTTTTAAAAAAGAAAATACATACAGAACAAGCAAAACAAAACTGGGTGGGCGGGGTGCCTGGGCGGCGCCCCTGATGCTGCTATTTCTCCCTGTCGGTCTTCACTGTTGTTGTGTGTTTGCCTCCGCCTTGGCCATTTGTCGTTTCTTCCTCCTGTACTTTCTTACTCTCTGTTCCTCTGCTGTGGTCGTTGTCCCGTTTCCCGTGCTCTCCTACCAGTTTGTGTTCCCTCCTTTTTCCTCCCCTCTGGGTCCCCTACATTATTCTTTGCCCGCTGTCCATCCTTCTTCCCTGCCCCCCCCCTCCCCTCCTCTCTGCAGTTCCCCATTCCTTTCAGCTGTGTTTGGCCACCCCCTCTTGCACTGGTCCCCCCCCGTCCCCCGTCCCCCCCTCCCAGCCCCTGGGTCTTCCCTCCCTTCCCTCTCTTCTCCCATGGCGTGGCTACTTCCCCTCTCTTCTCCCACGCCTTGGCTACTTTCCCGTGGCTCTTGGCTACTTGTTTAATTGCTTGTTTGTTCGTTGGCCATGAACAGGTCCCGGAACAGTTGGGTGAATGGCTCCCGTATCCTGAGGAAACCATCTTCCAACCCCCGGATTGTGAATTTGATTTTCTCCATTTGGAGAAATTCCGATAGGTCGGACAGCCAGTCTGCAGCTTTGGGTGGTGCTGCTGACCGCCAGCTGAGCAGGATCCTATGGCGGGTGATCAGGGAGGCAAAGGCAAGGGCGTCCGTCCTCCTCCCCATAAAGAGATCTGGCTGCTCTGATACCCTGAAGACCGCCACGTTCGGGCACTGCTCCACCCTCATCCCCACCACTTTGGACATTGCCTCGAAGAAGGCTGTCCAGTACCCAGCAAGTCTCGGGCAAGACCAGAACATGTGGGCGTGGTTGGCCGGGCCTCCTTGGCACCGTTCACATCTGTCCTCCACCTCCGGGAAGAACCTACTCATTCGGGTTCTTGTTAAGTGGGCTCTATGTACCACCTTTATTTGCATTAGGTTGAGTCTTGTGCACGTGGAAGTGGAGTTGACCCTATGTAGTGCTTCGTTCCAGAGTCCCCACCCTATTTCGAGCCCCAGGTCTTCCTCCCATTTCCTTCTCGCGTGTCCAGTACAGTGTCAGTCCTCTCTACCAATCGTTTGTATATGTCGCTACAGTTTCCTCTACCTAGAATGTTTGCGTCCAGTAATTCCTCTGGTCGTGCCTGTTGTGGTGGTCATGGGTACGTCCTTGCCTCCTTCCGTAGGAAGTTTTTAAGCTGCAGGTATCTTGAGTTTGTTGCCCTTAGCCAGCTGCAATCTCTCCGTCAGTTTGTCCAGTGTTGTGACCCTGCCGTCAGTGTATAGGTCCCTGACTGTCAAGTGACCCCCGTCCTGTCTCCACCTTTTAAAGGAGGCATAAATGAGCGCTGGCACGAACCTACGGTTGTTGCAGATGGGGGTTTGCCGGACATTTCGGTCAAGCCAAATTGCTGCCGTAATTGGTTCCAGATCTGGAGGGTGGCAACCACCACTGGGCTGCTGGAGTGTTTTTTTGGGTGGGGATGGGAGTGCCGCTGTGGCGAGGGTCTGGAGCGAGGTCCCCCTGCAGGAGGCCTCCTCCGCGTGCACCCACGCAGCTTCTGGCTCCTTAAGCAAGCAACATTTATACCACACAGACACCAGGAATTTACCATCTCTAACAACAGAGAATCTAACCCTTTCCCCTTTAACACCATTACCATTCCTGAATACCCCACCATTAACATCCTGAGTGTTACTATTGAGCAGAAATATCCACACGTCAGAAGTGTGATTGAATACACTCCACTTGCCCGGATGATCACAGCTCCAACTGAAGCTTGATACCATACAGGACAAAGCAATCCGATTAATTGGCACACTATCCCCACTTTTAATATTCACTCTCTCCATCACCAATGGACATTGGCACCAAGGCTCTGTCGATGGCACCTTCAAACCCATAACCTTTATGTTCTAGAAGGACAAGAGCAGCAGATGCATCGACGCATCACCACCTGCAAGTTCGCCCTCCAAATCCTGCCTTGAAACTATATCTCTTAAAGTCCTGAAATACCTTGCACCAAATGTACTGCTGCACTTCAAGAATGTGGCTCATCATCACCTTTTCAAGGATAGATATCGATGGGCAACAAATACTGGCCTTGCCAACAATGTCCATATCCCATGAAACAAATAAAAGAGAAATTCAGATTTTATGTAGTCTTATTGTTTATGAACTTTTCTGGAGCTCTTCCTAGTACTTGATTGGCTCACAGACACAATGGGCTGGATTCTCCGCTTTTGAGACTAAGTGCTGACACCGCGTGAAAACTGCGATCTTTTACACCAGGAAAACTGGCTTCAAAAGGCCACCGATGTCCCCGTTTTACTGGGGGCTAGCAGGGAGTCGTCGTAGAGCTTGCAGCTCTAGCTGCCGATACACCCCCAGCACCTCCGGGTCAGAGGATGCACACTGCAGCGGCTGCGCAGTGCTTCATGGCAGACTCAGCCCGCGACCCTTGACCGCCAAAGTAGTGCCCCGCATCGGCCGCTTGTGGCCCGGGATCGCCCGCCCACATTGCCCCCAGCCCCGAATGAAGCCCCCCCCCCCCCCCCCCCGCCCGCCAATTGGCTCTCCCCCGACTGTGGCGGCCCCGGACTGAGTCCGCAGCTGCCACGCGAGGATCCTGGACAGTGTGAGCACACATAAGCCACGCCGTGGGAATTCGGCCAGTTGGCAACGGCCTTAGGTGGTGGATACTCGGTGCAGCGTACTTCCCGCCAATTTTCAGGGGGCGGACAATTGAAAAACCGGCGCCGCTACCGATTTCGGCACCAAAACGGATTCTCCGTCCCCTCGCCGAACGCGATTTCGCTGTCGGGGGGCGGAGAATCCAGCCCAGTGTGCTGAAGGGTTCTGCTCTATCATTCTATGATTCACAGCAATATTAGTTATGAGTCTTTGTAACTTGGGTTTCCAGCACTGAGGAACTTTTATAGAAAATACTGATAATTGCAGATAAACATAATATATTATTGATCAAGAATTGACCGGACCTCCAAGATGGCTTGCATGTTTGTCCTTGCAAAGCCTCCCATCACATCCAGGAAACATTTTTCCATGAACTACTGGAAACTAAGTAGCTGCATTTGTAAAATTTGGGTGCAGTGAACAATTTTTGCAAGATATTACTTGATGTTCTGTTGAATAGTCTGTTAGAATGGAATTGATGCAGTTTCTAGAATTTGAAATAGGAAGTGAAATATAAAAATATGAACATATGGAATAAATGTAGGCCATTTGGCCCCTCGAAACTGCTCTGTCACCAATAAGACCATGGCTGATCTGATTGTGGCCTTACCCCAAAAGCATTTGACTCCCTTTGTTAGTCAAGCATCTCCCTTGTTAGCCAAGAATATACCTACCTCAGTCTTAAAAAAGACTCTGCTTCCATTGCCGTTTGAGGAAGAGATTTCCATAGAATCATAACCATCTGAGAGAAATCCCTCATCTTTAAACTGTGTCCCTTAGTTTTCGTCATCCCATGAGTAGAAACATCCCTTCAACATCCACCTGTCAGTTCCTCTCAGCATCTTTCATGTCTCAATAAGAACAATTCTTACTCTTCTAAACACCAATGGATACATTCCCACTCTATCCGACCTTTCCTCACAAGATAACGCCTGCCCACCCACGCCCCCAATCCCAATTATCAGCCGCGTAAACCTTTTATGAACTGTTTCTAATTTATTTGTGTCCTTTGAGACCAAAACTGTACATAGTACTCTTGATGTGTTCTCACCAATGCCCAGTGCAACTGGAGCAAAATATCCCTACATTTGTATTCTATTCCCCTTGCAAAAACATCAACATTCCATTTGCCTTTCCAATCACTTATACCTGCGTACTAACTTTGTGAATCAATTACCAGGCTACCCAGATCTCTCTGTACCTCAGAGTCCTACAAAATCTCTCTTTTCAAATAATGTGCTGCTTTTCTATCCTTCCCACTGAAGTGGGCAAGTTCACATTTTCCCACTTCATACTCTATCTGCCAAATTTGTGCCCACTCACTTAACCTATCTATGTCCTTTTGCAGAATCCATAAATCCTCTTCACAACTTACTTTGTGGCATCAGCAAATTTAGCAACCATACATTTGGTCTCTTTATCCAAGTCTTTGATAAAAATTGTACATAGTTGAGGCACCAACACTGGTCCCGTGGCACTCCACTTGGCACATCTTGCTAACCCAAAAATGACCATTTATGCTTGCTCTGTTTTCTGTTAGCTAACCAAACCTAGATCCATGCTATTATATGTCACAGAAAAGCTGATGTAATTTATTTGAATTCAGACGGTTTTGAGGACATGAAAGCATGAGTTTCTCAAAATGAAGTTCTAATGTTAAAATTGCAAAGGCCAATTCAGAAAGATGGGAGATTTGCTTGTGAAATAGCCTGAAAATAAATAAAGCAAGCATGGTGCTTATGCCAAAAGCATTCAATAAGCACCACTGTTTTTTCCTAAAATGGTTTGCAGGAGCATCACAAGATCATTTGATCTCTACTCTGAGAACAGATGGACATCATGCGGCCTCCTTTTCCAATTACTCATTCCCCCCCCCCCCGCCTCCCTTTTCTTCCATTGCCCCACGCACTCAACGGGTGCGATTTACAGGCCACGGCGTGCCCATGTGGTGTGTCTCGCGACATTTGCGATGCTTGAAACGCCTCGCACGGTTTAACAGTCTCGTGAGACGCCTCGATCTAGATCTCGCACTCACTGGGTGTGACCTAGATCAGCATATTAAGGCTTGTTTAAATATGTGCTCACGGGATTATTCCAATGCCGGGACCTAACGGCAACGTCTGGGCGACTTCGCCAGGGTTACGTTTAGTACTGGTTTTCACTTTTTGAAAATATTTTTATTCAAGGAGTTTCACGTATACAAAAAAAATAAGAATAACAAAACAATTCCATAAACAATCACACCCCACCTGCTCCCCTGATACCAACCCCACCTCGCATCCAGCCTTCTCCATTTTAACCCCCTTTCTGAGCCTTCAAACCTCCTTAAAGAAATCAAACAACGGCTTCCACCTCCGGGTGGAACCCCCCCCCCCTCCCGACAACTCCCTCAAAGGAACCACAAAGGCAAAAAACCCATAATGGGAGTTATGTACAGGCCTCCTAACAGTGGTCAGGACCAGGAGCACAAAATGCACTACGAAATAGAAAGTGCATGTCAGAAAGGCAAGGTCACAGTGATCATGGGGGACTTCAATATGCAGGTGGACTGGGTAAATAATGCTGTCAGTGGACCCAAGGAAAGGGAATTCATTGAATGTTTACAGAAGGGCTTTTTGGGACAGCTTGTGATGGAGCCCACGAGGGAACAGGCCATTCTGGACTTAGTGTTATGTAATGAGCCAGACTTGATTAAAGATCTTAAAGTAAGGGAACACTTAGGAGGCAGTGATCATAATATGGTAGAATTCAATCTCCAATTTGAAAGAAAGAAGGTAGAATCAGATGTAAAGGTGTTACAGTTAAATAAAGGTAACTACAGGGGCATGAGGGAGGAACTGACGAAAACCGACTGGGAGCAGAGCCTGGTGGGAAAGACAGTAGAACAGCAATGGCAGGAGTTTCTGGGAGTAATTGAGGACACAGTACAGAGGTTCATCCCAAAGAAAAGAAAGGTTGTCAGAGGGGGGATTAGGCAGCCATGGCTGACAAAGGAAGTTGGGGAACGCATCAAAGCAAAAGAGAAAGCCTATAATGTGGCAAAGAGTAGTGGGAAGTCAGAAGATTGGGAAGGCTACAAAAACAAACCGAGGATAACAAAGAGAGAAATAAGGAAAGAGAGGATCAAATATGAAGGTAGGCTAGCCAATAACAATAGAAATGAAAGTAAAAGTTTCTTTAAATACATTAAAAACAAACGGGAGGCAAAAGTAGACATTGGGCCACTCCAAAATGACACTGGTAATCTAGTGTTGGGAGACAAGGAAATAGCTGAGGAACTAAATAAGTACTTTGCGTCAGTCTTTACAGTAGAAGACATGAGTAATATCCCAACAATTCAGGAGAGTCAGGGGGCAGAGTTGAATATGGTAGCCATCACAAAGGAGAAAGTGCTAGAGAAACTAAGAGGTCTAAAAATTGATAAATCTCCAGGCCCAGATGGGCTACATCCTAGAGTTCTAAATGAGATAGCTGAAGAAATAGTGGAGGCGTTAGTTATGATCTTTCAAAAGTCACTGGAGTCAGGGAAAGTCCCAGAGGATTGGAAAATCGCTGTTGTAACCCCCCTGTTCAAGAAGGGAACAAGGAAAAAGATGGAAAATTATAGGCCAATTAGCCTAACCTCGGTTGTTGGCATGATTCTAGAATCCATTGTTAAGGATGAGATTTCTAAATTCTTGGAAGTACAGGGTCGGATTAGGACAAGTCAGCATGGATTTAGTAAGGGGAGGTCGTGCCTGACAAACCTGTTAGAGTTCTTTGAAGAGATAACAAATAGGTAAGACCAAGGAGAGCCAATGGATGTTGTCTATCTTGACTTCCAAAAGGCCTTTGATAAGGTGCCTCACGGGAGACTGCTGAGTAAAATAAGGGCCCATGGTATTCGAGGCAAGGTACTAACATGGATTGACGATTGGCTGTCAGGCAGAAGGCAGAGAGTTGGGATAAAAGGTTCTTTTTCGGAATGGCAACCGGTGACGAGTGGTGTCCCGCAAGGTTCAGTGTTGGGGCCACAGCTGTTCTCTTTATATATTAACGATCTAGATGACGGGACTGGGGGCATTCTGGCTAAGTTTGCCGATGATACAAAGATAGGTGGAGGGGCAGGTAGTATGGAGGAGGTGGGGAGGCTGCAGAAAGATTTAGACAGTTTAGGAGAGTGGTCCAAGAAATGGCTGATGAAATTCAACGTGGGCAAGTGCGAGGTCTTGCACTTTGGAAAAAAGAATAGAGGCGTGGACTATTTTCTAAACGGTGACAAAATTCATAATGCTGAAGTGCAAAGGGACTTGGGAGTCCTAGTCCAGGATTCTCTAAAGGTAAACTTGCAGGTTGAGTCCGTAATTAAGAAAGCAAATGCAATGTTGTCATTTATTTCAAGAGGCTTGGAATATAAAAGCAGGGATGTACTTCTGAAGCTTTATAAAGCATTAGTTAGGCCCCATTTAGAATACTGTGAGCAATTTTGGGCCCCAACCTCAGGAAGGACATACTGGCACTGGAGCGGATCCAGCGGAGATTCACACGGATGATCCCAGGAATGGTAGGCCTAACATACGATGAACGTCTGAGGATCCTGGGATTATATTCATTGGAGTTTAGGAGGTTGAGGGGAGATCTAATAGAAAGTTACAAGATAATGAATGGCTTAGATAGGGTGGACGTAGGGAAGTTGTTTCCATTAACAGGGGAGACTAGGACCCCCGCGGGGGCACAGCCTTAGAATAACAGGGAGTCACTTTAGAACAGAGATGAGGAGAAATTTCTTCAGCCAGAGAGTGGTGGGTCTGTGGAATTCATTGCCACAGAGGGCGGTGGAGGCCAGGACGTTGAGTGTCTTTAAGACAGAAGTTGATAAATTCTTGATTTCTCGAGGAATTAAGGGCTATGGAGAGAGAGCGGGTAAATGGAGTTGAAATCAGCCATGATTGAATGGTGGAGTGAACTCGATAGGCCGAATGGCCTTCATTCCGCTCCTATGTCTGATGGTCTTATGGTCTTGACCTTCTCCAGCCTCAGGAATTCTGCCAGGTCACTCACCCACACTCCCACTTTCGGCGGCTCCAAGTCCTGCCGCCCTAGCAAAATCCATCTCAGGGCTATCAGGGAGGAAAAGGCTAAAACATCAGCCTCTCTCACTTCCTGGACTCCCAGAACTTCCGACACCCCAAATATCTCAAAAGAGAGATTTTACAGGACTCTGAGGTACAGAGTGGTCTGGGTGGCCTCGTACTTATTCACAAAGGTAGTACACGTGATTGGAAAGGCAACTGGAATGTCTGAGGATTCAGGGTAAACCATTTTGGACAGAGATAAGAAGACATTTCTTCACACAAAGAGTGGTGAGCCTGTGGAATGCATTACCACAGGAAGTAGTTGATGCTAAAACTTTGAATATATTCAAGAAGCGGCTAGATATAGCACTTTGGGAGAATGGGATCAAAGGCTATGGGGAGAAAGCAGGATTAGGCTATTGAGTTGGTTGATCAGACATGATCGTGATGAATGGCGGAGCAGGCTCGAAGGGCCAAAAGGCCGCCGCCTGCTCCTATCTTCTATGTATCTATGTATGTATCGCTACCTCTGGACCTAGAACACCCAGCACCTCGGATATCATGCCCAAGAGCACCTGCCAGAACCCCCTCAATTCCAGACATGCCCAGAACATGTGGATGTGATTCGTGGCCCACCCACACCTATCCTTTACGCCCTCAAATAATCCATTCATCCTTTAATACTGGTTTTCACAAATGTGAACCAGTTATAATGGCACCTAGGGCATCTCCCAAGCAATTAGCGACCCCTGGGTGGTTGGGGACAGGGCAGGGTGGTACCTTGGCACTCCATCGGGCACCCACAAACCTTGGCTCTGCCAGCCTGGCACCCATACAGTGCCACCCTGGCACTGCCAGGGTGTCCATGTGGCACTGCCAGGGCAGCAGTGCTGTGGGGGTGAGATCGGGGCAACCAAAAAAATTGGTGCCCCGATCTGCGAGGAGCCTTTTGTGCTGGGCCCGCCAGCAGGAAAATGACTCATAGGCGCGGCCGCAGCAGAGAGAAAGTTCCTGCGGCCAAAAAAACCCGACAAAAGTGGTGTTTGAAAACCAAGCGTTTCTTGACGCTGCAACTGCCAAGAAACACTCCGCTAAACGCTCCCAAAACTGGACATAGATTTTTTTCTAGTTAAATTGTACCCTACATCTCCAGACATCAGACATTTAACGTATGTTAGTTACATATTCCAACTGTACCTCAAGAATTGTACATTGCCCCATCCCAAAAACATCTCTGTGCTGACAGTCCTCTATTTAGAACAAAATGACCCAATGATTCAAAATGATTGACTGATAGACAGTGTAAGATGAGAATTGATCGCTGAATCAGATGAACTTTTGGACCACACTGTGCACTTCATTTTGACATCTATTGAAATGATCAACTTTACTTGGCCACACATGTAAAGGTAACCTCAGTGTTTACAATGTCTTGGACCTTTAATAGCAAATAAGTGATGTGCTTTTGATTGAACCCCACCCTAACATTTGAAATGCCAGTGACCTTTAGGGTACAGCAATTATTTATCTACGGAGAAAATGCTGTAGCTCCCAAATGTACATTTATTTTCACTATCTAAGTCACAAGAGGGGCAGGATTCTCCGCAATCGGCGCGATGTTCGCCGACCGGCGCCAAAATCGGCGCGAATCAGTCCGGAATCGCGCCGCCCCAAAGGTGCGGAATTCTCCGCATCTTGAGGGGCCGAGCCCTCACCTTGAGGGGCTAGGCCCGCGCCGGAGTGATTTCCGCCCCGCTGGCTGGCGGAAAAGGCCTTTGGCGCCCCGCCAGCTGGCGCGGAAATGACTTGCCGTGCGACGCATGCGCGGGAGCGTCAGCGGTCGCTCACGACATCACTGCGCAGTGGAGGGGGTCTCTTCCGCCTCCGCCATAGTGAAGACCATGGCGAAGGCGGAAGGAAAAGCGTGCCCCCACGGCACAGGCCCGCCTGCGAATCGGAGGGCCCCGATCGCGGGCCAGGCCACCGTGGGGGCACCCCCCGGGGCCAGATCGCCCCGTGTCCCCCCCCAGGACCCCGGAGCCTGCCAGCGCTGCCTTGTCCCGCCGTTCGAAAGGTGGTTCAATCCACACCGGCTGGCGTAGGTTGACAGCAGCGGGACGTCGGTCCATCGCGGACTGGAGAATCGCCGGTGGAGGGCCTGCCGACCGGCGCGAATTCCACCGACCAGCGCGGCGCGATTCGCGCCCCCCCGCCGAATCTCCGGTGGCGGAGAATTCAGGACACGGCGGGGGCGGGATTCACGCCGGCCCCCGCCGATTCTCCGACCCGGTGGGGGGTTGGAGAATCGCGCCCGAGGTTTGGGGTTCATGATTCTTCTCCCGCTCAGCAAACATATATAGCACATGGTAAATGAAAGAATAGGCAATAAATGTCAAATAGCACAAAATAATCTGAAACAAAACCAGAAAATACTGGACAATCTCAGCAGGCCTGATAGCATCTGTGGAGAGAAAAGGGAGCTAACATTTCGAGTCTGGATGGCTCTTTGTCTGCAGCAATTTGCTTTTATCAAGATAATCTGAGCTGTGTCACGTACTGCATTTGAGTCAGACGGTTGTGGTTGAAGCCCATTCCAGAGATTTGAGCACATAATCCAAGTTGACATTCCAATTCAGGACTGGGGCAATGGTGCACTGTCTGTGATGGCAACATTCAGATAGGACACTACATTGAGGCCTCATTTTCCTTCTCCAGATGTAGAAGTTGCCTGGATATTTTATTCCAGGAGGCATTCACACATCTTAAGTTGAGGTAAATCAGACTTTGCTCAGGAACAAGAGTGCGTGGCTACAAGTGAGATAGATATCGGGATCCAGCAGATAACTGGAGGAGCCGCGGTCCTTACACTTGCCCAGAAGGTTTGAGGTTCTTACAGCTTATGTGGACAAGGGCAAGGGTGATATAGAGGAAGATAGGTAAGCAAGTTGTTAGGAGGATTCTGCAAGGAGATATAGCTTAGGATAAGTGAGTGGGCAAAGATTTGGTAGATGGAGTATAATATGGGAAAATGTGAGGTTATCCATTTTGGTGGAAAGAATAAAATAGAATATTATTTGATTGGAGAAAAACTGAAGAAGGCAGTATTACAGGAGGAGGATTTGGGTGTTCTCGTGCATGGGCCACAAAAGGTTAGCTTGCAAATGCAGCAAGTAATTAGGAAGGAAGATAAAACGTTGGCCTTGCAAGGTGAATGGAGTATAAAAACAAGGAAGTCTTGTTACAACTGTGCAGGGTGATACTGAGACCACACCTGGACTACTGAATAAGGTTTTGGTCACCTTATTTAAAGGAAGGATATACTCGCATTGGAGCAGTTCAGAGAAGGTTGAGTAGGTGATAAAAGGGGTTTGTTTTCTGTGGAGAGGTTCAGCAGGTTGCGGCTATAACTCATTGAAGTTTTAATGAGTGAGAGGTGATCTTATTGGAACACCCAAGATACTGAGGGGTCTTGACTAGGTAGATGCTGATGGCACAAACAAATGGGGCTAAAGCCAGAAGTAGCTACAGAGATAGTGATTGAAGCATTAGACATAATTTTCCAAAACTCCTTGGATTCCAGAGATGTACCGGAGGATTGGAAAACTGCCTATATGTGACACCCTTATTCAAAAAGTGAGGAGACAAAAAGTGGGTTCCTGCAGGCTGATTACCCTAACATCTATTGTTGGAAAAGTGTAGAATCAATTATTAAGGAAGTAACAGCAGCACATCAAGCAGAGTCAGCATGGCTTCCTGAAAGAGAAATCAAAGAACAACAAAGAACAAAGAAAATTACAGCACAGGAACAGGCCCTTCGGCCCTCCCAGCCTGCACCAATCCAGATCCTTTATCTAAACTTGTCTTCTATTTTCCAAGGATCTACTTCCCTCTGTTTCCAGCCCGTTCATATATCTGTCTAGATGCATCTTAAATGATGCTATCGTGCCCGCCTCTACCAGCTCCGCTGGCAAAATGTTCCAGGCACCCAACACCCTCTGCGTAAAAAACTTTCCACGCACATCTCCCTTAAACTTCCCCCCTCTCACTTTGAAATCGTGACCCCTTGTAATTGACAGCCCCACTCTTGGAAAAAGCTTGTTGCTATCCACCCTGTCCATATCACACATAATTTTGTAGACCTCAATCAGGTCCCCCCTCAACCTCCGTCTTTCCAACGAAAATAATCCTAATCTACTCAACCTTTCTTCATAGCTAGCACCCTCCATACCAGGCAACATCCTGGTGAACCTCCTCTGCACCCTCTCTAAAGCATCCGCATCCTTCTGGTAATGTGGTGACCAGAACTGCAGTATTCCAAATGTGGCCTAACCAAAGTCCTGTACAACTGTAACATGACCTGCCGACTCTTGTACTCAATACCCCGTCCGATGAAGACAAGCATGCTGTATGCCTTCTTGACCACTCTATCGACCTGCGTTGCCACCTTCAGGGTACAATGGACCTGAACTCCCAGATCTCTCTGTACATCAATTTTCCCCAGGACTCTTCCATTGACCGTATAGTCCGCTCTTGAATTAAATCTTCCAAAATGCATCACCTCGCATTTGCCTGGATTGAACTCCATTTGCCATTTCTCTGCCCAACTCTCCAATCTATCTATATTTTGCTGTATTCTCTGACAGTCCGCCTCGCTAACTGCAACTCCACCAATCTTAGTATCATCTGCAAACTTGCTAATCAGACCACCTATACCTTCGTCCAGATCATTTAAGTATACACCAACAACAGTGGTCCGAGCACGGATCCCTGTGGAACACCACTAGTCACCTTTCTCCATTTTGAGACGCTCCCTTCCACCACTACTCTCTGTCTCCTGTTGCCCAGCCAGTTCTTTATCCATCTAGCTAGTACACCCTGAACCCCATACGACTTCACTTTTTCCATCAACCTGCCATGGGAAATTTATCAAACGCCTTACTGAAGTCCATGTATATGACATCTACAGCCCTTCCCTCATCAATTAACTTTGTCACTTCCTCAAAGAATTGAAATCATGTCTGACTACTTTGTCAGAGTTTATTGAAGAAGTCTCAAGCAGAGTGGATAAAGGGGAACCAGTAGATATGTTACATTTGGACTTCCAGAAGGTGTTCAACAAGGTACCTCACAAAAGGTTAAGTCATAAAATAAGAGCCGTGAGATAGTATTTTGGGATGGGTAGAGAATTGGCTAATGGGTAGGAAACAGAGTGGGGATAAGGAGTTCTTTTCTAGGTTGGCCACCTGTAACCAGTGGGATTGCACAGGGATCAGAGCTGGGACCGCAACTGTGTACAATCTATATTAATGACTTGGAGGAAGGAAGCGAATGTACTGCAGCCAAATTTTCAGATGAAACAAAAATAGGTGGAAAGACAAGTTGCGAGAGGGATACAAACTGTTTGTAAAGAGATATTGATAGGTTATGTAAGTGGACAGAAAGTTGGCAAATGGAGTAGAATGTGGGAAAATGTGACATTGTTCATTTTGGAAGGGAGAACAGAGTATCATGTAAATGGAGAAAGGCTGCAGAAAGCTGCAACACAAAGGGACTTGGGGGGTGTCTTGTGGACCAAATACAGAAAGCCAGCACACAGGTACAGCAGGTCATCAGGAAGGCTGATAGAATAAAAGCAAATTACTGCGGATGCTGGAATGTTGGCCCTTATTTCAAGGGGGTTGGAGTTTGAGCGTTTGGAAGTCTTGCAACTGTACAAGGTACTGGTGAGGCCACGTCTGGAATACTGTGGGTAGTTTTGGTCCCCTTATTTAAAGAAATATATTATTTAATTGGCGTATGTTTACAGAATGTTCACGAGGATGATCCCTGGTGTGGGGGGATTGTCTTATGAGCAAAGCTTAAACAGGTTGGGACTCTACTCATTGGAATTTAGAAGAATGAGAGGTGATCTCATTGAAACATACAGGATTCTTAACGGGCTTGACAGGGTAAATACTGAGAGGATGTTTCCCCTCATGGGAGAGTCTAGGACCAGAGGGCTTAGACTCAGAATAAAGGGGTGCCAATTTATGACTGAGATGAGGAGCATCTTCCCTCAGAGTGTTGTGAGTCTTACTCCTTGCTACAGAGAGCGTTGAGGACAGAGCCCTTGTGTATATTTTAGGCTGAGATAGATAGGTTCTTGATCAGTCGGTTACGGGGAAAGGGCAGGAAAATGGACGTGAGGAATGTCGGATCAGCCATGACCCTTTGAACCATAGAATCCCTACAGTGTAGAAGGAGGCCATTCGGGTCATTGAGTCTGCACCGACCCTCAACGAGCACCATACCTTACTCGCCTGCCCTATGACCGTAACCCCATATAACCTGCACATCTCTGGACACTAAGGGGAAATTTAGCATGGCCAATTGACCGAATCTGCACATCTATGGGAACAAACCGGAAGAACCCCAGACAAACATGGGGAGAAAGTGCAAACTCCACACAGACAGTCACCCAAGGCCGGAATTGAATCCGGGTCCCTGGCGCTGTGAGGCAGCAGTGCTAACCACTGTGCCACCCCGGTTGACTGGCAGAGTAGGCTCGAAGAACCGAACAGCCTACTCTTGTTCCTGTTTTTTATGGATATTTCCCCTTGTGGGGGAACCTACACCTCGGGCACTGTTTAAAAATAAGAGAGCACACATTTAAAAATAAATTTCCTCTCTCAGGTCGTTAATCTTTGGAATTCTCCAACTCGGAGAGCAGTGGCGACTGTGTCAATTAATATAGTAAAGGCTGAGATGGGCAGATTTACGATTGGTAAGGGGGTCGTGGGTTATGGGGCAGGCAGGAAAGTGGAGTTAAGGCCACATCAGATCAGTAGTGATCTTATTGAATGCTGGAGCAGGCACAAGGAGCCAAATGGCGTACTCCTCCCTGCACATTTTCATTCATCTGACCATTTATCTCATTGCTGTTTGAGACTTCACTGTACACAAATTGGTTGCTGCATTTCTGGTATTACAACACTGATCACAATTTTAAGGGACATCTTGTAAGACACTTCGGGGAATCTGGAGGTTGTTTATAAAATTGCAAGTCTTTTCCTTTCTTTTTTTCTGTCTTTGCAGACAAACTCTGTGATCTCTTTTATTAAATGAATACAAATTATTTGCTTATGCCAAGCGTTCTTGGGGGTGGGGTGGGAGGGAGGAGGGGTTGGTCAATTAGCTCATTTGGCTATTGTATAATTTAGAATGCTGCCAACAGCATGAGTTCAATCCCCGTACCGGCTTTGGTAGTCATGGACTTGGCCTGGGCCCAACTCCTTACATTACAGGAATGAAAACAGGATTCAATAGGAATTTTTGTCTTGAAAAGTTAGTAAATCTATTATATTACATGAACTCTTAAATGCCTAATAACATTCTAGCTCTTGGTTGCTTGTCAATTGAAAGAACCGAATGGAAACCCGTGTAATGGTCGGGTTGTCACCTATTATATATGGTCCACAGAATAAGAACTGTGTTGACATACAAAAAATGAACTATACTCCCCCCCCCCCCCCCCCTTCCCCCCAAAACATGTTTGCCACCTTTTAAAGTTGGCTGCACTTTTGTTTCTGACTGGTACCTCAAGGCTTTCCTTTGTGGATGTAGAATAGAATTTAATCTTTCGCAAGATCTGGTATACACCTTCTCCAGACAGTTGTGTGTTCTGGGTCAGAAATCTTAGACATGCCACAATGTGTTTGAAACCACATTGTGTATTTTACAGAAATGTCAGCCATTCATCACCATCAGAAAATGATCTATTATTGTTCAACTTAATTTGTATTTTGGGCCCTGTACTTCAACATTATTTTAACTGCAGACTTCAGAAATGTGCCAGGCAAGATTGTTTGTCTTTCTATTTGTGTCACAGAGCTTGCTTGCATTGGCCACATTTTTCACAATTATCTTTTCCCCCTCCTCTGCTAGGGTATTATGTCCTTTGAAAATAACCTACTTTTGAAGTGCCTCAACATTTGGCAATTAGAAATGAGAACCCTTGGTGATTTTTCCCCCCTCCATACCTCATGACCACTCTTATGTTTTGCCTAAATACTTATTTTGATTTCATCTGCACGGTCGCACAGTGGTTAGCACAGTTGCTTCACAGCTCCAGGGTCCCAGGTTCGATTCCCAGCTTGGGTCACTGTCTGTGCGGAGTCTGCACGTTCTCCCCGTGTCTGCGTGGGTTTCCTCCGGGTGTTACGGTGTCCTCCCACAGTCCAAAGATGTGCGGGTTAGATGGATTGGTCATGCTAAATTGCCCTTAGTGTCCAAAAAGGTTGGGTGCGGTTACTGGGACATGGTGGTGGTGTGGGCTTGGGTAGTGTGCTCTTTCCAAGAGCCGGTTCTGACTCGATGGGCCGAATGGCCTCCTTCTGCACTGTAAATTCTATGATCTCCTCTGGTCATCAAACACTGCGTCTGCCACAATACTAAGTGCTCCTCCTATTTTACAAATATCCAGTTATACGATAGCAGGATGCCAGGATTATAACAGACAAATCTTATTTTGTACATCAGCTACTGGAATCTGTAATGTACCATTGCATGATTTTATTTCTCTGAACTGGATATGCTCTCTTATGAATCTAGAATTAAGGCTTTGAACAGTGGTGGATAACCTGCCTGCAATATCTGAATGATGGGTTAAAAGGTACAATGACGAACCAAACGTTATTAATCTTACTACTACGAGTGGTGAAGGGGAGACTGAGTTTCTCAGCATAAATTTTACAATAGACTCTTATGCGGCAGAATAGGCTAACATTTGAAATATTGGGCGAATTTAATGCAGCGTGCTAAAGTGGGATTGTGACTGGAGGGGCCGTGGGATTGCGAGGGTGGAAACTGATGGGAGGACTTAAACAGCAGATAGGGAGGTGGCCACGATTGATAAAGGCAAGTGTACCATATGCCTTTTTCGCCACCCTGTTAACCTGCCCTTCTGCCTTTAGAGATCTATTTACAAACATGCCACGGTCTCTTTGTTCTTCAGGACTTCCCAGTGTGGTGCCATTCATTGAATATTTCCTTGTTAAATTACTCCTTTCAAAGTGTAACACCTCACACGTTTCAGGATTAAATTCCACCTACCACTTTTCTGCCCACTTAACCATCCCGTCTCTATCTTCCTGTAACCCAAGACTGTCAGCCTCACTGTTAAACACCCAGCCTATCTTTGTGTCATCCGCAATCTTATGTTCCTACCCCACTCATAGTCATCTAAGTCATTTATATAAATGACAAATAATAGGGGACCCAGCACAGATCCCTGTGGTATGCCACTGGACACTGGCTTCCAGTCGCTAAAGGGTAGCATTCTATTGGCCTTCTTAAATACTTGCTTTTAAATGCCTACTAACTTATTGAATGAGAACACCTAGCTCTTTGAAATTTTACAGTCACTCTCCATTTAAATAATACTCTGCTTTTTTTTTCCTGACAAAGTGAATAACTTCATCATCCCACATTATACTCCACCTGCCAGAAATTTGCCCGCCCCACCTGTCTGTATCCGTCTTCAACCTCCTTATGTCCCCTTCACATATTTTCCGACCTATCTTTGTGTCAACTGCAAAGTTAGCTACCATGCCTTCGCCCCTTTAGGTTGTTGATATAATTGTAAACATTGGAGTATACCTCTGTGGAACTCCACTCGGCACATCCTGCCAATCGGAAAAATACTTATTTAGCCACACTCTCTATTTTCTGCCAACCGGCCAATCTTCTATCCATGCTAACATGTCACTCCTGCATGGTAGCATAGTGGATAGCACAAATGCTTCACAGCTCCAGGGTCCCAGGTTCGATTCCCGGCTTCGGTCACTGTCTGTGTGGAGTCTGCACGTTGTCCCCGTGTGTGCGTGGGTTTCCTCCCGCAGTCCAAAGATGTGCAGGTTAGGTGGATTGGCCATGCTAAATTGCCCCCTTAGTGTTCAAATTGCCCTTAGTGTCAGGTGGGGTTACTGGGTTATGGGGATAGGGTGGAGGTGTGGGCTTGGGTAGGGTGCTCTTTCCAAGAGCCGGTGCAGACTCGATGGGCCGAATGGCCTCCTTCTGCACTGTAAATTCTATGATTTCTATGAATTACCTCCGATATTGCACCTTATCAATTGCCTTCTGGAAATCCAAGTGTAGTATGTCTACAGGCTCCCCTTTATTCACAGTGCATGTTACTCCTTCAAAGAACTTCATTACACTAGAAGTTACACTAGAATTGAACTAGTCAACATTGCATTGTGTGGGGCCTGCAGAAATGGCTGTCGCGTTTGGCAACAGCAGAGGAGAGGTATCATTCTCCTGTCGGGCAGAAGTGAGCTCAACAGAGGTCCTTAAATAGGATTGTGGGCTCGTCTACTGATTTGAGGGTGAGGGTGCTATTTTTAAAAGATCGTCTCTTGGTATGAGGGCCACTGTAGGCACATGCTGGTGTGCCTCTGGGGAGGAGTGAACCACATCTCTTCATTGCCCCTCAGCTCCCATCTCTCTCTCGCTTCCCCCCCTCCAGCACCACCAGTAAATAACACTCCCCACCCACCACCACCACCTCCCTTTCACAACCCTTGTGTTCCATCATCAGTTTGTGGCTCTGGGACAAGTAGGTGCCCAGCATGCACAATCACAACACCGATAGTTCCATGCAATAGGGTGATTTCCCACTTCAGGGATCACATTTCTTTTCAGGCCTGTTGCCGTTATCCTGTCAGTCACTGGAGGAACTTTGCATTTTAAAAACATGTCAGATAAATTTTCTTTTCTACTGCAGTTCACTGTTTATACCTGCTTTAAATTTAAATTCCAATGCCATCTGTTTCTGGTTTGATTTTATGCCTCACTAGAAGTTTTATTGCTGTTTGTGCACCAAAGTTTTTTTTTCCCCACAGAAACTGCTCTCCCATGATTCAAATTGCATCTAATATGTGCCCTATTAAATATTTTTTTTTGCGAACGTACATAGTTCTGTAAGGTGAGAAATTTTCAAGAGTTGTGATCTTTCTGCAAAATGTCTTATAAGTAATACTCCAGCTATTTCTTTATGTCCTTATAGCTGACCAGTATACTACATTCCATTATTTGAAAAAAAATCTTGCTGCTAAATATATTTTCCAAGAACCCTCTGCTCTGAAAACGATTAGGACCTACAAGGAAGTTTTGCTGCAGCAGACATCAACAGGCAATATTGGGGAACAAAATATGCATTCTACTGATGGTTAACTGTTTAATTTATGCTGGCTTTTCAAGATCCCTGCTGTGCCAGTGGAAAAAAGCACTAACCCATTAGTTGCGTACGCATTTCTGTTTCTGGTGGCAAGATAAGCATGCTGATTGTGAATATTGATGATGCCCAGTGCTAAAATAACATCTGTATCACTTGGATGTGACTTCATGGTGTGTGGTCTACCAAGCTTCCACATACCAAACAGTAGTGATCTCTGATTCCTGTAAAATTGTTATGGCATCATTGAATCATTTTACTCCATGGAATATCTGATCTTCAATGACAGTCCAGATTTAGTCAGATTAGAAAAGAGATGAGGCACCTATGTCTTTGAAAGACTATGTAAATTAAACTGATGTGCCCTTTTTATAATTAGAGGGTGTCTGCAGAAAAGGTTTCTCATATGAATGAGAACCCTGTTGCTTTTAGAGATTGGATCTATCAAAACTCCAAGAGGAAATTTGCTGGGGATCTTTGTCTGTGACTGAAACCAACTTTACTGGAAGACTACATTAATTTTACCAACAAGGGTAGATGGTGACGGAGTGGTACTGCTACTGGATCGATTATCCTGAAGCCCTCGAGACACGGGGTTAAATCCCACCATGGCACTTGATGGAATCTAAATCCAATTAACAAATTAATCAGGAATTAAAAACCAGCCTCTGTAATTTTGCCAGGTAGCTTTCACTGATTGTTGTAAATACCCTTTGGTTCATTAATATCCTATAGAAAAGCAAATCTGCCATTCTTACTCAAAGACTCAATGTGACTGATTCTTAAATGGCCCTCTGGAATGGTCTAGCAAGGTCCTCAGTTGTACCAACCCACTACAGAAAAGTCAAAAAGAATAAAACTGGATGGACCACCATTGCATAGAAATAACAAGAACAGATCCCACGTTTGCCTTGCTTAGTCGTCCTTCCTAACATGTGGGGCTTTTGGCAAAATTGGGAAAGCTGTCCCATAGACTATTCAAGCAACTCTGGGTGGGGGACTTCAATGTCCATCACCAAGAGTAGTTCGGCAGCACCACTACTGACTGAGCTGGTCGAGTCCTGAAGGACGGATCTTCCAGGTTGGGAAGGAGATGAGGGAACCAAAAAGATTGAAAAGCCTTGTCCTCACCAACCTTCCTGTTGCAGATTCCTCTGTCCATGACAGTAATGGTAGGAGGTACCACTGCACAGTCTTTCTGAAGACAAAGTCCAGGGTTCACACTGAGCATACCTTCCAACAAACTGGTGGATCAGCCTGGTTCTCTGAAGAGTGCAGGAGGCCGTTCAAAGAGCCAGATATACCTAAAATGAGGTGTTAACCTGTTGAAGCTACAACACACAATTTCTTGCTGGCCAAATAGCAGAAGCATCATGTGGTAGACTGAGCTAAATGAGCGGCACATAACACAGTGGTTAGCATTGTTGCTTCACAGCACCAGGGACCCGGATTCGATTCCCGGCTTGGGTCACAGTCTGTGCGGAGTCTGACTGTTCTCCCCGTGTCTGTGTGGGTTTACTCCGCGTGTAGTGGGAGGTCCCACAAGTCCCGAAAGACGTGTTTGTTAGGTGAATTGGACATTCTGAATTCTCCCTCTGTACCCGAACAGGCGTCGGAGTGTGGTGAATAGGGGATTTTTACAGTAACTTCATTGCAGTGTAAATGTAAGCCTACTTGTGACACTAATGAAGATGAACCCCTGGCTATGGCACTGAGATAGTCGAGGAACTGGAGGGGGTTGGTGCGGGGTGGGGAGGAGCACAGGGTGTCGCTTTGTGCGGACGACCTGCTGCTGTATGTGGCGGACCCGGTGGGAGGAATGCCAGAGGTAATGAGGATGCTTAGGGAATTCGGGGACTTTTCGGGGTACAAGCTCAATATGGGGAAGAGCGAGCTGTTCGTAGTTCAGCTAGGGGACCAGGAGAGGGGGATTGGCGAGCTCCCACTAAAAAGGGCGGAGAGGAGTTTCAGATATTTGGGGGTCCAGGTGGCCAGGAGCTGGGGGGCCCTGCATAGACTTAACTTTACAAGGCTGGTGGAGCAAATGGAGGAGGAGTTCAAGAGGTGGGACGCGTTGCAGCTGTCCCTGGCGGGTAGGGTGCAGTCAATCAAAATGATGGTGCTCCCAAGGTTTTTGTTCCTGTTCCAGTGCCTCCCCGTGTTTATCCCGAAGGCTTTTTTCAGACGGGTTAACAGGAGTATAATGGGGTTTGTGTGGGCGCGAGGGACTCCCAGGGTGAGAAGGGTGTTCCTGGAGCGGAGTAGAGATAGGGGGGGGCTGGCGCTGCCCAACCTCTGTGGGTACTACTGGGCCGCCAATGCGACAATGGTGCGCAAGTGGGTGATGGAGGGGGCTGCATGGAAGAGGCTGGAGACGGCGTCCTGTGTGGGTACGAGTCTGGGGGCGCTGGCAACGGCACCGCTGCCACTCCCTCCAAGGAGGTATACCACGAGCCCGGTGGTGGTGGCGGCCCTCAAAGTTTGGGGGCAGTGGAGGTGGCATAGGGGGGAAGTTGGGGCCTCGGCGTGGACCCCATTACGGGGGAACCACCGGTTCGCCCCAGGAAGAACAGGTGGAGGGTTTTCGGGGTGGCACAGGGCAGGCATACGAAAATTGGGGGACCTGTTTGTGGACGGGAAGTTCGCGAGCTTGGGTGAGCTGGAGGAGAAGTACGGGCTCCCCCCGGGGAACACCTTCAGGTACTTACAGGTAAGGGCATTTGCCAGATGGCAGGTGGTGGAATTCCCACGGCTACTGCCACACATAGTACAGGACAGGGTGCTCTCGGGGGGGGGGGGGGGGGGGGAGTGGGGGGGGGGGGGGGGGAGTGGGGAAGATCTCGGAAACTTACCAGGTGATGCAGGAGGAGGAGGAGGCCTCGGTGGTGGAGTTGAAAGGTAAGTGGGAGGAGGAGTTGGGAGAGAAGATCGAAGAGGGGACGTGGGCAGATGCCCTAGGGAGGGTGAACTCTTCCTCTTCATGCGCAAGGCTCAGCCTCATACAGTTTAAGGTGCTGCACAGGGCACACATGACCGGGACAAGGATGAGCAGGTTCTTTGGGGGTGAGGACAGGTGTGTTAGGTGCTCAGGGAGCCCAGCAAATCACACCCATATGTTCTGGGCATGCCCAGCGCTGGAGGAATTTTGGAAGGGCGTAGCGAGGACGGTGTCGAGGGTGGTAGGATCCAGGCTGGGCTGGGGGCTCGCAATATTTGGGGTGGCAGAGGAGCCGGGAGTGCAGGAGGCGAAAGAGGCCGGAATTCTGGCCTTTGCGTCCCTGGTAGCCCGGCGAAGGATTCTCCTTCAGTGGAAAGATACGAGGCCCCCAAGCGTGGAATCCTGGATCAGCGATATGGCAGGGTTCATTAAATTGGAGAGGGTGAAATCCGCCTTGAGAGGGTCGGTACAAGGGTTCTTTAGGCGGTGGCAACCGTTCTTAGACTTTCTGGCAGAATGCTAGACATTGGTCAATGGCAGCAGCAGCTCGGGGGGTGGGGGGGGGGGGTTTACTTTATTTTTGTTTATGTTATTTACACTGGAAGGGTCTGAGGGGGTGTATACACCTGTTGTCTTAAGTCGGGGTGTTAATGTTAATTTATTATTTAGGTACAGGGGGGAGGGGTTTGGGGGGTTGCTTTTTTAGATTGTGTTTTGTACTTAACCCTGTTGGGTTCTTTTTTCTTTCTCATTTTGTTATTGATATTTTATGAAAACCTTTAATAAAAATTATTTTTTTTAAAAAATTAATCAACAGAACCATGCTACAAGATTTCATGTTTTTAAGCAAAAACAAACTTTATTATATTTTGAAAAAATAAAATCAAGCAAATACTACGAACTTTGCAGAAGTAATTTTAAACTTAGTTCTACTTTTTGGTTGGCCTCCCAAGAGCTCCTTCATATTTTACCAGAATCTTTTATAAAAATAAATTTAGAGTATCCAGTTCTTTATTTTCAATTAAGGGGCAATTTAGCGTAACGAAATAACTTCCCATGCACATCTTTTTGGGTTGTTCGTGTGAGACCCACACAAACTAACTCAACGGTTGGTCACAGTTCTCCAGAATTTATTTCATTTCTCCTCCGTATTCCAACTTTCCCCAAGGTACAAGGGGCGCGATTCTCCACTCCCGCGCCGGTTGGGAGAATCGCCTGGGCCGCCAAAATTTCCCGGGACGCTGGTCCGACGCCCTCCCGCGATTCTCCCAAGCGGTGGGAACGGCCCGGTCGAGTTCCACAGGCCGGAGAATCGCCGGAGACACCCAAAATGGCGATTTCCCCAGCATCCCCGCTATTCTCAGGCCCGGATGGGCCGAGCGGCCAGGCCAAAACGGCGGGTTCCCCCCGGCGCCGTCCACACCTGGTCGCTGCCGTCGTGAACGCTGGGGGGGGCGACTTGCGGGGGGGCGAGGGGGGATCCTGCACCGGGGGGTACCTGAAATGTGGGGTGGCCCGCAATCGGTGCCCACCGATCGTCGGGCCGTCCTCTCTGAAGGAGGACCTCCTTCCTTCCGCGGCCCCGCAAGATCCGTCCGCCATCTTCTTGTGGGGCGGATTTAGAGAGGACGGCAACCACGCATGCGTGGGTTGGCGCCGACCAACCTGCGGATGACGCCAGTTATGCGGAGCCGGCCGCGTCATCTATGCGGCGCCGCCTTTACGCGGGCGACAAGGCCTGGCGCGTGTAGATGACGCGGCCCCGATCCTAGCCCATTGTCAGGCCCTGAATCGGTCGGGATCGGGGCCGTTTCGCGCCTTCGTGAACCTCGACGGCGTTCACGACGGCGCGGCCACTTCGGCGCGGGAGTGGAGAATCCCGCCCAAGATTTCTGGGGATCTATTTGTTAGCTTTTGGCTAAGCGATAATCCAATTTCTTTAACATCCTTGCAACTATGCTCAGTTCAGCTCCTTTCCTGGCTTTAGGCATATGTTTTTCTAGTCTGCTCCTACAGATTCTGTACAACTGTTTTCAAGCTGACTGCTTCCTGCCAGAAGGCTCTGTGAGGACCACTACAGGTTTCTTCCATTAGCTACAAGCTACAGCAAATCTTTTCGCTGATTTTCCCTCATGGACACTAAAATGAGATAAGGACCCAGTTGCATTCCCCATGTTGAGCAATGATCTTTGTATGTTTTCAACTTGAAATGCAGGCCTACCTAAGATTGATTTCTTTTAGCTCTTTCCACTCAGTACGTTGGTGTCACTGCCTCTGTTTGTTCCCAAACTGAACTGCTTGCTTGAACCTGTCAGCAAACAAAGGAATTTTCAAACCAAAGCTCCACTCTGAATTCTTATACCTCTGGCAACATGGTCTGCTTTAGCATGATTCAAACCGAAATGCAAAGCACTTATTTTACCTTCAACGTGATTCCTTGATTCTGCAACCCATATGAATAATTTCTAACTCTGATGGAGTTTCACAAACCTCTTTCCCAGAATTGCATGCTTTTAGCTTTTATGGAGATAGTGGTTGATGTCCAGAAATAGATAATCTATTGTTCAGTGTTTACACGTCTAACTCAGAAATTGAAACTAAACGTAAGTTAGCTTTTCACTGTAATTAACTCCAAACCGGTTTGATTTACGTTTAGTTCAGGGTTGTCTCAGTTTCTCAATTCGATGCTCCCATTTATGTACAGTTAAATATTTAATTCCTAAAGCACATGAATCACAAAGTAAATATTTTGCAGAATTATAAGCTGCCTGGATGAGTGCAGCTCCAGTAGCACTCAGAAGCTCAACACCATTCAGGCCAAAGCTGTCCCTTCCACTAATTTCACTCCCTCCACCATCACTGAATGATGGCAGTAGTGTTTAGTATATACAAGATGCACTGTGGCAAATCACCAATACCTGTTTGACAACTGCCCACACTTTACCACTAGAAGGACAAGGCAGTAGATGCAGGGTAATACCATCACCTGCATCTTCAACTTCCGTTCCAAACCACACATCATCCTTACTTGGAACTATATCAACATTCCTTACTGTTGGTGGATCAAAATCCTGGAACTCCTTTCCTAACAGCACAGGGGGGTCTATTTGCACCAGATGTGCTGTAGCGGTTCAAGGTGGAGGTTCACCACCAGCTTCTCAAGGTCAATTTAGGGAAGGGTAATAATTGTTGGCCTTGCCAGTGATGCCCAGATAACCAAGAAAGAACAAAAAAAACAATGACTGTAGTTGAAAAAAAAATCATTTTCCATACTATTTATTTGTAAAGTGTAAAGTTGCCATAGTCCCAGATGACCATAGGCTGCTTTCCCCTTTGAGGGAGAGAGCTGACTTGTGGTGATTTAACATAAGGATCACCACATCTCAGGCAAGGGGCAAGGTTGCGAAGGCAGGGCCTTCATAAATAATCATGAATAATGCTGTTTATATGCATGATACTACATCTGTTATTCATGAAGGCCCCGCCCTCTCAACCTTGCCCCTCACCTGAGGTGTGGTAGTCCTGAGGTTAAATCACCACCAGTCAGCTGACCCCCTCAAAGCGGAAAGCAGCCTATGGTCATCTGAGACTATGGCAACTTTACATACTTACAACATCTGTACAGTTGTTTGAAATGCTGATTTAGTAAATGGTGTCATAGAACCAATTCCTAACATGAATGTAATGATGTAACTAGGATAAGGGCAATAGCCATGTTAATAAGCTTTTACTGATTGGTTTGCTCAGTTACCCTTATTTATATCGACTATAGTTAGTTGTGTAATCAAAGAGGCAACATAATTTAACTGTGTAGGGCTCCTAGCCCAGTTTTGAAATGGATGTAGTTTGTCAGTTGACTCTTTTAATTGCCAATGGGGTAACCACGTTTTGTAAACTCATCTATTGATATCAACTGTGAAACTGTTGGCTTTGAGACAGTTTCGGTGTAAGTATTCCCAGAAAGCACATTAACAACTGCCTTTATCAAATAATCACCTTGTAATTGGCAAGCATTTTTAAAAATTTGCACTACACATTGGAACAATGGAAGTGGGTGGCAAAAATACATGAATGGTCTTGAAATTATAAAAGATCGTATGAAATAGGAGCAGGAGTAGGCTATTTTTATCAGCTTTGTTCATGGGATGTGTACGAGTTGCTGCAGTTGTATCTTGTAGATGGTACATACTGATGACACTGTGCCTTGGTGGTGAAGGGAGTGAATGTTTAAGGTGGTGGATGGGATGCCAATCAAATGTGCTGTTTTATTCTGAATAATGTCAAGCTTCTTGAGCATTGTTGGACCTGCACTAATCCAGGCAAGTAGGCCCCTCAAGCCTACTCTACAATTCACCTAAGGTCATGGGCACGATATAACGAGGAAAAAAACAGTATCCCGTTGTGGGCATGTTTAGCGGGGTGTTTCCCAGCACTTGCAGATAAAGACCCCACTATTAAATGGGACTCTTTTTTTCTGGTCTCATGCGAGGAAGGCCCCGCTGAGGTCACACTTCCTGCTCCGATCCCCTGGGAGACTCCGCAGTGTTGATATAAGCCAACTTGTGACAAAGATTATTTTTTTAAAGTGCTGTTTCGCCTGGTCCACGTTTGTGAAGACCAGTGCTAAACAATGCCACTTCAGGGTCTCCGATGTGAGGGGATTCAATCCCTGGCGCTGCATAGATCCGGTGTAGACATATTCAAGTGGGGCTAACTGATCACTTGAATATGCAAATCTGGGTCTCGCCCACTGTGATTGGTATTCAGATTGTAATTCCTCGCGTGAGCCTATTCGATCTTGCGAGGCGTAGTGAGCTGACTAGCCATAACCCCTCCTTGGCCAGCCACGCGCCCGCACCCCACACCCGGCACGTTCCCCACGGCGGCAGACCCCCGTGTCAACCCCCTCTACTCGCTCCAGCTCCCCCTTGACCATAGCAGCAACAGTCACCTGCCCGGCCCCACCACCCCTGTCAACAAACCAATGAAACCGTACCAGCACCGCCCGCGGTGGCTCGTTCGCCTTGGGCCTCCTCGCCAGCACTTTATGGGCCCCTTCCAGCTCCAGGGGCCCCTGGAAGGCCCCGCTCCCATCAGCGAGTTTAGCATGGTGACCACATAGGCCCCCACGTCCGACCCCTCCAGCCCCTCCGGGAGGCCCAGAATACGCAAATTCTTCCGCCTCAACCGATTCTCCATCTCCTCGAACCGTTCCTGCCATTTCTTGTGGAGCGCCTCGTGCGCCTCCACCTTTACCGCAAGGCCTAAAATCTCGCCCTCGTTGTCGGAGACCTTTTGTCAGACCTCGCGGATCGCCACCGTCTGGGTCTCCAGCAGCTTGTCTATCGAAGCCTTCATCGGCTCCAGCAGGTCCGCTTTAATCTCCCTGAAGCAGCGCTGGATAACCTCCTGCTGCTCCTGCGCCCACTGCATCCACGCTGCCTGGTCCCCGCCCACCGCCATTTTGCACTTCTTCCCTCGCACCTTCTTTGGGTTCACCAGCACTTTTTTAGTCGCCCCGCTCCTGGTCCAAGCCATCCACTGTCGGGGAACTATTGCAATCTCCTTCCCACACCGGGAAACGTCGAATAAGTGCCGTTGGTGGCCCTGAAAAGAGCCCAAAAGTCAATTTTTAGCGGGAGCTGCCAAATGTGCGACTTAGCTCCGCATAGCCGCAACCGGAAGTCTGCCGTGTCCAACTTAGGACATAGTGTGGCTGGTAAATCTCACGGAAGGCCTCCCTTGAGATTTATTGGTTTCATTGGTTTGTTGACAGGGGTGGCGGGGCCGGGCAGGTGGGTTGTTGCTGCTATGGTCAAGGGGGAGCTGGAGCGAGTAGAGGGGGTTGACACGGGGGTCTGCCGCCGTGGGGAACGTGCCGGGTGTGGGGTGCGGGCGCGTGGCTGGCCAAGGAGGGGTTATGACTAGTCGGCGGGGGTGGGGGGCCCCCGATCTGGCTGATAACCTGGAATGTAAGGGGACTGAACGGGCCGATCAAGTGGGCCCGGGTGTTCGCGCACCTGAAGGGGCTGAAGGCGGATGTGGTCATGCTCCAGGAGACACACCTGAAGGTGGCAGACCAGGTAAGATTGAGGAAGGGGTGGGTAGGTCAGGTGTTTCACTCAGGGTTGGATGCCAAAAATCGGGGGGTGGCGATCTTGGTGGGAAAGAGGGTGACATTCGAGGCATCGAGCATTGTGATAGACAATGGCGGCAGGTACGTAATGGTAAGTGGTAAGCTGCAAGGGGAGAGGGTGGTGCTGGTCAATGTGTATGCCCCGAACTGGGATGATGCGGGTTTTATGCGGCGCATGTTTTGTCGGATCCCGGATTTGGAAGTGGGGGGCCTGATAATGGGGGGGGGGGACTTTAACACAGTGTTGGATCCGGCACTGGATCGCTCCAGGTCTAGGTCGGGTAGGAAGCTGGCGGCAGCTAACGTGCTGAGGGTGTTTATGGACCAGATGGGAGGGGTAGACCCTTGGAGATTTGCAAGGCCAGGGGCTAGGGAATTTTCATTCTTCTCGCATGTCTATAAGGCTTACTCTCGGATCGACTTCTTTATTATGAGTAGGGGCTGATAGCGAGAGTAGTGGATACCGAGTACTCGGCGATAGCCATTTCGGATCACGCCCCGCATTGGGTAGACCTAGAGCTGGGGGAGGAGAGGGACCAGCGCCCGTTGTGGCGCTTGGAGGTGGGGTTGTTGGCAGATGAGGAGGTGAGTGAGCGGGTCCGAGGAAGCATAGAGTGATACCTGGAGGCCAATGATAACTGGGAGGTCCGAGTGGGGATGGTATGGGAGGCGCTGAAGGCGGTGGTTAGGGGAGAGCTGATTTCCATTAGGGCCCACAAGGAGAGGAGAGAGCAGAGGGAGAGGCTGGTGGGGGAGATGGTGAGGGTAGACAGGAGGTATGCGGAGATGCCGGAGTAGGGACTGCTGAGGAAGAGGCGTAGCCTCCAGGCCGAATTCGACCTGTTGACCACCAGGAAGGCGGAGGTGCAGTGGAGGAAGGCCCAGGGGGCGATTTATGAGTATGGGGAAAAGGCAAGCCGGATGCTGGCGCATCAGCTTCGGAAGCGGGACGCAGCTAGGGAGATCGGGGGAGTTAAGGACAGGGGAGGGAGTGTGGTACGGAGTGGGGTTGACATCAATGGGGTCTTCAGGGACTTTTATGAGGAATTGTATCGGTCTGAGCCCCCATGGGAGGAGGGAGGGATGGGCCGCTTTCTGGACCAAGTGAGGTTTCCGAAGGTGGAGGAGGGACTGGTAGCGGGATTGGGGGCCCCGATTGGGCTGGAGGTGCTGGCCAAAGGGATAGGGAGCATGCAGGCGGGGAAGGCACCAGGGCTGGACGGTTTCCCGGTCGAATTCTACAAGAAATATGTGGACCTGTTGGGCCCGTTGCTAGTTAGGAACTTCAATGAGGCAAGAGAGGGAGGGGGTTTGCCCCCGACGATGTCCCGGGCACTGATCTCCTTGATCCTGAAGCGGGACAAGGATCCCCTGCAATGTGGGTCTTCCAGGCCGATTTCGCTGTTAAATGTAGATGCCAAGAAGCTGGCAAAGGTCTTCCCCACGAGAATTGAGGACTCTGTGCCGCAGGTGACCCACGAAGACCAGACTGGATTTGTGAAGGGGAGGCAGTTGAACGCGAATGTGCGGAGGCTCCTGAACGTGATTATGATCCCGTCGAGGGAGGGGGAGGCGGAGATGGTGGTGGCGATGGACGCTGAGAAGGCCTTCGATAGGGTTGAGTGGGGGTACTTGTGGGAGGTGCTGAAGAGGTTCGGGTTTGGGGAGGGGTTTGTTAGGTGGGTTAGGTTGTTGTACGAGGTCCCGATGGCGAGTGTGGCCACGAACAAGAGGAGGTCTGAGTACTTTCGGTTGCATCGAGGGACGAGGAAGGGGTGTCCCCTGTCCCCCCTTCTCTTCGCACTGGCGATTGAACCCTTGGCTATGGCACTGAGGGAGTCGAGGAACTGGAGGGGGCTGGTGCGGGACAGAGAGGAGCATAGGGTGTCGCTCTATGCGGACGACTAGCTGCTGTATGTGGCGGACCCGGTGGGGGGAATGCCGGAGGTAATGAGGATCCTCAGGGCGTTCGGGGATTTCTCGGGGTACAAGCTCAACATGGGGAAGAGCGAGTTGTTCGTGGTTCACCCAGGGGACCAGGAGAGGGGGATTGGCGAGCTCCCACTAAAAAGGGCGGAGAGGAGCTTCTGGTATTTGGGGATCCAGGTGGCCAGGAGCTGGGGGCCCTGCATAGACTCAATTTCACGAGGCTAGTGGAGCAAATGGAAAAGGAGTTCAAGAGGTGGGACGTGCTGCCGCTGTCCCTGGCGGGTAGGGTGCAGTCAGTTAAGATGACGGTGCTCCCAAGGTTTTTGTTCTTGTTCCAGTGCCTCCCCATTTTTATCCCGAGGGCCTTCTATGGGCTGATCAACAGGAGCATAACGGGGTTTGTGTGGGTGCGAGGGACTCCAAGGGTGAGAAGGGTGTTCCTGGAGCGGAGTAGGGATGGGGGGGGCTGGCACTGCCCAACCTCTGTGGGTACTGCTGTGCCGCCAATACGGCGAAGGTGCGTAAGTGGGTGATGGAGTGGAAGGGGACTGCATGGAAGAGGCTGGAGACGGCGTCTTGTGAGGGTACGAGTCTGGAGGAGCTGGCAACGGCGCCGCTGCCGTTCCCTCCAATGAGGTATACCACGAGCCCGGTGGTGGCGGCTACCCTCAAAATCTGGGGGCAGTGGAGGTGGCACAGAGGGGAAGTTGGGGCCTCAGTGTGGACCCCAATATGGGGGAACCACCGGTTTGTCCCAGGGAAATTAGATGGAGGGTTTTCGGGGTGGCACAGGGCAGGGATAAGAAGGTTGGGGGACCTGTTTGTGGACGGGAAGTTCGCGAGCCTGGGTGAACTGGAGGAGAAGTATGGGCTCCCCCCGGGGAACGCCTTCAGATATTTACAGGTAAGGGCGTTTGCCAGGCGGCAAGTGGTGGAATTCCCGCGGCTGCTGCCACGCACAGTACAGGACAGGGTGCTCTCGGGGGGATGGGTTGGAGTGGGGAAGATCTCGGAAACTTACCAGGTGATGCAGGAGGAGGAGGAGGCCTCAGTGGCGGAGTTGAAAGGTAAGTGGGAGGAGGAGTTGGGAGAGGAGATCGAAGAGGAGACGTGGGCAGATGCCCTAGGAAGGGTGAACTCTTCCTCTTCGTGTGCGAGGCTCAGCCTCATACAGTTTAAGGTACTGCACAGGGCACACATGGCCGGGACAAGGATGAGCCGGTTCTTTGGGGAAGAGGACAGTTGTGTTAGGTGCTCAGGGAGCCCAGCAAATCACACCCATATGTTTTGGGCATGCCCAGCGCTGGAGGAATTTTGGAAGGGCGTAGCAAGGACGGTGTCGAGGGAGGTAGGATCCAGGGTCAAACCGGGCTGGGGGCTCGCAATATTTGGGGTTGCAGGGGAGCCGGGAGTGCAGGAGGCGAAAGAGGCCAGTATTCTGGCCTTTGCGTCCCTGGTAGCCCCGCGAAGGATTCTTCTTCAGTGGAGGGATGCGAGGCCCCCAAGCGTGGAATCCTGGATCAACGATATGGCGGGGTTCGTTAAATTGGAGAGGGTGAAATTTGCCTTCAGGGGATCGGTACAAGGGTTCTTTAGGCGGTGGCAACCGTTCTTGGACTTCCTGGCAGAATGATAGACATTGGTCAATGGCAGCAGCAACTCGGGGGGGGGGGGGGGGGGGGGGGGGGGGGGGAATACTTTATTTTTGTTTATTTGCCCTGGGGGAATCTGAGGGGGTGTGCATATTTGCTATGTTTGCTTTGTGTTGAACTCAGGGTGTTAATTTAATATTTATGTATAGGGGAAGGGGGGCACGGGGGTAGTTTTAATTTGTTCTGTATTTAATTTTATTGGGTTTCTTTCCCATTCTGTTGTTGATATTTTGAGAAAACCCTAATAAAAATGATTTAATTTTAAAAAGTTGGACACGGCACGGCTGTTGGTTCGCACCACATATACCTGAGATGTAGCCGTAACTCCCTATCCTGCCTGGCCCCCAATAGCCGTTGATTCCCTAGGAGATAGCACAGTGGTTCAATTCCCGACTTGCGACACTCTCTGTCTCCGGATTCTGCACTTTCTCCCTGTGGCAGTGTGGGTTTCCTCCAGGTGCTCCGGTTTCCTCCCACAAGTCCCGAAAGACGTGCTGTTAGGTCATTTGGACATTCTGAATTCTCCCTCTGTGTACCCGAACAGGCGCCGGAATGTAGCTACAGTAACTTCATTGCAATGTTAATGTAAGCCTACTTGTGACAATAAAGATTATTATTATGATCTGTCTATTTCCCCTGAACATGGGTACAGAGACTAAGGGCGTCAATAGATTATTCTTGGCATTTAATATATATAATCACGTTGGTGTAGCAATCAGTTAAACAAATGCAATAGTCTTGACATCTTTGCTGGCCTCCAAAATCTGAATTTGACACCATGAAAAAAGTCACATGAAGTTCTCGGTTTGAGAATTGTTATGCTTCTCAAAAAAACTGGGTTTAGCAGTCTTGTCCTGGATCCAGATGGATGTGCATGCGCAGGAAAATTGTCGACAATTGAACAGGCCCTGTGGGAGGCTGTAAAAGTTAGTGCTATGGAAAATGGGACCTCTCCAGGGATCATGTTGCTGTTCTGGATATTGTAAGAAAACAATAGTGTGAGACAGAATAAAAGTGTATTTTTCGGAATCTGCCCAATCCTACGCATGATTTAGAGACCTTTTCAATCTTCCTTGCTTGTGGATGAAGGTGGGAAATAGGCACATGAGCAGTTAAAGTTTTAAAATTTTAACCAGCTGAACTGAACAGCTGATGAGTACACCAATCAAAGTGGGATCCTTCTTAACATTCGCGTGCCAGGTCCTAAGGTTATCATTTGAAGCTGACTATAAATTTTACTGAGTGCCTTGACTGCGATATCGCCTCAGCTCTACAAATGTGCATAAGGCTCTTGAATCCTCACTATCCCCGATCCACCTCAGGGCCCAGTGCCCCCTCACCCAGTATCCACATGCACAGACCTTTTCGGCCCGATAATAACATTGAGAATCCTTTAAGGTGCTCATGAACCTATCAAAATAAACAATTACTCATTCAAAAACACTTTTCAAAAACATAATTCTCTTAATTCAAGAAGTGGTTGTAGACAGCTTAAGCCAACTACGTTGAGACAGATGTATCAATAACCCATGCTAAACCGAATCCAGTTGTAGGTGTTGGAACTCAGCCAAGCATTCATAATGAAATTCACATGCACAGCTGTATTTTTGAAATAACCACCAGCGCTAGTACTTTAGAATCTCCTGAAGTCCGTGAAACACGTTAGCCATTTGTTCAAGCTTAAAAACAGGGGAACAGATGTCTGAGATATTATTCACTTTATCCATTGGACAATAGATTGAAAACTTTACCACTTTGGTAATATAGATCAATTTAATGATCAATTACCTTGTGAGAACGTAGCCCAAACATTAATCACTATTAAAAACATATTTAATCTATCATAGAGCATTACGTTGTGAGATGTGGCGTTATCAACCCATTTTGAGCTTACACGTCAAAAGGTTCACAACACCAGATGAGGAATCCCCCTTAGTTCATAACATGTGTGGTGAACGGTGTCACCTACCAAAATGAGTCCAATTCAGTGAAAGTTGCAGGGAATCTAAAGTGTCATCCCTCAAAGTTGACCCAGTCAGGACGGGAGTGCTGCATGCAGGCTTCTGACCTGTTCCTTTTCCTACAATTGGAATGGATGAGGGCCTTCTGTATGCTGGACCCACAGGCCTCCATTTTCAGCTCCCCAACATGGTCTGCTCTTTGGATGGAAAAACATGGGCCTTCGCATTAACCTTGGAGCAGCAGCTGAGTTTCTAACTTGAAACTGCTGCTCACGGAAAAATGTCCACGGTTAACATTGGTACAACATAGGCAGCACGGTGGCACAGTGGTTAGCACTGCTGCCTCACGCGCCGAGGTTCCAGGTTCGATTCCGGCTCTTGGTCACTGTCCGTGTGGAGTTTGCACATTCTTCCCGTTGTTTGCGTGGGTTTCGTCCCCGCAACTCAAAAGATGTGCAGGGTAGGTGGATTTGCCACGCTAAATAGCCCCTTAATTGGAAAAAATGAATTGGGCACTCTAAATTTATAAAAGAAAACAAAACCATCGGTACAACATGAAGAAATCCATTTTTACATGGAAAGTGTATAGAAAGTTCAGCTGTATAGAACCTTAGTTAGGCCACACTTGGAGTATAGTGTTCAATTCTGGTCGCCACACTACCAGAAGGATGTGGAGGCTTTAGAGAGGGTGCAGAAGAGATTTACCAGAATGTTGCCTGGTATGGAGGGCATAAGCTATGAGGAGCGATTGAATAAACTCGGTTTGTTCTCACTGGAACGAAGGAGGTTGAGGGGCGACCTGATAGAGGTATACAAAATTATGAGGGGCATAGACAGAGTGGATAGTCAGAGGCTTTTCCCCAGGGTAGAGGGGTCAATTACTAGGGGGCATAGGTTTAAGGTGAGAGGGGCAAGGTTTAGAGTAGATGTACGAGGCAAGTTTTTTACGCAGAGGGTAGTGGGTGCCTGGAACTCGCTACCGGAGGAGGTAGTGGAAGCAGGGACGATAGTGACATTTAAGGGGCATCTTGACAAATATATGAATAGGATGGGAATAGAAGGATACGGACCCAGGAAGTGTAGAAGATTGTAGTTTAGTCGGGCAGTATGGTCGGCACGGGCTTGGAGGGCCGAAGGGCCTGTTCCTGTGCTGTACATTTCTTTGTTCTTTGTTCTTTGCATCTGGAATGCGTTGCCTAGATTCAATCATGTTTTCAAAATGGGAAAATTTACAAGCCTACAAGGAAATGTGGGTAGCGAGACGAGTTAAGTTGCTCTTGCAAAACGTTGACACAGTCCCGATGGACTGAATAGCCTCCTGGAATGTAACCATTCTGTGATAGTATTGCTTACTTCTGAGTGTAGATATAAAACCTGTTTAATTTTCCAGCACTGATAATTGTCACTTCGATAACACAAAATGCATTTTTTCTAATTTTACTGCCTCAAACAATGATAGTGAAATGTTGTGAATTTCTGCATGCGTTCCTAGATAAAAGCATTTACTATTACTACTAAAAAAGATTTACTGTTTTTACATTTCTTCTCACTGTAAGCGCAGCCGTCCGCTTAAATAAAGTTTTAGACCAATTAGCTGGCAGATAGCTGATTGGAAATGAAGCAAATAGCCATCAGGCTCTCTCCATATTTTCTAAACCTTTAATATAATATGAACGCCGATTATGTGGATGTACTAGAAAATATAGGTATATTAGTTCATTCCACTAATTCAAGGTTTTTTGAGGGGATCATTCCAAATGTTAACCTTTTACTTCACACACAGGTGTGCCAGCAGATGACGGTCACATAACATTAGGAAGGGCAAGGAAATGGAGTAGTGGACAATATGGACAAGGTGATGCTCAACCGTTGTATGATCAAAGTGGATGGATGAAATCCCCTGCCCCTTGCCGCTCTGTGCCCGCTGGAATGTTTACCACAACCGGCCAGTCGGGGGAGGTAGGTTGAAAATAATAGAAATGATCATATTGCATGTAAAACTTCCCTTGTGTCCATCTCTTCCCAAAATAAAAATGAACGTATTATTAATCCTATTTTAAGTAAAGTTGTTGTGTCGCTTATGCTGTTTGAAGAACCACAGATTTTTGTTATCTGCTCAAAAGGAGGCTACATTTCTTTTATCTTGTTTTTCCTGAATGTATCATTAAAATGTTATTTTTTTCATCTAAAGAGGCTTCTGAGTTACCAGTCAATATTTACCTCTTCCCTGAACTATATGGTCTGAGTTGATTTTGAAAATGAGCAGATAATTTAGACAAGCACCTGAAATGCCCATATCATACAAGGCCATGAGCCAAGTGTTGGAAAATGGGATGAGAATAGATAGGTGCTTGATGGCCGGCGCGGACGCAATGGGTCAAAGGGCCTCTTTCCGTGCTGTAAAGCTCTATAATTTGTTCCCATTTTTCCAGTGATGCCATAGTCCTTCAAGATCTGAAGACTCACCGCAATGGCTCAAGCTGGCTAACCTATGGTTAATACTTTCAGAGTGCATTATCTGCAGAGTTCCTGTATCTCATGGAAGTTGTGCATTCTCAATAATTCTCCCAAAATGTATATAAAGCAATTAACAGTCCCTCTCAACTTGTAACTTTGCAGAGCTTCTGCAGATTTAGACAAAACAAAATCATAGGTAATTCACTATTTTATCTATGTTGTTGCTCTTGCCTCTGATTGAATGGCTGGGAATTGGCATTCATGCCAAACCTGTGGACACTGTTTTTATATTGCACTAACAATGGTTCTTGGCACATCAATCTTATGAGCTCAACAGCAATCTATTGGTGAACCGGCTGTGATTTGCTAAAGCCCCAATGGAGTTGAGTAAATTTGTTTTCTGGTTACAGTTGCCCACATAAAACCAGTTTTGAGCTGGTGACGAGTATGGTTTTATTTACTGTCACTGAAGCACAAATTAATAGAAGGAACATTATAATGCTTCGTAAGCCAAGGTTTAGAGTGGTTCTTTGAAGTTAGTAGCAACAGAAATCACAAATATCAAATATATTATTAGCAAAAAAATGCAATATAAATTAGCAGGGTAATTAGGCTTGAGGAGGCACTTCTGACTTGCTGACTCTATGAGGGGAACTTTTAACCCTGAAAATATCATAGAATCATAGAATTTACAGTGCAGAAGGAGGCCATTCGGCCCATCGAGTCTGCACCGACTCTTGGAAAGAACACCCTACCCAAGGTCCACACTTCCACCCTATCCCCATAACCCAGTAACCCCACCCAACACTAAGGGCAATTTTGCACACTATGGACAATTTAGCATGGCCAATCCACCTGACCTGCACATCTTTGGACTGTGGGAGGAAACCGGGGCACCCAGAGGAAACTAACGCACACACGGGGAGAACGTGCAGACTCCGCACAGACAGTGACCCAAGCCGTGAATCGAACCTGGGACCCTGGAGCTGTGAAGCAATTGTGCTATCCACAATGCCACCGTGCTGCCCTATGTATGGGTTTGGGTCAGGTGACAGCTGAAAAATCTGAAAACCACCCCTCATCTGCCCACTCCCACATCCAGTTTTAACAGAGGAGTTTGAAGGGTGGGAGATGGTCAACGAACCCACTCGCAGGAAACGGGTTGATCACTTAAATATTATATTGAAACTCTATGTACCTAAAGAATTAAGTACCAGGTTAAATTTAAACCCTTGTTACCCCAAGAGACCAAACATCTGTCCAGCTCAGCCTTAAACATATTCAATGATGGAACATCCTCATCTTTGTCCTAAATGATCAATGCCTTACCTTGAAACTGTACCTCTGTGTTCTATATTCCCTAGCCAGGATGAAACAACCACTGTGTCTAACCTGTCAAGGCCTTTCAGAATCTTCTAAATTTCAATGAGGTCAACTCTCATTCTTCTAAGCTCCAGAGGGTATAAGCTTAATTAATTCAGCCTCTCAAAATATACGGCAACCCTTTTGTCCCAGGAACCAAGCTCTAAGCCTGCACTGTACTACTCCCAATGCAAGTATATCTTTCCTTAAAAATAGAAACCAAGACTGCACAGAGTGGTCCTAGTGTGGCCTCACCAAAGCCTTGTTCAATTGTAAGACTGCTTTATTTTTGCACTCCAATCCCTTTGCAATACATACCAACATATTATTTGATTTCTTAATTATTGATGTATCAACATGCTAACTTTGTGTTCCTTCTATGAGTACACTTAAGTCCTTCCAAACATTAACATTTATAAATTTCACATCTTTTAAATAATATTCTGCTTCTCTATTCTTGCAACCAAAGTGAAAAATTCTTCCCTACATTGTACTCCATATGCCACCTTGTTACCCATTCACTTAACCGGTCCATAATCTCTTTGTCGCCTCTTTGTGTCCGCCTCACAGCTTACATTGCCACCAAGTTTGCATCTTCAACACACTTAAATACTCTGTCCCTTCATCCAAGTCATTAATATAAATTGCAAATAGCTGTGGCCCCAGCACAGACCTTTGAGGCCCTTCACTACTTACAATCTACCAACTTGACTCTATCTGACACCCGACTCCCCCAACCACCTGAATAACCCAGACCCAATTACCACCTCATCCACCTGCCCCTCTACCCACTTACCTCATCTACCTTATTATCCTAGCCATTCACTGAGTCATCCATTCAACCCATTCACTGACATTCAGAATGGAATTTTAAACTTACCATATTGCAGCAAGTACCTCAAAAAGGCACCATGTCCTGTTGTTCCCCGGACTCTAATCTGCTCTGATGGAGCTCTTCGGGGACCTGCACTCCTCATTTCTGGGAAAGCCAGGCTTGGAAGGCCAAGCAAGAAATGTGGAGCAGCATCAAGTCAGGGAAGAATTCAAGCGGAGCAATAATTTGGCAATGATTTCCGCTCCTTGGAAGACCCAGGCCTATGACCCTTCAAGTGTATTGTTGCGGATGCTATAACAATCGATTTTGCCAGTGACTGACAACAGGCTAACTGACTGTAATTCCTTGTTTTCTCTCTCCCTTCTGTCTAATATAGAGTTGTTACATTTGCTAACTTCCAATCTGTTGGGACCATCCTAGAATCTAGGGAATTTTGGAAAATCATAACCAGCACATCCAATTTCTTTGCAGCTATCTCTTTTAGAATCTTAGGATGTCAGACATCTGGGATTTTGTTGGACTTTGGGCAATTAAGTTTTCCAAATACTTATCTCTGCTAATTTTAATTATGTTAAGTTCCTTACTTGTATTAGTGCACAGGTTACCCTCTATCTACAGTATGTGATTTGTTTCACCCCCCCCCCCCCCCCGAACTCCTACCAATACCACCCTCCCGTCCACACCCAAATACTATCCACTTAATTTAGGCACTTAGCTTATCCCCAACCTGTCAATTTCAGTGGGACCTTTAAACTTACCTGGTTTACGGCAGCTAGTGCTCTATAAAAGTGTTCTCCTTCAATTTGCCTCCCCTGCACTTTGACACTGGGCTTCAGAGACTGGGTCTACCTGGATCTCACCCAGCTTGACTTGGAAGGTCGGGCGAGACACGCACAGAGGAAATTTGGTATAGGTCAGTGGGCGTGGAGTGGCTTTCCAATGCTGATTGTCACCCTGAGGAAGTTATCTCAGCGAGGAGGGCAGAGGTGAGAAAAAGCAAAAATGAGCTTTTAATAAAACATCGGGAAGATTGTTCAGCTGAGAGTAGAGTAACTGTAATGTTTTTTATTAAAGTGTCAAATTATAATTTGCCAAATGACATGGTCATACAGTTCACCAGGAGTACTGTTTATTGACGATACAGAATATCAGTCTTAAAATTTGAATGTGCCTGCACTTGTGACGGTTCCCTTCGCATATTCATCACCACTTAACACAAATCCAACTCCAATCGGCCTGTATATTTAATCAATGCCAACTTGTACTAAGGAACGTCTGTTCTATTCTGCTGCAGCTAAACACATCTGGATGTAGCGTTGGCCAAGACGAGGTGGATGGCAGATTGTTAAGCTCGTCCTCTGGAGATGAAGTGGCTCCTCCCACACCAGCGTTTCCTATCTCACCACCAACTCCATATGGTAATGTTACCCCATTGCACTGAGCAAAAGGCATAAAGCCTGGAATTGTGTTTTTTAAGTTCTCAATTTGAAGCAAATTAGAAAATTAGCGAAAATTCAAATGTTGGTGTGCACCAACATGCATTAATGTTTAGAACTAAAGGCAAATAATGCCACCAGCCACCCTTAGTGCTATAGAATTATTGAATCAACAGCCCCCTTACCTCAAGTACTGTCACTTATTTGGCTGTCTGGGGGAATAAATACTACTTTGAATTTCTTCTCTTGCAGTGAAAGTATTGAAGACCTTTTCTGCACTTTCTCCGATCGGAGTTGGGGAACAGAGCAGCAATGCTTCAGGTGGCTACAGAGTAGCCCCAGGTAAGGAATATACCCTAATAAAAGGAAAATAATGCAACTGCTGGAGATCTAAAATAAAAACATAAAATACTGGAGAAACTCATCAGGTCTGCCAGCATCTGTGGTGAGAGAACTGACTTAATATTTCCAGTTGAATATAACTCCCAGAAGAAGAGTCATTTGGCTCAACACTTTGGGCTGGATTCTCTGTTTGAGAGACTAAGTCCACACGACGGCGTGAAAACGGTGGTGTTCTACACCAGGAAAACGTGCAAAACAGCCACCGATTCCCTGCTCGGGGGAGGGGTGGGAGTGCTAGCAGCCAGGCAGTGTAGAGCTCCCAGCTCTAGTTGCCCGATATGGCCTGGAGCATTGCCGGGTCTGTGGCCGCGCATGGGCACGGCGGCGGCCTGCAGCGGCCGCGCCGTTCTTCATGGCGGACGCAGCCCACGGACCCGGACCGCAAAGGTAGTCCCCCCTTCGGCCGGCTCACGCGTCCCGGACCCCCCCACATTACCCCCAGCCCTGAATAATGCCCCCTCCCTGCCCGCGGATCGGCCCTACCCCTGACTGTGGCGGCGCTGCACTGAGTCCGCAGCCACCACACTGAGTTCCAGACGGGTGAGACCACACGTGTCCCACGCCGTCTGGAACTCGGCCCGTCGGGGACGGAGCATAGCAAAAGCGGCAGCTCTCCGATTTCTTCGTCATCGGGGATTCTTCGCCCCGTCGCCGAACCCGATTTCGGCATTTGGGGAAAGGAGAATCCTGCCCTTTACCTCTCCTCCCTCCACAGACTCTGTCAAACCTTCTGAGGTTTTCCAGTACTTTCTGTTTTTACTCAGGAATAAACTTTTTTTTAAATTGCATTTTATTCCAAACATATATAAAAAGTTACAACATACACACAGTTCGGGAAACAAACTTCCCAACCACAACTTTACAGTTTATACAAATGTTCCCTATTTTTTGCCCCCCCCCCCCCCCCACTCCCTGCGACGAACAACTAGGGGCAGCATGGTAGAATCGTGGTTAGCACTATGGCTTCACAGCGTCAGGGTTTCCTCCCACAAATCCCGAAAGACGTACTATTAGGTAATTTGGACATTCTGAATTCTCCCTCTGTGTACACAAACTGGCGCCGGAATGTGGCGACTAAGGGCTTTTCACAGTAACTTCATTGCAGTGTTAATGAAAGCCTACTTGTGACAATAAAGATTTTTTTCTTTTGAACTCCTCAAACATGGCCACAAACATCCCCCCCCCTTGCCTCAAAACTCTCCGCTGAACCCATTAACTCGTGTTTGATCTTTTCCAGCCAAAGAAAGTCATATAAATCACCCAGCCAGGCCGGTTCCCCCGGTGGCGTTGCTGACCACCATTCCAATAGGATTTGTTGCCGGGTAATCAGAGAGGCAAAGGCCACAACATCGGCCTTCCTCTCCTCCATCTGCTCCGGCTTCTCCGATATCCCAAACATCGCCACCAAAGGGTCCGGCTCCACCTCCTCCCCCACTATCCTTGCTAGCACAGCGAATACTCCCACCCAAAATCTCTCCAACTTTTCGCAGCCTCAGAAAATATGTATATGATTCGCTGGTCCCCGCCCACACTTCTCACACTCGTCTGCCACCCCCTCAAAGAATCCACTCATTCTTGTCCTCGTCATGTGTTCTCTGTGTACCACTTGAATTGCGCACTAGGAGGTCACATTTACTCTTCATAGTGCCTCACTCCATACTCCTCAGTTTATCTCCCCTCCCAGCTCTCTTCCACCCCCCACTCCTCCTTAATCTATACCACCCGCTCACCTCCCTGTTCTCCCAGCCACCTGTATATGTCCCCGATCTGGTCCTCATCCGGAAGCAACAGTCCCTCCAGCAGGGTGTACCACGGCGACCTGGGGAACTCTTTCCAAACCTTCCGTGCAATGTCCCTTACCTGCAGGTACCTAAACTCACTTCCTCTTGGGAGCTCCACCCTCTTCTTCAATTCATCTATACTGGCAAACCCTTCTTCCAGATACAGATTCCTCACCTTAACCAGCCCCACTTCTCTCCACTTTCTATACGTGCCATCTATCCCCTCCCCCCGGCTCAAAACCGGGGTTTGCGCATAATGGTATTAACACCGACAGCCCCTCTGTCTCCTCAGCTGGGTCCAGATCTTCACTGTGAACTGCACAACCAGTGTCTCCGAGTATCTGCTTGGCGCCATTGACAGTGTCGCCATCACCATAGCCCTTAAGCTGGATCCCCCTACAGGATTCTTCCTCCATCCTAACCCATTCTGTCCCTTCTCCTTCCCACCATCGCCATACCTTCTCCACGTAATCCGTCCAATGCAAAGTAGCAGGTTTGACGCCAACCGCCCCATCTGCTTCTGCAACAGGGTCCTCTGAACCCTTGGCACCTTCCCTGCCCATACAAAGTCCGAAATAATTGTGTCTAGTTTTCGAAAGAAGCCCTTCGGCATAAAGACCGGGATTGCCTGGAATATGAACAGGAACCTCGGCAGAATGTTCATCTTCGCCACTTCGACCCTCCGTGCCAAAGTCAAGTGCAGCGTGATCCTCCCTAGCCTCCTTCACCAGTTTTGTAAAATTCCATTTGTGCAGCATTGCCCATTCTCTCGCTACCTGAATCCCCAAATATCTAAACCTGTCTCTGGCCCTGTCATGGGAGTGTCGCTGTAAGAAATGTTTTTGTCTTATCACATGATGTCATTGTGTGGGTGGAGCTGGGCTGTGGCCCTGAGTTTTACTTTCGTTTTGAGTTTGAACTGGTTTGTACAGCACAGGTTGAAAAGAAGTGCCTCTTTATCTGCATTTTAAAAGATGTTTCCAGATTACTTGATAACTTGAAAAGAAGTGTCTCTCTATATTTAGTTTAAAAGCTGTTTCCAGAATACTTGACAACTTAAAAGTGATAACTATTTTCTGGAAGCAATTCAAACCTGATCGTTTGAAAAGGAAACGAGAGCATCCACACCAGGCCTTGAGTGCTGTGTGCTGGACCACACCTTTGAAAAGGGGGTTTCTGGGATCTTGTTATTAAATTGGAACAGCTTAAGGGGGGAATTTATTAACGGTGATATATAGATTACTGTAGCTGTGTGGGCTATTTATGTTTGTGATTGATAAAAATTCTTACTGTGTGTGTTTATAAAAATGTTCACTAAATTTGTAGAATAAAGCTTGTTTTTGATTAAAAGTGCTTAAGGCCTCTGTTGAATAACCCCTGAAAGGCAGGCCCTTCTGCTCATCGTAACCAAAATCAATAAACAGTTGTATTTCAGGTGAACTCCATGCTATACATTGTAGTTTTCTAAACCCTGGCCCATAACACCCCCTAAATTGACTCGCCGACCCAACTCATTCACCGGGGACATTTCGCTTTTCCCTACATTTAACTTGTATCCCGAGAATGCCGCAAACCTTGCCAACAGGCCCATGATCCTCTCCATGCTCTCTAGCGTGTCCAAAACATACACTGGGAGCTTGTCCATACATAGCGACACCCGATGCTCCCTTCATCCCCTCATAATCCCTTGCCACTCTGCCGACCCCCGAAGAGCCATTGCCAGAGGCTCTATAGCCAGCGCAAACAGCAGCGGTGACAGCAGGCACCCTTGCCTTGTTCCCCTGTGTAGTTCAAAGTTCCGTGAACCCATGTCATTGGTCCGCACATTTGCCCTCGGTGCCACATATAACAGACACACCCATGCCACAAACTTCGACCCAAACCCAAACCTTCCCAGGACCTCAAACAGGTACCGCCACTCCACCCAGTCGAATGTCTTTATTGCATCCATGGACACAACTGCCTTCGGTTCCTGAGCTCTTGACGGGGTCATGATCACATTTAACAGCCTCCCTATATTGCTAGAAAAGTGCCTGCCCTCTACGAAGCCTGTTTGGTCCTCCGCAACCACACTAGGGACACAACCTTCCATCCTTCCCGCCACCTATTTAGCCAGAACTTTCTTGTCTGTATTTAACAAAGATATGGACCCACGTTCCAAAGGGTCCTTCCCCTTTTTTGGTTTTAATGTGATCACTGCCTACGTCATCGCCTCCGCCGGCTCCCCCTTCTCCAATGCCTCATTAAACTCCCCCAAGAGATGTGGCGCCAGGTTCGTCGCAAACTCCTTTTAAAATTCCGCCAGGTAGCCATCGGGCCCCGGGGCCATCCCCGACATCATAGCCCTCATACAGTCCAGTATCTTCCTCACGCCCGGGGACTCCTCTGGCTCCTGCCTCTTCTCTTCCTCTAACTGTGGAAACTCAAGTTTGTCTCAGAACTGTCCCATGTCCCCACCTTACCCCCTGGGACCGTCCTGTATAACTCCTTATAATAATCCCTAAACATCTTGTTTATCGTCCCCAGCTCCAACACCACTTCTCCTGCCCCAGTCTGTTTCCCTGGACGTGGCCTGCCTCCGTAGCTGATGCACTGACATGCAACTACCTTTCTCCCCATATTCGTACTGCACCCCTATTGCCCTACGCAGCTGCCCTACCGCCCTCCCCGTTGTCAGCTTATCAAATTGCCCCTGTAAATTTTTCCTCCCTGCCAATCCCTCCATGGTGGGCACGCTCTCCTCATCTCCCTCCACTATCTCGCTCATTAGCCGCTGTTCATATTCCTCCCTCCTTTTCCTATCTGCATGTGCCTTGATTGAGATAATCTCCCCTCGGGCCACCACGTTTAGCGTTTCTCAAAAAGTGGCCACCGACACATCCCCATTTTGGTTCAGTTCTACATAATCTTAAGTCACAGCCCACATTATCTGTCAACAACCCCGAATCAAGCCTCCACCCCGGCCTCTGTGCCCGCCCCGATCTGAGCCAAATCTCCAGTCAATAGGACGCATGGTCTAGATGAATAATAATAATCTTTATTATACTATCCCCGCGTACTCTGCTTCCTCCAGCCCAACCAAAACCTCCCGGCTCACTACAAAAAAGTCAATTCTGGAATACACCCAATGCACATGCAAAAAAAAAAAGAATATTCCCTCCCCCTGGGTTCTTGAAGCGCCATGGGTCCATCATACCATCCTTTCCATAAACCCACCCAGTTCCTTTGCCATACCCCTGCTACCCATTGACCTGGAGTTCGATCAATCTACCCTCCACTCTAGGACACAATTAAAATCTCCTCCCATAATCAGCTGGTGCATGGCCAAGTCCGGGATTGCTGCCAGCCACCCACTCATTAAAACCTACATCATCCCAATTAGGTGCATACACGTTCACCAACACCACTGGCATCCCTTCCAATACCCCACTCACCATCACATATCTCCCACTCGGATCCCTCACTTCCTTCTCACAAACCCCGTTTTCTTACTTATCAAAATTGCCATCCCTCGCGACTTTGAATCAAACCCCGTGTGCAAAACCTGACCCGCCGACCCTTCCTTAGCCTAACTTGGACCTTCGCGTAGAGGTGCGTCACCTGCAGAAAGAGCACCTCCGCTATCAAGTTCCTGAGGTGCGCAAAGACACAAGATCTTTTCACCGGTCCATTGAGCCCTCGCACATTCCATGTAATCAGCCTTACCGGGGGTTTTCGCCTCCATTCCCCTCTACTGTCCGCCATCCTCCCCTTTTGGTTCTACTCCCGTTAATTTCACCCAATACCTGGCCCATCTGAGATGGCCCCTTTGTCTACCCCTGACCATGTTTCTTCTCCAACCTTGCGTTGTCGCAGCACCCTCGCTTTCCTCCCATCCTCCCCTTCCACCAACCCCCCACCTCCCCAATGGCCACTTCGCTCGGCCTTTTCCCCCACCTCACTTCCGTTCACCAGCATTACGTGGCAACTCCTGCTTAAAGGTCCTCCTACTGGCCCCCCACCCTGCCCCGCCCTCACCTCCTTCAGGGATAAACTCTATTTAGAGCTAGGTTTTTTAAAATTTAAAGTACCCAATTCTTTTTCCACTTAAGAGGCAATTTAGCATGGCCAATCCACCTACCCTGCACATCTTTGTTGTCGGTGGGAGACCCATGCAGGCATGGGGACAGTGACCCGGGACCGGGATCGAACCCGGATCCTCAGCGCTGTTAGGCAGCAGTGCTAATCACTATGCCACCGTGCCACCCTAGAGTTGGGTTTATTAACCTCAATGAAGGACTCCAATAATCCTGATGCAGATTAGACATGAGCTCCTTACATAATGAAGCACTGCACCCAGAGATCTGTGTGCTGTAATGCACCCCTGAGGTACCTGCTGTGTTCTGACCCAGCCCAAACATCCTTTGAATTATGATATTGTTTTTAGGCAAATTAGTAGACCTTTACATGATATGGTTGAAACATCTGAGCCGGATCCTGGAAGCTTTTGGTGGGACGGTGGGGAATGGGGTAGTAATTTTGACTTTTGGTGATAATGCAAAACAAAAGATAATTGCCACTGGAGGAAGCCCCTTGAATCCTAATGCAAAACTTGCCTTCAGGATATACTATTGTGCGAGTGGAATTTATGGTGCATGGTCTGCAGCAACAGACTCTGATGCAATAACATGATTCCCATTCTACATTTTCTTGTGTTAAAATAAATGTTTAAAACCATATCAAATTGCAGTACTATACCATCTATGCTAAATGATAAGTCATAAAATCATTTCTGTCAGAGGAAATGTAAAGAGTTTGAAAGTTCAATCTGGATTTGACCAGAGCAAGACCAGGGATTTGCAAGCATTTCAGCCAGACCTCCAGGCTTCTGCCAAGAGCAAAAAAGTTGCCACAGCTGCTGCTTTGCCATGCCCACATTAGCACAGAATACAGTTTCACACTGTTTCTTGTTCCTGTGGCGTTCAATCCCAGCCATTGTTTGTGCACAGAAGTTTAGATACATGGTTAACCAGATGGAAAGGAGAGCAGCACAGTGGCGCAGTGGGTTAGCATTGCTGCCTCATGGCGCCGAGGTCCCAGGTTCGATCCCGGCTCTGGGTCACTGTTCGTGTGGCGTTTGCACATTCTCCCCGTGTTTGCATGGGGTTCGCCCCCCCAACCCAAAAGTTGTGCCGTGTAGGTGGATTGATCATGCTAAATTTCCTCTTAATTTGAAAAAAATGAATTGCGTACTCTAAATTTATTTTTTTTAAACAGATGGAAAGGCTGTGGAATGCTTGGAGCATGGAACAGCTTCGTTGTATTTTCTTTTTGCTGAGAAAAGCAAATTTCAGTTTTGTCAGGCATCCTTGCCTCCGAATTCAAACTATCATCACTACATATGCTGCAGATAAGTTATGCGGTTCTGAAGGCTCATTAAAATCAGCAAAGTAAGAGAACTTTGCCCAGCTGAAACTTTATACGTAGTTTCAACAAATATTTGTTCAGAGTTATTTTAAGCACTAGTTTTGCAGCTGTGGTCTAATGAACCTGAGGTCCAACACTCAAATAATGTCCACAAGTTGAAACACAGAGAAGTGATTCATTTCCTGTTTCTTTCAGTAAAAAATACAATTTCAACAGAAAGGGAATAAACAAGTTAGCCCATCAGTTTTCTCACAAAATCAGGTAAAATACCTGAGGTACTTGTTTAAAAGTTACACTTTCAGACCAATGTCTTTTCAGGCCAGAGGTCAAGGGATCTACTTAGACGGTAATGTTTTCACACATCCCAAAACATAGAAATGTTTTGAGCATTTACCTACCAATGCTCATTTTCAGTAGTATTAATATATTTGCAACAAAATTGAATCATTAACATCTCAGGGATCACACTCCGGTTCTGAGATTTTTGGCTTTGATTCACAAAAAAAGACTGGGTCAACTTTTACCTGAGGAAACACTTTTTTTAAATGTACTTTATTCCTACATATACAAAAGGTTACAAAACTTGAACAATTCGGGGAACAAACTCCCCAAGTTGCCACTATACAGCTTGTACAAATGTTTCCCTTTTTCATCCCCCCCCCCCCCCCCCCCCCACCCCCCCCTCACCCGCTGAGAGTGATGAACAGCTCCTCAAACATGGTCACAAACATCCCCACCTTACCTCGATGCCTTCCGCTGCACCCTTTAATTCGTACTTAATCTTTTTCAACTGAAGAAAGTCGTATAATCACCCAGCCAAGCTGCCATCCCCGGTGCCGTTGCTGACCACCACTCGAGGAGAATTCTTCGCCAGGCAATCAGAGAAGCGAAGGCCAGAACATCGGCCCTCCTCCCCTCCATCAACTCCGGCTTCTCCGATATCCCAAATATCGTTACCAAAGGTTCCGGCTCAACCTCCATCCCCACTATCCTTGTTAGCGCCGCGAATGCCCCCGTCCAAAATCTCCGCAACTTTTCATAGCCCCACAACATTTGACCATGATTCGCTGGTCCTCGCCCACACGATTTTATCCTTGGAAGAACCCACTCATTCTTGCCTGATCATATGTACTCTGTGTACCACTTTCAACTGTTTCAGGCTCATCCTTGTGCACAAGGAGGTCACATTTACCCTTTGTAGAGCCTCGCTCCATACTCCCCAGTTTAACTCCCTCCCAACTCCCCCTCCAACTTCTCCTTAATCTTCACCACCTGCTCACATCTCTGAAGCCACCGTGCCTACCTATCCATCTGTCTGATTGGAACTGCTGACCTTAGGCTTAATTGCCTGCCATTAGTGTGCACTTGGCAGTGTGGCTTCCGAATATGTATCTTACAATTTAATAATTCAGGTTGTCCAATGAAAGAATTTCTATCTCCAGGTTAATGAGGTGAATGTGTTCACTGGGTGGTATTTTCCACGCAACCCGCCATAGAATGCAGGCGGCCTGGTGGCACAGTGGTTAGCGCATTTCCTGACCCATGTCAATCTGTCATTGTAAATGACTTCAACTCATGAAGCTTATCCTGTGCTCCATCAAAACAAACCATTCTTTAGTTAGCCTAGAATTTCTGAGAAGTCAGATATTCACAATTGTCAAAGTAAGCTGAGATCCATAACATCACTTCGTGAATTCTCCGCTGGCGAGATTCTCCATTCCACTGGCAGTGCGTCCCGCCCGCAGTCTTCCCGGCTGTGTTGGGTGGCTACAATGGGAAATCTCATTAACCAGTTGTGGATTGGAGAAACCCGCTGCCAGCGATGGCACACCACCGAGAAACACATGGCTGCTGAGGCGGAGAATTCACCCCCACTTCTTTTTCTATATTTTGTTCGGTAGCCTTTTCAGGGCAGAGATTGATGGTATGCTAAGCACCCACCTAAAATAGGTGGGTGCCTTATTTCAATGTTAACTTCTGGGCGGGAACATCATAGCCACCATTTCCAGGTGTTTGCACAAGATATTGGGCTGTATTCTCCGCACCCCCACACCAAAATCGCGTTCGGCGATGGGTGGCGAATCCAGTTTCCTGCATGAAATTGGGTCCAGCGCCGGTTCCGCAATTCTCCGTCCCCTGAAAAGCGGCGTACTCGGGGAGTACACCACGCCGATTGTCTACCACCTGAGGCCATTGCCTGATGCCCGCCCCGCTATTCTCCGTCCCCAACCAGCCGAATTCCCGACAGCGTGGACCACTCATGGTCCCACCGTCCGTGATACCCACATGGCGGCTGTGGACTCAGTCCGGGGCTGCCACAGTCATGGGAGGGCCGATCGGAGGGCAGGGAGGGCCTCATTTGGGACTGCAGTTTTTTTGTCCGGGTCTGAGTCAACCATGGAGCATGGCACGGCCGCTGAAGGCTGCCTTCACGCGCATGCACGACCTCTGACCTGGATGTGCGGGGGGCCATATCGGCAGCAGGAGCTGCGAGCTCCACAACAGCTGCCGGCAAGCCCCATGCAAGGCTGTGAATCTGTGGCATTTTGACGCCAGTTTTTCTGGCGAAAAAGACCATAGTTTTCACGGCGGTGTGGGGACGTAGTCCCGAAAACGGAGAATCCATTGTTTCTAAATCACTTGTTAGGATTTGCAAGATTGTTCGGTAATAAGTAAAAGGAAGGTCATGGAAAGGGCACACAGATGTTAACGGTCGTGTTCTTCGGTCAATTTACAGGCAGGTTCTTGAGAGATTTTGGGCTAATTGTTTTTTCTATAAGTAACTACACAGCGCTATTATTGGCACTAGGGTTTTCCTTGCAAAACCAAACTGAGCTATTTGGAAAAAGAAGAAAATGGTTAACTGAGACAAACCAAATATAGGAGAAGCCACAAGCTCTGTGCCTACTTGGCTCTAAACACTCATCTGCAATTGGAGTTCGATATTTCTCACTTTGGGATATGGAGACTCAGTTGCTGCTAGAATAACAAGCTCATTGGCACCACTAACAGGATTACTTGCATTAACATGTCGGATGTACCCTATTCATTATATGTCACGGCATGAATGATGTTATTTCAGGATAGTTGATCCTTGACTGACTGCACCTAGATGTTGCCAATCATACTGCAGCCCTGGCTACTTCTACCTGACTGTAACCTTGGGCAACATTCTTCATTGGGTACAGGTCAACAGGGAAGCAGACGTAGAACTTATTTGCACATCCATGGTTCACGGGGGCAGCTGTGCATAGAAATTAATAGCTGTCTCTACTCATGTGATTTTGATGAGCTGGATGCCTGAAATTCGAAGTGTTCAGATTAGACCTTGTAGGAGCAGATCTAAACCTTGTGGATTCCAGGCTATACTTTAGGAGAGGTATGGAATTCCTTTGGATCTGACCCTGGGATGCCTTTTGGAGAGGTCAGGTGCCCTTTAGGATTTTCATAAATAGACTTGAATGTGTGTAAAAAGCACTTAAACTCCATTGGAACTGTCAAGCTGCCAAAGTACTGTCAGGATGTCAAAAATCTGCCAAAACTCATTGGATTTGTCAACACTGTCAAAGGATCTAATTTGCTGGTTTTAAATTCCCTGCGGGTTTTCATTATAGTGTTTGTGTTGCATGGCTGATTTTGCAACCTAACATAATCAAGGGTTTGTGCCTGTTAAGTGAGCATTTTGATACAGGGTCTGTATGTGCAGACGACCTGTTATATATTTTGGATCCGGTGGCAATGACGGAGGCATTATGAAGACCTTTGGCGGAATGTGGCCGGTTTTGGGGATATAAATTGAATGGGAAAGAGCGAGGTGTTCCCGATTAAGGCCACAGGGCAGGAAAGGAGAAATGGGGAGTTGCAGTTTGGGGTGGTGGGGGCGAGTTTCAGGTATTTGGGTATCCAGGTGGCACGGAGTTGGGTGCATTTGCATAAACTGAACCTGGCTCGGCTGGTGAAGCAGATGAAGGCGGCCTTTAAGAGGTGGCGTGTGCTGTCGATGGCAGGGTGGATGCAGACTGTGAAAATGATGATGCTGTTGAGGTTTCTGTTTGTATTTCTGAACCTGCCAATCTTTGACCCCAAGTCGTTTTTTTAGGAAGGTTAATGGGCTGATCTCTGGAATTGTGTGGGCGGGGAAGACCTCGTGGGTGTGGCGGGCTTTCTTGCAGTGGGGGAGGGGGGCTGCAGTACATGATTAGCTATTATTGGATGGTGAATGTTGCTATGGTAAGGAAATGGGCCATGGGAGGAGTTGGTGTGGGGACGGATGGAGGCGGCATTGTGTCGGGCTATGTGCTTGAGGGCTTTGTTGTTGGCACCTTTGCTGTTTTCGCTGGCCAGGTACTCCACGAGTCCAGTGGTAGTGTTGGCCTGAAGGGTGTGGGGCTGTGGAGGCAGCATTTGGGACTGGAGGGTGCTTCAGTGTGGGTGCAGATTTTAATAACCATAGGTTTGCACCGACAGGATTGGGTGCTTAGTGGGTGGTGGCAGGCAGGGATTGAGCGCTTTGGCAATCTGTTTATAGAGGGCAAACTTGCGGGGCTGGAGGAGGTGTATGAGCTGCCCAGGGTGAATGGCTTTAGGTACGTACAAAGGGGGGGGGGGGGGCGGAGAAATAAGGAGGTTAAAATATGGAAGCCTGGATGTGGCAAAGCGGTTGGCATCAAGCGAGTAGGTGGGGTGAGGTTGTTTATTGAGTAATTCTGTTGCCCTGGTTTTTGCATGTATATGTGAAAATGCCTAGAATACAATATTTTCTTCATAAAAAGTGAGCAGTTTGATTGACAGATCCAAATGGTTATAGATGAGAAATGTTTTCATAAACGATGGGATTATGAACTTAGTGAAATGTTTGTGATCATAAGAGATCAGTTGAATATTTTAAAATCATTTAGTGTTTTTATTATTGATGCCATCAATAAACATTATTTTATGTCAGTATGAATCCTTAGGTTTGTCCATGGTGGATGCTAGGTGAGTTGCATGGAGAGGGTAAGGGCAAAGAGTGATGAGTAGGGGGTATGGACTGGCACTAAGCTGGCATAGAGGCTAAAAGGGCCAAGGGGATGAGTGGGGACTATAGGTTGGCATGGAAGATATGGAGCCAATGGGAGTGAGTACAGTGGCATATGTTGACATGGGTATGGGGTCTATGGAGGGTGAGAGTAGGAGCATAATGGTGACATGGGGGTCCATGGACATGAGTTCTCATGGAGTTTTGGGAGGGAAGGTGGGAGTATGAGGTGGAATTGGTGGGACAAATGATGTATAGTGTGTGGGGAGGGCAAGGGCTGGAGGGATATTTTTTGTTTTATTGGGGTTTTTTTTCATGTTCCATACCGTGCCAGAGCACAGGCCTTAATTTTTACAGGCACAACTCCACACCTGGTAGCCCCTTCACTTGTTCCAGAGGGCCAGGCCCAACTTCTAATCCAGCCCCTGCAGCCCTCACACCCCTGGACCAAAAATCCCAACTTTGTTTTTTTTCTCATGTTGGGATCACAGAGTTGGAAAATGTTCAGACTCTGTGCACCCGACCCAGGGGTGAAAATCTGGGCCTCCGTTTTCTTTCTGAGCATTTTGCTTGTCACTTGTCTCCTCCCCTTCAGCTTTAACAAATGATGCCAATTGATTGAGAGACCTATTTAGAGGCTTTCAGAGCCTTTTTAGAGGCTTTTAATTTTTTTTGTCAATGTGACGCTCCACTTTCATTAACTCAATCCCTTTAACCTTAATTTATGCAATTTTGTTTCTCCCTGCATCCATCCAGATCTGTGCTTGTACAAAAATACTCAACTGATCTCAAGAAATTTAAGTTGAATTGTTCACTTTCATTCATGTCACTATAAAATTCTTCCCCAGCCTTTCAGATGGAAATGCACCAGTGCTCAGAAATCTAGAGTCAGTCTTAAGGCTTTGTAGTCATTTTCAGAATTGCTCAATATAATTTGTATAAAGACAGCAGTGCAATGATCCCAATCTTACACGACCGTATGGTGCTACTCGCATTCTCCAGTAAGCATGAATGACAACTCTCTCAACTCTGCAATCAGTAACTGATCGTTCTGAGACAATGCGCTGTTCTTCAAATATCTCTCCCCAGAGGTCACTGTTCCAGAATCTCTTTCCACTGCAACAAAAGCCTTACCATAATCTTTGATGGTACTTTTAATTCTCCCAATCTTGAGTTTAGTATTCTCCTCTTCTACGTGAAGAAGACTGTACAAAATTATACAAGACATAGAATACAGTTTTGGGCACACTATTGTAGGAAGGGCATTGGAAGCCACAAGAGAGTGTACAGCATTGGCTCACCATGATGATCGAAGGGATGGGAAACTATAGGTGGAGAGGAGACTTGAGATACTGGGACTACTTCCAGTTGAATAGAGCTTTTAAAACAAATTTGCATTTATATAGCGCGTTTATGGACCACTCGACACCTCAAAATCGTTTTACAGCCAATGAATACATTTGAAATGTAATCACTATTATAATGCAGGAAATGAAGCAGCAAATTTTGCGCACAGCAAACTCCCACAAACAGCAATATAATAATGACCAGATAGTTTGTTTTTGTGATGTTGATTGAAAACTAAACATTGGCCAGTACGCTGTTCATAACTCCCCTGCTATTCTTCGAAATAATGCCAGAGGAAACTTTACATCCAAACCTAGAGGAAGAAGGATAAAGGGAGAGGGGAAAGAAAGAAAAGAAGCATATCTCTGCTAAAATGTCATAAGAATATGGATTGGCCATGAATGAATATTTTACTGATAGTTTACTTTCATTCGTGATCTGCATTAGAAGGATGATGTAATGTAACTTTTTCAAATGATGAGGATGTTTAGCTATGTTACAAGCTTGTCCTTGTCGATTGTTTTTTTTTAAACATTATTTTTTCCTACTTTTCTCATCGATTTCCTGAGCCTGCAACGGATGTGTGGCAACTGTTGAAAACAAACATCATTTCAGCTGATCAGTTGTGTGACTTGAAAGCTTTTCGTTTTATTTTTGACTCTGTTGTTACTGACTTTAAAACTTTATTTCCCTTTTGGTCATGTAACGCTGCCAGCCGGCATGATCAAAAATATGACACCGGCTACATTCTGTATTTCAACATGCCTTTTAGACAAAAGTCAATTTGATAATGGAAGCACTTAAGGATTGTGTACCTTTGGGCAGGGAAGAAAATGTGCACAAAGTATTTGTCCTGAGGGGCACTTTGACCTTTGACATTTGCTAGTATGTCTTCATTGGTAGAAGGAGATTGGGAGGGTGCAAAACAAAGCCCCTGTGTAAGTTAAAGGTTGAATGTAAATGAGGCTCCAGTTAGAGCATGAATACACTGACTGAACAGGCTCGCTGTGACTGTGAGAAGTCAAATTTAGCAGAAACAATTGTTGAATTATTTTCCATATGGGCTGAGTGGACTAAGCTGTTGCTGACCAAACATCTTCATTTAGAACATAGCCCTGAATTCCTACTTTCCAGCGTCTGCGGAAGTTGTGCTTTTGTACTGGGTTTATTACAGACTGTAAGTAAGAAAGGACGGAAAGCTGAGAGTGGATAATCTCTTGAATGAAGTCACAGTTTTGTATGTGGTGTTCCTGCTGTGTTGCTTTTACGCTGAAGTCTGGCAGACTTGAGCAGCAAGTCAAAATACTCTTTGGCTTAAGTAAAATTACAGCATTTCAACACATTCGTCATATAGCTGCTGTTACAAATGTTTTCCATCATGACTACTTCAGTTGGCAGGTAAACTGCGGTTTCAGACTGATATCTATTGTTTCTAATCGAAACCTTAGATATTTTGGTATCTGCAAGTAAACAGCTGACACTGAAACACTATCTTTAGAATGTGAGCAGATTACTCTAGTGAAGCTTTATGCTTGCAAACAAGTCTGTTTGTCTGTTAATATATGGAGAACATTTTAAATGCATTGAGGGTGTAACTGGAATGCATTTACAGTGGAAGTGTTGAATTTGCAGGCAGCTTGCCGACATCTTTGCCATATGTTTGCAGGAACCAGAGATTTCCGGAAGTGCTTCCTGAAGATCTCAATATATATTGGAACAAAAGCTTTTCAGAGTTTTGGAGGGAATGAAATAAGGCTTGTGTTGCATCAAAATCTGTTTTGTTGTTTTATTCCAGTGAATTAATACATTTTGCATGATCTGGAGACTCATTGAGGGCTTTTGAAAAAAACATGCAGCAATACTGAGGCCGCACACTGAAGCAGTAACAGCTGAGCACATTCCTGAGGGTAGCTAGGACATGCGGGGGTCATTGGCAACTTTCCACAAAATTCCTCCATAATGCTCCATTTATATTGCAGTAACTGTCTCCAGAGGCGCTCCTGCAATAGAACATGCATGACCCCAGAGGCAGGCAAGCTCTCCCACGCAGAGTTGTAGCTCATTCGTGTCTGTTCACCTCTCAAAGCAGAGGGCCCCAAAAACCCTTTGTGAGATAGCAATTTACATGTACTGTCCTTCTCCAACCTGGCAAACTGTATTTGCTGTGCATTGTCCTGCCTCTCCATCAGGGAAACAAAATGAAGGTTAGATGGTGTCTTTGCTGAACATCTTGAGTCTTTGTGCATGTGTGATTCTGAGTTCCCTACTACTTATAGTTTCAATTTTTCACTCCAATCCACTCATTGGGCGAGATTCTCCACTCCCGCGCCGGTTGGGAGAATCACCTGGGCCGCCAAAATTTCCCAGGATGCTGGTCCGACGCCCTCCCGCGATTCTCCCAAGCGGCGTGAACGGCCCGGTCGAGTTCCGCAGGCCGGAGAATCGCCGGAGGCACCCAAAATGGCGATTCTCCGGCACCCCTGCTATTCTCAGGCCCGGATAGGCCGAGCGGCCAGGCCAAAACGGCGGGTTCCCCCCGGCGCCGTCCACACCTGGTCGCTGCCGTCGTGAACAGTGCGTGAACGCTGGGGGCGGCCTGCGGGGGGGGGGGGGGGGGGGGGATCCTGCATTGGGGGTACCTCAAATGTGGGGTGGCCCGCAATCAGTGCCCACCGATCGTCAGGCCGTCCTCTCTGACGGAGGACCTCCTTCCTTCCGCGGCCTCGCAAGATCCGTCCGCCATCTTCTTGCGGGGCGGGCTTAGAGAGGACGGCAACCACGCATGCGCGGATGACGGCAGTTATGCGGCGCCGGCCGCGTCATCTATGCGGCGCTGCTTTTACGCGGGCGACAAGGCCTGGCGCATGTAGATGACGCGGCCCCGATCCTAGCCCATTGTCAGGGCCTGAATCGTTCGGGATCGGGGCCGTTTCGCGCCGTCGTGAACCTCGACGGGGTTCACGACGGCGCGGCCACTTCAGCGCGGGAGTGGAGAATCCCGCCCATTGCCTTTGGTTTTCTGCACTGTTCCATTAAAGCTCAACATAAACATGAGATGCTGCTCTTTATCATTCTACTCTGCATTTTACAACCCTCTGATCTTAACTTTAACTTTAGCAACTTAAAACCTTAAACACCGCTCCCATTTTCTCTCTGGCTGTAGTTCGTGGTATACTCAAGGATAGGAGGAAACAACAGACTGTTTCTCTGGTTACAATTTAGCACACAACTGTGATCTCTACTCTTCAAGTTAATTTCTTCCATCAGTGTCCTCTTCCACCAGGCAACTTTTACATGCCACTGCTTCTACCCATCCCCTTTAGCTATTCACACACTGCATGGGCGGGATTCTCCACCCCCACGCCGAAGTGGCTGCGCCGTCGTGAACGCCGTCAAGGTTCACGACGGCGCGGAACGGCCCCGGTCCCGACCAATTCTGGCCCTGACAATGGGCCAGGATCGGGGCCGCGTCATCTACACGCGCCAGGCCTTGTTGCCCGTGTTAAAGCGGCGCCACATAGATGACGCAGCCGGCGCCGCATAACGGACGTCATCCGCGCATGTGTGGTTGCCGTCCTCTCTAAATCCGCCCCGCAAGAAGATGGGGGACGGATCTTGCGGGGCCGCGGGAGGAAGGAGGTCCTCCTTCAGAGAGGACGGCCCGACGATCGGTGGGCACCGATCGCGGGCCACCCCACATTCCAGGTGAAGCCCGGTGCAGGATCCCCCCTCGCCCCCCCCCCCACAGGCCGCCCCCCCCCCCCCCTCCCCCCCCAGCGTTCACGCACCGCCCACGACTGCAGCGACCAGGTGTGGACGGCGCTGGGGGGAACCCGGCGTTTTGGCCTGGCCGCTCGGCCCATCCGGGCCCGAGAATAGCGGGGGTGCCGGAGAATCGCCATTTTGGGTGTCTCCGGCAATTCTGCGGCCGGCGAAACTCGACCGGGCCGTTCCCGCCGCTTGGGAGAATCGCGGGAGGGCGTTGGACCGGCGTCCCCGGAAATTTTGGCGGCCCAGGCGATTATCCCAGCCGGCGTGGGAGTGGAGAATCGCGCCCCATGTTTCAGAAATATCTCTTGATTTTCTAATTATGGCCCCCTTTTGTCCCCTAATATCACTGAACATCATTTAAAAAAATAAATATAGAGTGGCCAATTCATTTTTTCCAATTAAGGGGCAATTTAGCGTGGCCAATCCACCTGTCCAGCACATCTTTGGGTTGTGGAGGCGAAACGCCGCAAACATGGGGAGAACGTGCAAACTCCACACGGCAGTTACCCAGGGCCGGGATCGTACAGGGACCTCAGTGCGGTGAGGTAGCAGTGCTAACCACTGCACCACCGTGCTGTACATCATCATGCCCCACTGAATCACTACACATGCCATTTTATTTATGAACTTTCCAATGTGTTTTTTTTCTTTCCACTGGTCCCTTGCCCTGTCCATTTTTTAAATATCTTCCCGTCCTGAGGAATGGTCTTCGACCTGAAACAGTTTCTGATGGACTTTCTCCAGAGTTCCTGTGAAAGGTATTTCGAGCCATTTCTGTTGTCTTTCATTCCTATCCATGGGAGCAAAGTACTGGGAATGCCAAAGGTAATTCACCAGGGGCTCTGTTTGCTATCAAACGAGGTAGCATTTTCAATATCAGCATGTTGGCCACAGTGCAGTTTTCATATTATTAACCTATATCCATTTTTGCTGACATTGAGAAAATCTCCCTAGAGTGTAGTGAATTGCTTCTGGTCTCCAAGCCTTTCCTGACACGTAAATGGGGTGAATTGGGGATCCAAAGAATAGTTTCCATTGCAGAGCTCTAACTAGGTGCAGTACAAGACAGAATATGATCAGATCAGAGGAAAAGTGAAATCATGAACACAAAAAACTTATTATGAATGTTGTAATTGCAAGAAAATGTCCTGCTTTCTGCACAACATGTTTAGAATGAATAAGCCAAAAAGCTTTTGAGAGGAACTGAGGTTGGCTGTAGAATTGCTTTAACATAACCGTTTTCAGTCCTAACTCAATTCTCACGAGGAAACTGTTGAACTAAATTCACGTGAAGACCCCAGACTGGATTCTCCGCTAGCGAGATTTTCCGTTGTACTGGCAGCGCACCCATACCTGGGGATATCCCGACGGCATGGGACTGCCCACAATTAAAAACTCCATTGGCCGGCTGGAGGGACGGAGAATCCCACCCCCCGTATCTCAATCTGAGCTCGGCAATTAAATTGTGTCACTCGATTGAAGAGCTGCGGCAGTTTCATATTGGAGTTGTTCAGCGATTCCTTGTTTGGCAAGAAAACTATGTGCTAAATTAGAAAACATGTAATGAAGGGAGGCTATCTTCCTGAACTGTAATTTTTACGTTTTGGCTGCCTTGAACCTAATTGGCCCCAAAATCCTCTAACTATTGGGACACCATGGTAGCACAGTGGTTAGCACTGTTGCTTCACAGCTCCAGGCTCCCAGGTTCGATTCCTGGCTTGGGGCACTGCTGTGCAGAGTCTGCACGTTCTCCCTGTGTCTGCGTGGGTTTCTTCCGGGTGCTCCGGTTCCCTCCCACGGTCCAAAGATGTGCAGGTTAGATGGATTGGGCATGCTACATTGCCCTTAGTGTCCAAAAAAAAGGCCAGGTTTGATTACTGGGTTACGGGGATAGGGTGGAGGTGTGTGCTTAAATGGGGCCCTCTTTCCAAGGGCCAGTGCAGACTCGATGGGCTGGATAGCCTCCTTCTGCACTGTAAATTTTATGATTGCTAAATGACAAACTTGCTATTTAAAACCTGCTCACGCTTCCTGCTTCTGGCTTGCTTTTTCCTTCACCCGACTCCCCAGCTTGCTCACTGCCTTTCTCCTGCTTTAGACCCTTCTATTCACCGCTTTTCCTCTCCTGACCTTCCCGCTTGCTGCCTCCCTCTTCCAGCGACACCCCACTTGCCACAACCTACCTGTTCACCACTTTCCTCTATGACTCCCCCCATTTGCTGCTTCTCTCTCCCACTCTCCCACTTCACTCTTTTGACACTCACTCTCTGTTCCCATTGCCCAACCTTCCCACTTATCACTTCTCTCCCACTCGCTGTTTTCCCTTTCCTGACTCTCCCACTCGCTGCTTCCCTCTTTCGGACCTCTACGATGTCCACCCATTGATATTCCAATCCTCCTGCTTGCCTATCCCCATGTCCACTTGCCTATCTCCACCCTCTACCCAACACTTCCAGCTCTCCCACCCACCACGTATCTCTCCTGACCCTCCTGCTTGCTGCTTCCCACCATTCGTCCCTCTCCCACTCATTCCCTCCCTGCGAGGGTTTAGGAGAGAGGTGGTTCATGAAGTGGCGCTGTATGCATAGTAACCGCACCAATGTGGGGTGGCACGGTAGCACAGTGGTTAGCACTGTTGCTTCACAGCACCAAGGACCCCGGTTCGATTCCCGACTTGGGTCACTGTCTGTCTGGAGCCTGTACTTGCCCCCCGTGTCTGCGTGGGTTTCCTCCAGGCGCTCCGGTTGCCTCCCACAAGTCCCGGAAAACGTGCTTCTTACGTGAATTGGACATTCTGAATTCTCCCTCTGTGTACCCGAACAGGTGCTGGAGAGTGGCGACTAGGGAGTTTTCACAGTAACTTCATTGCAGTGTTAATGTAAGCCTACTTGTGACAATAATAAATATTATTATTTTGGAGACAGCACTATTTGGGGAACTTACCTAATTTACAAACTACACTGAAACAAAAATGGACTATGAGAATGGGCTTTAAATAAAGGATACCGGTGTGTGCTGCTTTAAAGTGTTAGTGTGCACAATTTTTATTGAGCAACATTTTGTTTTATAATTTTTCCAGTTAGTGGTGACCAGGAAGAGGGCAAAAAATGAATGAGCGGAAGAGAAATGCAAGAATCTGTTGATTTGTATTTAAGCTGGATGATCACTGATGGATTCTTTAAAGGCCGTAACCATATGGCTTGCTCACTTGCACTTAATAATCTTGCTAAATAGTATCTAACAAAGGCGATGAGCATTAGCACAGGCATTCCTATCTAATATTTTAGATTTGTTTTAAGGGTGCAGGCAAAGCTATATTCACCTTGTGGTTGTGGTGGTGCAGTGACTTCCAATTGGAATATATGCATTTTAATCATAATACTGTATTAATCAAACATTGTGAAAGTCACAGTACATTGTGTATCCTTTACACAGTAATATAACAATATAAATAACAATGGCCAGTTTTATAAACAAGAAATAAATAATATATAAACAAAAACAAAACTAAATGGCAACTGCCTTGTCCCAGATAAATATTCTGCAAAAATATGTTTTAACAGTCCAGTATACAATTATCTATAACAACAACCTATACATATTATACTTATATATTAACATCCCTGAGAATCCCTCTGGTTCCTCTCCCCCCCCCCCCCCCCCCCGCCCTGGGCTGCTGCTGCTGTCTTCTTCTTTTCCATTCCCTCTATCTTTCTGTGAGGTATTCGACGAACGGTTGCCATCGCCTGGTGAACCTTTGAGCCGATCCCCTTAGGACGAACTTAATCCGTTCCAGCTTTATAAACCCTGCCATGTCATTGATCCAGGTCTCCACACCCGGGGGCTTGGCTTCCTTCCACATCAACATTATCCTGCGCCAGGCTACTAGGGACGCAAAGGCCAAAACATCAGCCTCTCTCGCCTCCTGCACTCCCGGCTCTTCTGCAACCCCAAATATAGCCAACCCCCAGCTTGGTTCGACCCGGACCCCCACTACCTTCGAAAGCACCTTTGTCGCCCCCACCCAAAACTCCTGTAGTGCCGGACATGACCAGAACATGTGGGTGTGATTCGCTGGGCTTTTCGAGCATCTCGCACACCTATCCTCTACTCCAAAAAATTTGCTAAGCCGTGTTCCAGTCATATGTGCCCTGTGTAACACCTTAAATTGTATCAGGCTTAGCCTGGCACACGAGGACGATGAGTTTACCCTACTTAGGGCATCAGCCCACAGCCCCTCCTCAATCTCCTCCCCCAGCTCTTCTTCCCATTTCCCTTTCAGCTCGTCTACCATAATCTCCCCCCCGTCTCTCATCTCCCTATATATGTCTGACACCTTACCGTCCCCCACCCATGTCTTTGAGATCACTCTGTCCTGCACCTCCTGCGTCGGGAGCTGCGGGAATTCCCTCACCTGTTGCCTCGTAAAAGCCCTCAGTTGCATATACCGGAATGCATTCCCTTGGGGCAACCCATATTTTTCGGTCAGCGCTCCCAGACTTGCAAACGTCCCATCTACAAACAGATCTCTCAATTGTGTTACTCCTGCTCTTTGCCATGTTCCAAATCCCCCATCCATTCTCCCCGGAGCAAACCTATGATTATTTCTTATCGGGGACCACACCGAGGCTCCCGTCTTTCCCCTATGCCGTCTCCATTGCCCCCAAATTTTCAGAGTAGCCACCACCACCGGGCTTGTGGTGTATTTCTTCGGTGAGAACGGCAACGGCGCCGTCACCATGGCTTGTAGGCAAGTCCCCTACAGGACACCTTCTCCAATCTCTTCCACGCCGCTCCCTCCTCTTCTCCCATCCACTTACATGCCATTGAGATGTTGGCGGCCCAGTAGTACTCACTCAGGCTCGGTAGCGCCAACCCCCCCCTATCCCTACTACGCTGCAAAAATCCCTTCCTCACTCTCGGGGTCTTCCCGGCTCACACAAAACTCATGATACTCTTCTCAATCCTTTAGAAAAAAGCCTTCGTGATCACCACCGGGAGGCACTGAAACACAAAGAGGAATCTCGGGAGGACCACCATTTTAACCGCTTGTACCCTCCCTGCCAGTGACAGGGATACCATGTCCCATCTCTTGAAGTCCTCCTCCATCTGTTCCACCAACCGCGTTAAGTTTAACCTATGCAATGTACCCCAATTCTTGGCTATCTGGATCCCCAAGTAGCGAAAGTCCCTTGTTACCTTCCTCAGCGGTAAGTCCTCTATTTCTCTGCTCTGCTCCCCTGGATGCACCACAAACAGCTCACTTTTCCCCATGTTCAGCTTATATCCTGAAAATTCTCCAAACTCCCCAAGTATCCGCATTATCTCTGGCATCCCCTCCGCCGGGTCCGCCACATACACCAATAAATCGTCCGCGTAAAGAGATACCCGGTGTTCCTCTCCTCCCCTGAGTACTCCCCTCCACTTCCTGGAACCCCTCAATGCTATCGCCAGGGGCTCAATCGCCAGTGCAAACAATAATGGGGACAGAGGACATCCCTGCCTCGTCCCTCTATGGAGCCGAAAATACGCAGACCCCCGTCCATTCGTGACCACGCTCGCCATCGGGGCCCTATACAGCAGCTGTACCCATCTAATATACTCATCTCCAAAGCCAAATCTCCTCAACACCTCCCACAAATAATCCCACTCCAATCTATCAAATGCTTTCTCGGCATCCATTGCCACCACTATCTCCGCTTCCCCCTCTGGTGGGGGCATCATCATTACCCCTAGCAGCCTCCGTATATTCATATTCAGCTGTCTCCCCTTCACAAACCCAGTTTGGTCCTCATGGACTACCCCCGGGACACAATCCTCTATCCTCATTGCCATTACCTTGGCCAGAATCTTAGCGTCTACATTTAGGAGGGAAATAGGTCTATAGGACCGGCATTGCAGCGGGTCTTTTTCCTTCTTTAGGAGAAGCGATATCGTTGCCTCCGACATAGTCGGGGGCAGCTGTCCCCTTTCCTTCGCCTCATTAAAGGTTCTCATCAGTATCGGGGCAAGCAAGTCCACATATTTCCTATAAAATTCGACTCGAAATCCATCCGGTCCCGGAGCCTTCCCCGCCTGCATACTCCTAATTCCTTTCACTACTTCCTCTATCTCGATCTGTGCTCCCAGTCCCAGCCTCTCCTGCTCCTCCACCTTAGGAAATTCCAGCCGGTCCAGGAAGCACATCATTCTCTCCTTCCCATCCGGGGGTCGAGCTTCGTATAATCTTTTATAGAATGCCTTGAACACTCCATTCACTCTCTCCGCTCCCCGCTCTATCTCTCCTTCCTCATCCCTCACTCCCCCTATTTCCCTCGCTGCTCCCCTTTTCCTCAATTGATGGGCCAGCAACCTGCTCGCCTTCTCCCCATACTCATACTGTACACCCTGTGCCTTCCTCCACTGTGCTTCTGCAGTACCCGTTGTCAGCAAGTCAAATTCTACGTGTAACCTTTGCCTTTCCCTGTACAGTCCCTCCTCCGGTGCCTCCGCATATTGCCTGTCCACCCTCAGAAGTTCTTGCAGCAACCGCTCCCATTCCCTACTCTCCTGCTTTCCTTTATGTGCCCTTATTGATATCAGCTCCCCTCTAACCACTGCCTTCAGCGCCTCCCAGACCACTCCCACCTGGACCTCCCCATTATCATTGAGTTCCAAGTATTTTTCAATGCACCCCCTCACCCTTAGACACACCCCTTCATCTGCCATTAGTCCCATGTCCATTCTCCAGGGTGGACGCCCTTCTGTTTCCTCCCCTATCTCCAAGTCTACCCAATGTGGAGCATGATCCGAAATGGCTATAGCCATATACTCCGTCCCCCTCACCTTCGGGATCAACGCCCTTCCCAAAACAAAAAAGTCTATTCGCGAATAAACTTTGTGGACATAGGAGAAAAACGAAAACTCCTTACTCCTAGGTCTGCTAAATCTCCACGGGTCTATTCCTCCCATCTGCTCCATAAAATCTTTAAGCACCTTGGCTGCAGCCGGCCTCCTTCCAGTCCTGGATCTCGACCTGTCCAGCCCTGGCTCCAGCACCGTATTACATTGTGAAATTCTTAATACATTTGAGAGATCACGGCCGGGATTCTCCCCTACTCGGCGGGGCGGGGGAATCCGGCGTAATGGAGTGGCGGGAACCACTCTGGCGTCGCGCCGCCCCAACGGTGCGGAATTCTCCGCACCTTTAGGGGCCAAGCCCTCACCTTGAGGGGCTAGGCCCGTGCCGGAGTGATTTCCGCCCCGCCGGCTGGCGGGAAAGGCCTTTGGCGCCACAGCAGCCGGCGCCGAAAGGACTTCGCCGGGCAACACATGCGCGGGAGCGTCAGCGGATGCTCACGGTATCCCCGCGCATGCACAGTGGAGGGGGTCTCTTCTGCCTCCGCCATAGTAGAGACCATGGCGAAGGTGGAAGAAAAAGAGTGCCCCTACGGCACAGGCCCGCCCGCTGATCGGTGGGCCCCGATCGCGGGCCAGGCCACCGTGGGGGCACCCCATGGGGCCAGATCGCCCCGCGCTTCCCCCAGGACCCTGGAGCCCGCCCGCGCCGTCTGCCCCCGCCGGTAAGGTAGGTGGTTCAATCCACGCCGGCTGGCGAGGGTTGACAGCGGCGGGACTTCGGGCCGGAGAATCGCCGGGGGGGGGAGCCCGCCGACCGGCGCAGCGCGATTCCCGCCCCTGCCGATTCTCTGGTAGCGGATAATTCAGGACACGGCGGGGGCGAGATTCACGCCAGCCCCTGGCGATTCTCCGACCCGGCGGGGGGGGGGTTCGGCGAATCGCACCCCACATTAGGCAGTCAAATGTTTGCAGTTTGGCAAATTGCTTTTTTATATTTCACATTTTGCTTTTTCATGATTCTTTCTCTCTTGATTTGAAATATTCTCTATATAGTGATACATATAAGAAATATTAACTGAGGTTGTTCTAAAAAAAAGTTATTCACAGGAGCAGCTGTGTATACACACTTAAATTACATGTTTTCTAACTGCAGTCATTAATCTTCTTGAATGACCATATTCCTGTCATTTGCATGGCGTATCTTTTTAAATGAGCATTCCTTCCCAGTATTTCTGCAAATGCACATTCAAATATTACATGATAATTGCCTTTCAATGCCCGTTGTACTTTTAATAATTACATTGTGTTCATTATTCTGCTACCTGTTAACGTTGAATTCACACAACATGTTTAGGATCACATTGCTGCAAAGTTTGTGTGAAAAAAATCAAACATAAAGCAGAGATAGAATCTCTCCAGAGTCTTGCCCTACCTCCCTTATAATAATCTTTAGTGTTGTCACAAGTAAACTTACAATAACACTGCAATGAAGTTACTGTGAAAAGCCCCTAGTCGCCACATTCTGGCGCCTGTTTGGGTACACAGAGGGAGAATTCAGAATGTCCACTTCACCTAACAAGCATGTCTTTTGGGACTTGTGGAAGGAAACCGGAGCACGTGGAGGAAACCCACGCAGACACAGGGAGAGCGTGCAGGCTCCGCACAGACAGTGACCCAAGCAGGGAATCGAACCCGGGTCCCTGGTGCTGTGAAGCAACAGTGCTAACTCTGTGCTACTGTGCCACCCATTGGTTATGGGCTGCGCTCTGAGTCTAACTTCGAGCAATTTTAGCATTATAAATGAAACATCAAAAATAAGGAGTGATATGGTATTTGTAACGCAGTGCTTACTAGAAAATGTTTAGTAATATGTTGTTGGGGATTTTTCCCCACTTGCCCAAATCTTTTTAAAATAGTACATCTAGGAATAGTGTCAGTAACTCCAATGCCTTAATTGATTTTTCTTCCGATGGGCCTGGCAATTAACACAGTAGGAGTGGACCATATTAATATTATAGCAATATCCCAAGTTGGCAGCCGCTACAGAATACTAGAGAACGCAAAAAAACGATCTACTGAAGGTGCCAATAAATATCACGGAATTGTTATGGCGCGGGTGGACAGCACAGGCTCTTCAAGCACATAGCATGGCTTAGTGCCATTTACCTGCCTTTTCTCCATATCCCTGCACATTGTTTCTATTCAAATAATCATCCAATACCCCCTTGAATGCATCGATTGACCACTTGTTTGCTGATTTTCTGAACTCCTTTGTAAATAGCTGTGCCAGTAACACCAAATGTAAATGGCTATTGCCAACCGTGCTGGTCCGCATTCGTTTCCAGCTGCAGGCAGGCTTAACATTTTCACTTCACTGAGGCCAACAATATTTTTTCTCAGTGTGGAATGCCTGCAGCTAGAAAACGTAAGACACAGTCATTCCTAAAGATTACCCATGCACGGTTCTGACCCACTCTTAGATGTAAATGAGACAAATCCATCGTCCCAGCATATGGTACAATCTTTTCTGTAATAAAACGGGTGCATACACTGTTTTTATGCTTGAAATTTGCTTCCAAATGACTGGGCCCATTTTTTGAAAGAACACTGCTTTCAAACATTTTTTTTTAAATTTAGCCAAGCTTAGGAATTCGTACATTCTCCAAAACTGAGAGTGGCGTGTCCTTTCCCCTCTTTTACAATTTATGAAAGGATGGAATTCAGTGAGTGCTTTTACTGCATTGGAGGGAGTGTTGGAAAGAAGCCCATTCACTTTCCAGACCATGGAATTTTTTTTGTGGCCCTCTGAAGACATACAATGTGTTGTAGGGATACACTGGGAGCCAAAAATATTACTTTGCTCCTAACTCATAAATATAAGGAGAAATGTAACGATGATTTCCATAAATTGTCCCAAATAATCTAGATAATTGTCCCTGTCCCATGTTTTTATCTTTTCGGAGACAGGCAGAGACATCTGCCATCTTCGCAGATAAACGGCTAAGCAATTGATATGAAATAGGCATACAAGCTTATGCAAGCCCCTGTTTGAACAATTTCCAAATCCTCTTGGAGAACAGTCTCTGATGTTAGCAAGTTATCCTTGCTATGTAAGGAATCTGGGCGGTCTTCATGTTCCACTGATTTTCAGATAGCTTTATCTCATCTTTGTGCTTGTGTCAACATGTTTGCAAGGTTTGTGCTCCAAAAGAATGCTTTTTAGTTATGATTTTACTTTTTCTGATGCTGATTATTGTCGGGTAAATGTCTGTCTCTTTGTATTTGTAAGTTAACTCTTTGAGCACTCTACGAGGCATTTGGTTTTGAAAATTATTTTCATGTCCTTCTTTTGCAACATTTACATCAGGATTTAATTTTGTAAAATTCTAATTCTGAATTTTGGCCATTCTAAGAACATAGAAACCTGTGCGCTCTCTTTAAAGTCACAATAGTCTGGGAGTAAATCAAAATCTGGAAAGTGGGTTAAGCACTTTGTGCAGTAAATTGTATTGTTGCTGTAAATAGACTTTATCAATACCAAACTGGCAAAGCAATCCAAAATTCATCTGAAATAGCTGGAGAAGTATTCTATATTTTTTTAATTAAGTGAATAAAATACATTATTAGTTTTAGAAATAGAAGCTTAGCCGATCAGCAAGTAAACAGCAGGTTTCATGCTCCAATGATGTAATGGGTAAATACATCACCTAATGTAAACTGTGAAAACTGGCTAGGTTCCAGGTCAGGACCCTGGTGTCGCCTGAGTTCATCTGTAAACATGCCTCTTGCTGAGTTGCAAGTAACTTGTGATTCCAGGCTTTAAAATACATTGATCCTGTATTGAACTCTCATTCCTTTTCATTCTGTAAAATACTGTCGGACTTGGCAATAAAACCAATCTCAGTTATTTAAATTAACACCAAGTGCACCTTTACTCCACAGAACCCCAAAGTTACATGGAAGGCATCAACCATCCAGTAGTGCAATCAGACAGCACTGTGGTGACGAGCCCTATTCTGTACAGCAGTGATGCTTCAATAACTAATCCATCTTTCCAGCGACCTTTTGGCTCAGTGTGCTCTGTCTCCACCAGCAGCCAAGTCCCCAGGACAAACAGGTGGGCCACCTTAAAAACTGTGTTCAAGTGTGTGTGTGCATATTCGTGTGTTAATATCAGTTGTCAGAATGCAGTGTAACTTATGTGTAGTTTATAGTCATGTTAATTTATGAGCAGTATTAAAAGAATGAATCCGGAATCAGATGCATTTTCATTAACATCAGTTTTAAGAAATTGATAAATATTTTAATTTCTTGTGTAGACGTATTTCACTCGGCAGTTGTTTCTGTTGATGCTGCATTCTCCAGAACAAGGGCCCCCCTGGAGTCGGGGGGATGGCTATTATTTGTTTATGGGTGTTTTTACTTTAAGCCTTGAAAGTACAGTCAAACATGAAACAGATTACTTTTCAGATGCAACTTTTTATTTAAAGCTAGTACTTCAAATGTTGAAGGATGTTTCTCGAGTTTTATTATTCTTGATATTCACCAAGGACATAATCAGCCCATACATATAATTCTATCCTGAAAAAAATTCAAATGCTGCTTATTTTTACCATGAATACTTCTACTGAAACTGAGTCTTATACCATTTATGCTACTCAGCTTGGTGCCAGGATATTAGTGCAGAATGGCTATTAAGATGTTATACCATGGTTCTGTGTTGCGTGCAATTGTGAGGAAGATTAGTGGATCATTCTAGTGTGCGAGACCAGGCCTGTTTTTACACTATTGCGATATTGATGGACTTTGTGTGGCAAGTGGGTTATCTCTTTTTTAGGAATAATATAACAAGTATGGGGAGTTTGCGCTTCCAGATGCAATATAGTTGGCTTAATAATTTAATCTAGATAGATTTCATAGAATTTACAGTGCAGAAGAAGACCATTCGGCCTATCGCGTCTGCACCGGCCCTTGGAAAGAGCACCCTACTTAAGCCCAGGCTTCAATCCTATCCCCGTAACCCAGTAACCCAACCTAACATTTTGGACACAAAGGGGCAATTAATTTATCATGGCCATTCCACATAACCTGCACATCTTTAAACAGTGGGAGGAAACCGGAGCACCTGGAGGAATCCCTCGCAGACACAGGGAGAAAGTGCAAACTCCACACAAACAGTCACCCGTGGTCGGAATTGAACCCGGGTCCTTGGAGCTGTAAAGCAGCAGTGCTAACCACTGTGCCACCGTGCCACAACCATCTAATCTAATATAAATATAAGCAAGATCTTCTGAATTTAAATTAATTTAAAAATGTGCTTGCTTCTGTGTCCCACCTTCCTCACTCAAGACAGAATTTAGCCTAGCTTAGTAAATTGTGAGGGGCTTGTGGCTTTGTAAGTGAAAATATTGTCGAAATGTTTTGATTATGCACAGTCAGAGGTAGTCCCCTGCACCTACGTCATTATAAAACTCAAGGATTTGGGATAAAGCTCCATTTTGTTGGTTTGCACCAATTTTTTTGTTCCTTGTGGCAGACCTCATCACAAACATTTTGAGGCTAAAGGACTTTATCCGTTGATCTTTTATTGGAATTTAAAGAGCTCGCCATATACGAGCTGGCTACCACAGTTTATGCTGTTAAATCCATTTGGCATAGACCAGCCTCTGATTTTTAGATCCAGGTGATGAAACTGAGAAGTTCAGGTTTAAGATCTGCTCTACAGAAAATGGATTTAAAAGCATAAACACCAGAGGCCAACTTAATTAAATGACTACTATAAAGACAGCTGAAGTCTACATTTCCTAATTTAATCATTCAAATAGGATATCATATGTGCCAGTAGTTTATCATACCTGTCTTTATTTCATAGAATGATCGAGTACAAAAGTAACCCATTGGGTCTTTTGTGCCTGTGCCAGTTTTTTGAAACAGCTATCCAATTCATTCTAGCATTTTACTCTTTCCCCATATCCCTGAAAACTCTTCCCAGTCCAAGTAAGGTGGCACGGTGGTTAGCACTGGTGTCTCACAGCGCCAAACACACAAGTTAAATTTCGGCCGTGGGTGACTCTCTGTGGAGTTTGCATGTTCTCCCCGTGTCTGTGTGGGTTTCCTCCGGGTGTTTCGGTTTCCTCACACAGTCCAAAGATGAGCAGATTAGGTGAATTGACAATGATAAATTGCCTCTTAGTGTCCAGGATGTGCAGGTGAGATGGGGTTATGGGGATAGGGTGGGGTGGATGGGAGGGTTAGACCTGGGTAGGGTGCTCTATTAGTAATGGTGAGCAAGAAACTACTTGATTTTGAGTTTAAAACACATCTGCTCCACGACTGTGCTTCAGGGAATGAAATTAGCCGTCTGTACCAGGACTGATCTATATATGGGGCGAAATTCTCCGGAAACGGCGTGATGTCCACCGACTGGCGCCCAAAATGGCGCAAATCAGACGGGCATCGCGCCGCCCCAAAGGTGCGGAATGCTCCGCATCTTTGGGGGCCGAGCCCCAACATTGAGGGGCTAGGTCAGCGCCGGACGAATTTCCGCCCCGCCAGCTGGCGGAAAAGGCCTTTGGTGCCCCGCCAGCTGGCGCGGAAATGACATCTCCGGGCTGCGCATGCGCGGGAGCGTCAGCGGCCGCTGACGGCATTCCCGCCCATGCGCAGTGGAGGGAGTCTCTTCCGCCTCCGCTATGGTGGAGACCGTGGCGGAGGCGGAAGGGAAAGAGTGCCCCCACGGCACAGGCCCGCCCATGGATCGGTGGGCCCCGATCGCGGGGGAGGCCACCGTGGGGGCTCCCCCCGGGGCCAGATCGCCCTGTGCCCCCCCCCCCCCCCCAGTACCCCGGAGCCTGCCCGGGCCGCCTTGTCCCGCCGGTAAGGTAGGTAGGTAAGGTAGGTAATTTACGCCGGCAGGACAGGCATTTTAGCGGCGGGAGTTTGGCCCGTCCGGGCCGGAGTATCGAGCGGGGGGGCCCGCCAACTGGCGGGACGGGATACACGCCAGCCCCCGGCGATTCTCCGACCCGGCGGGGGGTCGGAGAATCTCGCCCCCGATTTCACATTCACAGGAATGTGGTTGACTTTTTTTTATTGCAAACATGCATCAAAACAGGTGACAGCAAATAAATACCCCGGTTAACATACTTCCCAACAATCAACTATACAGTCTGTACATATTTCTCGCCCCTCCCCACACATCCCCGCGACGAACAGCTCCAAAAAATACGGTAACAAACATCCCCCACCTTTTCTCAAACTCCCCTTGCTGAGCCCCTCAACCCCAACTTCTCTAATCAAAGGAAGTCGTACAGGTCACCCAACCAAGCCACTACCCCCGGTGGCGATGTCAACCGCCACTCCAGCAAAATTTGCCGCCGTGCAATCAGAGAGCGAAGGCCACGACATAAGTCTTCCTCCTCTTCATGAGCTCCGGCCTCTCTGAAACCCCAAATATCGCAACCAAAGGGTCCGGGTCCACCTCCTCCTCCACTATCCTGGTTAAGACCGTGAACACTCCAGGCCAGAATCTTCCCAATTTTTCACAACCTCAGAACATGTGCGTGTGATTCACTGACCCCGCCCGCACCTCTCACACTGATTCGCTGGCCCCCGCCCACACTCTCACACTCATCTGCTACCCCCTGAAAGAACCCATTCAAACTCGCCCGAGTCATATGCACCCTGTGCACCACTTTAAACTGTATCAGGCTCATCCTTGCACAAGAGGAGGTCCCGTTTACCCTACGCAGTGCCGCACTCCATACTCCCCAATTGATCTCCCCTCCCAACTCTGCTTCAAATTTCTCCTTGATCTTCACCACTCGCTCACATCCCTGCTTTCCCAGTCACTTATATATGTTCTCAATTTCCCCCTCCCCCCTTCCACATCCGGATGCAGCAGTCGCTCCAGCAGGTGTATCCCGGCATCCTAGGGAACCCCCTCCAGACCTTTCACGCAAAATCCCTAACCTGCAGATACCTGAACTCACTCCCCCTCGGCAGCTCTACTCTCTCGCTTAGCTCCTCCAGTCTGGAGAACCCTTCCTCCAAATACAGATCCCTCACTTTGACCAGCCCCACTTCCCTCCACCTCCTGTGTACACTATCCTTCCCCATCGGCTCAAACCCATGATTGTTGCACAGCGGCGTTAGCACCAACATCCCTTCCACCTTAAAATGCTGCCTTAACAGATTCCATATCTTCACCATGGACTGCACCACCGGGCTCCCTGAATACCGACTTGGTGCCATGGGCAATGCTGCCCTCACCATAGCACTCAAACTAGACCCCTTACAAGATTCCTCCATCCTAACCCACTCTACCCCTTCTCCTTCCCACCTCGGCCGCACCTTGTCCACATTCGCCGCCCAATAATAATGATGCAAGTTCGGCCATGCCAACCCCCCTGCTGCCTCTGTTGCAGGGTCCTCCCCACCCTCAGCACCTTCCCCGCCCATACAAAGTCCGAAATGATCGTGTCCACTTTCCGAAAAAAGGCCTTTGGTATAAAGATCGGGAGAGCCTGAAAGATAAACAAGAACCTCGGCAGAATATTCATTTTCACGACTTGGACCTCCCCACTAACGTTAAGTGCAGTGTATCCCACCTCTTAAGATCCTCCCTGGCCTCCTCCACCAGCTTTTTAAGTTCCACTCGCTACCTGAATCCCCAAATACCTAAACCTATCCCTCGCTACCGTAAATGGCATCTCCCCTAAATTGGCCCGCTGTCCCAGCTCATTCACTGGGAGTACCTCGCTTTTCCCTACATTCAGTTTGTACCCCAAGAACCCTCCAAACCTCCCAGCAGGTCCATATTCCTTTCCATACTCTCCATGCGGTTGACTCTTAATTGCGCTCTGAAATAGCCTAGCAAGAAGGTGGCTTTGCCAATGAAACACATATTCTGTGAATAAATAAATGATTTGCCACACGCCTGGGGAAGGCATTTGGCGACATGGGCCATATTTTATGGTCAGCTATGAAGGAACACACTTATTGTACATCACGGTTAACACTGTGGATGTACCAACCTGACACTGATTGCAGTAGTTCCACAAGGCATTTTACTACAAACATTTCAAGAGAATTTAGTATGGGCAGTAAATGCTGGCCTTGCCAGCAACACCCAAGTGCCATGAATGAAATTTTAAAAAAGGCTCACTAAAGGCTTTTAGCAGACATTTGAGTGACGCTTTACAGTTCCTAAAGATCATTTACTGCACAACATCCTCTACTGGGTGGGAGGTTCTGTGGCATGTGCGAGTGGGACAAGCAACAGCAAGGATCTTCAACTGATCAAAATTAACAAATCCTTACCGAAGCATGCAGTGTCGAAGGAAGTGTAAACTGGAATATTTAATTAATTTTGAAGCCATATAGAGAACGGGAAATAGAGAAAAAATATGGGATTATGAGAGGGAGAGTTGTAACACAAAGAGTCATTAAAACAATTTTAACCTCCAACAGCAATTATGTTCTAAACAAATTTTCAGCACCAGAGACGTTGTTTTCTCTAATTAAGACTTTTTTGGTGTGTACCATAACAGCATGGACAGACACATTTCTATGTTGAGTTTATCAGCGAGATACCAATGTAATGAGGCTAGTGGAGGAAGAGGCTACATTGGATAATGATTTCTATATTTAATTGCGCATATGCAAACTCCGGAGGTTGCTTTCCAATTTACTCCATAATAATGGTGGTTGCTGTTGACCTCACCATTATTCTTCATACAAAACCTGTGTCTTTCATTTTGGGGTCCAGAGTCAAATTTTTAATCTTGCTTCGGTGAAAATAATGCCTGGCGCTGGTCATGAGCATAGTCCATCCTGAGTTCTATTGTATTTTGCACAACTTTTTAAAGTCCCCAGTAGATTTGGCATAGAACATTGCTGATGCAACTATGGAAGCACTTAGTTTACATGGAAAGAAGTGATGTGTTTCATGGTTATGTGTTGAAGGGTTCACTAGAAAACCAGAACATTGCTGGGGCACATTCTTTGCACTGACTGTCCCTTATATGCTTTTGCTTTTGCCTATTTCTGCCTACTTTATTTGTCATCTGAATTACTATCTAGGGAGCATAAAATTAATCACCGTGTCATCACACCACCTAAGCAACATAGCTTTTCTTTGTTTTATGTTCTTGCCCTTAAACAGACAAGTTTAATATTTTCCAGAGTTCATTGATATTTAATTTCCTAAGGAACCTGAAAAATGCAAACGCTCAAGCTTGCCTGATGTATTAAGACTCTGCTTCTTTATTACTATGTCCTTTCTGTGACTCCTCATCTGGTTGCCAGGTAATGGTAATTATGAAATGCGCAAGATTTTGAAATGTCATTGGAGGTTGGGAATGGTATGCAAGATGCTGTGCTCTAAATTAATATTCAAATAAAGCTCCCATTTTTTTGAGGCAGGCGCTGCCAATAAAAGTATTCACAGCCCACAGGAAATTGTGTGTGAAAAACAGTTGGCAGAGATCCAGAGTTACAGATCTCTACTTGTTTTTTGACCAGGATCGTGCAATTTGTGTGCTCATGTATTTGATAACACTGATTCAAAAATCTCAGCTTCACTGTCAAGGTGAGATACAATCTGATAAGATGCTCATGAGCTTCTTTCGGGTTGTCACCAGGATTTTTGTAAAATAGAGAGCCCCTACACAGCTTCACCAAAAGCCACATACCTCTCCCAACTGCAATTTCTCCCACTAAGCAAAGGCAACATGATCCATCGGCCATCTTTCTCCCCACACAAGCCCAATGCAAACACATTTTTTCCTGTAGAAAGTGCACATAAAAGCAGGACTGTTTTTTTTTCTTGTATATACTGGGTGGAATTGCTAAAACACAGGGTAAATAAAGTACATTGTCAATAGCAGTCACATTCCATGGTTTCCCACAGCACAACAGAAAAACACATACATGGGGCGGGATTCTCCGACCCCGCGCCGGGTCGGAGAATCACAGGGGGGCCACGCGAATCGCGCCACGCCACCCCGACACCGGAACACATTGGGCCAGCGTGGTCAGTGCGCCGCCGGTCGGGGGCCGCTCTACGTGTCGCCCCCCCCCCTGTGATTCTCCGGCCCGGATGGACTGAGTGGCCGTTAAAAAACAAAGAGTCCCGCCGGCGCCGTTCTAACGTGCTCTGAGCCGGCGGGACCTCCGTGTTGAAGGGTCGGGTGATGACCAGTGGAGGGGGGTGAGGGGGTCTGACCACGGGGGGACCTCCGATGTGGCCTGCCCCCCGATCAGGGCCCACCGATCGGCGGGCCGACCTCTCCTGCTGGGGGCCTCCTTTCCTACGCGGCGTCCCCTATAGCCCATGTTGCGTCGGGGCCGGTGCGTTGAAGGAGGCCATTGCGCATGCGCGCATTGGCGCCGGCGCCACTGCGCATGCGCGCATCCGTGGCGCACAGTTCGCACCGGGTTCGGCAGCTGGAGCGGCATCAACCGCTCCAGTGCCGTGCTGGCCCCTTGTAGGGGCCAGAATTAGTCCTCGGCCCATTCACGCCGTCGTAAAACGCGACGGCGCTTATGACGGCGTGAACGCTCTGCCGCGGGATTGGAGAATCCTGCCCATGGTGCTTCCTTCCCACACTCCAAAATAAAACCCACAAAACGGCTGCAAAAAAACACACCACACTCATCAAACAAAAAGAAAAAATGGCCACAAAATAAATTACAGGATTGAGAACCTTGTATTTAAATGGATTTAATTTGGACTCAAATTCAGTTTTCTTCTCTTGCTCTCTCACTCACTCACTCACATCTATTACAGTCCTCTCTGTCAACCAACATGCAAGTTTTCTTCTCTATTCCATGCTTACTAACCAAGTCTAGTGTTTGAACCCAGGACACTGGGACTCCTGTCAGTGGCGGAAGAACTGACAAGCCCTACAAAGAGAGTGTAACATTTTGAGCCAAGACGTGGCAACACAAGTGCTAGGTGTGAGAGAGGACAGCAGGAGACAGCAATTTTCAAATCATGTGGAACTTCAAGTGGTGACGGCTGCAACAAAACATTGATAGGATTTCATTTAGGTAGCCAGCATTCTGCATTATGCTGGGGCCCAATTGAACGGCCTTGTTGTACCCGACTTAAGACACAGTGAGGCCGCTAAATCTTGCAAGAGGCCTCTAGCGAGATTTGTGACGCTCAGGACACCTCGTGAGATATAACGAGATCTTGCGAGACATTGCGATCTGGATCTCGACCTCACTGGGTCGATCCAGATTTGTATATTTAAGTGAACAATTAGGTTCACTTAAATATATATGTGTCGGATTCTAATGCCCATATTGAACGCCCTTGCATGGGAGACCACAAACGTGGACCAGATGTAACGGCACTTGGGGGGGAGGTGGGGGTCTACCATGCCATCAAAGGTCCCCCTGAGCTCAGGCTCTGGGAAGGGCAGTACCTAGGCACTCCCCCTGCCAACTGGGCACCTTGACACTGCTAGCCTGATGCTATGGCACTGCCACCAGGCAGTCTGGCATTGCCACCCTGGTATTGCCAGGGTGCCTTGGCAGTTCCAGGCTGGCAGTGCCTAGATGCTGGGTGCAAGGTTGGCACTGCCAGGGATCAGGCCCGGGGTGCACCGCCCTTATGAAGTAGGGTGAGTGGGGCTCGAGGACCCCCCCCAATATGTAAGTTGAGGGGTTGAGAGGGGTCCGAAGGCTGCGATGGAGGAGTCCAGAGTTCAGGGTAACATTTAAAAATGGTGCCCCGAAGGTAAGTGGGCCTCAGCGGGGCCTTCCTCACCGAAGCCAAAAAAACAGAGTCCTGTTTGATGATAGCACCGAGAAACACGGCACTAAACGAACCCAAAACGGAACCTTTTTTCCCATTAAATCACACCCCTGGTCTAAACTCTGAAGAAAGAGGAAACCAATCAAATTGTCCTTCATCCAAAATGACTGTAGTTTAATTTTTAAGTATGACTTGCAATCCATTTTAATGGTGCAGTTTGAGAATAGACAATACTAAATATAAAAACAATGTCCAATCAGGAGATTTGTCTGGATTCTTTGCACCTATATGCTGGTGGTCAGAATTTACCATTATTACAACACTAGATTGAGCTGATCACTTGCAAATTCCAGATTCTGAGATGCAATGAGAGCTAATGGTAATTCTGCAAAATTAGATAGCGCATGTCTGTTAAATATTTTTTCAAACTTTCAATTGATTTGTTCCTGATCAAAAGATTTAGATTTATACTCTACACGTAGGAGGCTGAATTTTATCAGTGATTAAACTGTGAATGAGATGTTAAGCTTTTTTTGAAAATGAAGTGGATATGAATTGTCATGTAAACCGCAATACTCAAACCTGGGGCGGGATTCACCGACCCCCCGCCGGGTCGGAGAATCCCCTGGGGCTGGCGTGAATCCCGCCGGTTGCTGAATTCTCCCGCACCGGATATTCGGCGGGGGCGGGAATCGCGCCGTGCCGGTCGGCGAGCACCCCCCGCCGCGATTCTCCGGTCCGCGATGGGCCCAAGTCCCGCTGCTGGAATGCCTGTCCCACCGGCGAGGATCAAACCACCTCTCTTCCCGGCGGGACTAGGCGGCGCGGGCGGGCTCCGGTGTCCTTTGGGGGGAGGGGGGGGGACGCAGGGCGATCTGGCCCCGGGGAGTGCCCCCACGGTGGCCTGGCCCACTAGCGGGGCCCACCGATCAGCGGGCGGGCCTGTGCCGCGGGGGCACTCTTTTCCCTCCGCCTCAACAACAGTCTTCACCATGGCCGATGCGGAAGAGACACCCCCCTCTGCGCTTGCATGGGGTTGATGTCAGCAGCCGCTGACGCTCCCGCGCACGCGCGGACGTCCGCCGCCCGGCGAAGTCCTTTCGGCCCCGGCTAGTATGGCGCCAAAGGCCTTTCCCATCGGCTGGCGGCGCGCCAACCACTCTGGCGCAGGCCTAGCCCCTCAAGGTGAAGGCTTGGCCCCTAAAGGTGCGGACACCTTTGGGCCGGCCCGACGCCGGAGTGGTTCACGCCACTCCATCCCGCCGGGACCCCCCGTCCCACCGGGTAGGGGAGAATCCCGCCCCTGGTGGCTAAAACACTGGATAGATCAATAAGATGAATTTTCAGACGTGGTTTTCATTCATTTTACTGGTAGATTTTAACAATGCTTCACAAAATAGGATGCTCACTAATGCAGTGCTGGAGTGAGGAAATGATTCAGCTCTTCAAAATTTGAAGAGGCGCGAATAAGAGAGGTTTTGTACTGGTTTTATGTTCTAATAAAGTTTTTTTTTGTACTTTATTTATTTTCTCCCCAATAGCCCATCTGCCTGGTCGGAGAATGCTCAGAAAGGAGAGCCACCAATAACTGGAGGAAGCAGATCAACAGAAAGCTACCTTAGCTCCTCAAAGTTTGGTGTCAACTCAGGAAGTCCATCACTTGAGGTCTCTATCCTGTCACAGTTTCCTTCTCTGGAATCGCAGGTTGTCTCTCCTAACAACCACTCTATTCACATGAGTAATTCTGAGAGCCTCACTTCAAATCTCCAACAAGATGGTGCTGCAGGAACACGTATGTTGCATCCATTGGCTGCTGATTCCAGTAACCAGGGTTACCTGCATTACAGTGTCAACAGTGGACCTCGGTACGATGGGGAAAAAGCCATACTATCCAGTCTTTCTACAGGATCAAGCAACACTGCTACAAATATGAACTCCCCAGCGACTGGTTTCCTGGGTAATGGTAGTCTGCAAGAGAGAGTGCTTACAGCAGTTAGTGGGCAGGCACAAAGCAATGCAACACTAATGAATGATGCTTTGAGTTTGAATGTGCATCCTCCACTGCCAGAAAAGAAAAGGATTTCTGAGGGAGATCATTCATTTACCTCCATCTCACCAGCTTCAAGTGGCTTTTCAAGTCCCCACAGCGGAAGTACAATCAGCATTCCATTCCCCAGTGTACTTCCCGAATTTTCAAAAGTCGTAAATACTTCTGTTGTACAAGGTAATTGCGGTGATTTTTGTTTGTCCAATATTGAGTCGTTTAAAGGATTCCATACCCAATCGTATTTACAGAAAATGAATGATCCTTTTATTTAAATACTTGACTTTTGCCATCCAATTGTGTTTGCAGAGATTTAATACAGAGAAAAGGAATATAAATGACTTTCATTGTGGGTACCGTCTTTTTCCTTGTAAGGCTTATAAAGAACAGCTATTGGAAAGCCACATGCTGAACACACAGACCACCCACAGACAGAAATCCACCTCTTATGGAGGCAGCAGATTCACCTTGTTTACATTACATAGTTGCTGTCCTGGCTGTCATCAACAGCACTATTGTAATATAACAGGGGCATTGAGCACCATGATTTCATTTGCCTTGCTTTCTTGTTTCCCCAAATATATTTCATTGACAGCAATTAAACAGGGCTGGAACCCAAAAAGGGGACAATTATTTTCAATCTTTGCTATGCTTTCCCAATCAAGTCTGTTGAGACGTAACACTCATTGCTGATCCTTGCGTTCACCATAAAGTACTGCAATTGTTTTAAATGTGAGCCCAGGTTAGGAGCTGTTTAAGATTTGCAGGAGTACCAATGATCTTGCAAGTTTGAGGCATTGACATTAGTACAGTGACATTACCACAGAATTTGTAGATATTTGCTAGCTGTTATGCATTTTGTTTTGTCATGTGTAGAGCTGGATCTAAAGTAGTTGCAACTCTGAGATGGTAGGTTTATTTAAGTGAAACATGCTATGTGATTGCTTTCTGCTAGTTAAGGATTAGACTCCCAAGTGTGTATCCTCTTCAACACCAAGGGTGGTTCTTGATATTTTAATATCGATTGTCTGAGGAAGCAGGTGTTTCCAATTGCGGCAAATTATAAGAATATTTACTCTAGAATCTCACCCTCTGCGTGGGGAATTTCTGTGGCTAAAAGGAAAAAAAACCAGACCCAAAGATGGGGGTTACATCTAATGGGGTGCGGAATGATCCAAGAGATTCTTTTTGGCGGCTCTTAGCAATCGCAATTCAGAATTAGTAAAATGATGGACAAGTTCATGTTTCTGGTCGATACCCATACCGTCATCAAAACTGTCTGAGCTTGGAGTTTTTGACAGTTAACCTAAAATAACCAGTCCTAAACATTTTTTTATTTTGCTTTTATCTACTCCATCATTCAGATTTGGAGTGCATTTTTTAAAAAGGGTATTTTGAAGGCAGATAAGTCAATCTAATTCCTCAAAGCATTAGCTGAGCAAGGGAAAGATACCTGATTGGTGTTAAATTTGGACCATAAGGGTTTCTCAGTACGGATGCTGCATCTGGTTTAACCTGAAGCGTTAAAACTTTGAAACGTGGCAAGGTGTGCTGTGCTGCCTGACACAAGATTGAAACACCACTCCAGTGTAAAATAATTGGCTGTTTTGTTACTGTGATTTTCAGGACCAAAAGCTGCATCACAACATAACAGAAATATGATCTTAATTTGTTTCTAGTATTATGTTCTGTCTCTACCATGGCATTGTTGCTGTAATATTTATGCTCATCATTCTGCATTGTCAGTTTGACCTCTATATTATTTTTCTCCATTTCCACTTCTTTGTCTCCAGAAACTATGACTCCTTGTTGGGCTATGTTTTCAGGATGCCTGGAATCCTCATCCTGTTTATATGGTTGTTATTTATGTGCAAGCCCTAACATTGAGCATTAGAAGAATCTTCAAGCCTGTCTTTTCCTGGCTGAAAATCCAAATATACTTTCAAGGGGAAGGATAGTGAGAGAGAACAGTGGTTAGGTGCTTCCCTCCTTAATTCAATGGGTATAAGGCTAATTTTCAAAGCCCTTTTATTGTCCTGGTTGAGATCAAATAATGCAACATAAAATAGTGGCTGTATGTGGGCTGTCCTGGTTTGCAAGGCTCAGCTACTCATGGGTAAATAAATGTTTATATTTTACAATAATTTATAAATCTGTTCATAATATCAATCTGAATGTTTCCTGTTGCTCATGAAATGATCTAATGATAGTTATGAAGTCCAAAATAATTAATATCCATGTGTGTTGATGCCACATGGGTAATTATTTGTTAGAGTTAAATAAGGCTAAAGAATTATGAAAATAATTTAAAGTGTTTATTTCTTTAATGCTGTTAAGATATGATTTCCTGATTAATAACTGAAAATGCTGGAAATATTCAGCAGATCTGACAGTATCCATGGAGAAAGAAAAGGGGGAGGTTTTGTGAAGCCCATGAGCAGGAGACATGTCGCACAGGGTGACTTAATTCAGTGGGATGTTAGATTTCAATTTCTTAACAGTGGGTTGAGATGCAGAGATAAAGCCAGCAGTATTTTTGTGATATGTTGGATATTACGCTGGCCTGTGGTGTGTTCATTCTTGTAAGACCTTTGCACGCCATGAATATTCATTAATGTCAAACAGTTTTTCATAACTTTATCTCAAAAGTAGTACTTTAGCGGTGCACGAGAATCTCATGGCACTCCGATGGTGATCGTTTATTGGTGCTGTGCACCAGTTTGCTTCATGCAGTTGTTTGTCAGGCTAGTAGTACTCCTTGTTTAATTTTATGGCACAACATAAGGGGCAGGAAAATGGCAGCTTCTATGGGCGCTCGGAAACAACTAAGGTGAGTCACTGGTGTGGGGGGTTGTGCACTGGGGTTAGGAGCATGGAGGAGTGAAGTGGGAAGGGACTTGGGTGTGTTTGTGCGTGGCGGTTGGGGGGGGGGGGGGGGGGGGGGGGGTTAGGAACAGCTGGTCAAGGTAAGAAAATAAGGGGTCTAAAGGGCAGTGTCAATATTGTCCAAATGTGTGTCCATCTCGCAGTGTGAGCTGGCAGAGTCCTTATAGGGTTTTTGGTTCACCTATAACATTTCAATTATCCCCACTGAGAGTGATCCCAGATAAAGTTCTTTGCAATGCATAAAAGGGAGGGTCGACTGAGCCTGCGAGTTCAGTCATGTCCCACAGAGTAGCGAGTGCAACACTGGGCGATAACGTGAACATTCGATAAAGAGTAAACCAAAAAAAAATTATTTCCTCCACAAAATAGAAAATGTCCCTCACTTCCCTATAACCATCAAAACATGCCAACCATGAGGCGTGCCAGTACATTTTTCTCTCTGACCAAGCTAGTTTCAACAAATAATAATATTGCACATACAATGTAATGTGAAATATGTGCATGAGAAATTAATTTGGAAAAAACACCCGTGACACCTTTGTGCTCTCGATGTGTCTTGTGTTAATGGAAGAGGAGTTGGCAAGGAAAGTTTTGGACATAATGCTGAGTCTCCCTGTTTTTTTTTTTTAAATAATATTTTATTGAAAATTTTTGGTCAACCAACACAGTACATTGTGCATCCTTTACACAACATTGTAGCAATACAGATAATAATGACCTTTTTAAATTTAAACAAAAACAACAACAAATAAATAAATATTAAATAACAAAAAATAAAAACTAGCCCTAATTGGCAACTGCCTTGTCTCAGGCCACCCCCCCCCCCCCCCCCCCAAGTCCTGGGCCGCTGCTGCTGCCTTCTTTGTTCTCCCCTATCTATCTTTCCGCAAGATATTCGACGAACGGTTGCCACCGCCTAGTAAACCCTTGAGCCGACCCCCTTAGGACGAACTTAATCCGCTCTAACTTTATGAACCCCACCATATCATTTATCCAGGTCTCCACCCCCGGGGGCTTGGCTTCTTTCCACATTAGCAATATTCTGCGCCGGGCTACTAGGGACGCAAAGGCCAAAACATCGGCCTCTTTCGCCTCCTGCACTCCCGGCTCTTGTGCAACCCCAAATATAGCCAACCCCCAGCTTGGTTCGACCCGGACTCCTACTACTTTCGAAAGCACCTTTGTCACCCCCATCCAAAACCCCTGTAGTGCCGGGCATGACCAAAACATATGGGTATGATTCGCTGGGCTTCTCGAGCACCTCGCACACCTATCCTCCACCCCAAAAAATTTACTGAGCCGTGTTCCAGTCATATGTGCCCTGTGTAATACCTTAAACTGAATCAGGCTTAGCCTGGCGCACGAGGACGATGAGTTTACCCTGTTTAGGGCATCTGCCCACATCCCCTCCTCAATCTCCTCCCCTAGCTCCTCTTGCCATTTCCCTTTTAGTTCGTCCATCATAGTCTCCCCTTCGTCTCTCATTTCCCTATATATATCCGACACCTTACCGTCCCCCACCCATTTCTTTGAGATGACTCTGTCCTGCACCTCTTGTGTCGGGGGCTGCGGGAATTCCCTCACCTGTTGCCTCGCAAAAGCCCTCAATTGCATGTACCTGAATGCATTCCCTTGGGGCAACCCATATTTCTCGGTCAGCGCTCCCAGACTCGCAAACTTCCCATCCACAAATAGATCTTTCAATTGCGTTATACCTGCTCTTTGCCACATTCCATATCCCCCATCCATTCCCCCCGGGGCAAACCTATGGTTGTTTCTTATCGGGGACCCCCCCAGTGCTCCGGTCTTTCCCCTATGTCGTCTCCACTGTCCCCAAATCTTCAGTGTAGCTACCACCACCGGACTCGTGGTATAGTTCCTTGGTGAGAACGGCAATGGGCTGTCACCATAGCCTGCAGGCTGGTCCCCCTACAGGACGCCCTCTCTAATCTCTTCCACGCCGCTCCTTCCTCCTCTCCCATCCACTTACTCACCATTGAAATATTAGCGGCCCAATAATACTCACTTAGGCTCGGTAGTGCCAGCCCCCCCCTATCCCTACTACGCTGTAAGAATCCCTTCCTCACTCTCGGAGTCTTCCCGGCCCAAACAAAACCCATGATACTCTTTTCTATCCTTTTGAAAAAAGCCTTCGTGATCACCACCGGGAGACACTGAAACACAAAGAGGAATCTCGGGAGGACCACCATCTTAACCGCCTGCACCCTCCCTGCCATTGACAATGCTACCATATCCCATCTCTTGAAATCTTCCTCCATCTGTTCCACCAACCGCGTCAAATTTAGCCTGTGCAATGTGCCCCAATTCTTAGCTATCTGGATCCCCAGGTAACGAAAGTCTCTTGTTACCTTCCTCAACGGTAGGTCTTCTATTTCTCTACTCTGCTCCCCTGGATGCACCACAAACAGCTCACTCTTCCCCATGTTCAATTTATACCCTGAAAAATCCCCAAACTCCCCAAGTATCCGCATTATTTCTGGCATCCCCTCCGCTGGATCCGCCACATATAGTAGCAGATCATCCGCATATAAAGATACCCGGTGTTCTTCTCCTCCCCTAAGTATTCCCCTCCATCCCTTGGAACCTCTCAGCGCTATCGCCAGGGGCTCAATCGCCAGTGCAAACAGTAATGGGGACAGAGGACATCCCTGCCTTGTCCCTCTATGGTTCCGAAAATATGCCGATCCCCGTCCATTCGTGACCACACTCGCCACTGGGGCCCTATACAACAGCTGCACCCATCTAACATACCCCTCTCCGAACCCAAATCTCCTCAACACCTCCCACAGATAATCCCACTCCACTCTATCAAATGCTTTCTCGGCATCCATCGCCACTACTATCTCCGTTTCACCCTCTGGTGGGGCCATCATCATTACCCCTAGCAACCTCCGTATGTTCGTGTTCAACTGTCTCCCCTTCACAAACCCAGTTTGGTCCTCATGAACCACCCCCGGGACACATTCCTCTATTCTCATTGCCATTACCTTGGCCAATATCTTGGCATCTACATTGAGGAGGGAGATTGGTCTGTAGGACCCGCATTGTAGCGGATCCTTTTCCTTCTTTAAAAGAAGCGATATCGTTGCTTCTGACATAGTCGGGGGCAGTTGTCCCCTTTCCTTTGCCTCGTTAAAGGTCCTCGTCAGTAGCGGGGCGAGCAAGTCCAAATATTTTCTGTAAAATTCAACTGGGAATCCGTCCGGTCCCGGGGCCTTTCCCGTCTGCATGTTCCTAATTCCTTTCACCACTTCTTCTACCGTGATCTGTGCTCCCAATCCCATCCTTTCCTGCTCTTCCACCTTGGGAATTTCCAGCCGATCCAAAAACTCCATCATTCTCTCCCTCCCATCCGGGGGTTGAGCTTCATACAATTTTTTATAAAATGTCTTAAACACTTCATTCACTCTCTCCGCTCCCCGCTCCGTCTCTCCATCTTCGTCTCTCACCCCCCCTATTTCCCTCGCTGCTCCCCTTTTCCTCAATTGGTGTGCCAGCAATCTGCTCGCCTTCTCTCCATATTCATACTGTACACCCTGTGCCTTCCTCCATTGTGCCTCTGCAGTGCCTGTGGTCAGCAAGTCAAATTCCACATGCAGCCTTTGCCTTTCCCTATACAGTCCCTCCTCCGGTGCTTCCGCATACTGTCTGTCCACCCTCAAAAGTTCTTGCAACAACCGCTCCCGTTCCTTACTCTCCTGCTTCCCTTTATGTGTCCTTATTGATATCAGCTCCCCCCTAACCACCGCCTTCAACGCCTCCCAGACCACTGCCACCTGAACCTCCCCATTATCATTGAGTTCCAAGTACTTTTCAATGCATCCCCTCACCCTTAAGCACACCCCCTCATCCGCCATTAGTCCCATGTCCATTCTCCAGGGTGGACGCCCTCTTGTTTCCTCCCCTATCTCCAAGTCTACCCAGTGTGGGGCATGATCCGAAATGGCTATAGCCGTATATTCCGTTCCCCTCACCCTCGGGATCAATGCCCTACCCAACACAAAAAAGTCTATGCGTGAATAGACTTTATGGACACAGGAGACAAACGAGAACTCCTTACTCCTAGGTCTACTGAATCTCCACGGGTCCACCCCTCCCATCTGCTCCATAAAATCCTTAAGCACCTTGGCTGCTGCCGGCCTCCTACCAGTCCTGGACTTCGACCTATCCAGCCTTGGTTCCAACACCGTGTTAAAGTCTCCCCCCATTATCAGCTTTCCGGTCTCTAGGTCTGGGATGCGTCCTAGCATTCGCCTCATAAAATTGGCATCGTCCCAATTCGGGGCATACACGTTTACCAACACCACCATCTCTCCCTGTAATTTGCCACTCACCATCACGTATCTGCCCCCGTTATCCGCCACTATAGTCTTTGCCTCGAACATTACCCGCTTCCCCACTAATATAGCCACCCCCCTGTTTTTCGCATCCAGCCCCGAATGGAACACCTGCCCTACCCATCCTTTGCGCAACCTAACCTGATCTATCAGTTTCAGGTGCGTTTCCTGTAACATGACCACATCTGCTTTAAGTTTCTTAAGGTGTGCGAGTACTCGTGCCCTCTTTATCGGCCCGTTAAGCCCCCTCACGTTCCACGTGATCAGCCGAGTTGGGGGGCTTCCCACCCCCCCCCCCCACCCCCTTGCCGGTTAGCCATCATCTTTTTCCAGCTTCTCGCCCAGTTCCCACGCAGCTGTATTTCTCCCAGACGGTGCCCCCCCGCCCATCCTTTCCCGTACCCACTCCCCCCTTTCCCCAGCAGCAGCAACCCAGTAATTCCCCCCTCCCCCCCCCCCCCCCCCGCTAGACCCCCCGCTAGCGTAATTACTCCCCCCATGTTGCTCCCAGAAGTCAGCAAACTCTGGCTGACCTCGGCTTCCCCCCGTGATCACAGCTCGCCCCGTGCGGCGCCCCCTCCTTCCTGCTTCTCTATTCCCGCCATAATTATCATAGCGCGGGAACCAAGCCCGCGCCTCTCCCTCGGCCCCGCCTCCCATGGCCAACGCCCCATCTCCTCTCCCTCCCCACCTCCCCCCATCACCACCTGTGGGAGAAAGAAAAGTTACCATACCGCAGGATTAATCATACAATCCCTCTTCGCCCCCCCCCCCACTCGTCCCACCACTTTGTCCAAACGTTCATTTTCGTAGTCCAATCATTCCAATTTTTCTTCTACAATAAAAGTCCACGCTTCATCCGCCGTCTCAAAGTAGTGGTGCCTCCCTTGATATGTGACCCACAGTCTTGCCGGTTGCAGCATTCCAAACTTTATCTTTTTTTTGTGAAGTACCGCTTTGGCCCGATTAAAGCTCGCCCTCCTTCTCGCCACCTCCGCACTCCAATCTTGATAGACGCGGATCACCGCGTTCTCCCATTTACTACACCGAGTTTTCTTCGCCCATCTAAGGACCATTTCTCTATCCTTAAAACGGAGAAATCTCACCACTATGGCTCTGGGAGCTTCTCCTGCTCTCGATCCTCGCACCATAACTCGGTATGCTCCCTCCACCTCCAACGGACCCGTCGGGGCCTCCACTCCCATTAACGAGTGCAGCATCGTGCTCACATATGCCCCGACGTCCGCCCCCTCCACACCTTCAGGAAGGCCAAGAATCCTCAAGTTGTTCCTCCTTGCGTTATTTTCCAGTGCCTCCAACCTCTCCACAGATCGTTTCTGGTGTGCCTCCTGTATCTCCGACTTCACCACCAGACCCTGTATATCGTTTTCATTCTCTGCTGCTTTCGCCTTCACGACCCGAAGCTCCTGCTCCTGGGTCTTTTGTTCCTCTTTCAGCCCTTCAATCGCCTGTAATATCGGGGCCAACAACTCTTTCTTCATTTCCTTTTTTATCTCCTCCACGCAGCGTTTCAAAAACTCTTGTTGTTCAGGGCCCCAAATGAAACTGCCACCTTCCGACGCCATCTTGGTTTCTGCTTGCCTTCCTTGCCGTTGTTCCAAAGGATCCGCTGCAATCCGGCCACTTTCCTCTCCTTTTTCCATCCGTGTCCAGGGGGAACACCCTTCTGGTTTACCGCACGGTGTTTTCAGCCGTTAAAATTGCCGTTGGGGCTCCTATCAAGAGCCCAAAAGTCCGTTTCACAGGGAGCTGCCGAAACGTGCGACTCAGCTGGTCATCGCCGCACCCGGACGTCCCTCCTGAGTCTCCCTGTTTGATCAAGGAGGCTATTTCATAGCCCACCCATAGCTGCAATATTGACAGCTGACAGAGGGCTTAACGGGGCAGCACGGTAGCATTGTGGATAGCTCCAGGGTCCCAGGTTCGATTCCGGTATGGGTCACTGTCTGTGCGGAGTCTGCACATCCTCCCCGTGTGTGCGTGGGTTTCCTCCGGGTGCTCCGGTTTCCTCCCAAAGTCCAAAGATGTGCAGGTTAGGTGGATTGGCCGTGGTAAATTGCCCTTAGTGTCCAAAATTGCCCTTAGTGTTGGGTGGGGTTACTGGGTTATGGGGATAGGGTGGAGGTGTTGACCTTGGGTAGGGTGCTCTTTCCAGGAGCCGGTGCAGACTTGATGGGCCGGATGGCCTCCTTCTGCACTGTAAATTCTATGATAATCTATGATTTACTAATGGTAAGATTGCTCTACTGCGAAATCGCACATGTTTACATGCATGCTGCTGGCACTGCGAATTTTAATTATACTTGCATCGGAAACGGGAAAAATATAGTGTGAAAATGGAGCACAGGTCTAGTTACGGCATTGGGAACAACACACTAATGATTAAATCTTGGTCAACATTTCAGATCGATAACTTTCATCATTTCACCATTCATGATTTTGTGAATTGTGTTGTAAAATAGATCCATCTAATTGTTTTGACTGTCATATTGTGCGTTCATTTTTGCAATTCTAGAGTTGGAACTTAACGTTGAAAGTGGTACATTTTCATGCATTGATTTTTGTTAACCTCTAGTTACAGACACTGCTTTCTCATCTGACAAACATGTCACAGTAAAATTCGTGCAAGACACATCCAAATTTTGGTATAAGCCAGAGATATCACGTGAACAAGGTGAGGGAGAGACACATTCTGTTTCAATCAATTCTGAATATGTGAAAAAATCTTTGTTATTGTGAACTGCCCCAGTGGAAATGTTCCAGTAAATGTAAAAGTAAAGGTATTAATAGTAGCATGACAGATCTTGGGCAGGATTCTCCCCTACCCGGCGGGGCGGGGGGTTCCGCACCTTTAGGGGCCAAGCCCTCACCTTGAGGGGCTAGGCCCGCGCCGGAGCGGTTTCCGCTCCACCGGCTGGCGGGAAAGGCCTTTGGCGCCACGCCAGCCGGGGCCGAAAGGTCTTTGCCGGGCGACGTGGGTCCGCGCATGCGCGGGAGTATCAGCGGCTGCTGACGTCATCCCCACGCATGCGCAGGGGATGGCGGGACACGGCGGCGCGGGCGGGCTCCGGGGTCCTGGGAGGGGGGCGATCTGGCCCCGGAGGTGCCCCCACGGTGGCCTGGCCCGCGATCGGGGCCCACTGATCCGCAGGCGGGCCTGTGCAGTGGGGGCACTCTTTTCCTTCCGCCTTCGCCATGGTCTCCACCAATGCGGAGGCGGAAGAGACCCCCTCCACTGCGCATGCGCGGGGATGCCGTGAGCGGCCGCTGACGCCACCGCGCATGCGCCGCCCGACAAAGTCAGTTTCGCGCCAGCTGGCGGGGCACCAAAGGCCTTTCCCGCCAGCTGGCGGAGCGGAAATCAGTCCGGCTCTGGCCTAGCCCCACAAGGTGAGGGCTCGGCCCCTCAAGATGCGGAGACCTCGGCACCTTTGGGGCGGCGCAAATCCAGAATGATTCGCGCCGTTTTTGGCGCCGGTCGGCGGACATCGCGCCGATATCGGAGAATCCCGCCCCTGGTTTATGTCTGTCTCTGCAAATATGGGGCGGGATTCTCCGACACCTCGCCGGGTCAGAGAATCGCCGGGGGTCGGCGTGAATCCCGCCCCCACCGTCCTCCAAATTCTTCGCCCCCCAAAAAATTGGTCCGGCATGAAGCGCGCCGCCCGCCTCGGAGAATGGCGGGTAACGGCGCGACTCAATGGGCCCCGGGGCCGCCCAAATCCACCAGCCCACGATGGGCCGTAGTCCCGCCCGTTTTCTGCCAGTCCCGCCAGCGTAAATTGGAGTAGGTCATTACCGGCGGGACCTTGGCGGCGCGGGCAGCATCCAGGGTTCTTGGGGGGGCGCGGGGGGATCTGGCCCCAGGAGGTGCCCCCACGGTGGCCTGGCCCACGATCGGGGCCCACCGATCCGTGGGCGGGCCTGTGCCGTGGGAGCACTCTATTGTTCCGCACCGCAGGCATTACCAGTCCGCCATTGCCGGTGCGTAAACAAAGCCCTCTGCGCATGAGCGGTGGTGACGACAGCACACGCTGGTGCTCCCTCGCATGCGCCATCTCGCGCCTGCCGGCCGAGCCTCTTTCTCGCCGGCCAGCAGGTTGCAAACCACTACGGGGCGGGCCTAGCTCCTGAAGGTGCAGAGGATTCCGCACCCTTGGGGCAGCCCGACACCTGAATGGTTCACGCCATTCCTCAGCGCCGGGATCCCCCGCCCCGCTGGGTAGGGGAGAATCTCCCCCACCTCCCATGATTTGGAGATAAAAGGGGACAAATCTATCCATAGAACTCTGCGATGGTGATCACCTGAATTATATCCCTGATAGTGCAGATACCTACGGTTAATATTATAATCAGATGGCATCATCCAGATTCTTTCAAGCCTTAACAGTATTAGGCACAGTAGCACAGTGGGTAGCACTGTTGTTTCACATTTCCAGGGTCCCAGGTTCGATTCCTGGCTTGGCTCACTGTCTGTGTGGAGTCGGCATGTTCTCCCTGTGTCTGCGTGGGTTTCCTCCGGGTGCTCCGGTTTCCTCCCACAAGTCCCAAAAGACATGCTGTTAGGTAATTCTGAATTCTCCCTCCGTAGACCTGAACAGGCGCCGGGATGTGGCGACTGGGGACTTTTCACAGTAACTTCATTGCAGTGTTAATGTAAGCCTACTTGTGACAATAAAGATTATTATTACTATTATTACCATCAGTGATGGATGTATCTCAACACTAATGTCAGAATCAAAGGTCCACACTTTGTCAACTGTGAATGTTTTGTGCTTAAAAATAATCAGTTTCCAGACTTCCGGTTGCGGCTATGCGGAGCTAAGTCGCACATTCGGCGGCTCCCGCAAAAACTGACTTTTGGGCTCTCATCAGGGCCCCCAATGGCACTTTTTTGACGTTTCCTGGTGTGGGAAGGAGTCTATAACAGCTACCCGTCAGTATATGGCTTCAACTAGGAGCGGGGCGACAAAAAAGGTGGTGGTGGACCCGAAGAAGGTGCGAGGGAAGAAGGACAAAATGGCGGCGGGCGGAGACCAGGCAGCGAAGATGCAGTGGGCGGAGGAGCAGCAGGAGGGTATCCAGCGCTGCTTCAGAGAGATTAAAACAGACGTGCTAGAGCCGATGAAGGTTTCTATTGATAAGCTGCTGGAGTCACAGACGGCCCAGGGGGTGGTGATCCGAGAGGCTCGACAAAAGATCTCTGACAATGAGGACGAGATCTTAGGCCTGGCGGTAAAGGTGGAGGCGCACGAGGCGCTCCACAAGAAATGGCAGGAGCGGTTCGAGGAGATGGAGAATCGGTCGAGGCAGAAGGGTGGTAGGATCCAGGGTCAAACCGGGCTGGGGGCTCGCAATATTTGGGATAGCAGAGGAGCCGGGAGTGCAGGAGGCAAAAGAGGCTGGCATTCTGGCCTTTGCGTCCCTGGTAGCCCGGCGATGGATTCTTCTTCAGTGGAAGGATGCGAGGTCCCCAAGCGTGGAATCCTGAATCAGCGATGTGGCAGGGTTCATTAAATTGGAGAGGGTGAAATTCGCCTCGAGAGGGTCGGTACAAGGGTTCTTTAGGCAGTGGCAACCGTTCTTAGACTTCCCGGCAGAACGGTAGACATTGGTCAATGGCGGCAGCAACTCGGGGGGTGGGGGTGGGGGGTACTTTATTTTTGTTTTTGTTATTTACACTGAAGGGTCTGAGGGGGTGTATATACCTGTTGTGTTAAGTCGGGGTGTTAATGTTAATTTATTATTTATGTACAGGAGGGAGGGGGGTATGGAGGGTTGCTTTTTTAGACTGTGTTTTGTACTTAACCCTGCTGGGTTCTTTTTTTCATTTTGTTATTGATATTTTATGAAAACCCTTGATAAAAAATATATATTTTTAAATAAATAATAAATAATCAGTTTCTCCACAAGTTTCAATGTAAGTTAATGGAAATTGCAGAGGAGAAGTGTTCATTGTTAACACATACTGTATATTTGAAATCTGACGTGAAACAATGTGAAGACTTTTTTATATGAATTCCTACCAGAATTCTTCAGTACAATCTTGGAAAACAAGCCACTTTCTGTGAATCTTCTCTAATTTAATTATTAACGAGAAGCCATTCTATCTGCAGCCATTGCGTTACTAAAGGACAAAGAGCCAGGATCATTCATTGTTCGAGACAGCCACTCTTTCCGAGGTGCCTATGGATTGGCAATGAAAGTCGCCACACCTCCAGCTTCTGTGCTTCAACAAAGCAAGAAAGGTATTTCATGTTTCAAAATGGCTTCCACATAAACTGTGTCTTTGTATTTCATCAACACCTTGGAGTTTGCAAAGTGCCTTTAATGTCGCAAAATGGCTAAGTTGCGGCATTGGTGACATCAGAGAATTAATGTTGAGACAATTTTTTATAAATGTTATTTATTGGGTTTTCGAACACAGTATATTCACAGGTGTACACAAAAAAAAGAAAAAATACAGAAGAAAAACAAATGAGAAGATAGTACATACAAGATAAAACTGACAATGCTATATAGTTAGCAAAATAAAGTAACTAATGAGTAAAGAAAAAAAACAAGATGTGGGGGGGAAAAAACTGGGGAAGTGTATATACATCAAGGTACTGGAGAGACATTTCCTTTTTTTAAAAATAATTTTTATTAGGGTTTTCACAAAATATCAACAACAATGAAAAAGGAACCCAATAGAATTAAATACGGAACAAAGTAAAACAACCCCCGTGCCCCCCTACCCCCTATACAGAAATAAAAAAATTAACACCCCGAGTTAACACAAAGCAAACATAGCAAATATATACACCCCTCAGATCCCCCAGGGTAAATAAACAAAAATAAAATAGAAACCCCCCCAACCCCCGGGTTGCTGATGCTGACCATTGTCTACCGTTCTGTCAGGAAGTCTAAGAACGGTTGGCACCGCCTAAAGAACCCTTGTACTGATCCCCTTAAGGCAAATTTCACCCTCTCCAATTTAATAAACCCTGCCATATCGTTGATCCAGGTTTCCACGCTTGGGGGCCTCGCATCCCTCCACTGAAGAAGAATCTTTCGCCGGGCTACCAGGGACGCAAAGGCCAGAATACCGGCCTCTTTCGTCTCCTGCACTCCCGGCTCCCCTGCAACTCCAAATATTGCGAGCCCCCAGCCTGGCTTGACCCTGGATCCTACCACCCCCAACACCGTCCTCGCCACGCCCTTCCAAAATTCCTCCAGCGCTGTGCATGCCCAGAACATATGGGTGTGATTTGCTGGTTTCCCTGAGCACCTAACACACCTGTCCTCTTCCCCCAAAGAACCGGCTCATCCTTGTCCCGGTCAGTGTGCCCTGTGCAGCACCTTAAACTGTATGAGGCTGAGCCTCGCGCACGAAGAGGAAGAGTTCACCCTCCCTAGGGCATCTGCCCACGTCTCCTCTTCGATCTCCTCTCCCAATTCCTCCTCCCACTTACCTTTCAACTCCACCACCGAGGCCTCCTCCTCCTCCTGCATCACCTGGTAAGTTTCCGAGATCTTCCCCACTCCAACCCACCCCCCCCGAGAGCACCCTGTCCTGTACTGTGCGTGGCGGCAGCCGTGGGAATTCCACCACTTGCCACCTGGCAAACGCCCTTACCTGTAAATATCTGAAGGTGTTCCCCGGGGGGGAGCCCATACTTCTCCTCTAGCTCACCCAGGCTCGCGAACTTCCTGTCCACAAACAGGTCCCCCAACCTTCTTATCCCTGCCCTGTGTCACCCCGAAAACCCTCCATCTATTCTCCCTGGGACAAACCGGTGGTTCCCCCGTATTGGGGTCCACACCGAGGCCCCAACTTCCCCCCTGTGCCGCCTCCACTGCCCCCAGATTTTGAGGGTAGCCACCACTACCGGGCTCGTGGTATACCTAATTGGAGGGAGCGGCAGTGGTGCCGTTGCCAGCGCCTCCAGACTCGTACCCTCACAAGACGCCGTCTCCAGCCTCTTCCATGCAGCCCCCTCCCCCTCCATCACCCACTTGCGCACCATCGCCGCATTGGCGGCCCAGTAGTACCCACAGAGATTGGGCACCCCCCCCCCCCCCCCTCATCCCTACTCCGCTCCTGGAACACCCTTCTCGCCCTCGGAGTCCCTCGCACCCACACAACCCCCGTTATGCTCCTGTTGACCCGCCTAAAGAAGGCCTTTGGTATAAACATGGGGAGGAACAGGAACAGAAACCTTGGGAGCACCGTCATCTTAACTGACTGCACTCTACCTGCCAGGGACAGCGGCAACGCGTCCCACCTCTTGAACTCCTCCTCCATTTGCTCCACTAGCCTTGTGAAATTAAGTCTATGCAGGGCCCCCCAGCTCCTGGTCAGCTGGACCCCCAAATACCTGAAGCTCCTCTCCGCCCTTTTTAGTGGGAGCTCGCCAGTCCCCCTCTCCTGGTCCCCTGGGTGAACCACAAACAACTCGCTCTTCCCCATGTTGTGCTTGTACCCTGAGAATACCCGAACGCCCTGAGGATCCTCATTACCTCCGGCATTCCCCCCACCGGGTCCGCCACATATAGCAGCAAGTCGTCCGCATAGAGCGACACCCTATGCTCTTCCGCACCAACCCCCTCCAGTTCCTCGACTCCCTCAGTGCCATAGCCAGGGGTTCAGTCGCCAGTGCGAAGAGCAAGGGGGACAGGGGACACCCTGCCTCGTCCCTCGATGCAACCAAAAGTACTCAGACCTCCTCTTGTTCGTGGCCACACTTGCCATCGGGACCTCGTACAACAACCTAACCCACCTGACAAACCCTTCTCCAAACCCAAACCTCTTCAGCACCTCCCACAAATAACCCCACTCTACCCTATCGAAGGCCTTCTCAGCGTCCATCACCACCACTATCTCCCCCTCCCTCGCCGGCATCATAATAACGTTCAGGAACCTCCTCACATTCGCGTTCAACTGCCTCCCCTTCACGAATCCCGCCTGGTCTTTGTGGATCACCTTCGGCACCCAATCCTCAATTCTCGTGGCAAGACCTTCGCCAGCACCTTGGCATCTACATTTAACAACAAAATCGGCCTGTATGACCCACATTGCAGGGGATCCTTGTCCCGCTTCAGGATCAAGGAAATCAGTGCCTGGGACATTGTCGGGGGCAAAGCCCCCCCCCCCCCCCCCCCCCGCCTCATTGAACCCTGCCTAACTAACAACGGGCCCAACAGGTCCACATATTTCTTGTAGAATTCGACCGGGAAACCATCCGGCTCCAGTGCCTTCCCCGCCTGCATGCTCCCTATCCCTTTGGCCAGCTCCTCCAGCCCAATCGGGGCCCCCAATCCCGCTACCAGTCCCTCCTCCACCTTCGGAAACCTCACTTGGTCCAGAAAGCGGCCCATCGCTCCCTCCTCCCGTGGGGGCTCGGACCGATACAGTTCCTCATAAAAGTCCCTGAAGACCCCATTGATGTCAACCCCACTCCTTACCACACTCCCTCCCCTATCCTTAACTCCGCCAATCTCCCTAGCCCGCTTCCGAAGCTGATGCGCCAGCATCCGACTTGCCGTTTCCCCATACTCATAAATCACCCCCTGGGCCTTCCTCCACTGCACCTCCGCCTTCCTGGTGGTCAACAGGTCGAATTCGGCCTGGAGGCTACACCTCTTCCTCAACAGTCCCTCCTCTGGCACCTCCGCATACCTCCTGTCTACCCTCACCATCTCCCCCACCAGCTTCTCCCTCTCCCTCTGCTCTCTCCTCTCCTTGTGGGCCCTAATGGAGATCAGCTCTCCCCTAACCACCGCCTTCAGCTCCTCCCATACCATCCCCACTCGGACCTCCCCGTTATCGTTGGCCTCCAGATATCTCTCTATGCTCCCTCGGACCCGCTCACTCACCTCCTCGTCCGCCAACAGCCCAACCTGCAAGTGCCACAACGGATGCTGGTCCCTCTCCTCCCCCAGCTCTATGTCTACCCAATGCGGGGCGTGATCCGAAATGGCTATCGCCGAGTACTCGGTATCCTCTACTCTTGCTATCAGCGCCCTACTCATAATAAAGTCGATCCGGGAATAAGTCTTATGAACATGCGAGAAGAATAAAAATTCCCTCGTCCCCGGCCTTGCAAATCTCCAAGGGTCCACCCCTCCCATCTGGTCCATAAACCCCCTCAGCACCTTAGCCGCCGCCGGCTTCCTACCCATCCTAGACCTGGAGCGATCCAGTGCCGGATCCAACACCGTGTTAAAGTACCCCCCCATTATCAGGCCCCCCACTTCCAGGTCCGGGATCTGACCCAACATGCGCCGCATAAAACCCGCATCGTCCGAGTTCGGGGCATACACATTAACCAGCACCACCCTCTCTCCCTGCAGCTTACCACTTACCATTACGTACCTGCCGCCATTGTCTGTCACAATGCTCGACGCCTCGAACGACACCCTCTTTCCCACCAAGATCGCCACCCGCTGATTTTTGGCATCCAACCCTGAGTGAAACACCTGACCTACTCACCCCTTCCTCAATCTTACCTGGTCTGCCATCTTCAGGTGTGTCTCCTGGAGCATGACCACATCCGCCTTCAGGTGCGCGAACACCCGGGCCCGCTTGACCGGCCCGTTCAGTCCCCTTACGTTCCAGGTTATCAGCCGGATCGGGGTGCTACCCTCCCCCGCCGACTAGCCATAACCCCTCCTTGGCCAGTCTGCACCCCACGCCCGGCCCGTTCCCCGCGGCAGCAGACCCCCGTCCCAATCCCCTCTACGCTCTCCATCTCCCCCTTGACCATAGCAGCAGCAACCCGGTGCCACCCCACCCAGCCCCCCCAGCTAGGATCCCTCCTAGCTGCTTTACTCCCCCCATTGCACTCCCGCAAGTCAGCTGACTCCTGCTAACTCCGGCTACTCCCGCCTCTCCTTCGACTCCTCCCATTGTGGGACATACCCTCCTCCTCCATTACCCATCCACAGGCTCTCCGCCTCCCCCTTCCATCCCATGCGCAGGAAACAACCCTCGCTTCCCCACCCCGGCCCCGCCCCCTCCAGCCTTCAGCGCGGGAAAAAGCCAGCGCTTTCCATCTGCCCGGCCCCGCCACCTCTGACGCAGCTCCTTTTACCGGCCCAGTCCCCTCACCCCCGACTCGGGCCTCCCCCTCCTCCGCGGTGCCCCATCCCCCTACCGGCCATCCACCCCTACTCCATTTACTTGCCCCTCTCCAAGAGCCCACCCGACAGACCCAACCAAACCAGTGCCCAACCCACCCTAACCACCCTCATCGAACCAAACCGAAATAAGAGCAAAGAACCCCCCCCTCAAAGTGCAACACGCCAACAGCAATCCCCGACCACCCATCCTGACCCTCGGTTTGTGTCCAGTTTCTCGGCCTGGACAAAGGCCCACGTCTCCTCTGGAGACTCAAAATAATGGTGCCGGTCCTTGTAGGTGACCCACAGTCACGCCGACTGCAGCATGCCAAACTTCACCCCCTTTCTGTGCAGCACCGCCTTCGCCCGATTGTACTCGGCCCTCCTCTTCACCATATCCGCACTCCAGTCCTGGTATATTCGAACTTCCGCATTCTCCCAGCTGCTGCTCCTCTCTTTCTTGGCCCACCTGAGCACGCACTCCCGATTAGTGAACCGATGAAACCGCACCAGCACCGCCCGCAGCGGCTCGTTCGCCTTGGGCCTCCTCGCCAGCACTCTATGGGCCCCTTCCAGCTCCAGGGGCCCCTGGAAGGACCCCGCTTCCATCAGCGAGTTCAACATGGTGACCACATAGGCCCCCACGTCCGACCCCTCCAGCCCCTCCGGGAGGCCCAGAATCCGCAAATTCTTCCGCCTCGACCGATTCTCCATCTCCTCGAACCGTCCCTGCCATTTCTTGTGGAGCGCCTCGTGCTCCTTTACCGCAAGGCCTAAGATCTCGTCCTCGTTGTCGGAGACCTTTTGTCTGACCTCGCGGATCGCCGCCCCCTGGCCCGTCTGGGTCTCCAGCAGCTTGTCGATAGAAGCCTTCATCAGCTCCAGCAGGTCCGCTTTAATCTCCCTGAAGCAGCATTGGATAACCTCCTGCTGCTCCTGCGCCCACTGCATCCACGCTGCCTGGTCCCCGCCAGCCGCCATTTTGCTGCTCTTCCCTCGCACCTTTGGATTCACCACCACTTTTTTAGTCGCCCCGCTCCTGGTCCAACCCATACACTGTCGGGGAACTATTGCAATCTCCTTCCCACTCCGGGAAACGTCGAAAAGATTCCGTTGTGGGCCCTAAAAAGAGCCCAAAAGTCCGTTTTTAGCAGGAGCTGCCGAATGTGCGACTTAGCGCCGCAACCGGAAGTCGGAGAGACATTTACAGTATATTTTTATACAAGTCTTGTGTGTTCTTCCATTTTTACATATATATATATTTTTTTCCCAACACAAAGAGAGTACATATAACACCGGTAATACGAAAATGGATCTGGGTGGGGGGCGCCTGGGTGGCGCCCCTGATGATGTTGCTTGCTTCTCACGGTCGGTTTTCACTGTTGTAGTTGTTGTTTGTGCGTTTGCCTCTGCTTCGGCCATTCGTCATTTCTTCCTCCTGTACTTTCTTACTGTCTGCTGCTGTGCTTGTCATGGTCGTTGTCATTTTCCTGTGCTCTCCTTCCAGTTTGTGAACCCTCGTCCCCCCCCCCCCGGGTGGTTCCTTTCTTCCTTTTCTTTTCTCATGTTTTGGCTTCTTTCCCCTGGCTCTTGGCTGCTTGGTTATTCATCAGCCTGTTCATTGGCCACAAACAGGTCCTGGAACAGTTGGGTGAATGGCTCCCACGTTCTGTGGAAGCCATCGTCCGACTCTCGGATGGCGAATTTGATTTTCTCCATTTGGAGAGATTCTGATAGGTCGGACAGCAGTCTGCAGCTTTGGGTGGTGCAGCTGACCGCCAGCTGAACAGGATTCTATGGCGGGCGATCAGGTAGGCAAAGGCAAGGGCGTTCGCCCTCCTCCCCATGAAGTGATCTGGCTGGTCTGATACCCTGAAGACTGCCACTTTTGGGCACGGCACCACCCTCACCCCTACCACTTTGGACATTGCCTCAAAGAAGGCTGTCCAGTACCTAGCAAGTCTGGGGCAAGATCAGAACATGTGGGCGTGGTTGGCCAGGCCCCCTTGGCACCGTTCGCATCTGTCCTCCACCTCCGGGAAGAACCTACTCATTCGGGTTTTGTTAAGTGGGCTCTATCTTTAATTGCGTTAGGTTGAGTCTTGCACACATAGTGGTGGAGTTGACCCTATGCAGTGCTTCACTCCAGAGTCCCCACCCTATTTCGAGCCCTGGGTCTTCCTCCCATTTGTTCCTCGTTACGTCCAGTACAGTGTCAGCCCTCTCTGCCAGTCATAATGTTGAGACCTGAAGAGGGTAATTAGAAATGGGTCCACAAATCAGACCGAGGGAGTTAGAGTGGCAAGGGAGAAAGTTCAAGGGACCAAGACTGATGTGATTAAAGAATTTAATACTAATGGTGAGGTGAAGAGAGCATGGTACTTAATAGTAGGTGAGAATCACAGGAATGGAAACTTCAGAGGGATCAAGGAGTTAAGGATTGTAGAGATAGGGTGTGGCAAGGCAATAAATGGATTTTAAAAACAAAGAATGAGATTCTAATGTTTTGAATCTGCTGAATGGGTATGATGGAGCAATTAGAGGCATAACCCAAACATCAAGAGTTTTTGACAGATTGGAATTGATGAAGAGAAGCAATGGGAGACAGTGAGGGAAGCATTGATGGGGCAGATGTGGAGAATTTGCAGAGTTTGAAGGAGGGATTTAAAGATTAGCTCAGAAATAAATCTTGCAATAAAACAAAAATAGCTTGGTTTAGCCTAAGAGAATAGCCTGGGTCGGTGTGAAGTGGTATTTCAATCGGCATCAAGAATATTGAGTCTTTACCAGGGTCAAAGACTTCTGAAGAGTGAACCTTAGTTGTGGTTTATCCATGACTTATGTCAAACAATCATCCTGGCAGGTTAGAACACTCAAAAGTCCAATGACAATGGTGACAGGGAAGAGTTAGGTATTGGCATACGTCTTGAAAGATGCCATCAAAGTGCAGTATATAGAACAAGACAGACCCTTTTAAGACTGCAGAAGCGACATTGTACAGAAGAAAATATTGGTCATTGTTGAATATGGGATGATTGCATTTGCTTAGGTAGGAATGGAACAATGCAAAGACCATCCCATAGCGATGGACAAATGAGAGGAGACAATGAAAGAAGATGGTGTGCAACAGGTAGTTGGAAGAGGACAGAGATGAATAGGATACTAGTTAGAGTGGGCATCATTCAAAGCTGTAGCAAGGTCAGTTTTGAAGCTGACGGTACGGGGTGGTCAAAAGGGAAAAGAATGGAAGTGAGATCCATGATAGCTTCTTTGAAATCTGTTCAATAATCAGTCCTATGTTGTGACAAAATCCTTACATATCTTGGGCCTAATGAAGAGAGCTGTAGTTTATTCCATCATAAGGGCAGCACGTGGCACAGTGGTTAGCACTGCTGCCTCACAGAGCCAGCGACCCGGCTTCGATTTTGGCGGTGGTTGATTGTCTATGTGGCGTTTGCATGTTCTCCCCGTGCCTCTGTAGGTTTTCTCTGGTTGCTCTGATTTCTTCCCACAGTCCAAAGGTGGGTTGGCCATGCTAAATTGCTCCTTCATGTCCAAAGATGTGCAGGTTAGGCGGATTGGCCATAATCAATCCGTGGAGTTGCGGGGATAGCGCGGTGGATTGGGCGTAGGCAGGGTGTTCCGGTTTCCTCCCTTAAGTCCCAAAAGACATACTTGTTGGGTGAATTAGACATTCTGAATCCTCCCTCAGTGTACTCGAACAGGCGCCAGAGTGTGAGAACTAGGAGACCTTCACATTTACTTCATTGCAGTCTTCATGTAAGCCTACTTGTGAAACTAATAAAGATTATTATTAGTGTTCTTTCGGTGGTTTGGTGGAGACTCGATGAGCCTAATGGCCTCCTTCTGTACTGTAGGGATTCTATGGGGGGGAGAAAATAAAAGGTGCTCAAAAATCTAGCAAACCTCATCTGCACATTCCGTGTGGCCAAGCATTCCTCCCAAAGTAAGGCATCAGAAATTGTCACCTAATCAATAACTTATTCATTGATGACTATTACTGCTTTGCTTCTATACTTTTATTTAAAAAACCTAGGATCTCTATGCTTTTTATTTTATAACTTGTCCTTCCAGTTTAACGTTTGGTGTATCTGAACCACTAAAACTCTCTGCTTCTTTAAAGAGTAATTTTAAAAAGTGTATATGCCTTCTCATTAATTATTCCTCTCAAAATGCAAGACTTTGCATTTTCCACATCAGAATTTGATTGGCCATCTATCAGCACAATCTACTAATCAATGTGCATGTTATATAACACATATATGTATGTGTGTATGTACTGATACATATTAATGCCATTGACCTTGGTGTGCAAGACGTAATTCCAAAAACTGTGGATGTTACGGAGCATTGAAAACTGATTAAGATAGTGTAGAACTTCAAAAGGACACACACAAGCTGGTGAAATGGACGGACAAGTGGCAGATGAGGTTCAATGCAGAGAAGTGTGAGGTTATTCATTTTGGTGGGAAGAACAATATAAAATAACAATTGCAATTTAAAGGGGATGTGGAAGCAGAGGGACCTGGGTGTACACGGTACATAAGTCATTGAACGTGGCAGGATAGGTTGAAAGTGTGGTTAATGAAACATACAGTACCCAGAGTACAAAGGCAAGTAACTTATGTTATGTTAAACAATACTGGTTCGGCCTCAACTGAAATATTGCACCCAGTTATGGGTACACTTTTTGAAAGATGTGAAAACATTAGAGAGAGTGCAGAAAAGATTTACAATGAGGAACTCCATTAATGTGGATAGATTGGAGAATCTAGGACTGTTTATAGATGTATTTAAAATCATGAGGGGCCTTAATAGAGCAGAGAGGGAGAAACTGTCCCATAGATTGAAGGATCAAGAACGAGAGGGAACAGAATTAAGGTTAATTGGAAAAGAAGCAGGGGGAAAGAAACTGTTTCACACACTAAGTGGTTCAGATCTGGAATGCGCTGCCTAATGGTTTGCTGGAGACAAGTTCACTCGAGGCATTTGAGAGTGAATTGGATTATTATTTGTGAAGGAAGCACGTGCAGGTCTGTGGGGCGAAGGCAGGGGAAAAGCACAAGGTGAATGCTTATTCAGAGAGCCACCACAGACACAGTGGGACGATTGGCCTCAATCTGTGCTGCAGTGATTTTCTGATGTGTAAACCTCTATTCCTTTATTTGGCAGCAGTGGGAGACTTCTCGAATGAGCTGGTCAGACATTTCCTGATTGAATGTACCCAGAAAGGAGTCCGATTAAAGGGTTGCCCCAATGAACCATACTTTGGTATGCTTTTATGTTTACTCTTTAGAAGTAAAGTATATACAGCTAAGATGATCCAGATGTTTCGAAGCTGAATTTGTTTCTAATATACATTACTGTGTTTCTAATCAGGGAGTCTGACTGCTTTGGTTTATCAACATTCCATCACGCCACTGGCATTGCCTTGCAAATTACTCATCCCTGACAAAGGTAAATATATAAAATGGGAGAAGAACCCGGCTGAAAAACTATGCAAATAAATACTCTGCAATTAATACAATTGTAATTAGATTTAAAATGTATATGGCATGGAATACGTCAGCTATTTTTTTGGTTTTGTTATGAAATACGTCTTGTATCACTCTGAGTGTTACTTAACATAATTGCCCAAATTTTCCCTTAATAACGTGCATTAGGCCTGAATGACAATTGACAAGTTATAAACAGACACAAGTACACAAGTAGAAATATGGATCTGCACAGATGCAGGGAGTACACAGGTGGTAAAAGTGAAAATTGCATATTGTGACACTTAAAACTAAATGACAAGTTAAAGGGGAATGTCGTAATAGATGAACAAAAATGCTGAACATCTCCAGAGAGCCTCAGAAGTTATGAGCCCATTGGTACAATTGACCAAGAGTAAAAGAAACTAAAAAAATAAGTCCCAAGATTAAAACACTGGCATGCAATGGCAGCCATTGGAAAGTTTTAATGGCTCTTTATGTAAACCTGGCGGCTTGGGGGGGGTCAGTTAGCTCAGTTAACTCGATGAATCGAGTGCAGAATAATGACAAGAGGTTCAATCCCCGTACCAGTTGTGGAAGTTTATGGAGGCCTGCCACACTTGTTCGGGTGTGGTGCAGTAAGAAAATAAAACAAAAGAAAATTGTGAAGTGTTTTTTCAATAAGTGATGTTTAAGTTTTGAGGGTTGAAATGACTGACCTAAGTCTTACAAATTGGCTGTCAGAGGTGGATAATTATTTTAGATTTGGCTTCCTACACACCCACAAGTCAGGAAATGTTTTACAAATCCATAAGTTAGGGAAGCACCTGGCTGAGAAGTTCTATGAGAAATTACAATCTGTAGCAACAAATTTGGGCTTTATGTGTTGAGTAACAGTTTAGTTGCCAACTTGTGAAGAGTTTAACTAATATCTTTTTCTACAGCTAGAAGCCAAAAAATCTTCCTTGAGTTTTTTGTGCACATGTATACAGGTCTTGATGCTTTGTTGTGCTCTTAATTCAAATTTATCCAATTTTGACTCCAGGGTGACATTCTCTGTTCGGGAGACTATGAGCGAGATTGTCCAGCCGATCGGCAACGCCGAAATAGTGTTTGGCGATCGGCCGGAGAATCCATTTTTACGCCAGAATCGGGCAGTGCCGTTTTTCTGATGCTCCGCCCCCTCAAAAACGGCATACGATGTGCCAAGTCCCCGACGGCGTCGGTCATGTCCTCTCACTTTTCGGGGACCTCGCATGGCGGCAGTTGACTGTGTCCAGTGCCGCCATTGTGGAGGGGGGAGCCGTTCTGCTGGTAGGTGATCTTTGGCGGGAGCTGGGAAACTGGTGGGGGTGGTCTGGGGATGGTGAGGTGAGTTACAGGGGGGCATTTTTTGGCAGGCCAGATCTGCGTGCGGCCGGTGCCATGTTGCAGTGCGCATGCGGAGCCACGGATCTAGCCATTCTGCATACGTATCGGCTTTAAGTAGTGCGGCTGCTAGCCCCCCCCCATTGGGCGGAGCATCGGTGCGGGCGTGCCGACAACTTTTTAATCTAAGACCAGACGGATCCTGCGGAGATAGCCGCAGAATCGGAGAATCCAGCCCTATGTTCCCCCACCAGAGTTGAATAGTTCCTGATTTTGTGCAAATCAAGAAGCAATGCCAATCCTTAGCCTTGCAAATTGATGCATCGCAAGGATTGGGAGGGGTTCCCGAAACAATCCCGCTATCGAGCCACCATCTTGAGCGGGCGGCCCCATAGGGAGGTCCTACCATTGGCCACCCCCTCCCCCCACAACGCAAATCAGCACTCCACTCCTAATGCCCCCGCATCGCACATCAGCACCCCTACCCCCCGGATTTTCTGCGTCTCCCCAAGTCAAGGAGTGACACGAACTCCCTGCCCTCAGAAACGCCCTACATAGGGGGACCCACCCCAGAGACCCCCTAAATAGGGGAGGCCCGCTAAATAAAGGAGTCCCAGCCTCAGAGTTCCCCTAAATAGGGGACCCCTCCCCACACAGAGGCCCCATAAATATAGGGGATCCACCCCCAGAGACCCCTTAAATAGAGGGACCCACCCCAGAGACCCCCTAAGTAGAGGACTCACTACAGAGAACCCCTAAATAGGGGACCCGCCACCCCACACAGAGGCCGCCTAAATATAGGGGATGCCCACAGAGACTTTTAAATCGGGGGACCCCCATTGAAACCCCCTAAATAGGGAGACCCCCCCCAGGGGCCCCCTAAATAGGGAGTCTCCCACAGACTCCCCAGAAATTAGACCCCTGTCAGAAAGCCCCTCAGAAATGAGAACCCTGTCAGATAGCTCCCCCAGTAAAGAGAACCCTGTCAGGTAGCTCCCCCTGAAAAAAAGACCCCTGTCTGGAAACTAGAGAGGAGTGGAAATGGAAAGTAATTGCAGTTGTAACGCAAACCTGGGCATACATCTGCTGGCTCTGCAAAGGAAGCACCACGTGTCAATTCCTGGAAAGAGAAAGCAGTGATCTATTTAAACGCCTCAGATCCTTGAGCTGCTAGCCATTCATTCATTTCTGTTGGTGGGCTGTGATTGACATCTTCCACACAGCTGTGAGCCTTGCTTCATTCATCTTTTCATGGTTCAGTAATTCTGAAGTGTTTTGACCACAATGTTTACAAACATCAACCACTTCAAAGATAGTTAAGTGCTGTCAATTTCCAGCTGAGCACTTGAAAAGCACTCAAGCATGAAGAGGGGTAATTGGAATGCACGTATGTACTTAACTGGGGGTGGGGGGGGGTGGGGGGAGGCTTTGGGGGTGTCAGGTGGTGGGTAGATCTGACATCATGGGGTGGGAGAGGGTGGTCCTCGGATGGACTTTGGGGGCAATTTCCTTAAGGCATTACCCCCTTGGCCCATGCGAGGTCCATCACATCAGGGCCAAGCTGGGCAATATCAGTAGTAACCTGCACCCATGTGATTCCCAGCCCAGAGGACTGGAGAATCTCAAGGGCGCAGAGAATAGGGCATCAATTCTGTTTTTTTACCCCAGACACCCAATTCTCTTCTGCATCGGGAACCCTGCTACCAGTGGCGAGCAGTGGAGAATTTTGGCCCTGGGCTATGAAACACACATGGGAAAGATTTTCAAACTCTGGAAAGTGTCAATAGTTATAAATGTACTAATTTGTGTTAACTCTCCAATGTCTTGCATTGCTTAAAAGCACATTTCCCAAATTTTAAACTCGAGCTGTACCTCTATAATGATTTAACTCACTATATAATAATAAAAATATTGCATGATACTGTAAATTGCTATGCCTACAAAGAGGTCAAAATCAAAGTAGGTTTGTTGTTGTCTCCTTCATATGGTGTTGAAGTGCAATAATAGCCAAACGGGTGAGACTATTTCTGGTGATGCTCAAAGTTACAGTTTATTTTTAGTAATTTCTAAATTTGATGGTCCAGTAGCTTTCCTCTGGTGATGAAATGGTAATAATGAGATGTCTATGCTATCCACTGGCCTGAATATTTTCTCATAGCCACATGTGATTATTTCCTCTGATTGGCATTGTATACCAGAAGTTTAAATAACGCTCCATTTTGGAAGACTTATTTTACAGTCCAAAAAAGATTTTTAGGACACAACTTATTCACCCTTAATTTTTATACACTTAATTCATGTTTGTTTTTCGTCTGATTATTAATGACAGTTGTTTCACCAAAATACTCACCTCCTGGATCTGTGGGATCGACGGGCCTATATTTAGCTTTATTTTATAATAAACCTCAGCCAATTTATTGTTGGCTTACAGAAGTAGGAAATCAGAATTGGATAGTTGAATGTGTTTTTACATTTTTTTTTCATAGATCCTTTAGAAGATGGAATAGACACTTTAGCACAGGCTGCTACAAACTCTGCAGCAGAATTATTGAAGCAAGGGGCAGGTAAGCATAATGTAGTGCTGCTGTGAGAAATCACTACTGTTGCTGATTTATTTACCATTGTTCGATAACATGCAATGAAAAAGAACAACTCAACTCCTTAAAACCATTTACCAGTTTTGTTAGATGTGTATTTTAGTCATGTTGATAAATGTTAATACTCTATGCATCTGCTGCTTGTCACTGCTAATAAGCTTCTGTATTGTCGCTGGTTGTAACACTGTATTCGCAAACATTCAAATACTTATTATACGCTCATTAATATTTGTGAAAATTAGGAAATTTGATTATTTACAAAATGGGCTGTGTGACATGAAGTATTGTGGGAGAAGTGTGATTTGAAAAGTTTTCCTGTATGCTTTTGTTTTCAGCATGTAATGTGTGGTATTTAAACTCTGTGGACATGGAGTCTCTGACTGGCCATCAAGCAATCCAGAAAGCAACATACGAAACATTCGCGCAAGCTCCATCTCCAGCCTCCACTGTTGTACATTTTAAAGTATCTGCCCAAGGCATTACTCTGACTGACAATCAAAGAAAGTAAGTTTATCCTGTACTTTAACCTGGACAAGATACTTTAACCTGGGCAGGAAGAGCAAAATAAAACCTCACCGAACATTTTCCTCTGAGCCCACAAGGTTTACATCAATGAATAATATGGAGAGGATTACCATTTGGAACATTATAAAATGCATTGAAATAGTCATGCAATGTGCATAACAAGAGTGTGATAGCATTCAAAAAGATGTGTTTTAACTAAATGGCTGGGTTAAAGAATGGCGATAGTTTTATTGAAATGTACAAAACAAACAATTGTCCAATATTAAACAAGAAAAGGAAAAAATATTTGACCTAAATGAAATAGATCAATAAGTATGATGCAGCTTTGGCACAATTACCCTTTAAGAGGAAATTTTCACAGAAAGTGGGAGTCTGGAGGTTACTCTTTGGATGAGCCTGACAACATTATTTTATTTAGAACATTCAGTCTACCCTTGCAGAATATCTTATTACAATAATTCAAAAGTGTTCAATTTATTTTGTGCTGTTGGATGTACCACATGGCAATATTATGGAAATAAATATTTGTGTGTAAAGTTCTTGAAGTTCCAAAGTTGTAAGTGATTAAAATTTTTGACCTTACCAGTGATGTAGAAAGGTAGCCACAAAGTCATAGAATCCTAAAATTTACAGTGCAGAAGGAGGCCATTCGGCCCATCGAGTCTGCACCGGCCCTTGGAAAGAGCACACTACTTAAGCCCACACCCCCACCCTATTGCCATAACCCAGTAACCCCACTTAACTTTTTTGGACACTCAGGGCAATTTAGCATGGCCAATGCACCTAACCTGCACATCTTTGGACTGTGGGAGGAAACCGGAGCACCCGGAGGAAACCCACGGAGACACGGGGAGAACGTGCAGACTCCACGCAGACAGTGACCCAAGCCAGGAATCAAGCCTGGGACACTGGAGCTGCGAAGCAACTGTGCTAACCACTATGCTACTGTGCTGCCCATAAGTCTGAAACAAGTGGCTCCTGTTCATGTTCACCTCCAAAAACAATGATAAGGAGATTGTAGCTGGTTAATTTCCTTGGAACTGCTTCAACTTGCTGCTGGAAGTACCATGAAATGCCGAGTTCCACACACAAGCAACTTGACTGCCACACTTGTGGCTTAGTTAGAGCAATGGAAGGGGAGCATCTCTCAGGAAACCTCTTGCTGTTGTATCTCATTTTAATCTGTTTCTCCCACTGTTAGCCAAGGTGCAGAATTGCACCTCATAGATGCTAGGTCTCTGTATCACTCCTGAGTGTTGTACAATACCAGCCTGCTTCTTGCTTCATTCAGGCAACCCAGGCTAACTTGAGAGAAGTGATTATTTTCGGAGCGTAATGAGAAGGAATGATTTCTTTTAATGTTAGATATGTAATTTTGATATAATTTAAAAGATGTAAGCTTGTTCTGGCAGGAAGTCTGCAACAACAGTTTCTTATTAGCAACACTTTTTGAAATGAAAGGATAGTTTGAGCTGAGTGGATTGTAAAGCAAATCATTTTATTCCCTATAGTAACAGAAATATTAGGGATTATGTATAAATAATGGAGTCAATATAATCTGGTTCCTTCCCTTGTTTTTGAGGTTTTCTTTCTTGTCTTAATGTCTTCTTCTATGAGCGCTACATATCACCCAGTTTTGTTCCCAGCACGCCCAAGTAATGTTCAATTTTGGGGGAAGACCTTCAAACACGAAGGACATCAAAGCTAAGGACATTCCTATACATCCAAAATCCATAGTGTTCATTTTTGAATAAGTCACTACATACGGTGTTTTCTTTCTTTCCCAATCCAGGGCAACACAATGAGATGTAGGCCCTCTAGCCCCTCAAACCTGTCCCGCCATTCAATAAGAACGTGACCGATCTGCCAGTAAGCTCCATATCCTCGACATTGCAACATATCCCTGAATACCTTCAGCTCGCAATCTATTATTTTCAATATTAACATTTACATTAACAATTAATCTCGCAATTGTAGAAGATTTAGCTCAACCGTTACAAATCAAGATGAAAAGAAATCTCAAATGTTTCAAAATCAACCCATTATCTTTCTTTCATGCAGATATGCAGAGTTTTAGCAGAATATCCCCACTGTTGCATAATTAACACTGTCCTGATCACTTGCTTTTTTAACAGTTGTTTTTTTTTTAAATAGGCTATTCTTCAGACGACATTATGCTGTCAGCACAGTGATCTTTTGTGCCTTGGACCCACAAGAAAGGAAGTATGTTTCGAGTTGTCTTAATCTATGTTCTGATACAATAAAGTGTTTGGACCATGCAAGAGGGTTTTGAGATTCTAATTGGTCTTTTCTTTTCTCCCCTCCCCTCCCCTCTAAAGGTGGACAAAAGATAGTACCTCTGCAAAGTAAGCATTTAAAATCTGTAGAATTTTACAAAGGGGTTTTTAAGTTAACGCGGTGTCGCTTGTGTATAAAAACCACAAACACTATGCTTTTATTTTGATAGAATCTTTGGATTTGTGGCAAGGAAGCAAGGAAGTGCCACCGATAATGTCTGCCACCTATTTGCTGAACACGACCCTGAGCAGCCTGCCAGTGCTATTGTGAACTTTGTATCAAAGGTCATGATCGGATCTCAGAAGAAGTAAATAGGTCCTGATGCTGCCGGACCCCACTTTGAGGAGAATTATCTTTTTTATTCCAAACAAAATAAGAAAAAATAAATAAACTGCAGAACGAAAATAAGTTGGAGCAATAACAGGTCATGTTTTGAAGGTTTGTATATGTTGAATGATGGTAAGAGCAGGTTTGATTTCTTTCAGAGTGGAGCAGAGATGTGAACTTTAGGGAATAACTGATCTTAGTTCAGACAGTCAGAAAAGATATTTGGCTTCTGTGATTGATTATTCGTTATCATTTGGTTTTATTTGTTGAGGTGAAGGGTCAATGCTTAGTTTTATTTTTTTACTGTCTTGAGCTCAATGAAATAAAGCAGTTTGAAAAATAGACCAATCAGGAAAAAAAACACTCATAATTTATATTTATTTGACACAATATCCTGAATAGATGGCAGCTGATCTGATGATTGAATGAAACAAATACATTTAGGTTAATGTGCTCAATCACATTTTGGCTGTCGATTTTGTGTTATTAGGCATTCTTGGAGGTGCATGCCATGCTATATTGTGTGCAACACCTTGTGTATCATTCCAGAATCACTGGCATTTTAGTACAAGTAGGATAGATATTAAGGTTTACGTAGAATAATTTTATATCACTGCAATTTTTTTACAATCTACACAACTATATACAGTTGGGTATGAAATTCTTGCCAAAGACATACCATTTAACCAGCACTTTGAGCTACCGTGTAAACGTGAGTTCAGTGAATGAATTCCACCCTTTCCCTCCTATTAAACCACTGTATCCTACCCATGTGTTGCTTCCAGTGTTAACTAATTATGAAAATGCCAAAATACAAGTATGAGTTTTCACTTTGACCAATAATCTGTATTATCAAAATTATAATTTTACTCATAACTGTCTCTTTGACTATTCCATATTTTGTAGTATTCCTCTCAGCATTCTGTAAAAAAAAACTTGTACTCATTATGTAAATGAATTATGTGCTATAATTCTTTGTATAGTCCTTTTCCATCCTTTGAAACACAATCTATTAAAATTATAATAAATACAATAAATTTTAGTTTCTGTGTTCACTTATTCACAATGTGAGTCACACAAAAAAAAAGATTTATTATTGAATGGTTTATAGCAATGGTTAAGATTTGAATTCCATGCAGATTATTTCTTCATCCGTGTGTTATTGATACCTGCAGCAATTTAACTAAACATTTTGGCCCTTCAGGTGGTCTTTTAATTTCCGTGTTATTCTGGCCCTTGAAATATAAAAACCCACACAGTCAACAGTGAAATAATCTTAAGTAATAAAAGCTAAAAATACTGATGAAACTCAGGTCTGGCAGCATCTGTGGAGAGTGAAACAGTTAAAGTATTAAGTCTGTATGACTCTTCAGAGCTAAAGATAAGAAAAAATGTGGTGAATTTTATATAGTTTAAGAAGGTGTGGAACAGACGAAGAATAATAGGTGGGAGCTCAGGGATATTGTCACATATGCTATGGGAAAAGACGGAGTGTTAATGGTAATGTTAAAGACTAAAAAAGGTGCTGATAGTAGCATAAGCACAATCATCAGGTTAATTTACACTTCAACTTCTACTTCACAGCAACATTAAGCAGTATAAGTCTGGAGTTGGGGCATGACCTGGAGTGTTCTGGTAATCTCTCAAGGAGGAAACCTCCCTTTGTTTGGGTTTGACTCCACACAAGAGTGCAAATCCAGTGGAATGTCTGGCCATATTTAGAAAGTACCCAAGCTCTGCTACCTGCACACCCTACGTTGAGAGGGGAGTCCTATTTGTGTTGTTGAGCTTGTCACAAGGATTCAAAACTACATTTGAGAGCAGGTTAGTGCAGGTAGGATGCCTGCTAGATCTAATGAATGATTTCCTCAGCACAAGAGTATTTTAATGCCAAAATGTTTTTGTTAATTTTCACAAAGGTTACATTAGGTTCAACCCTTTCCTGCCGGCTTTTAAGTGAAATTTCCATGATCTATTGAACTTCCATGATCTTTTGCTCAACCTACCCTGATTAACATCTCTGGGGAAGAAGAATTTAAATTTCAAACTGAATTGGAATTTCAGGCCGGCAATGTCATCTTTCCTATTTGGCTGGCGGCATAAGGCCCCATCTACCTCAATTGAAAATTGGTACGCAAACCCAACTCTGCAGAGCTGGAATGCCACAACCAATTTTAGTGGTTCTCAGGCTGTTAATTCATTAACGGTTGTGGTTACCCACGCCATCTCAGGCGACTTTCCACCTTTGGGAACTGCCAGCCAATTAGGTGGCCAGTGGTTCTCCAGTTCCAGCTGGGATGGCAACATTCAAATACAAGAAGGAGCCATGATGGATGTTGGACTCAAAAGTAAATTGAGGTGGTGTTGCTGGGGCCATGCAGATAAGCCCCAATGCGCAAGGTTTGGGTGATGGGGAAGACAAACATAGACAGTGATCATCTTGATGAAGGGCCCTACATTAGGTGCAGAGCAGGCTCCTAGGCCTGGCCTCATGTGGCATGGGCACATCCTACCAGTGGCAGTGGGAGGAGGCCCTTCAGCAGCTCCTGGGTAAGGGTGGGGTGGGGTGGTTGGTGTAAATTCATGGCCATTATTGCAGCTGATACTTGCAGTTGGTGCCTGGAAGTAGAATTGCATAAGAATTGCAAAAGAAAGTATGCAATGGCAAATGGTCACTCAACCAGTCAAGCCTAACCTCTCCACATGTAATTCTCTCCCGTGGCTTCTGCCCCATGTATTTGCAAATGCTGCTTGATAGTAGAAGCAATCTAACCCAAGAAAACCTGTGCACCATTCTTTGAGCATAATATACATACATACACACACAATGTCCTTGGTTTGCCAAACACTCATGGTTCTGTGAGCACTTTGCATAGTCATTCAAGAGACTAACAATAGACTGGAAGGTAGTAGATGTTTCAGGACACTTCACATAAGTGAAATAGGATTGAGGAATAACAGAAGAAGAATAATTAGAGAAGTTGATTGAAGGTATGGTTAGAATAAGGTTTGGAGGAAGTTTTGAAGGTGGGGAAGACTAAAGAGGCCAGAGGCAGGAAAGCACATAGTGCACATGGGCAAATAGTCGAGGAGGTTGCAGTGACAGGATAGGGTGAATCAAAATGAGCATTTTGAATTGAATATACCGGGAATGAGATAACAGAAAATATTAGCAACAAGTAATCAGCATAGAATGTGTATAATGTTGTTTTAATGGCAAGCTGAAGTCTGTGACTATCTTCTATGTTAATTATTTGTTGTCCCCGGCAATTTTGAAATTGTACCCTATAGGAAGCTGAGAATGGGACTAAACGGTTCCTTTTCAGAGTGGCAGTGTAGCCATGTAAAATAGCCACCTCCAAAGGACCATGGGAATTGTGGTCAATTTGGGACAGAGACGGGTACACAGCCTCTGTGTATTGTACAAAGAAACCAGACTTGACTGAAACTTGCATCCATTAAGAATCAATTACCTTTTTTTTTAATAAACATTTTATTGAGGTTTTTTTTGGCATTGTAACAGCAGCAATATAAACAATGTGCATAAAAATATGAACATAGTGCAAATACCGCCTCCCTCCCCCACAGGTCCCACCATTACTTAACCCCCTACTCTCCGCTATCCTACCCCCATCCCCCCCCTTCTGCTGATGATTAATTCTCTGCGAAGAAGTTGATGAATGGTTGCCACCTCCAGGCGAACCCTAACAATGACCGTCTCATGGCAAACTTAATTTTCTCCAGGCAGACAAAGCCAGCTATGTCCGTTAGCCAGGTCTCCAACTTTGGGGCCTTTGACACCCTCCATGCTAGTAATATCTGCCTCCGGGCTACCAGGGAAGCAAAGGCCAGACTGTCTGTCTCTTTCTCCTCCTGGATTCCCGGATCCTGTGACACCCCGAAAATCGCCACCTCTGGACTCAATGCCACCCTTGTATTTAATACCTTGGACATGACGTCCGCAAACCCCTGACAAAACCCCCTAAGCTTTGGAAATGTCCAAAACATGTGGACTTGGTTCGCCGGTCCTCACGCACATTTTGTGCACCTGTCCTCCACCCCAAAGAATCTGCTCATCCGGGACACTGTCATGTGAGCCCGGTGCACGACCTTGAATTGAATCAGGCTGAGCCTGGCACACGTCGCGTTGACTCTACTCAACGTGTCCGCCCAAAGGCCCTCCTCTATCTCTCCCCCCAGCTCCTCCTCCCACTTTCGCTTCAGCTCCTCGGTCTGCGTCTCCTCTGATCCCATAAGCACCTTATAAATGTCAGAAACGCTCCCCTCTCTTATCCATCCTCCAGAAACCACCCTATCCTGAATCCCCCTTAGCGGCAGGAGTGGGAAGGTTGGTACCTGTCTACTAAGAAAGTCCCACACCTGCAGATATCTAAATTTGGTTTCCCCCCGCCAATGCAAACTTCTCCTCCAGAGCCCTCATGCTCTGAAAGCTCCCCTCTATAAAGAAGTCCCCCATTCTCTCAATCCCTGCTCTCCGCCAAATTCGGAACCCCCCGTCTATCCTCCCCGGGGCAAACTGGTGATTATCGCAGATTGGGGACCAGACCAATGCTCCCACTGCTTCAATTACCATTTTCACCAAGACAAAAGCATTCGCATTAAGGACCATCAACAATAGCAGACTAACCGACACCCCCCCCCCCCTTATTTGGAAAGGCCTACGTGCCTGGGGAAATGATACCTAGGACCCGCCCAGCCATCGATGTATCCGCCCCCTAATTGGCTAAGATCGATGAGGGTGATCGAAATTCTATCGATCCATTGGACCTGGAGTAAGGACTGCCCAAAAGGGCGCGAAAGAGACGAAGGATAAAAAGTCCTGCGCACTAGAGATCTGTCTCTTTTCTGACTGGCCTGTGCGTGACCAACTGTAGCCGAACAACCAAGTTCAACGACCAGCGACCATTCCTAAAAGACGAGCCCAGCTGAGACGTACCCGAAAACTTCCAACCGACTATGTGGACCCGGATAAAGGCCTTTTCTCGCACAGTGCCGGTCACTTGAAGTTAAGTAAAGGTCATCTTAGTTGTTAGGTATAATTTCGTACGGAGCCGCGTGTATTATTGCATAGAGATACAAGTCTTGTGTTATTAATAAACTGTGTTTTTGAGCTAACATACTGGTTGTGTGGTCATTTGGTCAATATAAGAAACAGCTTGTGGTTCACATGAAGGGTAAAAAGGCAACATTTATTGGCGACTCCGCCAGGACCTCGATTAGAAGTGACTCTGTTACTCCGAGGGATCCCACAACTTTGGATTAAATTGGGGAAAGAGAACGAACCACAAGAGTAAGTTTCATATCGACCAAATAACCGAATTTCGGAAGTGTGCACTAACCGCATACGTAACTAACAGGGAAGGGTAAGGTAAACTCGTTAGACTTGTATGCAAATCTAGAGGGATTGTAAACCGGAATATAGCCGTAGGCCGTACCCATTGTTCAATCGACTCCTTATTCCCCTCTGTTCCTAATTTTAAGTAGAAAAGGGATGGCAGCGCAGATGATAGAATGATGAATCCACAGCAGCAACCCGAGGTCACAGTAGCCGACAAATCAGAGCAGTGTCCTACATGGAAGGATGTGTTGAGAAAGTATTTGAAGGGGAAAGGATGGCCCCTTCGGTCGAATTTTTGTGTAAATACCAAGTCAGGTCCAGGAAAGATAGGACAAACTTGGTGGGAGGATTTATGTAAGGTATATTAAAAAAATGCAACAAAGTTCAGGAAGCCAATGGCAATAGTGTGCTGCTTGACACAGTTGTGAGGGACCGAGGAGGTCGTCGGGACACTCTCCAGACAGTAGAGAAGGAGGGAAACAGTAAAGAAAATGAGAACATTATTGAGGAACTCCGGGAGAAGTTAGTCGCTAAAGACAGGGAAATCGCCGATGTTAAACGCGCCCACCAGTCTTGCATAGTACACCTTAGCAGCTTCCAAACCCAACAAGGCCTATCAAGACACACAGCGTGCAGTCTTGGTAAGAGAGGATACTGAACACCAGGTCACCCAATTAACAAAGAAATGCGCCGATTTACAGGCAGCTTTAAGAGCGCTCCACCAGTCCACTAAAGAGCAAAGACAGAGCACCGTTGACCACGTTAAATGCCAGCGGAAGATAGATAGGTTCCAGTCGTTACTTCCAGTTCAGAATGGTTTTATGTGTGCCTTCGGGACAGATTAGGCAGATGAGGAAGAGATGGCAGTTGGGAAGAGTTAACTGAAAGCGCGCAAATGTATGTTAAAGGAACGGAAAGTCAAAAGCAGCAGCCACGCATCCCAAAAAGAAAGGCATCGGCTGCACAGGTCGCACCAACCCCCACAGCTGCCACGACACCCATGAATCCGATAACCACAGAGAGAAGGATTAGAGACCAAGCAGGTCCAGAAATCACCTATACCACCCCACTTTCGGTAACCCAGTTAAGGGAAGCTTGCGGTAAAATTACTCCAATTCAGCCCACCGCAGACCCACATTGCTACTTCGAGGAGTTGCGCCAGCAAAAGGTCATGTATGGGTTAGAGGAGAGGGAGGAAGTAAAATTGATTGTAATGAGTCTCAGTCAGTCAATATGATCAGCTTTGCCAGAGCCCCAAAACGTAGGAGGAGGAACCCTAGAGGAAATGAAGGCCACAATATTAGATGCTATTGGATACAACAAAGGGGATCCGGTAGAGGGTTTGAACAAATGCAGGCAAAAGAAAGGGGAACATCCGACCACCTTTGCCGGTCGCCTCTGGATACATTTTAAGGCAGTATTTGGGGATTTAAACCGTGCTAATCTAGATGCTGAAGACGCTACCAAATGGACCCTCACTTTAATTTCCCACGCCACAGAAGCAGGTAAAAAGGCTTGCGTAAACTTCGATCCCTCAGAACAGGCACACAATGAAGCATGGGTACTGAGACATTTATCTAGAGCATGGGAACAGTCACTGCAGGAACAGATACAACAGAATGGCCAGGAAACCACCATGCATCCAGTTAGGACTAGTCAGGGACCTGCATGGATAAACGAGGGTAGAGGAGAAGTCCAATATCCCAGGGAACCATACCCAAGGTGAGAAATTAATAAATTCTTTACCCGTCAGTCTGGCCTCAATAAAACTCGAGATGGATTTGTAGGCATAGCATTAGTTATTTTTATTCAACTTGCAAGTCTGACTCGTTTCTCAGAACCAAGAACACAAGCTGCCTCTTAGGTCTACAGAATCGAGTGATTCTCAAGAACAAAGAAATCTCTACCAACACATTCAAATGGCATCAAGTTTCACATACACGATTCCCATAGGTCATCCTATACCCCTCCTGACCTGGCCAAACATCCTAATTGGCTCACTTCTCATTCCTCCCTCTGGCCTCCTATTACCCAGCATCTTTTTCTCCTCATCCACTGGACACCCCTCCCCCCTCCCTTGCCATGCTCTCTGAAATCCTTTGTCTGTGAACTAACAGAATTAGACCGGCCCATGATACACTTGTCCTGCAGTATGGCGCATACCCCACCCTCACGGGCCAGAAGATAGTCAAGAGCATACCGGTTCTGCATTGCAAACAACCGCAGCTGAGACAATTCCTTGGTTATTGCCCCAAGGGCTCCCAAGGTTTCGTTTCCCAGGATGGTAAGGCCACAAATAAAATAATTCCTATCGCTGACCGCCAAGGAACCCCCCACACCTCCCAGTGTCAAGAAGCTCAGAATTCCCCACCCTGCTGAGTGGCCCGGTTGGGTGCGAGAACCTGAGGTTTTTTCCAGTTTTCGCAGAATTCAGCTGAGACTGCCCGGTGTGCTAATTGACTGTGCAGCATCCACGCAGAGGGATAGGGGACTGTGGTAGGGACTAGAGTCCCAATAGCAATTTGGCAGGGAAATGGGGGTAACAAAACATTGGTCGCTGTGCCATGAAAAAAAAAATAGTATCCTTGCTCCATGTACAAGCTTGCATCACAATCAGTATATCGGTTGCGTAGGGATCCCCCAGTAGACCAGTTTATCCAGTTTTGGAACGCCCATTCGGGCCTCCTAGCAATGCGGAAAGCCCTAGTCCCAACAGTGATATGAGAGACATTTGCCCAACCACAAAGGAGCTGGAGGCCGGCGTTCAATGGAACGCAGGTGGTGGTGTAACAAACGCATTGGCCAGACGCCTGGGTGATATGACACCTCCTGTCCGTACAGGTGGGGAACAGACATGTTATATTCGTTTCCACCTCTACCAGCAAACAGCCGTATCCATCACTGCTGAAACAATTCTCATACGACCGGGAGTCCCTATTGGGAGTGAAGTGGCTAGGTATGTACGCCCTCCACCGTTGCAGCCTATCATACTGTGAGTGGGATTTATCCCGAGGCAGGGGAAGGCAAATAGCTGGTGGTGCTGAACCTGGATCGTAAGGAAGAGTGCCTTGCTCGGGTGGTGGCTCGGAACGTTGACAATGAACCACCGTTTGGGGAGTGCCCCAAAGTGGTGAAACAGAAAATAACCTAGACACCGCTGCGGGGTTTGGGTAGCAGACAACCCGTCCCTGGCCATACAAGCGGTGGTAAATCTGGTCGAAGAGATTCATACTACCCGGGTTTTCCTCAGTCTGGGCCCTAAATGAATTAAGTGTATCTCTTGATAACTTACGTTCTAGTTGTACTCTCCTTACATGCCCCATCCTCTCTCTAGTCCCCCCCTCTCTCTCACAACCTCTTCTTACCCCCTCCTGACGTTCTGATTTTACCTTTATGGCACCAATCTTAACACATCCAAAATCAAATTTACATGTACTCCAAAAACAAGGCAATGTCCATGTAATGTTCCCTTCCCATCGCCGGGACCGGTGCAATTGCTTCATGAGTCCTGCATTGTCTGTTAACCTGGTGACCTTCCATGAGTCGATTACATGCCCTCGTATATGGGGGCATCGAAGACCATCACCTCTGCATAAACAAAACGTCCTTGTAGTTTGGTTGGGGTTACAAATGTAGATAATATTTCCCTTTTCCATGTCCGTCGCCGATGTCACTCCAAACAAGGTGAGGCCGAAGGTCTCACAGGCGGTGCGTAGCCACCCCATCATGCTCCACACCTGTAAAATAGCACTGGGGAAGGGAGGCAGGTTAGTAACCGACCTTTTTACAGTGGTAGAGGTGGATCCAATTTACAGTGCTGGAGGTGGACCCAATTTACAGTGGTGGAGGTGGACCCAAGCACTCCGCCCCTCCACTTTAACTGCCGTCGGGGTGGTAAGGAGAACTTGGAAGGGCCCCTCCCATCGCGGCTCCCACCCTTTCCGAGTCCAATTTTTGACCATGACATAACTACCGGGCTGCACTGAAAGTGAGCTAGGAAATGGGGGCGGTGGCTGATGAGCCGCACGGACCTGGCCATGGAGCTCCTTGAGGACCTGAGTGGGGGCTAGAACATAGGTGGTCATCTCTTCAGTCATATGATGAAACTGAACCAGTCTGGGAACATGCAGGCTCCAGGGAGTTCTAAGGGGCCTGCCAAAAAGGATCTCGGCAGGAGAGAGCCGGGCCTGTCCCGCAGGTGTAACCCGCAGCTGGAAGAGGGCAACGGGGAGCAACTTAAGCCATGTCAGTCCCGTGTCTGCTCTTAATTTAGCCAATTTAGTTTTGAGGGTCTGATTGTGTTTCTCAACCACCCGGCCGCCTGCGGTCTGTACGCACAGTGTAACTGCTGGCGTATGCAGAACTCCTTGGTAATCTGTCCAATAAAATGAGGCCCGTTATCAGAACTTAAACTGAGCTGGTATACCGTACCGGGGAATGATTTCCCGCATCAGAACTTTAACCACAGTAGCAGCTTTATTATCGATAGTCGGAAACGCCTCAACCCATCTGCTGAACACATCTACAATGACCAAAACATATTTATAACATTGACACCTTTCTAACTCAATGTAATCCATTTGGAGCCTCTCAAAGGGACCATTGGGCAACGGGGTTTGCCCCATACCACAAGGGATACCTTTGCTGGTGTTATATTGCTGACAGATTAAACACCGACTCTGGGCCAACCCCTGCATTTTAGGGTGCCACCAAGTGTCCAGCAACAAATCACTAGTCCCCCGAGCCCCACAATGAGTTGCAAAGTGTACACATTCAACGACCCATAAAGCCAGTACATCAGGGATACAAGTCTGATGTGCTGGCGTGGTCCATAAAGAGGAAACAGAATCATATGTACAACCGAACCATTTCCACATTTGTTTATCGCTCTCAGGAGCGTCCTCCTGTAACCTTATGACGTCTTGGATGGTTGGCATTGGCTTGTCAGAAGCAGACATCTTTATAGTAGATCGTTTAGTCTGCCTTAACATTTTAGGCACCATCACTTGCTGAATTTGCACGACTGTCCACGCTGCACAATCTGCCTGTTCATTACCGACGTCAACTGGGGTCTTACTATTTGTATGGGCAGCGCTTTTAATGACGGAAATCTGTGCGGGCATAAGGAGGGCCTGTAGTAGGTCATTAACTAATCCCCAGTGGGATATTTCCATGCCGGCCGAGATAAGGAATCCCCTATTCTTCCAGAGCTGTCCGAAGTTATGAACTACCCCGAAGGCGTATCGGGAGTCAGTGTGAATATTTACCCGTCAATCTACCCCAAGTATACATGCACGGGTAAGGGCAAAAAGTTTGGCTTGTTGGGCTGAATAAGGGGTCAGGAAAGCTGCCGCTTCTAGGATCAGACCATCCTGATGTACGATTGCGTAACCGGACAGTCTCCGGCCAATGGGGCTTATTAATGCACTGCCATCAACATACATAATCCTGTCAGGTTGTTCTAACGGAATATCACTCAGATCGTCCCTTATTGTGGTAGTTTCCTGAATCAAGGCTAAACAGTCGTGGCCAGGTGCGTCTTCATGGACAGGGGGACCACTAAGAAAACAGGCTGGATTGATAGTGGTACAGTATTTAAATGTCAGACGTGGATTGTTCAAAAGGTATATCTCATATCTGTTCTGACGAGCTGCGGTAAGATGCTGAGTCTGCAGTTGCCCCAATAGTGCGATTACCGAGTGGGAGCTATATACCGTAATATCCTGTTGGAGAGTTATATTGGCAGCAGCCTGCAAACTATTGTATATCGCTGCAAGATCTGGGTGCAAACAGGGTGGCCCAACGCCACTGGATCAAGTTTGGAAGAGTAATATGCTACGGGCCGGTGCTTGTCCCCATGTTGCTGGGTGAGTACCGCTGTTGAACATCCTTCCAGAACAGTACAGTATATCTGGAATGGTCGGTCGTACAAGGGCCTCCCGAGGGCCGGTGCTTGTAACAAGGCCTGCTTCAGGCAACGGAAGGCTTCGAGTGCCTCGGTGGTGAGAATAAAATTCCCCGGTTCACTAGTGTAAGGCGTCAGCAGCTTTGTATAGACAGCGATGTTTGGTATCCACTGCCGGCAATAATTCACCATACCCAGCCAATGACGGACCTCCTTGGCTATGGTAGGGGCGGGGAATTGGCATATTGGTTCAATCCTACTGGGTTCGCGACTTCTTTCTGGGGCTATAAGTAAAACTCCTAAAAACTTGACCTTTATCTGTGCCACTCGGACCTTTGATTGTGAAACACCATAACCCAACGAGGATAGGTGGTTTAATAACTGGATCACATCATCCCTGTTACTGGGCTCGTCAGGACTTGCTACCAATATGTCATCTACATACTGCACTAGAGTGGAACCATGCTCTAATGTCAAAGCCTGGAGTTGGGTCTGCAGACATCTGGAGAAGAGCGTAGGTGAGTTGACGAACCCCTGTGGCAGTCGGGTCCAGGTATACTGCTGTCCATTGTAAGTGAAGGCAAACAAATATTGGCTTTCAGATGCGAGTGGGAGGGCAAAGAAGGCGTGCTGAAGGTCTATTATGGCGAAGACCCGGGCTTGAGCTGGAATTTGAGCCAGTATGTGGCCAGGGTTAGGGACGAGAGCATGTAACGGCTGTGCGATGGCATTGTTTGAACGTAAATCCTGTACTAATCGGTACTGGTCTGGCTTGGCTGGTTTAGGCACAGCAAGTATGGGGGTGTTACATTCTGATTGGCAAGGGACCAAAATACCCTGTTGCAACAGCTCTCGGATTAATTTGTCTATAGACGGGGAAGCTTGGAGTTTCAGGGGGTATTGCCGAATGGAAGGCAGTTTTACATGGTCCTTAATCGTTACCTTAATAGGTGTAACATTTGTCTTTCCCACTTGTGATGGGTATTCCGCCCAGACCTGTGGATTGACATATTCCAAAACATCACGTCCCCGGTGATGCTGCAGTCGAGTGTTAATCGTTTCAGGGACCTCAAAATATTTTATGGCAGTGCCGTCTGGCGTGACTTGAAGTGCGTACCCTGTTGGATCCGAATGATCCACTGCCCTCCTTACCATAGGCCCCAGATCCTTGGCATGGTACTGGTTGTATATGAGGGTATATGAAGCCCAATATGAGGGCTTACCGAAGCTGACTGTGGCCATAAATGTGGTGGTATTGTAACAAAATCGGCTATACCTTCTTTTCCCGTGACTGTGGCTGTAACTTTGACTGGCCATTCAGTCGCAATTAACGGCCGGTATTTGTCCTCCAACAGCCTGTTTTGTCCGGTTCTGTCATAGGCCAGGGTAACGTGATGCAGTGAATGTTCAATGTCTAATGTCCACCACTGGGGAGTGATAGAAATGTAGCACTGTTGTCTCATCCTCCATGATTGAACCATTACCCCTTTGTCTCCTCACTCTAGCTGTAGCTGGAAGATACACAGTAAATCTCGGGCCAACAAGTTACAGTCCAATCCAGTAGTCACTACAAACTGATGATCCTCAGACTTATTCTCGTAAGTGTCTGCCACAGGTTCAGAAATAGGATACTCACACACCTGTCCTTGGAACCCCGACAAATGCTGCGTGTGGTCAGATAGTGGTAGTCGAAGTTCTGATTGTACTGAAGACATGGCTGCTCCAGTGTCGATTGCAAATGGGTAATGTTGATCTCCTATCTGCAGAGAAATAATAGGTTCCCTGTCCGATTGGAGAGTCCTTATGACTAAATTAGCTAGTCAGTCCTGTGTTGGGAAAGGGTTTGCCTGGGAGAAGTCAGTGTACCTCATCTGTCCTCCCCTTGGTGGGTACCCCCTCCTTTGGGTCGGGTAGTCTCCTTCTGCTGCCCGTCTTTTAAAGGGGCATTCCTGTTGCCAGTGATCTGCACGGCCGCAATTAAAACATGCATTGCTCCCTCTATATCTGCCCCGTCTTATTTTCCCAGTAGACCAATGGCCCCTCAGAGGGGGCGGCAGTTGTAAAGCTGTTGGTGCATACGGTGGGCCATAAAGAGGAGCTGAGGGTCCATTTGGGTGGGTTTGATATCCTCCCCCGTGTTGATCCACCCACCTAAAGTCACAATATTGGGGTTCCAGCTGGTAAGCCACCGCTGGTTGGGGTCTCAGATCATCCTTTTTCATTACATACTCAGTCTTAATCATTGTAACTGAGCCTCCTTCCTGGTCTACACCCTCCTTCCAATAAAATCTGACTGCCCTGGCCATTTGGGAAGGGTCGTTCTCTGTCCAATTCATGTTATTACATTTCACGGCAGTAGCCACGGAAGGTGGTAGGCAATGCATTAACATAGCACAATATTGAGGGGAATTCTGACCATTTTGATATGGCAAGTCGCCTGACTGCCCATGGTAGATTTCATTAAAACGCTCCAGAAATTCCTCTGGCTCTTCAGTCTTTTTAGGTTTGAGGTTTAAGATAGCAGAAATGTTTATGGGCTTTTGAAATGTGTTATTCAACGCATTCAGGATTTGTGTCCGTCTATCATCGTCCAATGCAAGGGCCTGCTGGAGTGTGGCGTGGCTAGCATAATTCAAGTGATTGAGATGATTGCGGTACTCTGCTGGGGTTAAAACCTGCTGGACTAGGGCCCAGAGGTCCCTAAAATCAGCTTGATAAACTGAGATGGTAGTTCTCAGATGATCCACGAAAGCAGCAGGAGATTTCTTCCTGTCTGGGATTGCAGTCATAATAGCCATCACCTCACTGGGTCTCCATGGGAAATAAACGTCTATCGTGGGCTGGGCCGCCGCCGTCACAGCGTCAGGGTTTGGTATTTTCCTAATCGGCAACTGTCTCAGAGTCTCACTAGGGGGCACTCTAGCTGTTTCCTCTGGCTCTTCCAAGACTTTGACATCCTTCCCTGTCACTAGATGGAGCTCCAGCTCCTCAGAACCATCCCTATCCTCTTCCTTTGTTCACATACTTTTCTGTCCCTCCTTATCGGTCTGAAGGGATTTAGGTGGTATGTGTGATTGTTTCTGGATAGGATCAGGCCCTTCTCTTGCTGTCCGAGATCGGGTCCTAGAGCTAACTGGGCTTGTGGAACAGAGCTCCCCTTCTCTTGCAGACAGTGAAGATGGTAAAATAGGACCCACGCTATCAACCGAAGAGGCTGGAGAGGCTGGCATGATTTGAATCTGGGGAGCAGTGACTGGAGATAAATTATGATACTCTGGTGGTTCCGGAATTAGTGTAGACAATGCTACTGGTGCAGTCGGAACCCTAGCCGACCTGGTCAAATTGTCTAAATCTTCATCCTCTGTCAATGCAAGGCCAGCCATTGAACTACGTAGCCCATTTTTTGTTTTACTCGAGCCCTCCCTCTCTTTACTTTCGCGTTTTTTGAATGCACACTCCTTTTTCAAGATTTCTAGCGTTTTCTGGTTTCCCCCTTCACTAATTGGAATTTCCATTTTAAGGGCATTGTCTTGCCAACTTGATAACATGATCTTATCTCTCTCCTCTTGACAATATTGTTTCCATAATCCAATTAATTATTTTGCTTTCATACTTTGGCTCTTTTTCCAGATTTTTCCTTGAATTTTCGTAATGATGTCCAGGTCTTTGCTGCCCCCTAGTGGCCATTCATCACCCAATTTGTTCCTTAAGGTTGCTGACATTTTCCTAAAATCTCTCGCTTTATCTGGATAAATATCACATAATATTGGCAATGGCATGCCTGGATCATTCGTGTTATCCAAGCAATTCCCCATAATCTCAACTAGTCCTCAAGACTGCGTTTTTCGCCACTACAGTCCAAGGATACAATTTTAGCTTAATCAACTATAGATTTAAAACACTCATTGAACTAAACCCTCGTATATCTGAGGTCCCATCAGTTCTTACAAAACACTCATATATGGAATTAAACCATCATTTTTTTGATGTCCCATTAATTCCACAACCTTACCCACAACCGAATCATCAATTATGAAATCCCATCAGTCCTCACAAAACACTCACATATGGAATTAAACCTTCATTTTTCTGAAGTCCCATTAATTCCAAAACCTAACCCAAAACCGAACCATCAATTATGAAATCCCATCAGTTAAATTTCTAATCCCCAGACTGACCTTTGATTTCGTCGAGATGATCTTTCCGTACCAACTGCGAGTGACCAGACTAATCAGACCATAAGAAGAGGGGAAAAATCAATGCGCGGTCATTTTCCAGCTATACATTGTGAGCCCTTTTCCACTCTCCTTGTCCAAAATCAGTCTAATTCTGATTTTGTGGTTGGTCAGAACCGTCTTGAGAAATCCCGGGTTTCGGCACCAAATGAGAAATTAATAAATTCTTTACCCGTCAGTCTGGCCTCAATAAAACCCGAGATGGATTTGTAGGCATAGCATTAGTTATTTTTATTCAACTTGCAAGCCTGACTCGTTTCTCAGAACCAAGAACACAAGCTGCCTCTTAGGTCTACAGAATCGAGTGATTCTCAAGAACAAAGAAATCTCTACCAACACATTCAAATGGCATCAAGTTTCACATACACGATTCCCATAGGTCATCCTATACACCTCCTGACCTGTCCATACATCCTAATTGGCTCACTTCTCATTCCTCCCTCTGGCCTCCTATTACCCAGCATCTTTTTCTCCTCATCCACTGGACCACCCTCCCCCCTCCCTTGCCATGCTCTCTGAAATCCTTTGTCTGTGAACTAACAGAATTAGACCAGCCTATATCTACATTACAGTAACTAATATCTCTAAAGTAACTATTTTATATCACATTCGTCAAAGGGAGCAAGACATCAGAGAGCATGCTCCACCTTACGCGCCCCGGGGGTCATGTTACAACTGTGGGCAGTTAGGACACTTTGCCCCAGATTGCAGGAGACCCCCACCACCAGCTAGACCAGCCCCCAGATATAAAAGGGAACACCGCCCACAGCAGCTCCAAGGTCCTAGCTGCCCCATGCACACTGTGAGCACATGCCCGCCACATCTCATGGCAGGGTCACCTCAGCAATCCCACTTCATTTTTGTTTCTGTCCTTCCTCTCTTCTTCAGTCAAACTACACTGACTCCATTTGCTAGTTACACTCCAGGCCAAATGTGATTGCGGCTAAGAAACATATAAAACTGGCCACCTTGCAATTCAGCTGGTTAAGCAAAGCCTCAACCGCGCATGGTTGTGATTTAAGATGGAGACTGTCGAAGAAAGTGTCCGCTCGCTCCAAGCATTGACCACACAAGTTGTGAGATACTTGAATTGAGACATTTGGATTAGTACCTCTCCAAATTATTTTTTTTAAACAAAATGTGAATGTCACACATAGTGACAATCATAAAGGGACATTGGAACTAAGAGAGAGAGACTTACACACACAGATATTAATCAACAATACTGACATGATACTATGCTTGATTCCCCAGGATTGCACTGAAACCAGACACCGCAGGATGAACCCAGCCCCCATGTTCTTCGTATGGATAATTGCCGCACTTACCTTACTGCGAGCACAAGATACCCAAGACTTTCCACAGCCCGGCGGTCTGTGGTACCGTCCCCCAGATGCAGGGGAATGTGAGATTGGCACCCTATGGGTGCGTAAGAACACAAGCGTCATATTTGGGTGCAACAACCAACGGACAATTTACAGAAAGCCCAACGGGTCCACATCAGAATGTTACATTAGCACAACCGGAGCAGAAGATTGGTGGGAACTTACTTATGAAGGGTGCCCCAAAATTGGATGTTTACATAAAATTGAAGGGGACACAATAAGAATCGGAAAAAATTGCCCCGGGACACCCACTAAAGGTAATTTGGCAATACACATAATTAGAGTTGGACCTAAGCCAGCCCCGAGCGACACCACCCCACAGACCACCTCCAGTCAGGATACCACACAACAACTGTTAGAGATAGAGACTGAAACCCCCACCTGATGGGAAGGCATTGCAAAATGGAACCCACTCTCATACATAATAGAGACCCTCCTCCTGATTGCAGTAATCTATAGTGCAGTCCTCACATTCAAACTCCGTAAATGGAAGGCAAAAGCCTCCCGGCCCCCAGTATACACAGTTCGAGCCCCCCTCTTTGGAATTCAATAGAGCTCTACTAAGAATGTACAATTTTTTTAAAAACTGTGATAACCGATGCTAAATGGACCCTTTGTGCCTCTGTACTGATGAAATGTGATAAGAAGGAAGAATGTGGTGCTGCTGTTTAAGTTTTGTAGATTTTGTGTTGTGAATATGTTCTTTATGTAAAAACAGCAGCATGAGTGTAGCATAGAAAGTTTAGTTAGCAACCAACCGTTTAGTATGAATTTAAGTTTCATTAATTTATATGAATTTAATTTAGATATAAAATAGCCAGTTGTAGAGAATTGTTTAATGGATGTATGTGATAAGGTATCAGGTAAAATTGTACAATGAAGTCTAGGACAGAGTAGAGTAGGACCTGAACTGACGGACCAGTGGCCGGCTTGATAAGGTAGACTACGGGATCAAGACTGTGATCCACCACGCTTCGCGTTCAGGATCGAAAGGACGGAATGCGGCACCCCCCTTATTTGGAAAGGTCTACGTTCCTGGGACAATGATAGCTAGGATCCACCCAGCCATTGAGGTATCCGCCCCCTAATTGGCTAAGATCGATGAGGGTGATCGAAACCCTATCAATCCATTGGACCTGGAGTAAGGACCGCCCAAAAGGTCGTGAAAGAGATGAAGGATTAAAAGCCCTGCGCACTGGAGATTGATCTCTTTCGGGACTGGCCTGTGCGCGACCAACTGTAGCAGAACAGCCAAGTTCAAGGACCCGCAACCATTCCTGAAGGACGAGCACAGCTGAGACGAACCCAACATCTTCCAACCGACCACATGGACCCAGATAAAGGCCTTATCTCGCACAGTGCCGATCGCTCGATGTTAAGTAAAGGTCATCTTAGTTGTTAGGTGGAGTTTAGTATGGAGCCACGTGTATTATTGCATAAAGATACAAGTCTTGAGTTATTAATAAACTGTGTTTTTGAGCTAACATACTGGTTGTGTGGTCATTTGGTCAATATAAGAAACAGCTTGTGGTTCACATAAAGGGTAAAAAGGCAACAGCAGGCAGTGATTAGTGGGGTACGGCAACTTTCAGTGCTGGGACCCCAGATGTTCACAATGTAGATTTCCACAGTAACTTCACTGCGGTGTTAATGTAAGTCTACTTGTGACAATAATAAAGATTATTATTGTATACATTAATGATTTGGGCAAAGGAATTGCATGCAATATCTCCAAATTTGCAGATGCCACTAAGCTGGGTAGCAGTGTGTGCTGTGAGGAAGATGCAAAGAGGCTGCAGGGTGGCTTGGACAGGCTGGCTGAGTGGGCAAATACTCAGCAAATTCAATATAATGTGGGTAAATGTGAGGTTATGCACTTTGGTGGCAAAAGCAGGAAGGCAGATTATTACGTGAGTGATGGCAGTTTTAGGAAAAGGGGAAGTGCAACAAGATCTGGGTGTCATGGTGGAACAGCCGCTGAAGGTTGGCATGCAATTACAGGAGGCGGTGAGGAAAGCTAATGGAATGCTGGCGTTCATAGCGAGATGATTTGAGGATAGGAGTAGGAATGTCTTGCTGCAGTTATAGAGGAGCTTGGTGAGGCCTCACCTTGAGTATTGTGTGCAGTTTTGGTCTCCTAGTTTGAGGAAGGATATTCTTGCTATTGAGGATGGCCGGCGAAGGTTCACCAGACTAATTCCCAGGGTGGGAGGATTGAGATATGAAAAAGGACTGGATCGACTGGTGGTGCAGGCTCGAAGAGCCGAATGGCCTACTCTACCTATTTTCTATGGTTCTATACAAAATCAGGTCATTAATAACTCAAAAGAAGCAATGGCCCTAATAACAAACTCTGGAGGACATCACTGCATAATTCCCTCAACCCTGAAAAACAATCAATCACCACTATTCACTGCTTCTGCCTCAGAGCCAATTATGTGTCCATACAGTCACTGCTTCTATAATCCTGTGGGCTCCAATTTTGCTGACAGGTTTTTATTATTTGACACTTTCATCACCTTTTTTGTTTCATCAAACATCTAATTTCCAGCAATTAGTTCCTCTTTTGCATCCTTTGCTTATGTATATCCGAACATTTCTGTGTCTTTTTTGTGCCAATAATATGATCACCCACAATATTGGAATGTTTCAGGTGCCAACTGCAACCCATACAATCAGGCATTCTGTGCCTGCCACATGCAGCTCCAGTGTGACCTGGAGCACGACAAGGCTAGATGTCCCAAAATCATGCAAATTCAGGAATATCCTATAAGTAGAAGCTCCAGTGCACCAAAAAGTGCTCCAGCTGCAATGTGACTATTAAAGGGACACCAGGACAGAAGCCATTTCAGCAATGTTTCTGTTCAGCCTCGTGCCTCTGATACGAATGAAATGAAATGAAAATCGCTTATTGTCACAAGTAAGCTTCAAATGAAGTTACTGTGAAAAGCCCCTAGTCGCCACATTCCGGCACCTGTTCGGGGAGGCTGTTACGGGAATTAAACCGTGCTGCCTGCCTGCCTTGGTCTGCTTTCAAAGCCAGCGATTTAGCCCTCTGCTAAACAGTTCACCAATGCTAATTTAATTGGCAATGCAGCTGATGGAGTTGGTCCAGGTGCAGAAAAATGTTGACGTTTGACATAATCAGTAAAACACCACCGAAAAGTGAACTTCACATTCCAAGATATGGTATGTTAAGTTGGAGTGCTGCGATGCATGGCTGCATAGAGGCAAATAATTTTGTGTGAGTCCAGAAAGAGATCGGGAATTAGAGGGAAAGGTTTTTAAGAGAGGCCTCCAATCACTCTCTTCATTGCCTCCAGACCCAACAATTCCAGGCCCCCTCCTTTTCAGATGTGAAGTAGCACATTGTCCATGCTTCACCTGCCTAATAACCTTTTGAGTCCATTGAATGTAACCTTCTGCCAGCAAATAGAACAATGATGCATCTTGGAGTTAGGAATCTGAGAGATTTATATGATCCAGGTTCCAGGTCAGCAATAGCCACCTACTGTGCATGTGCCAATGTGTAGGTACATGCTGGGCACAATGTTTGTTTGCCACTTTGTCACCTGACAAACATCTTGCCCTGACAACAATGCAGAGGAAGAGTTGACAAAGTGTACAAGCAGCTGTTAGAGTGAAAATTAGTTAATGTGCATCGTAAGGCTACAACTGAAAGAAAGTGAAATGGAAGCTAGACACTGCAGCCTTCCAAGGCCAGCAAGCCTCTGCCTGATCTCCCCAGAACAGCTGGCATTGCTTTATTTCTACACACTTCACATTATCAGGTAAAATCAACCATGTGCGTCACCACCACTCGTTATCAGAACCGATTGCTGTGGCAAAGTAGAAGCAGGTATATACCTACTTTTATTTTGTGTGTGAACAGCAATAATTATGATAGTGATTAACATAAAATAAAATTAACATAAAATGAAACAAACAGTGTATGTGGTTCTTTTCTGTGGTGGCAACAGGTGAGCACTAAGTGGTATTCCTAATGACCAGAGTTTTGCTGCAGCAGGGAAACAAAAAAATTGGGGGCTGGATTCGCCGATTCTCAGGCTATGTCCTCACGCCGGTGTGGGAACAGTGGCCTTTTCCTGAAGACTTGGTGCAAAACGGCCACCAATCCTCTGTTTCGCTGGGGGCTAGCAGGAAGGCACCATAGAGCACCCGGCTCTAGCTGGCGATACGGCCGGAGAATTTCCGGGTCTGTGGCCGCGCATGCACACGGCAGCGGCCTGTCGCGGCTGTGCCTTGCAACATGGCGCCGGCCACACGCGGATCGGCCTGCAAAATAGTGCCCCCCCCCTTTGGTCGGCTCGCGACCCCCAGACCACCGCCCCCCCCCCCAACAGTGCCCCCAGCCTCTGCCAAAGCCCCCCGGCCCTCCACCGACTGTGGCGACACTTGACTTGAATCCGCAGTTGCCACGCCAAGTTCCCGACAGGTAAGATCATGAGATACCCATGCAGTCGGGAACTCGGCCAGTCGGGGGCAGAGCATTGTGGGGTGAGCCTCAGGCAATGTCCTGAGGCCGGACTCAGCTCTGGAGGGGGCAGAACATTGCAAAAGCAGCGCAGCCCCTGATTTTGTCGGAAACGGATTCTCCGGCGTCGGCGACCTGAGAAATCCCGCCCAGGAATTTATTTTTTGAAATTTGATTTTATATTTTGTAATTTCCCACAATTCATAACTTGAAACCCTATTCTCAATGGTTCACTTCTAGGAAATGAGTTTGGCAGTCATTATCAATTATCACTATAAAATGGGTACTTGTGCTGTTAATTACTAATAATCAGATTTAACATTAGGGCAGCACGGTGGCGCAGTGGGTTAGCCCTGCTGTCTCACAGCGCCGAGGTCCCAGGTTTGATCCCTGCTCTGGGTCACTGTCCGTGTGGAGTTTGCACATTCTCCCTGTGTTTGCATGTGTTTCGCCCCCACAACCCAAAGATGTTCAGTGTAGGTGGATTGGCCATGCTAAATTGCCCCTGAAATGGAAAAAATGAATTGGGCACTCTAAATTTATGAAAAAAAGACTTAACATTCTCTGGTGAGTTTACTGAATAAATTATGTGCAAATAAAGCAACTTCACCAGGATTCGAGCGAAGTTTAAGGGCAAGATGCCATTTTCCAAATTCATGGGCTAGCTCATGATAGTTGCTGGCCAGGTTTAACATTTTCAGCAAACTGAGCCAATAGTCACATTGTGTGAAGTCTTCATACCGAAAGACTTCAAGGTAAGAATAAACATATTAGAAAGTGTAAGCCTAAACCCATCTAATTTCCAGACCGCTACTGTTAGTCTAAATGTACCGTGTTTAATTTTGGTAAAACACACATTATGTGCCATTTTAGTGTGTGAGATTATTTTAAATGTATTTTTATCTAATAACCATTTGAGGATTTTCTTAATGTGCATGTTAAGTGTAGTGGATACAAGATACAATCAAATACACACAGATGGAAAGTTCCCATCATGCTGTTAAACATAGAGTTCAGTATCTGTTAAGGGTATGACTCAGATAAGTTTGGTTCAAATTCCTTAAGCCACTCAGTCAGAAACATCCAGGGACAGTTTCCAGCTCATTTGAAATCAAAAGAAAAAAGGACCCTGATGAGCGAGAGTCTATAATCAAGTATGGTGTAAATCTGATAAAAGTATGAAAAGTTATTGCGATGTCAAGTTAATCTAAAGATACAGAATGCTACAGCCGTCTAGTCTAACTGGCTGCTTCAATTATCAAAGGAAGCCAGAATCTCTTGAGAGAGACTCTATTTAATTCAGCTAAAGAGTGGTTTTGGTGATGAATGTACGTAGCAGGCATAATTTTATTTTTGTCTCCAGCATTCTAATGTTTTTTGATCAAGACGGTCAAGTGATCCCTGGGCAGACTTTTGCTAATATCCTTGAATTAATTGAAAATGGTTGCACAAATGCACTTGGAGGTGTCCAGGTATGGATATACTCTTCTGGACCTCTGTGGAGAAAGATATTGGGTTGAATGATATGGATGGTGTGGGGAGGGGTCGATGGACCTTCCCCCAAACTCTTTCCTCACCCCCCACCCCAATAACCCTGGAAACAGCGATGACGTGGTTTTGGCTGCAGGGCGGGTGAATGATAGCTGAGTGGGACTTCGGCCCCACTCATTGGGCAGAAGTCCAGCCCTCTAGAGCTGATGACCAGTCAGATTTACCAATAGCTTCTGTCCTGACAGCACCAGGAAGGCATCAATTGCAGCTGCTGGTACTAGAATAGAAGAAGGTGATCCGCCGGAATTTTGAGGCGTTTTCGATGGACCTGGCACCACATCTCTTGGGGGCGTTTAATGAGGCGCTGGAGAAGGGGGAGCTGCCAGAGACGATGATGCAGGCAATGATCACGTTAATACCAAAAAAGCGGAAGGGTCCGTTGGAACGTGGTTGTATAGGCCCATATCGTTATTAAATACAGATGTGAAAATGCTGGTTAAGTTGGTGGCGGGAAAGATGGACGGTTGTGTCGCGGGGTTGTTTGCGGAGGACCAAACAGGCTTGGTAAAGGACAGGCAGCTTTCTAATAATATAAGGAGGCTGTTAAATGTGATTAGGACCCTGTCGGGAGCTCAGGCACCGGAGGTAGTGGTGTCCATGGACACGGAGAAGGCATTAGAGCGGGTGAAGTGGCGGACAAACAGCAACTCAAGTGTACCTGTTTGAGAGTCCTGGGAAGAATTTTGTTTGGGCCGAAGTTTGTGGCATGGGTGTGTCTGTTATATGTGGCACCGAGGGCAAGTGTGCGGACCAATGACATGGGTTCACGGAACTTTGAACTACACAGGGGAACAAGGCAGGGGTGCCTGCTGTCTCCGCTGCTGTTTGCACTGGCTATAGAGTCTTTGGCAATGGCCCTTAGGAGGCGGCAGAATGGCAAGGGATTATGAGGGGATGAAGGGAGCATCGGATGTTGCTCGATTTTGACGACCTACTATTGTATGTTTTGGACATGCTAGAGAGCATGTAGAGATCATGGGCCAGTTAAATGTGGGGAAAAGCGAAGTGTTCCGGTGAATGAGTTTGGTCGGCGAGCCAATTTAGTGGGGATGCCATTTAAGGTGGCTAGAGACTGGTTTAGATACCTGAGGATTCAGGTAGCAAGGGAATGGGCAATGCTTCACAAATGAAATGTAACAAAATTGGTGGAGGACGGTAGGGAGGATCTCAAGAGGTGGGATATGCTGGGGCAGTGTTTTTCAAACTTTTTTTCCGGGGACTCATTTTTGCCAACCGGCCAACCTTCGCGGCGCACACCGGCCGACCTTCGCGACATCCGCCGGCCGACCTTCGGGACTCCCGCCGGCTGACCTTCGGGACCCACGCCAGCCGACCTTCGCGACCCAACATTTTCTCTTATCTTGTTTGCTGCTGACAAAATGGAGGAATCGCAATCACGCCCAAAGCACATGACGTCGACTTTGGGGGCGTGACCTGCTCACTGCCTCCCTTCAGGCAGGAACATTACAGTAATTTTTTTTTTTAATTGTCTGCTGCGTCTCCGATTGCGCAAATTAGTGTGCAACAGCCGGCTTTTAACAATGCCAGCTACGAGCGGCGTTCAAAATTAAGGCCCCGACCATATTTTTAAAATGCTGGCGTACTGCGCATGCATGCCCGCTCATTGGTGCGCATGCGCAGAAACACGGTGGTTCTGAGCATGTGCACCTATGAGCACGCAAGTATGCGCAGAGCACCCGCAATTTTTTATTTGATCGGCGGTCGCCATTTTGAACGGCACTCGCAGCCAGCATTGTTAAAAGCCGACTGCAGCGGTTGTTGCGCGTAAATCTGTGCAATCGGGAGCACCGTGTCGGACGGCCCCTCGAACCTTGACTTTTAAAATGCCGGTGCTGGTCTATAGGGCAGGGGTGTTTGCCTCCTCAGCAACACCTTCCGGTGCTCGAATGTGGTGTCCCTAGCTTGCCACTGCTCCCAGACCCAGAATACCTGACCGTGAAGTGTCGCCCTTTCTACCTCTCACGTGAATTCACCTGTGTGCTCATCACAGCCGTCTACATCCAAGCCCAGGCGATGGTGTAGAAAGCACTTGATGAACTAAACACCATCAACAACCAAGAAACCAATCACCCTGAAGCTGTGACAATCGTGGCTGGAGACCACATAAAATTTACAGTGCAGAAGGAGGCCATTCGACCCATCGAGTCTGCACCAGCTCTTGGAAAGAGCACCCTACCCAAGGTCAACACCTCCACCGTATCCCCATAACCCAGTAACCCCACCCAACACGAAGGGCAATTTTGGACACGAAGGGCAATTTATCATGGTCGATTCCGGCTTGGGTCACTGTGTGTGTGGAGTCTGCACATCCTCCCCGTGCGTGCGTGGGTTTCCTCCGGGTGCTCCGGTTTCCTCCCACAGTCCAAAGATGTGCAGGTTAGGTGGATTGGCCATGATAATTTGCCCTTAGTGTCCAAAATTGCCCTTAGTGTTGGGTGGGGTTACTGGGTTGTGGGGATAGAGTGGAGGTGTTGACCTTGGGTAGGGTGCTCTTTCCAAGAGCCGGTGCAGACTCGATGGGCCGAATGGCCTCCTTCTGCACTGTAAATTCTATGATCTATGATCTAAGGGCGCCTATACAAAGAACAAAGAACAAAGAAATGTACAGCACAGGAACAGGCCCTTCGGCCCTCCAAGCCCGTGCCGACCATACTGCCCGACTAAACTACAATCTTCTACACTTCCTGGGTCCGTATCCTTCTACTCCCATCCTATTCATATATTTGTCAAGATGCCCCTTAAATGTCCCTATTGTCCCTGCTTCCACTACCTCCTCCGGTAGCGAGTTCCAGGCACCCACTACCCTCTGCGTAAAAAACTTGCCTCGTACATCTACTCTAAACCTTGCCCCTCTCACCTTAAACCTATGCCCCCTAGTAATTGACCCCTCTACCCTGGGGAAAAGCCTCTGACTATCCACTCTGTCTATGCCCCTCATAATTTTGTATACCTCTATCAGGTCACCTCTCAACCTCCTTCGTTCCAGTGAGAACAAACCGAGTTTATTCAATCGCTCCTCATAGCTTATGCCCTCCATACCAGGCAACATTCTGGTAAATCTCTTCTGCACCCTCTCTAAAGCCTCCACATCCTTCTGGTAGTGTGGCGACCAGAATTGAACACTATACTCCAAGTGTGGCCTAACTAAGGTTCTATACAGCTGCAACATGACTTGCCAATTCTTATACTCAATGCCCCGGCCAATGAAGGCAAGCATGCCGTATGCCTTCTTGACTACCTTCTCCACCTGTGTTGCCCCTTTCAATGACCTGTGGACCTGTACTCATAGATCTCTTTGACTTTCAATACTCTTGAGGGTTCTACCATTCACTGTATATTCCCTATCAAGTTAGTGAGACACGACCTCCCCTTCACAAAACCGTGCTGCCTCTCACTAATACGTCCATTTGCTTCCAAATGGGAGTAGATCCTGTCTCGAAGAATTCTCTCCAGTAATTTCCCTACCACTGAAGTAAGGCTCACCGGCCTGTAGTTCCCGGGAACATCCTTGCTACCCTTCTTAAACAGAGGAACAACATTAGCTATTCTCCAGTCCTCCGGGACATCCCCTGAAGACAGCGAGGATCCAAAGATTTCTGTCTCGGCCTCAGCAATTTCCTCTCCAGCCTCCTTCAGTATTCTGGGGTAGATCCCATCAGGCCCTGGGGACTTATCTACCTTAATATTTTTTAAGACACCCAACACCTCGTCTTTTTGGATCACAATGTGACCCAGGCTATCTACACCCCCTTCTCCAGACTCAACATCTACCAATTCCTTCTCTTTGGTGAATACTGATGCAAAGTATTCATTTAGTACCTCGCCCATTTCCTCTGGCTCCACACATAGATTCCCTTGCCTATCCTTCAGTGGGCCAACCCTTTCCCTGGCTACCCTCTTGCTTTTTATGTACGTGTAAAAAGCCTTGGGATTTTCCTTAACCCTATTTGCCAATGACTTTTCGTGACCCCTTCTAGCCCTCCTGACTCCTTGTTTAAGTTCCTTCCTACTTTCCTTATATGCCACACAGGCTTCGTCTGTTCCCAGCTTTTTAGCCCTGACAAATGCCTCCTTTTTCTTTTTGACGAGGCCTACAATATCACTCGTCATCCAAGGTTCCCGAAAATTGCCGTATTTATCTTTCTTCCTCACAGGAACATGCCGGTCCTGTATTCCTTTCAACTGACACTTGAAAGCCTCCCACATGTCAGATGTTGATTTGCCCTCAAACATCCGCCCCCAATCTATGTTCTTCAGTTCTCGCCTAATATTGTTATAATTAGCCTTCCCCCAATTTAGCACATTCATCCTCGGACCACTCTTATCCTTGTCCACCAGTACTTTAAAACTTACTGAATTGTGATCACTGTTACCGAAATGCTCCCCTACTGAAACATCTACCACCTGGCCGGGCTCATTCCCCAATACCAGGTCCAGTACCGCCCCTTCCCTAGTTGGACTGTTTACATATTGTTTTAAGAAGCCCTCCTGGATGCTCCTTACAAACTCCGCCCCGTCTAAGCCCCTGGCACTAAGTGAGTCCCAGTCAATATTGGGGAAGTTGAAGTCTCCCATCACCACAACCCTGTTGTTTTTACTCTTTTCCAAAATCTGTCTACCTATCTGCTCCTCTATCTCCCGCTGGCTGTTGGGAAGCCTGTAGTATATCCCCAACATTGTGACTGCACCCTTCTTATTCCTGATCTCTACCCATATAGCCTCACTGCCCTCTGAGGTGTCCTCTCGCAGTATAGCTGTGATATTCTCCCGAACAAGTAGCGCAACTCCGCCTCCCCTTTTACATCCCCCTCTATCCCGCCTGAAACATCTAAATCCTGGAACGTTTAGCTGCCAATCTGCCCTTCCCTCAACCAGGTCTCTGTAATGGCAACAACATCATAGTTCCAAGTAGTAATCCAAGCTCTAAGTTCATCTGCCTTACCCGTAATGCTCCTTGCATTAAAACATATGCACTTCAGGCCACCAGACCCGCTGTGTTCAGCAACTTCTCCCCGTCTGCTCTGCCTCAGAGCCACACTGTCCCTATTCCCTAGTTCTCCCTCAATGCTCTCACCTTCTGACCTATTGCTCCCGTGCCCACCCCCCTGCCATACTAGTTTAAACCCTCCCGTGTGACACTAGCAAACCTCGCGGCCAGGATATTTATGCCTCTCCGGTTTAGATGCAACCCGTCCATCTTATACAGGTCACACCTGCCCCGGAAGAGCTCCCAGTGGTCCAGATAACGGAAACCCTCCCTCCTACACCAGCTGTTTAGCCACGTGTTTATCTGCTCTATCTTCCTATTTCTAGCCTCACTGGCACGTGGCACAGGGAGTAATCCCGAGATTACAACCCTCGAGGTCCTGTCTTTTAACTTTCTGCCGAGCTCCCTGAACTCCTGCTGCAGGACCTCATGCCCCTTCCTGCCTATGTCGTTAGTACCAATATGTACAACGACCTCTGCCTGTTTGCCCTCCCCCTTCAGGATTCCCTCTACCCGTTCGGAGACATCCTGGACCCTGGCACCAGGGAGGCAACATACCATCCTGGAGTCTCTTTCACGTCCACAGAAGCGCCTATCTGTGCCCCTGACTATAGAGTCCCCTATTACTATTACTCTTCTGCGCTTTGACCCTCCCTTCTGAACATCAGAGCCAGCCGTGGTGCCACTGCTCTGGCTGCTGCTGTTTTCCCCTGATAGGCTATCCCCCCGACAGTATCCAAAGGGGTATATCTGTTCGAGAGGGGGACAACCACAGGGGATTCCTGCACTGACTGCCTGCCCTTTCTGGTGGTCACCCATTTCTCTGCCTGCACCTTGGGTGTGACCACATTTACATAACTGCGATCTATGACGCTTTCCACCACCTGCATGCTCCTAAGTGCATCCAATTGCTGCTCCAACCGAACCATGCGGTCTGTGAGGAGCTCCAGTTGGGTGCACTTTCTGCAGATGAAGCCATCCGGGACGCTGGAAGCCTCCCGGACCTGCCACATCTCACAGTCAGAGCACAGCACCCCTCTAACTGACATTGCGTCAATTAATTAAAATTAAAATTAAAATTTGTCTTTTTTTTAAATACTTTTTTTAAAATTTCAAAGTTACTGTCAACTATCTGTTTCCTAGCACTAGATTTCTAATAGAAATGCGATAGCTAACTAAAATACTCTCCGATCTCTGGCTTAGATATCCTCTAAATTATAATTAAGTTATTATGTTTAATTAGTTCCCAAATACTCAAATTTTTTTAAAATTTAGGTTAGAATCCCAACCAGCCACTCTGGCCACAGCTTTTCTGTGATGTCACTTCAGTTTCCCCCCCGACACACACAATTTGAAAAAAGGTATAAAAGTAAAAATAAGTAAAAATCACTTACTTACCTTCTTACCTTCTGAGTGTCTTAGATGTTCTCAGGTTCTCTCGCTGACAGAGACTGCTCCTCCACCTCCAAACCTTGACCTGCACAATGCTAATAATATAATAATAATATAATATGGCACTTACCTTACACCAATGGGTCTTATTATTAGGTTAGAGGAGGAGGGCGGGTGGGAGACACTACACGTGTAGTGTCTCGGGTTTCCTCTCCACCAGAATTTATTGGTTGGGGGGGGGAGGGGGGGGGGGGGACTTGCCAGAGGTCCGCGGGTCGAACTTCCGGTTCCCGCCTTATATAAAAACAAATAAAACAGAAAAGAAGAACAGACACGGGACCAGGTAAGGCTTTTTAAATTCACTACTCACCTCCCAGAAGGCCCCTGCGCACCGCTGCCGCCGAAATCCAAAGGGCTGCTCCTGTAAAGGTAAGGCTTTTTAAATACACTACTCACCTCCAAGAAGGCCCCTGCGCACCGCTGCCGCCGAAATCCAAAGCCTATGTCAGACTGCAATCTGTCAGGATAGGCAACAGCACCTCCTCCACAATAGTCCTCAACACCGGGGCCCACAAGGATGTGTGCTCAGTCCTCTACTATACTCCCTATACACACATGACTGTGGGGCAAGATGCAACTCCAATTCAATCTATAAGTTTGCGGGTGATATGACTGTGGTGGGCCGTATCTCAAACAACGAATCAGACTACAGTAGGGAGATAGAACACTTGGTTGCATGGTGTACCGAAAACAACCTCTCTCTAAATGTTGGAATGACCAAGGAACTGATCATCGACTTCAGGAAGCGTAACACGACCCCCCCCCCCCCCCCGCGTCTACATCAATGGCTCCGAAGTGGAGATGGTCGCTAGCTTTAAGTTCCTGGGGGTCACCATCACCAACAGTCTGTCCTGGTTCACTCACGTTGATGCAACAGTCAAGGAATCCCAACAACGTCTCTACTTCCTACGGAAGCTAAAGAAATTTGGCATGTCTGCATCGACTCTCCCAAACTTCTACAGATGTGCCATTGAGAGCATCCTATCCGGCTGCATCACAGCCTGGTACGGTAACTGCTCGGCCAAGATCGCAAGAAACTGCAGAGTGTGCTGAACTCAGCCCAACGCATCACACAAGCTTGCCACCCCCACATTGATTCTGTATACACCTCCCGCTACCTCAGGAAGGCAGACAGCATTATCAGAGACCCCTCCCACCCAGGCTTTGCCCTCTTCCAGACCCTTCCATCAGGCAGAATATACAGAAGTCTGAAGACCCGCACATCCAGACATAGGAACAGCTTCTTCCCCACAGCTACTCGATTCCTCGACATCTCTCCCTTGGACTGATCTGTTCCCTGTAAGAACTCTTGTTTGGCCCTTGTTTTGCACTGTAACCAATCAGTATTTGTTGATGTACCATTGTCAATGTACTCTGTTGATTATTCTTTTGTCTACTATGTACGTACTGTGTATGTTCCCTTGGCCGCAGAAAAACACTTTTCACTGTACTTCGGTACATGTGACAATAAATATCAATGCTGCACTTGCCGTTGGCAGCGAGGATCCAAGTGGTGAAGATGAACATTCTGCTGAGGTTCCTGTTCATATTCCAGACACTCCTGATCTTTATACTAAAGGCCTTCTTTCGGAAATTGCGCACATTCATTTTGGACTTTGTATGGGCAAGGAAGCTGCCAAGGGTTAAGAGAACCCTGTTGCAGAGGCAGCAGGGAGGGTTGGCGTTGCCGAACCTGCTTCATTACTATTGGTCGGCGAACATGGAGAAAGTGAGGCGATGGTGAGAAGGAGAAGGGGTAGAGTGGGTTAGGATGAGGGAAGAATCCTGAAATGGGTCCAGCTTAAGTGCTATGCTGACTGCAGCGTTGCCAATGGCGCCAAGCAGATACTCAGAGAGCCCAGTGGTGCAGTCCATGGTGAAGATCAGGAAAAAGCTGAGGAGGCACTTTAGGATAAAGGAGATGTCGATGTTAACGCCGTTGTGTGAAAGCCACCATTTTGAGCAGGGGGTGGGATGGTGTAGATAGCAAGTATGAGAAGTGGGACTGGTTCAGCTGAAGGATTTGTATCTGGAAGAAGGGTAGATGAGTTCAAGGAGCAGGTAGAGCTCCAAAGAGGAAGTGAGAAGCGAATTTAGATACCTGCAGGTCAGGGACTTTGCGCAGAAGGTTTGGAAAATGTTCCCCAGGTTGCCGGATGTGGAAGGGGAGGGCAGGATCAGAGACATATACAGATGGCTGGGAGAACAGGGAGGTGAGCAGGTAGTGTAGATTAAGGAGAAGTGGGAAGGGGAGCTGGGAGGGGAGATAAACTGGTGAGTATGCAGTGAGGCGCTACGAAGGGTAAATGCAACCTTGTGCGCAAGGATTAGCCTGATACAGTTCAAGGTCGTGCACAGGATACATGTGATGTGGGCAAGAATGATGGGTTCTTTCAGGGGTTGGCAGTATAGTGTGAAAAGTGTGGGCGGGGACCAGTGAATCACGCACATATGTTCTGGGACTGCAAAACGTTGGAGGGATTTTGGGTGGGACTGTTCGTTATGCCAGCAAGGATAGTGGGGGAGGCGGTGGAGCCGGTCCCTTTGGTGGTGATATTTGGATATTGGAGAAGCCCAGTTAAAGGGTTCAGCGGAGGGTTTTGAGGCAAGGTTTCGGGGGATGTTCGTGACCGTGTTTGAGGAATTGTTCGTCACGCGGAGAGCGGCAGGGGGGTGAGGGGAGGAGGGATGGGGAGGACGAAAAAGGGAAAAATTTGTAAAAACTGTTTGGTTGTGTGTTGGGAAGTTTGTTTCCAGAATTGTTTGTGTGTTGTAACTCTTCATATACGTTTGGAATAAAATACATTTAAAAAAAAAGAGTAGACAAAGGTGATCAAGGCCCATGGAACCTGGGTAAGTCCGGGGTCTTGTGCCAGGAGGATTTGTGCAGCCTAGGAAGATGGGGTTTGGGGTGAGTTTAAGAGAGGGTGTGAGCTGAAGAAAGTGGGGGGGTGGGGGGGGGGGGTGTCGACTCAGTTGTAGTCTCTGTAAGGTGATGGCCCTTACCTCCTGCTCCTTTCCCATCCTTTAAGCACCTGAGTTAAGAAATTGGGCTTTTTGGTCCTGCCTGGCCGTCCACACTAATGATTTATGATATGGGCAATGTATAATTGGAAACAAATTGTTTGATGACAAGTTTAATTGACCCTTGATTATTCATTTAAATATAGCAGATGGGCTGCCAATTGTGGCGGCCGCCTGGACCTCGGTATTAGGGGGAGAGCTCAGGGGTGGGTACGAAAATAGTGGGTGTGGTAGTATGTATTGGGGGTCATGTGGGACTGGAAGCCCTAATGTCATTGGCTGACAGATCCCAGGTCCTGGTTGGCCGTTGACCTCATACTCCGCCCTGAAGGCGAAGTATAAGAAGCCGGTGCCTTCCCCCGCAGGCCAGTTTACTATCGGGCTGCTGGGGAACAGACACGCTTAATAAAGCCTCATCGACTTCACTCTATTCGTCTCACGGAGTCTTTGTGCGCCACAGTGGGATGGTTGTCCCCTGCAGGAAACATGTCCACTGGGAGCACTTAATATTCAGCCCATAGTTCCTGCTCCACACATCTACTTGGAATCTCACAATGCTGCAATTTATGGTTGAGAACTGACATCTTCTCCTTGGATCACCAATATCCTCAATCATTCCACCATGCCCTCCAAGCAAGTACCCCATGCAGAATTTGGGCCAACATATTCGGGCATGTTCCTATGTAATTGCGAGGACACATTAAAATAGGTGGTGAGAGGAAAATAAGGCATCCAAAACTCCGTTGCCTGTGTCTTGCATAAAGTTCCTTTCCCTTATCACTCCTGTACTGAGTGACCTATATTGGCTCCCAGTCAAGCAGCATCTTGGTATTGGAATTCTCTTCCTTGTATTCAAATCCTGCCATGGCCTAGTCCCTTCCTATCTTTGTAATCTCCTCCAACTGTGCTCCTTTCATTCTGGTTTCTTGTGTATTCCCAATTAAAATTGCTCCAACGTTGTTGACTCTATCTTCACTTGACTAGGCTCAAAACTCTGGAATTCACTCCCTAGATTCCTATGCCTCTCTACTTTATGTTCCTCTTTCAAGACACACCTATCTCTTTAAAATCTCTTTGATCAGGCATTTGGTCATCTGCCCTAATATTTCCATATGTGGCTCAATGCCACACTTTGCTCAGATGAAACTTGGAACATTTTTTTATGCTGAAGATATTATTTATAATTTGGTTTTATAAAATGGCATAACAATCCTTACTTCCAGTAACAAAACTAGGACAATTAATTATTGCCAATATTCTGCATGGATAATGGTGCTTTTTTAATTTTATTCATTCATAAGTTGTGGGAGCCTCTGACAAAGTTGGCATTTATTGTCCATGCCTAATGTGCATGAAAGGGTGATGGTGAACCCTCTTCTTGATAACTGAGTGGCTTGCTAGACAATGTTAGAGGACAGTTCAGAGTGAACCATGCTATCATTGTAATTATGTATTACAATACTTAATATTGTAAATATTGATGCTTACTTTTTATATCAGATTTTTAATTAAATTAATTGAATTTATATTCCCTAGCTGTCATAGTGGGATCTTATTCATGGCTCCAGATAATTTGTCCAGGCAATTCCAGTGAATAAATACATTTCCACGAGAAATAGTGGGTGGGATTCTCCATTGCCTGGCACCGAAATCAGGAACAGTGATCAGGCAGAGAATAGCTCCCGACGCTGAAATTGCCGAATCGTGACGCTCCGCCCCCTCACTTTGTGGCATTGCGACGCGCGCTGTGTGCAGTTGCGACCATGTTCGCATCTCATTATCGGGCCCACCCAACGCCATGGGCCATGTGTGGTCTCAACAGTCGTGAGCCTGGCGTGGTGGCCACGGGGAGAGAGAGAGCAGGCCTATGGTCCAGCACTGCCACACGTCGCTGACAGTCGTGCTGCTGGCCAGGGGGCTTCTGCCAGCTTTGGAGGTAATCGGGGGGGTGGCTGGGAGGTGAGCTGTGGGGTCGGGGTGGACTGGTACGCTGTCCAGCACAACCAGCGCCAACTTTTCAGGCGCAATCGGTGCGTATGTGGGGGGGGGGGTGTAGGTGTACGCGTGGCTGCAGCTTGTCAGTCCTGTGCATGACCAGCATGGACCCGACGATTCTCCCACTGTTTCTCGCGTGTTCTGGTGCTCGCCCCTCACCGATACCAGAATCGGTGCGGGTGTGGAGTCGATTTTTTCTGTTGTGGAACTCCATGAATTCTCCGTTGGCATCAGCACTTAGCTGCAGGAACGGAGAATCCAGCCCAGTGCAACTACAGTTTGATGAAAAGGCTTCAAATATTCAAATGCTCAACTTAAATTTTCGTGTATAAAATGATCTAGAAATGTCATTATGCTCTGCATTTTTAAAAGTTTTGGGTGGGAGATAAGTATGCACATGGGATATAAAAACAAATTGATTGTAACTGAAGAAAATTGAGGACTTAGCACACTGTCAGAGAATTCAAGAGCAGATAAAGTAATTAAATCAAATAAAAGTGTTCGTGAAATTTTCTGAACCCAGAGTACAAAGCTTTGACAAAGAGTCATCGGACTCGAAACGTTAGCCCTTTTCTCGCCCTACAGATGCTGCCACACTTGCTGAGATTTTTCAGCATTTTCTCTTTCGTTTCCGATTCCAGCAACCGCAGTAATTTGCTTTTATCCACTTATAATAACATTTTAGTTCCGAGGTCCCTCTCCAATCAAAGAACTGGGAAATTGCCCTCTTTTTGTTATTTTCTTTCACTCTAACATTGTTTTTAAAAAATAAAACATTTTTTAAATTGAATTTTCATAAAATATCAATAACAAAATGAGAAAAAAAAAGAACCCAACAGGGTTAAGTACAAAACACAGTCCAGAAAAGCAACCCTCCATACCCCCCTCCCCCCTGTACATAAATAATAAATTAACATTAACACCCCGACTTAACACAACAGGTATATACACCCCCTCAGACCGTTCAGTGTAAATAACAAAAACAAGAATAAAGTAAACCCCCCCACTCCCCCGAGCTGCTCCTGCCATTGACCAATGTCTATCGTTCTGCCAGAAAGTCTAAGAACGGTTGCCACCGCCTAAAGAACCCTTGTACCGACCTGCTCAAGGCGAATTTCACCCTCTCCAATTTAATGAACTCCGCCATATCGCTGATCCAGGATTCCACACTTGCGGGCCTCGCATCCTTCCACTGAAGAAGAATCCTTCGTCGGGCTACCAGGGACGCAAAGGCCAGAATACCGGCCTCTTTCGCCTCCTGCACTCCCGGCTCCTCTGCCACCCCAAATATTGCGAGCCCCCAGCCCGGTTTGACCCTGGATCCTACCACCCTCGACACCGTCCTCACTACGCCCTTCCAAAATTCCTCCAGTGCTGAGCATGCCCAGAACATATGGGTGTGGTTTGCTGGGCTCCCTGAGCACCTAACACATCTGTCCTCACCCCCAAAAAACCGGCTCATCCTTGTCCCGGTCATGTGTGCCCTGTGCAGCACCTTAAACTGTATGAGGCTGAGCCTCGCACACGATGAGGAAGAGGTCACCCTCCCCAGGGCATCTGCCCACGTCCCTTCCTCAATCTCCTCTCCCAACTCCTCCTCCCACTTACCTTTTACCTCCACCACCGAGGCCTCCTCCTCCTCCTGCATCACCTGGTAAGTTTCCGAGATCTTCCCCACTCCCACCCACCCCCCGAGAGCACCCTGTCCTGTACTGTGTGTGGCAGTAGCCACGGGAATTCCACCACCTGCCGCTTGGCAAACGCCCTTACCTGTAAGTACCTGAAGGTGTTCCCCGGGGGGAGTCCGTACTTCTCCTCCAGCTCACCCAAACTCGCAAACTTCCCGTCCACAAACAGGTCCCCCAACTTTCGTATCCCTGCCCTGTGCCACCCCAAAAACCTTCCACCTGTTCTTCCTGGGGTGAACCGGTGGTTCCCCCGTATTGGGGTCCACGCCGAGGCCCCAACTTCCCCCCTGTGCCTTCTCCACTGCCCCCAAATTTTGAGGGCAGCCGCCACCACCGGGCTCGTGGTATACCAGTCCCCCCCTATCTCTACTCCGCTCCAGGAACACCGTTTTCACCCTCGGAGTCCCTCGCGCCCACACACACCCCATTATACTCCTATTAACCTGCCTGAAAAAAGCCTTCGGGATAAACACGGGGAGGCACTGGAACAGGAACAAAAACCTTGGGAGCACCGTCATTTAGATTGACTGCTCCCTACCCGCCAAGGACAGCGGCAACGCGTCCCACCTCTTGAACTCCTCCTCCATTTGCTCCACCAGCCTTGTAAAATTAAGCCTATGCAGGGCCCCCCAGCTCCTGGCCACCTGGACCCCAAATACCTGAAGCTCCTCTCCGCCCTTTCTAGTGGGAGCTCACTAATCCCCCTCTCCTGGTCCCCTGGATGAACTACAAACAGCTCACTCTTCCCCATGTTGAGGTTGTACCCCGAAAAGTCACCGAATTCCCTAAGAATCCTCATCACCTCCAGCATTCCTCCCAACGGGTCCGCCACATACAGCAGCAGGTTGTCCGCATAAAGCGACACCCTATGCTCCTCCCCACCCCGCACCAACCCCCATCCGTTCCTTGACTCCCTCAGTGCCATAGCCAGGGTTTCAATCGCCAGTGCGAAGAGCAGGGGGGACAGGGGACATCCCTGTCTCGTCCCTCGGTGCAACCAAAAGTACTCCTGTTTGTGGCCACACTCGCCATCGGGACCTCATACAACAGCCTAACCCATCTGACATACCCCTTCCCAAACCCGAACCTCTCACAGGTACCCCCACTCTACCCTATCGAAGGCTTTCTCAGTGTTCATCGCCACCACTCTCTCCGCCTCCCCCTCCCTCTCCGGCATCATGATAACGTTCAAAAGCCTCCGCACATTCGCGTTCAACTGCCTCCCCTTCACAAACCCCGTCTGGTCTTCATGGATGATCTGCGGCACACAATCCTCAATCCTCGTGGCTAAGACGTTCGCCAGCACCTAGGCATCTACATTTAGCAAGGAAATCGGTCTGTAAGACCCACATTGCAGGGGATCCTTGTCCCTCTTCAGGATAAAGGAGAATAGTGCCCGGGACATCGTCGGGGCCAAAGCCCCTCCCTCCCTTGCCTCATTGAAGGTCCTGACTAACAGCGGGCCCAACAGGTCCATATATTTTTTATAGAATTCGACCGAGAAACCGTCCGGCCCCAGTGCCTTCCCCGCCTGCATGCTTCCTATCCCTTTGATCAGCTGCTCCAGCCAATCGGGACCCCCAATCCTGCCACCAGTCCCTCTTCCACCTTTGGAAACCTCAATTGGTCCAGGAAGCCAGCCATCTCTCCCTCCTCCCGTGGGGGCTCGGATCGGTACAGTTCCTCGTAAAAGTCCCTGAAGACCCCATTGATGCCAACCCCACTCCGCACCACACTCCCTCCCCTGTCCTTAACTCCCCCGATCTCCCTAGCTGCGTCCCGCTTCCGAAGCTGATGCGCCAGCATCTGGTTTGCCTTTTCCCCATACTCGTAAATCGCCCCCTGGGCCTTCCGCCACTGCACCTCCGCCTTCCTGGTGGTCACCAGGTCGAATTCGGCCTGGAGGCTACGCCTCTTCCTCAACAATCCTTCCTCGGGCTCTTCCGCATACCTCCTGTCTACCCTCACCATCTCCCTCACCAGCCTCTCCCTCTCCCCCTGCTCCCTCCGCTCCTTGTGGGCCCTAATGGAGATCAGCTCTCCCCTCACCACCGCCTTCAGCGCCTCCCATACCATCCCCACTCAGACCTCCCCGTTGTCGTTGATCTCCAAGTACCTCCTCTATACTTCCTCGAACTCGCTCGCTGACCTCCTTGTCCGCCAGCAGCCCCACCTCCAAGCACCACAGCGGGCGCTGGTCCCTCTCCTCCCCCATCTCCAGGTCCACCCAATGCGGGGCGTGGTCCGAAATTGCTATTGCCGAATTCTCAGTATCCTCTACTCTCGCTATCAGCGCCCTACTCAAAATGAAAAATTCGATTGGGGAATGAGCCTTATGGACATGTGAGAAGAATAAAAATTCCCAGCCCCCGGCCTTGCAAATCTCAAAGGGTCCACCCCTCCCATCTGGTCCGCAAACCCCCTCAGCACTCTAGCCGCCGCCGGCTTCCGACCCGTCCTGGACCTGCAGCGATCCAGTGCCGGATCCAGTACTGTGTTAAAATCTCTCCCCATTATCAGGCCCCCCACTTCCAAGTCTGGGATCTGACCCAACATATGCCGCATAAAACCCGCATCGTCCCAGTTCGGGGCATACACATTGACCAGTACCACCCTCTCTCCCTGCAACTTACCACTTACCATTATGTACCTACCGCCATTATCTGCCACAATGCTCGACGCCTCGAATGACACCTTCTTTCCCACCAAGATCGCCACCCCTCAATTTTTGGCATCCAGACCCGAGTGAACCACCTGACCTACCCACCCTTTCCTCAATCTTACCTGGTCAGCCACCTTCAGTTGAGTCTCCTGGAGCATAACCACACCCGCCTTGAGCCCCTTCAGGTGCGCGAACACGTGGGCCCGCTTAATCGGCCCATTCAGTCCCCTTACATTCCAGGTTATCAGCCGGATCAGGGGCCTACCCGCCCCCCTCCCCCGCCGACTAGCCATGACCCCTCCTCGGCCAACCACGTGCCCGCACCCCACACCCGGCCCGCTCCCCACAGCGGCGTACCGCCGTCTCGACCCCTCCCACTTGCTCCAGCTCCTCCTTGACCATAGCAGCAGCAACTCGATCCCCCCCCCCCCGCCGGCTAGGACCCATCGTTGCTGATGTACTCCCCCCATTGCACTTCCGCAAGTCAGCTGACTCCTGCTGACCCCGGCCACTCCCGCCTCGCCTTCGACTCCTCCCATTATGTGACACACCCTCCTCTCCCGTTCCCCATCCATAGGCTCTCCCCCTTCCATTCTAAGCGCGGGAAACTACCGTCGCTTCCCTGCCCCGGCCCCGCCCCCTCCAGTCTTCAGTGCGGGAAAAAGCTTGCGCTTTCCTCCTACCCGGCTCCGCCACCTCTGACGCAGCTCCTTTTACAGTCCCGGTCCCCTCACCCATGACTCGGGCCTCCCCCTCCCCCGCGGGGCCCCATCCCACCGCCATCCACCCCCCCTGTTCCGTTTACCTACCCCCCTCCAAGAGCCCCCCCGACCAACCCAACCAAAACAGTGCCCAACCACCCTCACTGACCCGAAAGAGAAAAACACAGGGAAAAAGAAGAAACCCGGAGCATTGCAAAGGCCCCCCCTCGAAAAAAGAATAAACATAACATATCAACCGCAGTCCCCGATCGCCCATCCCGACCCTCAATTGTGTCCAACTTCTCGGCCTGAACAAAGGCCCACGCCTCGTCCGGAGACTCAAAATAATAGTGCCGGTCCTTGTAGGTAACCCATAGTCGTGCCGGCTGCAACATGCCAAACTTCACCTCCTTCCTGTGCAGCACCGCCTTCGCTCGATTGTACCCGGCCCCCCTCTTCGCCACCTCCGCACTCCAGTCCTGGTATATTCAAACCTCCGCGTTCTCCCACCTGCTGCTCCTCTCCTTCTTGGCCCACCTGAGCACACACTCCCGATCGACGAACCGATGGAACCGCACCAGCACCGCCCGCGGAGGCTCATTAGCCTTGGACCTCCTCGCCAGCACTCTATGGGCCCCTTCTAGCTCCAGGGGCCCCTGAAAGGACCGCGCTCCCATCAGCGAGTTCAACATGGTGACCACATAGGCCCCCACGTCCGGCCCCTCCAGCCCCTCCGGGAGGCCCAGAATCCACAGATTCTTCCGCCTCGACCGATTCTCCATCTCCTCGAACCGTTCCTGCCATTTCTTGTGGAGCGCCTGGTGCGCCTCCACCTTTACCGCCAAGCCCAAGATCTCGTCCTCATTGTCAGAGATCTTTCGTCGAGCCTCGCGGATCGCCACCCCTTGGGCCGTCTGTGTCTCCAGCAGCTTATCAATAAAATCCTTCATCGGCTCCAGCAGGTCTGCTTTAATCTCTCTGAAACAGAGCTGGATACCCTCCTGCTGCTCCTCCGCCCACTGCATCCACGCTGCCAGGTCTCCGCCCGCCGCCATTTTGTTCTTCTTCCCTCGCACCTTCTTCGGGTCCACCACCACCTTTTTTTGTCACCCCGCTCCTAGTAGAAGCCATATACTGACGGGGAGCTGTTTCAAACTCCTTCCCACACCGGGAAAAGTCAAAAAAGTTCAGTTGGGGGCCCTGAAAAGAGCCCAAAAGTCCGTTTTTGCGGGAGCCGCCGAATGTGCGACTTAGCTCCACATAGCCGCAACCGGACGTCCCCACTCTAACATTGTTAACTAACAGCTCTCAAATAGTCTGGAGGACAGTGTCCGGTGGATTAACAGTCAATGAATAATGGTTCGGATAATGTTAAACAGCCTCAGGTTTGCCTAACTGATTGTTAGGCAATACCTAAGAAAAAGCCTAAAAATAACAACAACTTCACATTGACTAGACAGTGGTTGGGAATTTTGTGGTTCAGCCAGTAACTTTGCTCACTCTAATTGTGGGCTCAAATCCAAAGATGCCATCTGCTCCAGATTGTTATTGAAATTATGTGTGCATGGATGTCTGATGAAATCTTTGCTGGATCCAAGTGAGGCCTTTTGCCAGGGATGGTAAACTGCATTTTGAAATTTCAACTCATCCTTTGCTCTATCGTTGAACAGCTTTTGCTGCTCGAGTCACCCAGCAGCTGAATCATTTGAAATTGAGCCCCCTGAAGGAAATGGAGGTCTGGTCCCTTGTGGGAGGCAAAGTGTATCTAATTCGGTGCTTACAAAATTGAAGTGAGTGATTGTTATAACCTACGAGCGACCTATGGGTTGGAGTGTCCCCGTGAGCCTTATCGAGTACGAGCTACCCAACTGAGGGGCGGGGAGTCCATGGACAGGGTAATAGACTTTAATATAAAAGTTGACCAGACTTGGAAACAACACCTCACATCCAGCTGGGATCTGAAGAACATTGTATATATTATTACCCTGCAATAAAACTGGTTTCTCTTCATCCACTCTCCTTGGGCTCGTCTGTGGTCACTAAAGTGACCAAGCGTAGTTTAAAATCATAAAGTGGAACTTTATCTTCCTAATATATGCTAAATGATTAGATATAATGTGTACTATAGTACAGTAGCAGCATTAAACCAAGCTTCACCATGTAACTCCGAGTAGTTGAAAATAGTTCTGTGAGAAAGATTGGCACATTACTGTGGTGTTGGGTGCTCTGAGGTACAGATGAACCAACACGGTTGCGATTGGTACAACGCAGTTTTATTCCAACTTGTTATTTACAGATCTGTCTTGGTACTCAGCACGTGGTGACTGTGTGAGTGTCTTGTTAATCAGGTCCTGTCCTTGTCCTTGTCTCCAGATGGACTGGCCACCAGGTGTCATGTTTCTTGTCTTATACTGTGTCTGCTCTTGTCTGTGATTGGCTGTCGTGTTATGTGTGCTAATTGGTCTGTTGGTCTATCTATCATGATGTGTGTGTTTGAATATCATGACAATTACTACTTCTCTAATCAGCAGAATCTTTTCTAGGGCCATGATGTGGGGATGCCGGCGATGGACAGAAGAGAGCACTGTAAGTAGTCTTACAACACCAGGTCAAAGTCTGACAGGTTTGTTTCAAACACTAGCTTTCGGAGCACTGCTCCTTCCTCAGGTTCACCTGAGGAGTGCTCCGAAAGCTACTGTTTGAAACAAACCTGTTGGACTTTAACCTGGTGTTGTAATACTTCTTACTATTTCTTGGGCAGCATTGAGTTAGCTCAGACAGAAAATGTAGGAGTATGTATATAGTTAGGATAAAGACGTGGGGAGAATTATTAAGGATTAGATTGGATTTGTCACGTGTACCGAGGTACAGTGAAAAGTATTGTTCTGTGTACAGTTGACAGATCATTCCGTAAATGAAAAGAGAATACATTGGGAAAACACAATGTAAATACATAGACACAGGCATCGGGTGAAGGAATGTACTACTCAGTGAAGAAGATGCGTAAAGAGACCAGATCTATCCATAAGAGGGTCATTTAGGAGTCTGGTAACAGTGGGGAAGAAACTTTTTAAATAGGTACTGATGAAACTACGCTGCAATGTCACGTGACTAAGAGATCGAGTGGGAAGCAAACGTACAACGCTGTGTAAAGTACTGTGATGTAAATAGATCTGTAAGTAAATGTTTTTTATGATTAATAATCTATGGTGCATTAGGGTAACCAGCAAACCCTAAAGAAACCCCATCTCGACCCGAACTCAAGACAAAACATAATAATAATAATCTTTATTAGTGTCACATATAGTACGTTAACACTGCAATGAAGTTACTGTGAAAAGCCCCTAGTCGCCATATTCCAGCACCTGTTCGGGTACACAGAGGGAGAATTCAGAAAGTCAATTCACCTAACAAGCACGTCTTTCAGGACTTGTGGGAGGAATCAGTGACCCAAGCGGGAATCGAACCTGGGACCCTGGAGCTGTGAAGCCATAGTGCTAACCGCTGTGCTACCGTGCCACCCATGGTGGCAGTGGACAGATTGTGATGAGCCTGAAAAACTTATGAGAAGACTGCAGACCTAAAAGGACCACACATTTTTGAAACAAGGACGAGAAGAAAAATGATTGAAAACTTACCTGAGGACAGAGTGCGACAGATGCACAGACCTGGAGTGCAAACAGCAGTGAGCACAGTACACAATCTACAATCCAAATGAAGCAGCTACAGATCCACGGCTTAGGGTAAGAATGAAGTTGGCATTGATACTCCCAAAACCATTTTGATCTGTGGAAGACTCTGTAGCCACCTGGGTTGGCCACTTCCCGACTTAAAATGGAGAACCGCAAAGACTGAAGGGAAATTCAGCCAAGACAGGCAAAATTGAGCAAGTGCAGAAATCATGTGTATTGAAACTTGCAAAAATCAGACAGCACTGAAACCAGCAGCCATCTGCATAGTAATGAGCGATTCCAAGGCACAATGGCAACAGTTAAGGTGAATAAAGCCAAGCTAGACTCCTCAGCGCCAGCAGGAGCCAAGACAAAGGAAGGCCAACGGACATTTAGGGACCGCCCAGCGATCAGGGAACAACTCCAGTATTGGAGAAATCGATCCAAGTGATTGGAACGCAGTACAATCATTTGGAACCAGGTACGGGGTCCGCCCCGAAGGGCGGGAAGCCCCTGGGGACTATAAAGTAGAGCCCCCAAGTTCAAATCGTCCTTCTTTGGCAGGGTCACTCAGCAACTTGAATCAACCCGTGAGAGTGACCTGTCTAAGCTGCCGCATCAACCAAGAAAGTCTCCAGTCAACGTTTGCTACGAGATAGGCGCTCCTAACTACAAGTCCATACCAGCTTTTGAATCCTGCAGACTCAGGACCTGAACGAAAGGCCATTTGTTCCCCTGACCTGGTGGGCCAATTCCGAAGCTAAATATAGGCCTTTTAGTGATAGGAATAATCTAGAAAGTAGAGTTTATGCATGAGTAGTGATTTACTGTGTATAATTAATGTGTTTTGATTTGACTCTTACTAATTAGTGTGTTGAGTTATTTATTTATTTTTTAAATATATTTTATTCAAATTTTTTCGGCCAAACAAAACAATACAAAGGTTTTCCCTTTTTACAACAATAAAACAATATAAATAACAGTGACCGTTTTAACAAGTAAATAAATAATATATAAACTAAATGGCAACTGCAATAACAAAAATACTAACTCTCCAGATAATAAAATCAAACAATCCAATATACATAACCAAGTAAAAATATCTATACAAAAACCACCCCTGAGGACCCACCCGAGCCCTCCCCCCCCCCCCCTCCCCCCTGGGTTGCTGCTGTCACCTTCCCATTACATTTATCGTTCTGCGAGGAAGTCAATGAACGATTGCCACCGCCTGGTGAACCCTTGAGCTGAACCCCTTAGCGCGAACTTTATCCGTTTTAGTTTTATAAACCCTGCCATGTCATTTATCCAGGTCTCCACGCCCGGGGGTTTGGCTTCCTTCCACATAAGTAATATCCTTCACCGGGCTACTAGGGACGCAAAGGCCAAACATCAGCCTCTCTCGCCTCCTGCACTCCCGGCTCTTCTGCAACCCCAAATATAGCCAACCCCCAGCCTGGCTCGACCCGGACCCCCACCACCTTCGAAAGCACCTTTGCCACCCCACCCAGAACCCCTGCAGTGCCGGGCATGACCAAAACATATGGGTGTGGTTTGCTGGGCTTCTCGAGCATCTCCCACACCTATCTTCTACCCCGAAAAATTTACTGAGCCTTGCTCCGGTCATATGTGCCCTGTGCAAAACCTTGAATTGTATCAGGCTTAGCCTGGCGCACGAGGACGACGAGTTTACCTACGTAGGGCATCAGCCCACAGCCCCTCCTCAATCTCTTCCCCCAGCTCTTCGTCCCATTTTCCCCTCAGCTCATCCACCATGATCTCCCCCTCGTCCCTCATTTCCCTGTATATATCCGACACCCTACCATCCCCCACCCATGTCCCTGAGATCACTCTATCTTGAATCTCCTGCGTCGGGAGCTGCGGGAATTCCCTCACCTGTTGCCTCGCAAAAGCCCTCAGTTGCATGTACCGAAATGCATTCCCTTGGGGCAACACATATTTTTCCGTCAGCGCTCCCAGACTCGCAAACGTCCCGTCTATGAACAGATCTCTCAGTTGCACAATCCCAGCTCTCTGCCATGCTCCAAACCCCCATCTATTCTCCCCGGGACAAACCTATGATTATTTCTTATCGGGGACCGCACCGAGGCTCCCATCCTTCCCCTATGCCGTCTCCACTGGCCCCAAATTTTCAGTGTTGCCACCACCACTGGACTTGTGGTGTATTTCTTTGGGGAGAATGGCAACTGCGCCATCGCCAGTGCTTGTAGGCTGGTTCCTTTGCAGGACGCCATCTCCAATCTCTTCCACGCCGCTCCCTCCCCTTCTCCCATCCACTTACACACCATTGAGATATTGGCGACCCAGTAGTATTCACTTAGGCTCGGTAGTGCCAGTCCCCCCCTATCCCTGCTACGCTGCAAGAACCCCCTCCTCACTCTCGGGGTCTTCCCAGCCCACACAAAACTCATGACACTTTTCTCGATTTTCTTGAAAAAAGCCTTCGTGACCGTCACCGGAAGGCACTGAAACACAAAAAGGAATCTCGGGAGGACTACCATTTTGACCGCCTGCACCCTACCCACCAGTGACAGGGGCACCATGTCCCATCTCTTAAAATCCTCCTCCATCTGTTCCACCAATCGTGTTAAATTAAGCCTATGTAAGGTTCCCCAACTCCTGGCTATCTGAATCCCTAAGTACCGGAAATCTCTTGTTACCTTCCTCAGCAGTAAATCATCTATTCCCCTGCTCTGCTCCCCCGGATGCACCACAAACAACTCACTCTTCCCCATATTCAATTTGTACCCCGAGAATTCCCCAAACTCCCTTAGTGTCTGTATTATCTCAGGCATCCCCTCCACTGGGTCCGCAACATACAGCAATAAATCATCTGCATACAATGATACCCGGTGTTCTTCTCCTCCCCTGAGTACTCCCCTCCACTTCCTGGAGCCCCTCAGTGCTATGGCCAGGGGCTCAATCGCCAATGCAAACAGTAGCGGAGACAGGGGACACCCCTGTCTCGTCCCTCTATAAAGACGGAAGTAGTCAGACCTCTGCCTGTTTGTGACCACACTCGCCACCGGGGCCCTATATAGCAGCTGTACCCATCCAATAAACCCTTCTCCAAAACCAAATCTCCTCAGCACTTCCCACAGATAGTCCCACTCCACTCTGTCGAATGCTTTCTCGGCGTCCATCGCCACCACTATCTCCGCCTCCCCCTCTGGTGGGGGCATCATCATCACCCCTAGCAGCCTCCGTATGTTCGTGTTCAGCTGTCTCCCCTTAACAAACCCAGTTTGATCCTCGTGGACCACCCCTGGGACACAGTCATCTATCCTCGTCGCCATCACCTTGGCCAGGAGCATAGCATCTACGTTTAAAAGGGAAATGGGCCTGTAGGACTCACACTGCAGCGGGTCTTTTTCCTTCTTCAAAAGGAGCGATATCGTTGCCTCCGTCATAGTCGGGGGCAACTTCCCCCTTTCCCTGGCCTCATTAAAGGTTCTCGTCAAAAGCGGGACCAGTAGGTCCATATATTTCCTATAAAATTCCACCGGGAATCCATCCGGTCCCGGGGCCTTCCCCGCCTGCATGCTCCCAATCCCTTTTACCACCTCCTCCATCTCAATCTGGGCTCCCAGTCCCGCTCTCTCCTGCTCCTCCACCTTCGGGAATTCCAGCTGATCCAGGAAACACATCATTCCCTCCTTCCCTTCCGAGGGCTGAGCCTTATATAACCTCTCATAGAATGCCTTGAACACCCTGTTCACTCTCTCCGCTCCCCGTTCCATCTCTCCCTCCTCATCTCTCACCCCACCTATCTCCCTCGCTGCTACCCTCTTCCTCAATTGGTGGGCCAATAGCCGACTCGCCTTCTCTCCATACTCATAATGTACACCCTGTGCCCTCCTCCACTGTGCCTCTGCCTTACCCGTGGTCAGCAGGTCAAATTCCACATGTAACCTTTGTCTTTCCATGTACAGTCCCTCCTCCGGTGCCTCTGCATATTGCCTGTCCACCCTCAGAAGTTCTTTCAACAATCGCTCCCTTTCTTTACCCTCTTGCTTCCCTTTATGTGCCCTTATGGATATCAGTTCCCCTCTGACCACCGCCTTCAACGCCTCCCAGACCACTCCCACCTGAACCTCTCCGTTGTCATTAAGCTCCAAGTACCTTTCGATACACCCCCTCACCCTTAGACATACCCCCTCATCTGCCAATACGCCCATATCCATTCTCCAGAGTGGGTGCTGTTCTTTTTCCTCTCCTACCTCCAGGTCCACCCAATGTGGAGCGTGGTCCGAAATGGCTATGGCCGTATACTCCGTCCCTGTCACCTTCGGAATCAGTGCCCTTCCCAAGACAAAAAAGTCTATCCGTGAGTATACTTTGTGAACATGGGAGAAAAATGAGAACTCCTTACTCCTAGGTCTACTAAATCTCCAGGGATCTACTCCTCCCATCTGCTCCATGAAGTCCTTGAGCACCCTGGCCGCTGCCGGCCTCCTTCCGGTCCTGGACCTCGACCAGTCCTGCCCTGGATCAAGCACCATATTGAAGTCTCCCCCCATTACCAACTTTCCCGCCTCCAGGTCCGGGATACGCCCCAACATACGCCTCATAAAGTTTGCATCATCCCAGTTCGGGGCATATACGTTCACCAGAACCACCGCCTCCCCTTGCAATCTGCCACTCACCATCACATATCTACCCCCACTATCTGCCACTATGGTCTTTGCCTCAAACAGTACCCGTTTCCCCACTAAGATAGCCACCCCCCTATTCTTCGCATCTAAACCCGAATGGAACATCTGTCCCACCCATCCTTTACGTAGTCTGACCTGGTCTATCAGTTTCAGGTGCGTCTCCTGCAACATAACCACATCTGCCCTTAATTTCTTTAGGTGTGCGAGTGCCCGTGCCCTTTTAATCGGCCCGTTCAGCCCTCTCACGTTCCACGTGATCAGCCGGGTTGGGGGGCTCTTTACCCCCCCCCTCCTTGTCGACTAGCCATCCCCTTTTTTAACCCAGCTCCTCACCCGGTTCCCACGTACCCGCATATCCCACCGACGGTGCCCTCCCACCTCGACCACCCCATCCCATAACAGCTCCCCCTTCTCCTTAGCAGCAGCAACCCAGTTAACCCCCCCCCTCTCCGCTAGATCCCCCTCTAGCATAGTTGCACCCCCCATGTTGCTCCCAGAAGTCAGCGAACTCTGGCTGACGTCGGCTTCCCCCCTTGTCCTCGGCCCCCACTGTGCGAGGCCCCCTCCTTCCTGTGTCCCCGTTCCCGCCACAATTACCATAGCGCGGGAACAAAGCCTGCGTTTCCCACTCGCCCCGCCCCTAATGGTGCATTTCCCTTCTCCTTCCCCTTTCTTTCCCACCGGCGCCCACAGTTCCTCATACTCCCCCTCCCCCCCCGACCCCCCTACATGGGGAAGAGAGAAAAGTTACAGGATCACAGAATTAATAAATTGAAAAATCCTCCCCCCCCCCTTCCCCTTCCTCGCCCCACATAATCACTGCACCACTTTGTCCCAGAAGCTCTTTCTCTCGCCAGACTATTCCAGCTTCTCGTCCACAATGAATGTCCACGCCTCTTCTGCCGTCTCAAAGTAGTGGTGCTTCCCTTGGTGTGTGACCCACAGTCTCGCCGGTTGCAACATTCCAAATTGAACCTTCTTTTTGTGAAGCACCGCCTTAGCCCGATTGAAACTTGCCCTCCTTCTCGCCACCTCCGCACTCCAATCCTGGTATACGCGGATTACCGCGTTCTCCCACCTACAGCTCCGAGTTTTCTTCGCCCATCTGAGGACCGTCTCTCTGTCATTGTAGCGGAGAAACCTCACCACTATAGCTCGAGGTATTTCTCCAGCCTTTGGTCTTTGCGCCAGAACTCGATAGGCTCCCTCCACCTCCAAAGGGCCCGTCGGGGCCTCCGATCCCATTAGCGAGTGAAGCATCGTGCTCACATATGTCCCGACGTCCGCCCCTTCTGCGCCTTCGGGAAGACCCAGGATTCTTAAATTCTTCCTCCTCGAGTTATTCTCCAGTGCTTCCAACCTCTCCACACACCTTTTGTGCTGTGCCTCGTGCGTTTCTGCCTTCACCACCAGGCCCTGTATTTCATCCTCGTTTTCAGCAGTCTTTGCCTTCACTACCCGAAGCTCCAGCTCTTGGGTCCTCTGCTCCTCCTTTAGCCCTTCAATCGCCTGTAATATCGGGGCCAACACTTCCTTCTTCAACTCTTCCACACAGCTCCGCAGGAACTCTTGTTGCTCCGGGCCCCATAACAAACGGCCACCTTCCGACGCCATCTTGCTTTGAGCTTCCCTTCCTTGCCGCTGCTCCAGAGGATCCTCCGTAATCCGGTCGCTATCCTCTCCCTTTTCCATGCGTGTCCAGGGGGAATTCCCTTCTGGTTTACCGCACAGTGTTTTTGGCCGTTTAAATTGCCGTTGGGGCTCCTATTAAAAACCCAAAAGTCCGTTCCAATGGGAGATGCCAAAAGGTGCGACTCAGCTGGTCATTGCTGCACCCGGAAGTCGTGTGTTGAGTTATTGATCATTACTTGAACTTGAACCTCGTGGCGGTACCTGGCGACTCTAGAGCAAAGGTTAAACAAACAGAGCAAATTACGAATTAAGAGCCAACCAAAAGTTAGCAACATACTCACAACAAGCTCAACACTGGGACAATTGGAAGAAGAGATTCTTCAGATACAGAACAGCTTCAGGTTTGCATAAGACGGACCAGGTAGATCAGGTCAGTACTTTACTCTCTGAAATAGGGGCCACAAAAAATGATGTTATCACAAGACAAGGTGCTGATGAGACTTCACGCAAGCATTTGATTCGCATTTCAGTGTTTGAAAAGAATTTGATCATCAAGTGAGTAAATTTAGTCAGAGAAGGCAAAAACCAGGGGGATCCATGGGCTCATTTATAAATGATCTGTAGAGATATGCAGAGAATTGCGACCTCAGAGATTAATTCATAGTAACCACAAAATAGTGTTCTGGAATGGTCACTGTACCAAAGCATCATGGTTCAATTTGTGTCTGTATGGAATTTGGTAGCGGCAATTAATCCACTCAACACTCAGGTATGCTTCCATGTCAACGTCAAACGGTTTATTACGCTGGTGGAAAGATGTCCGCTGGGCATACCATACGTCTCTCCGCCGAACATAAGAAATCATCAACATTTATACAGTTACACAGCCCATGTCGGCTGGACACAATTCCATAACAAGTGTTGGCTGCTTGACAGCATGCGGCTGTGCAGCCTGCTCAATAGCTGATGGAGGCCTCCCTTACCCCCTGTCCTTGGTTCCCTGGATACCTGTAGACTAGGACTACCGTATCTGTGCTAAAAGCAGCATTCCATTGGGGACAGCTGCTGATAAAGGATGTCATGCAGAATAAGACATTTCAGTGTACGTCCATGGGAACTAAGGGTTCACACATGTGGCCAAGATAGTTGCTAAAAACCCCATGATGCCTCACAACCTGTTACGTTTCACTTGAAAGCAAGTTTTAGGATTATGTATGGGATATATTGCAGGTGCCTCTGCCCCGGGCCAAAGTCTACAAATTGACTCAACTAAACAAACCAGTAGCATGCAAGATCCACCCGATGGCATCAATGGATGAAATTATTGCCAAAATTAGAAAAGAATGATCCTGGGAATGAAGGGCTTGTCATACGAGGAGTGGTTGAGGACTCTGGGTCTGTACTTGATGGAGTTCAAATGCTGTGAGGGGATCTCATTGAAACTTACAGAATAGCGAGAATCCGAGGTAGAGTGGATGAGTAGAGGATGTTTCCACTAGTAGGAGAGACTTGAACCTGAGGGCACAGCCTCAGTCCTTTAAAACTGAGATGAGGAGGAATTTCTTCAGCCAGCGGGTGGTGAATCTGTGGAACTCATTGCCGCGGAAAGCTGGGAGGCCAAGTCACTGAGTGTCTTTAAGACAGAAATAGATGGACTTCCAGTTGCAGCTATTCTGAGCTAAGTCGCACGTTCGGCAGCTCCCACAGAAACGGACTTTGGGGCTCTTTTTAGTGGCCCCAGCAGCATTTGTTTTACGGTTCACAGTGTGGAAAGGTGACAGTTCTGTCATAATATTCAGATAAACATCATGGTGCAAACATACATACATACTGATGGACAGATCAACGGACCAATCAATACACACACAACATCACAGCCAATCACAGGCAAGAACATACACACTATAAAACGGGGAACACTTCCCGCTCATTCCAGCAGGAGACAGCTTAGGGCACAGAGCTCACAGCAAGCCACTCAGACATTCACCATGTGCTGAGTGCTTCTCCAAGATAGTGTTAGGGCTAGGTCCACAGGTTAGAGGGTAGTGAACGAACCACAGTAACCAGTTTACAGATGTTAATATTGTTAGTAATAAAACTGAGTTGTACCATCCGCAACCGTGTTGGTTCGTCTATGTAGCAGAGCACCCAACATGACATAGTACCAGGATTGGACCCAGTAACTGTGAGACCTACCTACGCATCTTAAGGAATCTGCCATCCTGCGCCATGGACACCATCAGCCCGCCGCAGCCGCTCCAAATCACTGGAAACCTCGGCGTCAACTGGAAGCTGTTTAAACAGCGCTTCCAGTTCTTCCTAGAAGCCACAGAAAGGGAGAATGCTTCGGACACCAGGAAAATCGCCCTCTTCCTCTCCACGGTAGGGCAACACGCCATCCACATCTACAACTCCCTGGTGTTCGCGGAAGGTGAGGACAAGACGAAGTACAAGATGGTACTTCTCAAACTCGAGCAGCACTTCAGCGTTGTGGTAAATGAGAGCTTCGAGAGGTTCCTCTTCCAGCAGGGCCTGCAGGGTAAGGATGAGCCCGTTCAATCTTTCCTGACACACCTCCGCATCCTCGCGCAGTCCTGCGATTACGAGGCCACCTCCGATTCCATGATTTGGGACCAGATAGTTTTTGGGGTTACCTCGGGCACCCTACGCCAGCAGCTCCTCAAAATTAAAAGCCTCACCCTAGCCACCGCCATCGAAACCTGCGTCCTCCATGAAAACGCGACCAGCTGCTACTCCCAATTCCAGGCGGCAGAATCGGCACGGCAGGGGTCCTACGCGGCCGAATCGGCAAGGCAGGGGTCCTATAAGGCCGAGCGGGTACAGGCGATCGAATTCCTCCCAGCCCACGGCCCGGACGAGGGCGGCCATTTTGCACGCTTTCCGCAGCCTCCCGCGCTTGTACGCGCCAAAAGAGACGTCGACGCAGAGGGACGTGACATGCAGGCGCGCTCTACGCAGGACCGAACTGCGCATGCGCGATGGCGCAACGAACGCCATGACGTCACGATGTGTGGCAACTGCGGATCCGCACATTTAAAGCAGCAATGTCCGGCAAAGAACCGACAATGCCTCCGCTGTGGCAAGATGGGCCACTGCGCTGCCTGCTGTCGAGCAGCTCAACCTGCCAACGCTCCCCAATTCCGACAGCCTCGCAGGGACGTGCGCACAATTCAGCCTCCGTACTCTGAGTCATACCCGGACGACATACAGACCGGTGATACGGACGACCGGGAAGCCTTCCGCGTTGCGGTCATTGACAGGAACCGGATGTCTCCAAGCAGGACCCACCAGCCGATGCCAGTGAACAGTGTCAATCCGGGTGATAAATGGTGTGCCACCCTAACGGTCAACCGATCACCAATCACATTCCGTTTGGACACTGGTGCCTCCACCAACCTAATAGCATGGTCAGCCTTCTACGCCTTGAAGGTCAGACCACCAATTCGGCCATCCCGTTGTAAGATGGTCGACTACAACGGAAACGTTATCCCGGCCATGGGATCCTGCCAGCTCCAGGTGACACACAATACATACATGGCCACACTGTCCTTCGAGATAGTTGGGTCATCGAAGGACTCCCTGCTAGGCGCACAGGCATGCAAGGTTCTCCACCTCGTTCAACGGGTACAGGCTCTGTCTCCAGAAGGCACATCAGACTTCCCGGGTGCAGAATTTAGGGCACAGCTGCACTCGCTCCTCGCCCACAACCAGGAGGCATTCGAGGGCATGGGCACAATGCCCTATACCTACAGAATACGGCTCAAACCGGATGCCACCCCGGTCATTCACGCACCCCGCAGAGTCCCAGCACCACTCAAAGACCGCCTCAAGCAGCAGCTGCAGGATCTCCAGGACCAAGCGGTGCGATCCCGGGTCACGGAGCCCACGCCATGGATCAGCTCCATGGTGTGCGTTAAGAAGCCCTCGGGCGAACTCCAGATCTGCATCGACCCGAAAGAACTGAACAACAACATCATGAGGGAACACTACCCCATACCCAAACGGGAAGAGATCATGAGTGAAATGGCCAGGGCTAAAATTTTCACAAAGCTTGATGCCTCGAAGGGTTTTTGGCAGGTCCAACTGGATCAGTCCAGCAGGAAGCTGTGCACCTTCAACATTCCTTTCGGCAGGTTCTGCTATAACAGAATGCCGTTTGGCATCATCTCGGCATCCAAGGTATTCCACAGAATCATGGAACAGATGATGGAGGGCATCGAAGGGGTGCGCGTCTATGTCGATGACGTCATCATCTGGTCCACCACACCACAGGAGCACATCAGTCATCTCCAGCGTGTCTTTACCCGGATACGGGAACACGGCCTGCACCGAGCCAAGTGTTCTTTCGGACAAACTGAGCTTAAGTTTCTGGGGGACCACATATCCCGGTCAGGAGTGCGTCGGGATGCAGACAAAGTGAGCGCCATTACAGCCATGCCGCAGCCGGCAGACAAGAAAGCAGTGCTACGCTTTCTAGGCATGGTCAACTTCCTGGGGAAGTTCATTCCCAACCTTGCCTCCCACACAACGGCTCTTCGCCACCTAGTGAAGAAGACCACAGAGTTCCAGTGGCTGCCCGCACACCAGAAGGAATGGGAAGAGCTCAATATTAAGCTCACCACAGCCCCGGTATTGGCGTTCTTCGACACCTCTCGAGATACGAAGATCTCGACCGATGCCAGCCAGTCCGGCATTGGGTCGGTACTCCTGCAACGGGATGACACTGCATCATGGGCCCCGGTCACCTATGCCTCGCGGGCCATGACCCCTACAGAACAGCGCTATGCGCAGATCGAGAAGGAGTGCCTGGGTTCGTTAACCGTCATAGACAAGTTCCACGACTACGTGTATGGTCTCCCCCAATTCACCGTGGCAACCGACCATCGCCCCCTGATCAGCATTATACATAAGGACCTGAACGAGATGGCCCCTCACCTCCAGCGAATCCTGCTCAAGCTCCGGAGGTATGACTTCCAACTGGTCTACACCCCGGGAAAGGACCTCATCATTGCGGATGCCCTATCAGAGCAGTGAGCACACCGCCCGATTCGGAGGGGTTTGTCTGTCAGGTCGAAGCACATGTTGCCTTCACATTGGCAAATCTGCCGGCTGATGATTCAAGTCTGGCCCGTATTCGCCGAGAGACTGCGGCTGACCCCCTTCTACAACGTGTGATGCGCCACATGATGGGAGGGTGGCTCAAAGGACAGTGCCCACAATTCTACAATGTCCGGGGCGACTTTGCCGTCATTGACGGTGTCCTCCTAAAGTTGGACCGGATTGTGATTCCACACAGCATGCACAAGCTGGTCCTCGACCAACTGCACGAAGGCCATCTGGGGGTCGAGAAGTGCAGACGGAGGGCCCGAGAAGGTATATACTGGCTGGGCATCAGCGATGACATTGCCAACATGGTGCTCAGCTGCCCCACCTGCCAAAGGTTTCAGCCGGCGCAACCCCCTGAGACGCTTCAGCCCCATGAGTTGGTAACGTCCCCCTGGGCAAAGGTGGGTGTGGACCTTTTTCATGCGCTTGGCAGGGACTACGTCATCATCATAGATTACTTTTCGAATTTTCCAGAAGTCACACGCCTACACGATTTGACATCGTCCGCTGTCATCAGGGCATGCAAAGACACCTTCGCTCACCATGGCATTCCGCTTACAGTCATGTCGGACAATGGGCCCTGTTTTGCAAGCCAAGAATGGTCTTCTTTTGCTGCTTCGTATGGCTTCACACACGTGACGTCCAGCCCTCTGCAACCCCAGTCAAATGGCAAGGCGGAAAAGGGCGTTCACATCGTCAAGCGGCTCCTCTGCAAGGCTGCTGATGCCGGTTCGGATTTCTGCTTAGCCCTGCTGGCCTTTCGCTCGGCCCCACTAGCCACTGGCCTCTCACAGCCCAGCTGTTGATGGGTCACGCCCTCAGGACCACTGTGCCATCCATTCTGGTCCCTACACCCAACTGTGCTCCAGCACTGCAACAGATGCGACAGCAGCATGCTCAGCAGAAGGTGGCACATGACACTCGGGCAACTGATCTTCCTGCCCTGGCGCCTGGAGACAACATCCGCATCCACCTCCCAGAGGGTGGCTGGTCGGCAACTGCCGAAGTTCTCCGATGCGTGGCTCCCCGCTCATTCCTGGTTCGCATGCCTGATGGCTCCATTCGCAGGCGCAATCGCCGGGCTCTTCGCCTGCTTCCGCGCTCGCTACGTGATCATACACCGGTGCTACGCCCTCCTGGTGTTCCTGATGTCGACTTCGTGGAGCTTCCTGTCACCATGCCCATTCCTCTGTCGCCTGTGGCCAGGCCCATTCCTCAGCCTGTGGATCCTGACCCACCCTTGAGGCGGACAACCCGAATTCGTTGCCCACGTACTAGGCTGGACTTATGAGCCTGTTTGAACATTGGACTCACTGACGTATTATGCCACAATGTTAATATGTTTCTCTTTTTGTCGTTACAGGAGTTTGTTTTGATGCTTGATGTTTACACTTGTTTTGTTTATGGTACAACCTTGTTGCTATGTTGCACCTGACACCTTCCTATGTATATAGTTTAGCCTCATGTACATGTTGTAGATATTGCACACACACATTCAGCTGCACTCAGTACACATCTATATTTATTACCACGGGCAGCACGGTAGCACAAGTGATTAGCACTGTGGCTTCACAGCGCCAGGGTCCCAGGTTCGATTCCCCGCTGGGTCACTGTCTGTGCGGAGTTTGCACGTTCTCCCCGTGTGTGCGTGGGTTTCCTCCGGGTGCTCCGGTTTCCTCCCACAGTCCAAAGACGTGCAGGTTAGGTGGATTGGCCATGCTAAATTACCCGTAGTGTCCATAAGGGTTGGGAGGGGTTATTGGGTTGCGGGGATAAGGTGGAAGTGAGGGATTAATGTGGGTCGGTGCAGACTCGATGGGCCGAATGGCCTCCTTCTGCACTGTATGTTCTATGTAATAGGCACATATTCTTGTAAAAAAGGGAGGATGTCATGATATTCAGATAAACATCATGGTGCAAACATACATACACACTGATGGACAGATCAAAGGACCAATCAATATATACACAACATCACAGCCAATCACAGGCAAGAACATACACACCATAAAACGGGGAACACGACACTTCCTGCTCATTCCAGCAGGAGACGACTCAGGGCACAGAGCTCACAGCAAGTCACTCAGACATTCACCATGTGCTGAGTGCTTCTCCAAGATAGTGTTCGGGCTAGGTCCACAGATTAGAGGGTAGTGAACGAACTACAGATGTTAATATTGTTAGTAATAAAACTGAGTTGTACCATCCGCAACCGTGTTGGTCCGTCTGTGTAGCAGAGCACCCAACACGACAAGTACGATTTCCCCGGCACTGCATGGATTGGACCAGGAGTAGACTTGTGAAAAAAGTAATTCTGGTGCAGCAAAAAGTGCGAGGGAAGAAAGCCAAGATGGCGGCAGGTGGAGACCAGACAGTGTGGACGCAGTGGTCGCAAGAGCAGCAGGAGTTTCTCAAGTGCTGCTTCACGGAATTGAAAGCAGAGCTGCTGGAGCCAATGAAGGCTTCGATCGACAAGCTGGTCGAGACCCAGAAGGCCCAAGGGGCGGCGATCCAAGAGATGCGGCAGAAGGCCTCGGAGAATGAGGATGAGATATTGGGCCTGGCGGTGAAGGTGGAGGCGCACGAGGCGCTGCATAGGAAATGGCAGGAGAAGTTCGACGACATGGAGCATCGGTCGAGGAGGAAGAACCTGCGGATTCTGGGTCTCCTGGAGGGAGTGGAGGGGTCGGATGCTGGAGCATATGTGGTCACGATGCTGAACGCGTTGATGGGTGCAGGTGCCTTCCCAAGGCCCCTGGAGCTGGATGGGGCCCACCGAGTCCTGGCGAGGAGGCCCAAGTCTAATGAGATGCCGCGGGCAGTATTGGTGCGGTTCCACCGCTTGGTGGACAGGGAGTGTGTCCTAAGATGGGCAAAAATGGAGCGGAGCAGCAGGTGGGAGAATACAGAGGTCCGTATATAACAGGACTGGAGCGTGGAGGTGGCCAGGAAGAGGGCCGGGTATAATTGGGCTAAGGCTGTTCTGCATCGGAAGGGGGTGAAATTCGGGATGCTGCAGCCGGCGCGACTGTGGGTCACGTTTAAGGACCGGCACCATTACTTTGAGATGCCGGAGGAGGCGTGGACCTTTATTCAGGCAAAAAAGTTGGACACGGACTGTGGGTCGGTTGAGAGGGGAGGTTGCGGGGGGGCTATTGTGGTTACTGTGCTTTGATGGATGTTGGGGGATGTTCTATTCTGTTCTGTATTGTTTCCGTGGGTGCTGGGTGGGGTAGGGTTAAATGGTTCGAAGTGGGGGTTTTGTGAGAGTGTGGGCATCGGTGGTTGGAAGGACGGGGCCCCGTTGGGGGGAGGGGAGCAAAAGGGAGCTGTGCCAGAGAGGGCCGGTTCGGTTTGATGGAAAGCGCGGGCTTTTTCCCACGATAGGGAAGGAAGGGGCAGGGCTGGGGGGGGGGAAGGGCGGTGTTGGAGAGGAGCGCCCGCTGATGGACAGGGGGGGGGGGGGGGGGGCGGCGGAGACTACCACACTGGGGGGTCGAGGGAGTGGCCGGGGTCAGCAGGAGTCAGCTGACTTACGGGAGTGCTATGGGGGAGCAACGCAGCCTGGAGGGGACCTAGCTGGGGAGGGGGGAAGGGGGGAACTGGATTGCTGCTGCATTGGCCAAAGGGGAGCTGGAGCTCGGAGAGAGAGTCGGGGCGGGGGTCTGCTGCTGGGGGGAATGGAGAGTGCGGGAGGAGCGGGGAATGGAGAGTGCGGGAGGAGCGGGCACGTGGCTGGCCTAGAAAAGGGGATGGCTAATCGGCAGGGGGGGCGGGAAGCCCCCTGATCCGGCTGATAACTTGGAATGTGAGAGGCCTGAACGGGCCGGTTAAGAGGGTTTGTGTGTTCGCGCACCTGAAGGGACTGAGGCAGATGTGGTTATGCTCCAGGAGACGCATTTGAGGGTGGCAGATCAGGTTAGGCTGAGAAAGGGGTGGGTAGGGCAGGTTTTCCAATCGGAATTGGATGCAAAGAATCGAGGGGTGGCGATTTTTGTGGGGAAGCAGGTATCGTTTGAGACGCTGAACATCGCGGCAGACAATGGAGGTAGATATGTGATGGTGAGTGGTAAGCTGCAGGGGGTGCGGGTGGTATTAGTGAATGTATATGCCCCGAATTGGGATGATGCCGGATTTATGCGGCGCATGTTGGGCCGGATTCCGGAGACCTGGAGGCAGGGAGCTTGATAATGGGGGGCAGGGGGGGACTTCAACACGGTACTGGATCCAGCATTGGACCGTTCCAGATCCAGGACAGGTAAGAGGCCAGCGGCGACCAAGGTGCTGAGGGGGTTTATGGACCAGATGGGAGGAGTGGACCCATGGAGGTTGGTCAGGCCAGGGGCCAGGGAATTTTCTTTTTTTCCCCACGTCCATAAAGCCTACTCCCGGATAGACTTCTTCGTTATGAGCAGGGCACTAATCGCGAGTGTGGAGGACACGAAGTATTCGGCCATAGCCATCTCAGACCATGCCCCTCATTGGGTGGACCTGGAGCTAGGGGAGGATAGGGACCAGCGCCCGCTGTGGCGCCTGGATGTGGGCTTGCTGGCGGATGAGGAGATGAGCGGGCGGATCCGGGGGTGCATTGAAAGCTATCTAGAGGCTAACGATAATGGGGAGGTGCAGGTGGGGGTGGTCTGGGAGGCGCTGAAGGCAGTGATTAGGGGAGAGCTAATCGCCACTAGGGCCCATAAGGAGAGGAAGGAGAGGAGAGAGTGGGAGAGATCGGTGGGGAAGATTTTAAGAGTGGATAGGAGGTATGCAGAGGTCCCCGAGGAGGGACTACTCAAGGAGCAACGAAGCCTCCAGGCTGAGTTCGACCTGTTGACCACCAAGAAGACAGAGGTGCAGTGGAGGAAGGCGCAAGGGGCAGTGTATGAGTACCCGGAGAAGGCTAACCGGATGTTGGCACACCCGCTTCGGAAGCGGGAGGCAGCGAGGGAGATTGGGGGAGTTAGTGATAAAGGGGGGAACACGGTGCGGAGTGCAGTGGGAATAAATGGGGTATTTAGAGACTTTTATGAGGGGCTGTATAGGTCTGAGCCCCCAACGGAGGAGGAGGGGGGATGCATGATTCAAGGGTGGAGGAGGAGCAGGTGGCTGGGCTTGGGGCACCGGTAGCGCTGGAGGAGCTGACTAAGGGGCTGGGGAGTATGCAGGCGGGGACGGCGCCGGGGCCAGATGGGTTCCCGGTGGAATTTTACCAGAGGTACATGGACCTGCTGGGCCCTCTATTCGTGAGGACTTTCAATGAGGCGAGGGACCCCCTCGAGGGGGGCGCCCTACCCCTGACGATGTCCAGGGCGCTGATCTTGAAGCGGGACAACGACCCATTACAGTGTGGGTCGTATAGGCCAATCTCCCTCCTCAACGTGGACGCGAAGCTGTTAGCGAAGGTGTTGGCTACCAGAATTGAGGACTGTGTCCCGGGGGTGATTCACGAGGACTAGACGGGTTTTGTTAAGGGAAGGCAGCTGAATACCAATGTGCGGAGGCTCCTTAAAGTAATCATGATGCCTGCAGTGGAGGGGGAAGCGGAGATAGTGGCGGCGATGGACACGGAGAAGGCCTTCGGTAGGATGGAGTGGGGGTACCTTTGGGAAGTGTTGAGGAGGTTTGGGTTCGGGGAGGGGTTCATTAGTTGGGTTAGGCTACTTTACGAAGCCCCGGTGGCGAGCGTGGCCATGAATCGGAGGAGGTCGGAATACTTTTGGCTGTACCGGGGATGAGGCAGGGGTGCCCCCTATCCCCCCTGCTATTTGCATTGGCAATTGAGCCATTGGCTATGGCTTTAAGGGAGTCCAGGAACTGGAGGGGGCTGATCTGGGGGGGAGGAGAAGAACACCGGGTATCGTTGTATGCCGATGACCTGTTACTGTATGTGGCGGACCCAGTGGGGGGGATGCCAGAGGTGATGCGGATCCTCGGGGAGTTTGGGGACTTTTCCGGGTATAAGCTCAACGTGGGGAAGAGTGAGCTCTTCGTGGTACACCCAGGGGACCAGGGAAGGGGGTTAGATGAGCTTCCACTGAAGAGGGCTGAAAGGAGTTTTCGGTACCTAGGGATCCAGGTGGCCAGGAGCTGGGCGGCCCTACACAAGCACAATTTGACTAGGCTGGTGGAGCAGATTGAGGAGGAGTTTAAAAGGTGGTATATTCTGCCACTCTCCCTGGCGGGTAGGGTACAGTAGGTGAGGATGATGGTGCTCCCGAGGTTCCTTTTTGTATTCCAGTGCCTCCCCATCCTGATCCCTAAGGCCTTTTTTAAGTGGGTCAGCAGGAGCATCATGGGATTCGTGGGTGAGAAGGGTGTTTCTGGAGCGGAGTAGGGACAGAGGATGGTTAGCGTTACCTAATCTGTGTGGGTATTACTGGGCTGCCAATGTGGTGATGATACGCAAGTGGGTAATGGAGGGGGAGGGGGCAGCGTGGAAGAGGCTGGAGATGGCGTCCTGTGTGGGCACGAGTCTGGGAGCGCTGGTGACAGCACCGCTGCCGCTCCCGCTGACTAGGTATACCATGAGTCCGGTGGTGGCGGCGACTTTGAAAATTTTGGGGCAGTGGAGACGCCACAGGTGTGAGGTAGAGGCTTCGGTTTGGTCCCCGATCGGTTCGTCCCGGGGAGAATGGATGGAGGGTTCCTGAGCTGGTACAGGGCAGGAATTAGAAGGATGGGGGACCTGTTTTTAGATGGGACATTTGCGAGCCTCGGGGCGCTGGAGGAAAAATTCGGGCTTCCCCCCGGAAATGCCTTCAGGTACATGCAGGTAAGGGCATTTGTAAGACGGCAGGTGAGGGAGTTCCCGCTGCTTCCAGCACTCAGGATCCAGGATAGGGTGCTCTCGGGGGTGTGGGTTGGAGAGGGCAGGGTCTCGGCGATCTACCAGGAGATGCAGGAGGAGGAGGAGACCTTGGTGGAGGAACTAAAGGGTAAATGGGAGGAGGAGCTTGGGAAGGAGATAGACGATGGTGCGTGTGCGGACGCCCTGGGTAGGGTTAATTCTTCCTCCTCTTGCGCCAGGCTTAGCCTGATATAATTCAAGGTTCTTCACAGCGCGCATATGACAGGGGCGAGGCTGAGCAGGTTCTTTGGGGTGGAAGACAGGTGTGGGAGGTGCTCGGGGAGCCCAGCAAATCACACCCACATGTTCTGGGTGTGCCCGGCGCTGGATGGGTTCTGGAGGGGTATTGCGAGGACGGTGTCTAAGGTGGTGAACACCCGGGTTAAGCCGAGCTGGGGGTTAGCACTATTTGGGGTATCGGACGAGCTGGGAGTGCAGGAGGTGAAAGAGGCCAGTATTCTGGCCTTTGCATCCCTGGTAGCCCGGCGGAGGATTCTGCTACAGTGGAAAGATGCGAGGCCCCCAAGCGTGGAAGCCCGGATCAGCGACATGGCAGCATTCATTAAATTGGAGAGGGTAAAATTTGCCTTGAGAGAGTCTGTGCAAGGGTTCTTCAGGCGGTGGCAACCGTTCCTAGACTTTCTAGCGGAGCGTTAGGAGGTGGTCAGCAGCAGCAGCAACCCGGGGCGGGGGGGGGGGGGGGGGGCGGTAGTTGTAAGATGTTTATTTATGTGTTCTTGTTTTTCTTTTTTCTGTAAGGGGAGGGGATTTTGTTGAAAATATGTAAAAATTTGAATAAAAATATTTCTAAAAAAAAAGACAGAAATAGATAGACACAGGAAGAATGTGCAAACACCACACGGACAGTGACCCGGGGCTGAATCGAACACCATGGTCCTCTGCACCATGAGGCAGCAGTGCTAACCACTGTGTCATCGTGCCGTCCCCGGGCCTGCAATCTTTAAACCCATTGAGGTCTGTTTTGACTTTGGGCAACCAACTGATGCAATATGTTTGTCCACATTCATCTTGGCACCAAGAGGTTCCCGTGATTTTGTGTCTCTGAGTTTATTTAACTTTACCAAGTGAGCTGCAGGGCATCAAATGGGCACACGACACAGCTCATTAATGTACTGACAAAGCAAATTTGGTGTACAGTTTGCCAGGTACACTGATCTATCGTCAAGGTAGAAAGGTTGAAAATTGGAAATAGGGATGGGGAGCTGGGGGAACGGACAGTGGCAGCATTGGGTCGTTCTGCTTCTCTGTACCTGCAGAACTGTTCAACAGGTACTCATGGAACTGATTGAAGTCTGTACTGTGCAGGTTTCTATCAATTCCTAAAAAATGTGGCAATCTGGGTCCTATTTGTGCAACAAACCACAGATTTACATATTAAAAGGGGTCTATTGATTGAATCAAGATGGTGACACCTGGTAGCTTGCTTCTTTAACGATTGAACAATTTTTAATGGAGCAATAAATCTGCTGACCCCATCTTGGGCCTGTTACTGCCCCATTAATAATAGGTCACCACAATGTGTATGTTCAGTTTCTGCTGAAACACTTTTTGAACCATGTGCAGGTAAATGTAGTTGAGGTGCATCAGCCATGATGTAATTAAATGGTGGAATAGGCTCGAGGGGATAATGGCTTTTTCCTCCACCAAATCACCTACGCCTGTTTCTATGTTCCAATGCTCGTAAACACAATCCAAAGACGTATTGAGCTCATGCGGATGACTAGATTACATCTGCAATGTATGTTGAGTTACCTCATGTGGGACAGGAGAGTCAGGACCTGGGAGATAACTTCACTAGCCCTGTGTTTCTGGTTGTTATCTAGTGACATCTGCTGGTAGGTGCTGGCGTGCAGCTATCAAGTCAAGTCAAGTCAAGTCATCATAGAGCCAGATGACGACTTTCCTTTTTGGTGGGGCAAGGAGGGTGGGGAGCTGATTGGTGGTGATTTAACCTGAGGATTACTACACCTCAGGTGAACAGGCGAGGGGTGAGGTTGAGAAGGCAGGCCTTCATGAATAACCTCAGCCGGTACGGGAATTGAACCCGCACTATTGAGCCTCACTCTGCATCACAAGCCAGCTGACTAGTCAACTGAGCTAAACCGGCCACCCCTTGAGAGGGAGCTGACTGGTGATGATTTAACATGAGGGTCACCACATCCAGCCTAAGTCACCTCACCCAGGTGGCCATTTTTTTATACCTGAACCTTGATCAGAAGCTAGAAATTTAATTACAGAAGGTGTCACGGCTGTGGTGATATGCATCACCGTATATACACAAGGGGTTAATGTAAATACACTACAACTAAGTAAACGCTAGAGGAAGCACTGGAGATGTCAAGATATGCAAACATGCAGCTAATGAACACTTAGAGTAGGACACAACCAATGAGCAGTCAAGACACCCAGAGGTGGCATTACCACAAGGGGGCACTTCACAACCCATATAAAAGGACAGGGCACACATGCTCTTCCTCTTTTCACAGACAGACATCTAGAGAGTACATCAGGGTTGATCAACAGCATCACACCCAGCACGTGGCTTAGAGCAGGCTGGTAAAGATAGACTGAGTTACTGATGTGTTGGGTAAGCTGGGTCTGCGAAGACAGCGTTTACTGTAGCAGAGAGAGATAGGTTTCCAACACTTGAAGAAATGCAACTCTATTTTATTAAACTCTTAACTATTAAACATACTTTAACTGTGGGTTGACACTATGCTGAGTTATGAGGCTAACCTGACCAGACTATCTTACTACCACATGGTGGATGGCCTAGTTGTTGCTCACAGGCTCTGACTGTCTCAGAGGCTGCATCCCAAGAGAGCGGGAAAACTAGTGCCCTCTGGTTTATAGTGGCTGTGTCCTGTCTGGTGATTGGCTGCTGTGTTCTGTATGTTCATTGGTCATCCTTTGTGTCAATCAATGTCTGTCTGTGCACCATCATATACTTGTGTGTATTTTATGACACCTCCCCCTTTCAAAAAATGTGTGTGTGTCAATAAATAGTGTGTGTGTGTGTGTATGAGCCTGACTATGTACAACGTATGTGAGCATATTTACATGAGTAGGAGCTGACCTATATACAAAATACGTGAACGTATTTACATGGGAAGGTGTCTAGTGCAGATAGAGTGCATACAACAAATTAGGAAGAAACAATATGTACAGATGTGTAGACGAAGCACAAGGCAATGCAACATTCAGTCTATAAGTTCAGTCTCTGGGGCGGGCGACAAATTCTGGTTGACCGCCTTAAGGGTGGGCCAGGGTCCGTCTGCACTGGAATGGGCGGAGCTGCGTCCAACGTAGACGATGGCAAAAGAAGCGGCAGATTGGTGACCTCTTGGAAGGTTGTGTCCTGAGGAATCAGCAGGCGAGGTGGGACATCACGTTCAGGTGACGGGCGTGGAAGTAGCCGCAGTGCCCGCCTATTACACCGAAGAAAAGAGCCATCATGCATGCGAACGAGAAATGATCTGGGGCCACTTGCTTGACCACCACAGCTGTGGCAGACCAGCCACCGTCGGTAGCTGAACACGAACTCGGTCAGCATGGACCAGAGCAGGGAGATCTGTGGCGTGGGCGTCGTACGCAGACTTGCATTGGGTTCGAGACAATTGCATTCTTTGCAGGACCGGAAAATTGTCAAGGTCCGTAACATGGCTAGCTGGCACCGTTGTCCTTAATGTGCGGTTCATTAGCAGCTATGCTGGGGACAGGCCAGCAGACAAAGGAGTTGCCCTGTAGGCTAGCAGTGCCAGGTGAAAATCTGAACCCGAATCAGCAGCTTTCCACAACAGTCGTTTTACAATGTGTACCCCCTTTTCTGCTTTCCCATTTGACTGGGGGTAGTGGGGGCTTGACGTGACGTGGGTGAAATTGTACTGTCGGGTAAAATCCGTCCACTCCTGACTGAAGAAGCACGGGCCATTATCTGTCATGACCGTACGTGGAGTGCCATGACAGGAAAAGGTCTCTTTGCACGCCCTGATGACTGTTGCTGATGTGAGGTCATTCAGTCTGACCACCTGGGGGTAGTTTGAAAAATAGTCCACGAGGAGTCCTGGCCTTTTGCGTGGAAGAGATCAATGCCAACCTTGGTCCATGGGGACGACACCAGTTCATGCGGCTGCAAAGTCTCTTTCGGCTGAGCCGGCTGGAACCGTTGGCACGTTGGGCATTTGAGGACAGTGATGACGATGTTGTGATTGATGCCAGGCCAATATACTGCCTCTCGGGCTTGCCGGCAACACCTTTCCGCCCCCAGGTGACCCTCGTGGAGTTGGCCGAGGATGAGCTCTCGCATACTCTGTGGAATTACTATCTTGTCCAGTTTCATTAGTATGCCATCGACCATTGCCAGGTCGTCTTTTATATTATAGAACTGTGGGCACTGGCCCCTCTGCGAACCATCTGTGAGATGGCGCATGACCCATTCAGTAAAGGATCTCTGGCCGTCTCTTGACGAATCTGCACAACCCTTTCATCAGTGGCCGGAAAGTTGGATGCGCAGAACTCAACATGGGCGTCGATTTAGCAGACAAAGTCCGACTGCTCACACGGCATGGTGATGGATCTAGAGAGTGCATCGGCCACAATGAGCTCTCTGCCCGGGGTGTAGACCAGGTCAAAATCATAGCGTCGGAGTTTGAGGAGGATACGCTGTAGGCGTGGCGTCATATCGTTGAGGTCCTTCTGTATGATGTGAACCAGTGGCCTGTGGTCTGTTTTGACCATAAACTTGGGGAGTCCATACACATAATCATGGAATTTGTCAATCCCCGTGAGGAGGCCCAGGCACTCTTTCTCGATTTGAGCATATCGCTGCTCAGTAGGGGTCATGGTTCTAGATGCATATGCGACTGGGGCCCAGGAGGAGGATTTGTCGCGCTGGAGGAGTACTGCCCCAATGTCAGCCTGATTCGCGTCGGTGAAGATCTTCGTCTCCTTGGCAGGGTCGAAAAACGCCAGGACCGGGGCCTTGGTGAGTTTCGCCCTGAGCTCACGCCACTCTCGCTCATGAAGCCGATGGAAGAATGTTTGGCTTGACGTGGATGGTATCCAGGTCAGACTTCGAAATGAGGTTCGCTGAAGCGCCGGTGTCCAGCCTGAAGCGTATGCGAGATTCGTTGACCGTAAGGGTGGCACACCACTCATCGTCCGGATCAATGCTCATCACTGGGAGTGCATTAGCCTTTTTTTTTAGAAAGCATCGTATGCTTGGTGATGATGCCCACCCGGAATGGGGATGTGAGATTCTCGGTGTCGGAATCTGGAACCATGTCGGAGTCGGAGTCTGCAATGGGTTGCTGTACTGACCAGCCGTTCCTGCGCTGTGACTGGGATCGCTGTGTGCTGGGCAGTTGAGCAGATCTGCAGAGGGCTGCGTAGTGGCTAAGCTTGCCACACTGGAGATCGCGTCGAGATTTCGCAGGACATTGCTGCTTTAAGTGGGCGGAGCCACAGTTGTTGCACGTCATGACGCTGACGTCAGGACATTCCGTGCGCCACCGCACATGCGCGGTGTGGTTGAAAGATGTGCGCACATGCGCAACTCGATCCTTGGACTCGCTGTCCCCTCGGTTGTTGCGCGCATGCGCAGGAGCCCGGGAAAAGCGATCAAAATGGCTGCCCTCATCCAGACTCAGGCCCTGGAGCTGATTTAGGGCCTGCACCCACTCTGCATCATGGGGGACTTGCCGCGCCGTCTCTGCCGCCTTGATATGGGAGTACCGGTTATTAGCGTGCTCATGTAGGACGCAGGTTTCAATGGCGATTGTGATGGGGATCAGAATGGACTCCGAAAACGATCTGGTCGCGAATCATGGAGTTGGATGTGGAGCCGTAGTTGCAGGATTGCGCGAGGATCGGAGATGAGTTAAGAAGGACTGAAAAGGTTCATCCTTACCCTGAAGCCTCTGCTGGAACACATAGCATTCAAAGTTCTCGTTGACTTCGATGTCACAGTGGCTGTCGAACTTCAGCAGGACTGTTTTGAACTTTGTCTTGTCCTCACCTTCAGCAAAGGTGAGGGAGTTAAAAAGTGGATAGCGTGGTCCCCGGCTGTAGAGAGGAAGAGAGTAATCTTTCTGGCATTCGATGCGGTTTCGAGGTCGGTGGCGTCAAGATACAGCTGAAACTTCTGCTTAAAAATCTTCCAGTTCGCACCGAGGTTGCCGGCGATGAGGAGTGCCAGGGTGGGGGCGGGGGACGCTGTCCATGTCACCGGATGGCTGATCGCTGGTCAAAGGCAGACTATCTCCAGGTGGGTCCGTCAAACTCAAACATAACTCACTGGTACCATGAAGTGTTGGGTAAGCTGGGTCTGCGAGGACTGCGTTTACTGTAGCAGAGAGAGACAGGCTTCCAACACTTGAAGAAATGCAACTCTATTTTATTAAACTCTTAACTATTAAACATACTTTAACTGTGGGTTGACACTATGCTGAGTTGACTGGAGACAAGAGAGCGGGAAAACAAGTGCCCTCTAGTTTTATAGTGGCCGTGTCCTGTCTGGTGATTGGCTGCTGTGTTCTGTATGTTCATTGGTCATCCTTTGTGTCAATCAATGTCTGTCTGTGCACCATCATGTACTTGTGTGTATATTATGACAGTTACTACAGCCACATTAGCAGAGAGTCAAACTCATTTAACAACTGTGTTCATAGTTCAATAAACACGTTGAACTCATTTCATAGTCTGGAGCTTACTTTGTCAAAGCATACATCAAGGAAGCAGCTTATGCTACACAAAGCAGCAGAACACAACATGATACCAGGAATGCCTGTTACATCTATTTAGTTCAACTCAGCAAGATCCGTGACAACCGGCAACCAAACCTACGCACGATGATCGAGATTCCGGTTCCTAATCCACTCAGGTACCATGGCAATCTCAGTGCCAATTGGCGTGCATTCAAGCACCGATTTCAGCTTTACATGGAAGCATCTGACCTAACTGGCGAGGCCGATGCTGAGAAGATTGCTCTTCTACTCACCATTGCGGGTGAACATGCAACAGAGACCTTCCGCTCCTTTAAATACTCCAAAGGGCAGGACAGAACCTGATTCCAGACAGTCCTGGACAAATTTGAAAGCTACTGCGAGGTAACCACAAAAGAAATCGGTACAACTGGCGCCAATACTCACCACGAGGCAGAGGTAGGATTGCAACAGAAGCAAATGGCAATTTTGATTGGCAGCCATCTTGCGCATATCCAGCCGGCCCAGTCCGCACATGCGCAGTTCCCTGGATGACGTGAACTGGCAAAACAGAGAAGCTGTGCATACGCAGTTGCGAAAAGAGCGCACAGTAAAGGAAAAGCGATTTGCGCAAGCAAAATCCATTCCTACGCTTTATGTCATGAGCTTCATGACGTCAGAGGCCCCAGACCACGCCCACTTAAAGGGGAAATGTCCGAAAATTACAAAGAAGAGTTTTAAAGCCGCAAAACACCATTCTTTCACCTCGAAAGACAGAACAATGCCTGAACTTCACCAATAGTTGAAATCAACCTCCGCAAAACCCTACGACAAGCAGTTAGCACCGCCCAAAAAGATGATTTGGTCCTTGAAGACTTCTACTCAGACGATGATTTCTTCCTTGGACACAGAGAGCGCAATGCCAATACCGAAACAAAAGAAGATAATTGGTTTATCGAAGAATACTACTCAGACATGGCTGAGTTATTCGGATATGCTGGTCACAGCATCAGCAACACGGTTGCAAAGCTCAACACGACTCTACTCATGGTAGATGAATCTAATACCATGATGCCACGGCAGATCGTCGATACATTGGATGACAGCAACCTGTCAAATACCCACGAAGAAGACAAAGCCCACAGAGAGCGGCCTGATGCCACACAGAGGGTGGTCCATGCACTACAAAGAGTCCCCGACTCCACACAGAGGGTGGTCCGCGCACCACGAAGAGTCCCTGACTCCACACAGAGGGTGGTCCATGCACTACGAAGAGTCCCCGACTCCACACAGAGGGTGGTCCACGCACCACGAAGAGTCCTCGATTCCACACAGAGAGCGATGAAAGGCTCCACAGCGAGACCACTGCACGACTCCGTTGAGAGCACACAGATCGACTCCACAGCGTGACCACTGCACGACTCCACACAGGGAACGATGCTAGACTCCACAGAGAGAGCGAAACAAGCCTCCACAGCGAGCTCGTTGACAGACTCCACAATGGGAGGAACTCAAGACTCCAAAGCGAAGTCCATGCATAAACAAGACCATGGAGGTCTATCCACCTTACCTGAGCAACCAGCAGCAGACAATGCAAGTCTGCCACGCTCACGTGAACAACAGAAAGACTATGGCAGATTACCCAGATTACTTGAGCCACCAGAAGAAGACTCTGACAGTCTACCAAGCTCATCTCACCAACAAGAAGACACTGCAGGTCTACCCACTGTATGTGAGGCAAGTGACGAAGGCATCACAATTTCCATACAAGATGTGCAACAGCTGACAGATCTCAGCTCGTATGCACAGAGGTACTCAACAATCCAAGTGAAACTACTCGTGAGTCCAGTGCGACCACGTCAATTGAAACCTCATCAACTCGAGCCTCTCCACAAGAAAATGAAATCTTGAACATTTTGACTCCAGACGAGGAGCATCAAGAAACCAAAGATGGTTTAAGTGAACCTGAAATGACTCCGACAGAGGACCATCAAGAAACCAAAGATGATTCATGTGAACCAGAACAGACTCCAGACGGGGAGCACCGAGGAATCAAAGACGAAACGCTCAATGAAACAGCAGATGCCATAAAGGACACTGATGCAAGTAACTTTGTGAAGGACTCAAATTCTCCACTCGGAATGGTCATTGAGCGCAACAAACACAACAACGAAACCTACAAAAACAACAACACAGACAACAACAAGAAGCGTACCAAAGGCACCAATGTCAACACCACGCATGACAACAACAACGACAATGGAACAACGACTGGTATGACATGGTACAACTCTCCAAATGCAGGTCAATGTGACAGCACAGCGCCTAACAATGGCAAGTGTACAAACATACCATGGCATGACAACAAATCTTACAAATTCACATTTGCTCCACCACACACAAGCAGACCAGCTTCCAAGGCAGCTGCCATACGGCATCAATACCGCAAACACAGACGCCAGTCCAGGTCAGACAGGAAAAATGACATCAAGAATCGCTACCACAAGCATCGAAAAAAAAAAGAGTCCAAATCAGACAACAAAGTGATTTAACCATTTTTGCACACCTCCTGATGACTTCTTGGTTCCTTAAGCACAGGGACACTGACGGCGTTCACAAGGAAATGACAACATCAACATAGACACTTCAATAACAAAACAGGAAAGCCACTCAACCGTACAAATTCATGAACTTTGGACTCATAAATATTATTTGGTATTGTATAATCATCAATGTCATCATAACTTGTACATGCCATCACTTATTTACCTGTTTTGTTCAATTTTCTTTAACAAAGTACAGAAAATATGTAACATGAAAAAATGGGGGGATGTGGTGATATGCATCACCGTATATACACAAGGGGTTAATGTAAATACACTACAACTAAGTAAACACTAGAGGGATCACCGGAAATGTCATGATATGCAAACATGCAGCTAATGAACACTTAGAATAGGACACAACCAATGAGCAGTCAAGACACCCAGAGGTGGCATTACCACAAGGGGGCATTTCACAACCCATATAAAAGGAAAGGGCACACATGCTCTGCCTCTTTCCACAGACAGACATCTAGAGAGTACATCAGGGTTGATCAACAGCATCATACCCAACACGTGGCTTAGAGCAGGCTGGTAAAGAAAGACTGAGTTACTACAGCTAGATTAGCAGAGAGTCGAACTAATTTAGGAACTGTGTTAATAGTTCAATAAACACGTTGAACTCATTTCATAGTCTGGAGCTTCCTTTGTCAAAGCATACATCAAGGAAGCAGTTTATGCTACACGAAGCAGCAGAACACAACAACGGCTACATCCAATTCTATTGTCATGGGACCCACTCCTACAGTGGTACTGGATAGCAATAGATTTATTAAGAGCTGTGAGCTGTTTACGAATGAAAAAAAAGTCAGCGAGATAATACTGTCAATCTGGTTACATTTACAAACCACACAAATACTGTCCTTACATACTCAGTGCTTCCTTCTTTGGACTGATATAAGCTGAGAATTTGGGTTCTGCAACATCTGACCTTTGGGACGGTTTCAAGTTTAAAAATGATGTTTGCAATGGGTGTACATATTTACAACATGAAATATGCTGGATGCCATATTTGTAGAAGTGTTTGTACACATGCACCTAATGACTTCCAGCAGCATGAAAAGCAGACAGGCTATGATGTCTGTCAGTATGCCATGCTGATTTTATGCCAGTGCTGCCATTTTCAAGCTTCACACTGCCGCCTACATCCTCTTTCAACCCTGCACAGCTGGACATAACGATAAATGGCATAAAGGAACCTCCCTCCAATCCACTACAAGTGCGATGGCTTAGTGGTCGCATCACGGAAGATGGTGAGATTTGAATTCAATAAAAATATGGAATTAAAAGTCTAATGATCACCACAAAACCATTGTTGACTGTCATAAACCACCTGGTTCACTAATGTCGTTCGGGAAGGAAATCTGCCATGTTAAGGAAATCACCTTACCTGGTGTGGCCTACATGTGACTCCAGATTGATAGCAATATGGCTGACTCTCAAATGCCCTCTGAAATGGAGGGCAGTTAGAGGTGGGCAGTAAATGCTTGCCCGGCCAGCAATGCCCACATCCCTTAAATGAATAAAAACAATGAACGATCATCAAAACTTCCAGGTTAGGTACAGAATCTCCGCCACGCTCGAAAAGGCGACGATTTATGAGGAAGCGATTGAGTTGCTCCGCAAGCGGTTTGTCAAACCCGTCAATGAGGTGCACGCCCGGCATCTGCTCTCTACCTGCCGGCAGCGCTCGGGGGAATCGCTCGACGAGTTTGTTGAGAAACTCACCGCGCTGGCCAGGGACTGTGACCATCAGGATGTGACAAGGGAAGTCCATATGAACCTGCACATCAGAGATTCTTTCGTGTCCGGCATCCGCTCGACCTACATCCGGCAGCGACTGCTCGAAAACGGGGCAAAAGACCTCCAGGAGACGCTAACGCTCACCTCCTCGCTGGAGGTGGCCCGACATAACTTGGGTACGTACCCCACGGACTCTGCCAGCCCCCCCCGGACTTCCTCAGACTCGCCCGTATTACAGGCCTGCGCCACGCGGCGACCCGCTCACCGTGGGGGCACACCTTGCTACTTCTGCGGGCAGGGCCAGCACCCACGCCCACGCTGCCCAGCCCGCTCCGCGATCTGCAGCGACTGCGGGAAGAAAGGGCACTTTGCGAGGGTCTGCCTGGCCAGACCCAGGGGCCAGAAAAACAAAGAACAGCCGGCCCGAAAATCAGGCTCTCAGGCCCCCAGGCCTCGCAATGCTGCTGCGCACCGACCCGACACGTCCTCTTCTGACGCGTCATCAGCCTCGTGCGAATCATGAGAGCGGCCATCTGGTCGGCGGCCATCTTCTCGACCCGACACGTGCGACCAACGGCAGCGGCCATTTTACGACTCCGACTACCCGCGACTGGGTGCGATCACCCTCGATCAAACTCGGCCAAAACACCTGCAGAACTCCATGATACAGGTCCAGGTCAACGGGCACGACACTGCATGCCTCTTCGACTCCGGGAGCACGGAGAGCTTTATCCACCCTGAAACGGTAAGGCGCTGCTCCCTACGCACCCATCCCACATCCCAAACCATAGCCCTCGCATCTGGGTCCCACTCGGTACAAATCACGGGGTACTGTATTGCGGATCTCTCGATCCAGGGTGCCAAATACACCCGTTTCAAATTTTATATCCTCCCTCACCTCTGTGCCCCCCTGCTGCTCAGACTGGATTTCCAGTGCAGCCACCGAAGCCTGACACTGAAGTTCGGCGGACCCTTGCCCCCCCTCACGGTGTGCTGCCTTGCGACACTGAAAGTCGCACCCCCCTCGCTATTCGCTAACCTCACTCCCGACTGTAAGCCCGTCGCCACCAGGAGCCGGCGCTACAGTGCCCAAGATATGGCTTTTATCAAGTCAGAGGTCCAGCGTTTACTGGGAGAGGGGGTCATCGAGGCTAGCAACAGCCCTTGGAGAGCGCAAGTTGTGGTAGTCCGGTCCAGGGAGAAGAAACGGATGGTCGTGGATTATAGCCAGACCATAAACCGATTCACGCAGCTTGATGCGTACCCCCTTCCTCGCATCGTGGAAATGGTAAATCGGATCGCCCAATACCGAGTCTTTTCCACGATCGACCTCAAATCTGCCTACCACCAGCTCCCCATCCGACCAAAACACCGCCCCTATACTGCCTTCGAAGCAGCCGGCCAGCTCTTCCACTTCCTCAGGGTCCCCTTTGGTGTCACAAATGGGGTCTCCGTCTTTCAAAGGGCGATGGACCAAATGGTGGACCAGTACGGTTTGCGGGCTACATACCCGTACTTGGACAATGTCACCATCTGCGGCCATGATCAGCAGGACCATGACACTAACCTCAAAAAGTTCCTCCAGACCGCCCGAGCCCTTAACCTGACCTATAACGAGGGCAAATGCGTTTTCCACACCACCCGGCTGGCCATCCTCGGCTATGTCGTGGAAGACGGGGTCCTAGGTCCCGACCCCGACCGCATGCGCCCCCTTAAGGAACTCCCTCTCCCCCGCAGCCTCAAGGCCCTCAAACGGTGCTTGGGGCTTTTCTCCTATTACGCCCAGTGGGTCCCCAAGTGTGCGGACAAAGCCCGCCCACTCCTAAAGACCACCACTTTTCCCCTCTCGGCTGAGGCTCAATTGGCCTTCAACCGCATCAAGGCCGACATCATCAAGGCCGCCATGCACGCGGTGGACGAAACCATCCCTTTCCAGGTAGAGAGCGATGCATCAGACATCGCCCTGGCTGCTACCCTCAATCAAGGAGGCAGACCAGTAGCGTTCTTCTCCCGGATCCTCACCGCCTCCGAGATTCGACACTCTGCAGTCGAAAAGGAGGCACAAGCCATTGTGGAGGCTGTGCGGCGCTGGAGACACTACCTCGCCGGTAGGAGGTTTACCCTCGTCACCGACCAATGGTCGGTCGCCTATATGTTCGATAACACGCAACGGGGCAAAATAAAAAACAATAAAATTTTGAGGTGGAGGATCGAACTCACCACCTACTCGTACGATATCAAGTATCGTCCAGGGGAGCTCAACGAGCCCCCAGGTGCCCTGTCCCGCGGCACATGCGCCAACGCGCAGGAGGACCGCCTGCAAGCCATCCACAATGACCTCTGCCACCCGGGGGTTACCCGGCTCGTCCATTTCATCAAGTCCCGCAACCTACCTTACTCAACCAAGGAGGTCAAGGCCATGGTCAGGGCCTGCCAGGTCTGTGCGGAGTGCAAACCGCACTTCTATCGGCCAGACAAGGTTCGGCTCGTGAAGGCCTCGGGCCCCTTTGAGCGACTGAGCGTGGACTTCAAGGGGCCCCTCCCGTCCACCAACCGTTATGCCTATTTCCTCACCGTGATCGATGATGTCTCCCGTTTCCCATTCGCCATTCCCTGCACCGACATGACCTCAGCCACGGTGATTAAGGCACTGCACAGCATCTTCACCCTGTTCGATTTCCCTGCTTATATCCACAGCGACCGGGGTACATCGTTCATGAGCGATGAACTGCATCAGTATCTGCTCAGCAAAGGCATCGCCTCGAGCAGAACGACCAGCTATATCCCACGGGGAAACGGGCAGGTGTAGAGGGAGAACGCGACCGTGTGGAAGGCTGTCCTTCTGGCCCTGCGGTCGAGAAACCTCCCAACCACCCGCTGGCAGGAGGTCCTACCCGATGCCCTACACTCCATTAGGTCACTCCTCTGCACGGCCACAAATGAGACCCCTCATGAGCAATTGTTTCTCTTCCCCAGGAAGTCTACCTCCGGGGTCTCGCTTCCACCTTGGTTGACGTTTCCGGGACCTGTTCTTCTCTGGAGGCACGCGAGGAGCCATAAAACGGACCCCCAGTTGAAAAGGTCCGACTGCTCCACGCCAACCCCAGTTACGCCTACGTGGAGTACTCCGACGGCAGGCAAGATATGGTTTCCCTCCGGGATCTGGCGCCCGCTGGATCCTCCACCACAGACTCCCCTTCCCGCGCCGCTCCCCTGCAGGACCCGTCGCCCCCTACAACACACCCCCTTCCGGCCCTACCACCCGTTGGTGAGCTCCTACCGTGCGCCCCCCCTTGTGCCCCCCCCTTTACACACCCCGCCGGCGCCGGCTCCGCTACCCCCGGCCCTGCCTAGTTCCTCTGCCCCGACCCGGACCGAAGCTCCGACCGCTGTGCTCCCGGATGTGCCCTCAACCGGGACGTCCGTGCCCGCCGCACCACCGCCCGAACTGAGGAGATCGAGGAGGACGATCTGGCCGCCGAGACGGATGGATCTATGATGGCACTTCACCCCCGCTGGACTCCTTTTTAAACAGGGGGTGAATGTGATGAACGGTTACTGCCTTATCATCATGTAAGGTGATATCCCCTTTAAGACCAGGCTTGGAACCCTGGGGACTCCGCCTCTGGCTCCGCCCATCTGGGAGCCATACATAAAGGCCTGCCTCATGGTCTGTATAGCAGTCAGCTCTCGTCCAAATCTGTAGCATAATTAGCCTAATAAAGCCTTCTTTACAGTTTAATCTCTAAGCATCATTATTGAGGGTACCTCAAGGAGCAATTTTCTTAGCTAACTTTCAGTGATAATCAATGTACGTCTGCTGCACCAAAGAGATTGCCACTGAAATCTTTCAGCTGCAGATGCCACAACTCCAATCTCAGAGCAGGGCAAGGACAACGTTGCCTGTGACTTTGACTAGTTCTTGCCAGGTTGTTGCTGGAGAGAGAAGTGACATCTTGTAGTTTGCAGAGTACAGCTACATTAGGACGATCACTGAGCCTCTCAATACAAAGAGAGACATCTTCCTCTCATTCCTTCTCACCAAAGCCACTCAGCTGGAGTGAGCACAAAGATCTGCTCAGATTGTAGATTTTCCCAAGGTACAGATGCCATTGATGGAACTACGTTCCTTTGCATGTGCCTCATTTCAACTCTGCCGTTTTCCTGAAAATCCAGGTATCGCATTTTGCAGGCCAATGCCCAGTATCTTGGCAATAGGCACAATTTGTTTATTCAGTACCAGTGCTCTGTTCTAGTTGACTTTGACCCACCACAGCAAATCAAAGGATTTTGTTTGTCAAGGATTATCCACTCATGCTGTGGTTCATGACCTGCGTCCAGTATCTATGGCCACCTGCAAGGCAGCGATTCAATGAGAACTGATCTGCCACAAGGAATATTTCACACCATTGGCATCTTCAAGTAACATTTCTACTGCTTGGGTCGAATGGGACAAGACCTTCAGTACTCAGTTGAGTGGGCCTCAGGTTTTCTGGTGGTATGCTGCATGCCACACAACATTGGTATCATTAAACTCTCGTCAACACCTGCCTGGTGAGATGATGAACAGCAGGGGATTGGTGAAGAGAAAGAAGTGGAGTAAGTGGAAGAGTGGTTGTCTGGGTTCTCTGTGATCAAAATAATTCATGAATGATACCAGTAAACTTCAATTACGTCCCCCCCATTCGCCGACAGCTGCAGATTCTTTACCATTCTCCACTCACTGCCCATCTAATTGTTCTCTATCCCATTATGCAAAAATAATTGACAACATAAAATACTAATTCCAGTCCACGTTTAGAAATTAAATTATGTGAGGCCCGAATCCAGGAGCGAGACAGCCGAAACGGTGGCAGAGGGTGAGGCAGCTGGAGCAGCAGAACTGAAGATAAAGAGTGGAACAGCAGGGCTGAAGTTAAAGTGTGGAGCAGCAGGAGCAGTGAGACTGAGGTCAGTGCTTGAAGCAGCCGGAGCAGCGGGGCAGGGCAAAGAACACGGGGCAGCTGAAGGCAGCATGTAGAGGGGTCGGCACACGTTGGGTGGCTCCTGCTTGAGACTTATATGGTTTTTTTTTCTCTTTGGAAATTTTTAGTGCCCGGTCCTGGGGACAATTCCTGAAAGACTAAGAACCGGCAAAGAGGCGAAAGATGTCCAAAAATCAGAGGAAGACAGCAGCGAGGAGGGGAAAGAATGAGAGCTCGCCATCGAATGTGAGGATCAGTCCGGGAGCTGACAAGAGGGCGGAGGCCGGGCTGCTGGGTGGAGCCGCACTGCTTACAGAAGAGAAGATGGCTGAGGTGGTATCTCCAGAGCTCGAAAAGCAGTTTGCAGAGCATATGGAGGTGATGAGAAAGGAGATGGCAGTGGTGCTGAAGATGTTGGTAGAGGTGGCAATTGCCCCAGTGAAGTAAGCTGTTGCAAAAGCATCGGCTGAGGTGAGGGAACGGAGTGAGAAGATGAAGAGAGTGGAGGAGGCCATGGAGGAGGCACAGTGATCAGCTCACCTCGATGGGAGATGAGCTGCAGAGGGTGGTTGAGGCCAATAAGGGGCTGCGAGCAAAGCTGGAGGATATGGAGAACCGCTTGTGACAATGACATTTAATGATTATGGGCCTGCCCGAGGGAGCGGAGGGCCCGAAGCTGACGGAGTACTTTGCCAAGATGTTGGCAGAACTGATGGGGGAGGGAGAAGAATTGGACCGAGCTCATCAGCCGCTGAGGTCTAAGCCTAAGTTAAACAAACCGCCAAGGGCAGTGATTATCTATTTTCACAGATATCACATGAAGGAGAAGGTATTGAACTGGGCAAAGAAGAAGCGGGAGATGCAATGGGCTGGTGCCAAGGTTCGAAGTTATGAGGACTTGATGGTGGAACTGGCAAAGCGGCGAGCGGCTTTTGGCCGGGTGAAGGCGGCGTTGTACGACAGTGGAGTGCGGTTTGGAGTGGTGTATCCAGCAAAGCTATGGGTGACCTACAACTCCAGAGACTTTTATTTTGAGATGGTGGAGGCATTTATGAAGGGAGAAGGCTTGGGAAGTTAGTAAAGAGTGGAAGAATGTACCTATGTAACTTTGAATAATGTTCCTATTCATACTGTTATAGAGGTTAAAAGTTTTTTGTTGTTCTTTATAGCTTTGAATAATATTCTTACATCATGGTGTTATGGAGGTTAAGGTTTATTTCTTGTTGCTGTTCTTTGTAGCTTTGAATAATGTTCTCCATGCTGTTATAGAGGTCAATGAATTTTGTTGCTGGTCTTTGTAGCGATGGTTTGTGATAAAAAGTATATATTTGATTGGTTTTTTTTCCTGGGACTGGGCAGGAGGGGAGGAAAGACCTGAACAGGGCCCCCCGCACTAGCTAACTTAGGATGGCTAGTGAGCGGAGGTGTTGTGGGGGGAGGGATAGCGGACATTGGCGTCTGCTGAGCAGGCGTCAATGGGCCTAGGAGGTGAGAAAAGGAAGGAAAGGGGATCGATACGGGGTGGGGTTTCTTTGCGAGGGAGTGTAGGGGGGATTCTGGGAGGGGCAGATGGGGTTCGATGTCAACTATGGATAGGGATGGGTCAGGCTCAGTGGGTAGGGCACAAAATTATGATGATGGTGCATGGAAGGGGGAGGAGGGGAGAGACCCCATGTTAGGATAGTTACGTGGAATGTAAGGGGTTAGGAGGCCCAGTGAAGAGGTCGAGGGTGCTTGCGCATTTGAAAAGTTTGAAAGCAGATGTGGCGATGCTGCAGGAGACTCACTTGAGGGTGAAGGATCAGGGGAGGCGTAGAAAGGGCTGAGTTAGCCAGGTGATTCACTCGGGCTTCGATAGTAGGGCCGGGGAGGGGGAAGGGGGGGGGGGGGGGAGGGGTTGTGGTTCTGGTGAATAAAAGAGTGAGGTTCCAAATGGAGAAAGGTGTGGCAGATCAGGGAGGTAGATACATAATAGTGACAGGGTCATTGGAAGGGAGGTTGGTGGCGTTGGTAAGCGTGTATGTTCCCAACTGGGTTTGTAACGAAGATGTGTGGGCCCATCCCCGACTTGGATTCACATGAATTGATAGTGGGTGGAGACTGGAATATGGTGCAGGAGTCAAAATTAGACAGGTCACGACCGCAATCGCTTACCCAGTCAGGGGGAGCGAAGGTGTTGGCTGGGCTAATGGTGGAAATGGGAGGAATGGATCCTTGGAGGTGCTTTCACCTGAGGGAGCGGGAGTATTCTTTCTTCTCTACAGTTCATAAGGCCTATTCGTGGAGAGATTATTTTGTGGTAGGGAAATCGCTGTTGGCCAGGGTCAAGGGATCGGAATATTTGGCAATTGCGATATCGGACCATGCGCTACACTGGGTTGATATGGTATTGGAGAAGGGAATAGTGCAGAGGCGGGGATGGAGATTGGATGTGGGGATGCTGGGGGACCGAAGGTTTTGTGATAAGATTGGAAAAGTGATTGAGGAATATGTGTGGTTTAATTGTATGGGTGAGGTCTCTGAGGCGGTGGGATGGGAAGCTTTGAAGGCAGTGGTGAGGGGGAATATGCACTTTATAAAATTAAAAAGCAAACAAATATAAACTCATCACCTTTGCGTAACTTCCATGTGCCTCTCCTAGGTCTTACATGACATGCTACAATATGGCTGGTGAGTGCTACTGGCCTTCAGTGTGCATGACTGAAGATGGCCATGCAGGAAACCTTGAGAATCTGTGAGTCTAGAATGACCGTTACCAGACTGCAATAGCTTGGCATGGGTTGTAACAGTTGTTATGATATGCAGACACACACATAATGATATACAGACAAGCAGTTAATGGACACAGAGAACAGGACATGACCAATAAGCAGGCAGGACACTTAAGGGTGGGATCTGACTATAAAAGACACGAGGCACTCGCACTCCGCCTCTTTCCATGGATGAACATCTAGAGAGTCAGTCAAGGGTGTTGTTACAATCTCACACCTCCACCACGTGGCTAAGAGCTAGTCTGGTTCAGTCAGACAGAGTAACCACACTTAAGTTAGCAGAGAGTCAAACTCACAGAGAGCTGTGCTAACTCTGCTATTAGTTCAATAAACCTGATTGAACTAACTTCAAAGTCTGGAGTATCTTTCTGATCTAAGCTGCATCCAGTTGCAGCCAGTGTTAGACCAGTGTACCTAACACGACATGATACCAGGAGACTACTAATTTAAGGTGGCTTACCTCAGTCTGTTCCGTGACGACCAGCAACTGTAAGTTTCTGAGATCTTCCCCACTCCCACCCACCCCCCCGAGAGCACCCTGTCCTGTACTGTGTGTGGCAGTAGCCGTGGGAATTCCACCACCTGCCGTCTGGCAAACGCCCTTACCTGTAAGTACCTGAAGGTGTTCCCCGGGGGGAGCCCATACTTCTCCTGCAGCTCACCCAAGCTCGCGAACTTCCCGTCTGCATGTATTATGTTAATATTGGCCTATTCTTGTAAATACGTTCACATATGTCATCCAAACATTAAAAAAGGGGAGATGTCATGATATGCAGACACACACATAAGGATATACAGACAAGCAGCTAATGGACACAGAGAACAGGACATGACCAATAAGCAGGCAGGACACTCCGGGGTGGGATCTGACTATAAAAGACACGAGGCACTCACACTCCACCTCTTTCCACTGATGAGCACCTAGAGAGTCAGTCAAGGGTGTTGTTACAATCTCACACCTCCACCACATGGCTAAGAGCCAGTCTGGTTCAGTCAGACAGAGTAACCACACTTAAATTGGCAGAGAGTCGAACTCACAGAGAACTGTGCTGACTGTGCTATTTGTTCAATAAACCTGATTGGACTAACTTCAAGGTCTGGAGTATCTTTCTGATCTAAGCTGCATCCAGTTGCAGCCAGTGTTAGACCAGTGTACCTAATACGACAGCAGTCTGGATTAGCTGGCTGACTGACAATAGCAAGGGCAGGCTAGCAGGGCTGGGAGGTTAAATGCAGTCATTCTGAGAGAAGACAGCAGACTCATCGTCCATAGAGCCACTGTCACATCCCCATGGTGGCACCTCAGCAATCCTAGTAATCTGCTGTTCTGTGATACACTGGATGCTCTCCTGAGCACTGGCATCCACAGCTAGGCTGCCAGCTTTCTGGGTTTTGTTGGCAGCATCCAGACATTTGGTGGAAGCTGCTTGAGCTTCAATGGAAGCTGATATTGACTATTAGACACTGTATTATGGCAGGTTCTACAGATATACTGATAGAAGTGACTAGTCATTCCATGTCAGAAAGGATGAGCTCGAATCTCTGCACAAAACCCTGTGCCAAGGTGGGTGCTGGAATCCCTCATTTCCTCTACATCTACATCAAGCAGAGACATTTGACAGGGTTCCAAGTGCAAAACATATTCGGGTATGTGCAATCAACAGCCTTCTTCTGTAGCCTGGATCTTCAAAGATCTCAACTGAGTCTAATGCAACAGAACTAATGTGTGATCTCAACCTTAGGGAGCTTACACCTGTCCTATTTTTCCCCCATTCTTGCTCCTGTGTTCGCGTGCCCAGTATCTCATCATGTATGAATTGCTCCTCTATGCTACCCTCTATAATACACGCAGACTGTTAGTATTTAATTAGGTGGGTTTGAAAAATGGGATTCTCCAGTTGATTTGTCCGACCGCCATCAGCTATCGGGTTTGAAGTTCCAGGTTCCAACTCTAAGCACCGGTCCAGCACACTCGTATCACTCTTCCCGGCCCATCTGTTCTCATGAGGCCATGCAGCATGTCCGGAACCCAGAGGGAAAAGGTCAGCAGTCTCACAGGAAGCCTGGTCGATGTAACCCAGATCCCATTACCTGTAATGAACCCATGCCCCATTTGAACCCCTGCCTACTGCAACTGGAGGCTTTGCGCATCTTTTCCAGTAAACAATGTAGCCCTGCTTTCACATTGCTCCCTTTGTCTTCATCACTGCCTCCCCTCATATCACACCCCACCCCCAATCGAACTTTGGACCATTGGTGTGGAGGGTCTATGAATCCTGAAGCACAGTGCTGTCCATGAAGACCAGCTCAGTGTGGAGGACCCAAACTAGTCAGCTCCAGTCGAGTAGCGTTCAGTGCAACAGGAGCAGCGTAGTATTATGACAAAAAGGCAGTGTTGCACTCACCTCAAAGTCGCAAGCGAACTGAGGCCTGTCTTGTTCATGTCATTCTTTGTCAAACGGTTTTGAGGCTGACGTGATTTCCCGCTGGCCTGACAAGATTTTTGCAATCGGTGGTCTTAATGAGCATTCATGCGATGCAAATGAATGCAAATGGTATTCACACCACCAGGCAGTGGGAGAAACAACCCGCCATTGGGAAAATTGCAAACTGTCTTCATGCTGGCTGATTTCTGAGTTTTGTCTCTCGCTGGATTCTCCACTTCCACCATTACTAAACCGGCCTATGGTTGGGATGGGGGAGTTCCACCCAGTGTCTCTTTACTTTCACTTTCTTCTTCCTTTTCTTCACAGCCTGAGTATCTGAAATGAACACGGGACAAGGATTTGGTTGTGATGAGGGAGGAGGAGAAAGTAAGAATTGCATGCTTACATTCTCTTCAGCCTCTCAGTCAGAATTGACCCTCAAACGCAATTGGATTTGTTGGATTTTGTTTATTGTCGCGTGCTCCGAGGTACAGCTCAAACAGAACATTTAGTTCATGAAAAGAAAAGAAAATACATAATAGGGCAACACAAGGTACACAATGTAAATACATAGACATCGGCATTGGTTGAAGCATACAGGAGTGTAGTATTAATCAGGTCAGTCCATCAGAGGGTCGTTTAGGAGTCTGCTAACAGCGGGGAAGAAGCTGTTTTTGAATCTGTTTGTGAGTGTTCTCAGACTTTTGTATCTCCTGCCCGATGGAAGAAGTTGGAAGAGTGAGTAAGCCGGGTGGGAGGGGTCTGTGATTATGCTGCCTGCTTTTCCAAGGCAGGGGGCAGTGTAGATGGAGTCAATGGATGGGAGGCGGGTTTGTGCGATGGACTGGGCTGTGTTCACGACTCTCTGAAGTATTTTGTGGTCTTGGGCCGAGCAGTTGCCATACCAGGCTGTGATGCAGCCAGATAGGATGCTTTCTATGTTGCATCTGTAAAAGTTGGTAAGAGTCAATGTTGACATGCCGAATTTCCTCAGTTTCCTGCGGAATTAAAGGCGCTGTTGTGCTTTGTTGGTGGTAGCATCGACGTGGGTGGGTCAGGATGGATTTTTGGTCACGTGCACACCTAGGAATTTGAAGCTGTCAATGTTGATGCAGACTGGGGTGTGTACAGTACTTTGCTTCCTGAAGTCAATAACCAGCTCTTTAGTTTTGCTGGCATTGAGGGGTAGATTGTTGTCGTTACACCACTCCACTAGGTTCTCTATCTCCCTCCTGTATTCTGATGCGTCGTTGTTCGAGACCCAACCCACCATGATCGGATCGTCAGCAAATTTGTAGATGCAGTTGGAACCAAATTTTGCCACCCAGCCGTGTGTGTATAGGGAGTATAGAAGGGTGCTATGTACGCAGCCTTGCAGGCCCCGGTATTGAGGACTATCGTGGAGGTGGTGTTGTTTATTCTTACCGATTGTGGGTCAGAAAGTCGAGGATCCAATTGCAGAGTAAGGAGCCAAGTTCTAGATGCAAGTCCTGATGCACTGGTCTTTGAGGACGTGACCAGCAAGGTGGATGTGGATGTGGTATATCTGGACTTCCAGAAGGCGTTTGACAAGGTGCCGCATAAAAGGGTGATTCAGAAGGATTGGGGGTAGAGTACTAGATTGTATTGAGGATTGGCTGACTGACAGAAGGCAGAGGGTTAGGATAATTAAGTCCTTCTATGGCTGGCGAACTGTAACTAGCGAGGTGCTACAGGTGTCAGTCTTCGGAGCTCAACTGTTTACAATCTATATAATCCAAATTCACTGACCTTGACAACTCAGTGAGAACATTAAACCTCTTTCTGCACTGAATCCAAATTCTTGTTGCTATATCCCTGGCTATGAATTCCCACTGAGCACATGTCAGGAGAATTTTCTTCCTCCACGGATATCTCTCACTGTTCCACCAGGATCTCCAGTGTAGTGGTTGAAAACCTCGGTGTACCTTCTCTACCATGCTCAAGCATCGTTGAATCTGCCACAGCGGTTTTGAAAGTACCCTCAGTAACCTCCAGCAGCCACAATGCACTTCCCCTTTAAGAGCTGGAGGCTGCCTTTAAGTAGTGCTACACATTGGACCCCAGGGGCCTATGCATACAACCAGTGAACCATGTGGGAGCGCTGGCTGCACACATCATAGAAATTAGCAGGCAGCAAGATATTTGATCTCCTACGAAAATGCAATTAATGGGTGTGGGGTAACCACATATTGCAATGCAATTGCAAAAAAATGTTTACGTTTATTTAACATTTTTCACGACCACTTGACATCTTGAAACATTTGACAGCCAATGAAGTTGAAGTGCAGTCACTGTTGTAACATGGGAAATGTTGCACCTTACACATCACAGCATGTTCCCAGAAGCATCAATGCGATAATGTACGTAATTTTTTTTTCAGTGATTTTGACTGAAAGATAATCGTTGGCCTGGATATGAAGGATAAACACCCTAGAACACCCTAGTCTTCTTCCTAATCGTTCCATGGTTCTTTTGCACCCATTTGAGAGAACACACAGGCTCAGTTTAACATCTTACCTGAAAGATGGCACCTATAACAGTGCAGCACCGCCTCAATGTAACATTCAACTTGACTTTTGTGCTTAAGTGGGACTTGAAACCAGGACCTTTTGACTCAGAGGTGCAAGAGGCACCTAACACCTTTTCAGGAAGGTGTTAAATTTAACCCTTGCAGAGCTGAACCCATGTCTTACACTTCAGTGGTTTTGTACCTACATAATGTGTAAACCCATAACCTTTGTTAAACATTACGATTGAAGATGTTTGAGCTAAACTGTGACTGGGATTTCAGTGCAATGGCTAATAATAACACAGGTTAGCTCATATGTGCCACCTTGAGGACAAATGAAAAATAAATTAATGCTGTTTATTAAATAACATAATAAATCTTCTTGTAAATCAGTCGAAGGTTAACAGTTCGAATTTTTCATCAGCAAAGTTTGCGACGTTTTTCTGTGCATTATTTTTGCACAGAGGTTTTTGTTTGAACATATTTATCTTCATGGTGTGATGTTAATAACCTTGATTCGTAGATGCTAAATTAAACCCTAAGGTCTCACACAATGATTCTTATGTTATTTAAAAGCCAGGAAGACACAAACACTTGGAGTTTCCTCAGGGATTTTCATGATCACTGCGACTCCTGTCACTGGAGGAACAATTATGCATGTGTACTCGACCCACACTGTGGCTACCGGTGCATGCGCAACTCCATAATGCTAGCGGTGGGATGGAATTTATCAGGATTATTGTGTGAAATCAGGTTTTGTGAAGCTGTCTAATTACATCAATATTGAATGAGTGTTAGTTCTGTTATTGGCAATGGATGTATTATTAAAGCTCTGCAATGATATCAAATGTCAAATCTATGACTGCATCTAGAGAGGGCTGACACAGTAGTTAGCACTGCTGCCTCACAGCGCCAGGGACCCGGTTCAATTCTGGCCCTGGGCGACTGTCTGTGTGGAGTTTGCACTTTCTCCCCGTGTCTGCGTGGGTTTCCTTCAGGTATTCTGGTTTCCTCCCACAGTCCAAAGATGTGCAGGGTTAGGTGGATTGGCCATGATAAAATTGCCACTTAGAGTCCAATGATAGGTGGGGCTACAGGGATAGGGTGGGTGAGTGGGCCTAGGTAGGGTGATTTTTTTGGAGGGTCAGTGGAGACCCATGGGCTGACTGACCGCCTTCTGCATTTTAGGGATTCTATGGTTCTATGAAATAACCCACACAGAACACCACTTAACCTGTCACAATCTATAATAAGTCAGACTATGAAAATAAACACAATGCATGATTTTATTTGAATGTTTCTCCCCACCCTGTTAGATTTTGTGCAGGGAACAGTCCAGTTGGATCCTAGTCAGACTTTTAATTCCAGTTTCAACCCTACATTTTTTAAGTACTGTATTCAAAAACCTTTTAAGTTGGTGTTTTACCAAAAAATAATTACAATCAATTCTCTATGATCACTGAGCTAATTGGAAGTTGGAAATTTCTTTTGCTGAAATTTCCTGATTATATTTCTTCATCATTCACTGGTCAGATGCATATTTTCCAGAGGATACAGCTGACAAATGATAGGTAATGTGGCTGCAATTGGCTAAGGACTGCACAATATTGATAGTCTGTGTCAAGCCAACTTATTCATTTTAATGCAGTAGCCAACACACTGAGACTGACACTAAGCATGTGCAGGAAATGCTCCCCTTAGTGTTGGGCCAAACACATCAGGAAAAACATTGGTCCTGAGGAGCTCCACTATGTATCCTTCTCCAGTCCAAAAAAAAGGTTCATAACTAATCCCTGTTTTCTATCAATTTTGTACCCAATTGTGTACCCAAGCTGCTATTGTCTCTTTTATTCCATGGGTGCTAATTTTGCTGATATGTATCATATTATTAAATGCCTCCTGTGTACATCAATTACCATCGTCAAATTTCTCTGTTCCCTCATCAAAAGAAGCTCAATCAAATTAGTTTAACATGGTTTTCCCTCAACAAATTCATGCTGACTTTCCTTAATTAGTCATGTTTTTGTCCAAGTGGCTATTAATACCGAAGATAGTATCCTGTTAGTGGAAATACCACTCATGTAGCCACTACTTAGTAGTAGCTTGAAACTGCTTGCTTAACCTGTTGTTCGATTGGTTGATCGAATCAAACAGCATGTTCATTTGTGAGCATAGTACAGAATGTACACAACCAGTCCGTGCTTTCAAAATCTATAACAAAATGTCCACTATTAGATGTGATTCCATGATTGGCCAGCACGTGCTTAACAATCCTGAGTGTGCTAATAGTTGCACTAACAACTGATGTGTGCCGATATAATCCCAAACGGCATCCTGTTGTAGCAGTATCTGCCAAACGGGATATTAAAGGTACACAGCTTTCTGCTGGACTTGTCTCGTTGAATTTGCCAGAATCCTTTCGAGGCGTCAAGTTTGGCGAAGATGTTGGCCTGAGCCATCTCGCACGTGATCTCCTCACGCTTGGGGATAGGGTAATGCTCCCTCATTATGTTGCAATTCAGATCCTTTGGGTCAATGCAGATCCGGAGCTCGCCGGAAGGCTTCTTTATGCACACCATGGAACTGACCCAGTCGGTTGGTTCCGTCACTCTGGAGAGCACTCCTTGGTCCTGGAGGTCCTGCAGCTGCTGCTTGAGGCGGTCCTTGAGGGGTGCTGGGACTCTGTGAGGTGCATGAACCACAGTCTTGTTTGAGCAGGATTTTGTAAGTGTATGGAAGCGTGTCCATCCTTCGAAAACGTCGCAGTGCTGGTCGATGATGGCATTGAGTTGCGCCCTGAAGTCCGCATCCTGGAAGGCAGACGTGTCCTCTGGAGAGAGAGAGTGTACTCGTTGAACGAGGTTTAGGAGTTTGCGCCTAGCAGAGAGTCCTTCGAGGAGCCCACGATCTCGAAGGGAAGGATGGCTTTTTGCGAGTTGTGCGTCACTTCGAGTTGACATGAACCGGTAGCAGGAATGATGTTGCCATTGTAGTCCACTAGTTGGCAGGTCGACGGAAGAATGGTTGGTTTAACCCCAAGGGTCTGAAAGTCTGACCACACTCGGAGATTAGCGGAAGCACCAGTGTCCAGGCGGAATCGTATCTGGGATCGGTTGACCGTCAGGGTGGCACACCACTCGTCGCCTGGATCAATGCTGTGCACCGACAGCGGCTGGCGGTTTTGATTCGGGGACAGCCTGTTCTTTGTTACAACAGCGACTCGAAAAGGCTCCCTCGGGTCCTCGGTGTCACTGGTAAGCGGGAGGTCGGAATCGGACTTGGTTTGGGCGTAGCTAACTGCTTGGTGCAGGGTTCTTCGGAACTTTATTTCATTTCCTGGTTCAATTTGAGGCATTGTGCTGTTATTCCAGGTGAAGGAAGGTTGTTTTACAGCTTTAAAAGATTTTTTTCTTTGATTTGGGACGTTTCCCCTTTAAATGGGCGTGGTCCGGGGCCTCTGATGTCATGATGCATGTGACGTAGCACGTAGAAGGCATTTGCACATGCGCAGATCGCGGTTCCTTTACTGATGGCTGTTTTCGTGATTGCGCATGCGTGGCGTCGCGCAACTGCGCAAGTGCAGTCCCTTTAGAAAGATGGCCGTCGACCAAAATCGTTCTCTGCTCCGGGGTTTCAGCCTCGAGGTGAGCGCTTCTCTTACCTTTTCTTGCTGGTTGGAGTGTGTTTTCCTCACAGTATTACTCGAAATTGTCCAGGACTGCCTGGAAGTCGCTCCTGTTTTGCCCCTTGGAGAACTTGAATTTTAAAAAGATTTCTTATGCTCTGGCACCGGCGATGGTGAGGAGAAGCTCTGTTTTTTCAGGATCGGCCAGGTCTTCTAGTTCGGCTGCCAGCAGGAAGATTTCAAACTTTTTCCGGAATGCCCACCAGTTTTCATGGAGATCGCCATGGCACTGGAGCTACTGCGGAACCCGGATCTTGAACATCTTGCCTGGGTATCATTGCTGGTTGTCACTGTACGCTGAGGTATGGCTATCTGGACTGAACTAGTTCACTCCTGGTATCATGATGTGTTGGGTATTCTTGATCACAAACAGGTCACCAACACTGGAAGTGGTGCAACTCTATTTTATTATAAGGTTAACTATATTAACATACTTGCACTGTGGTTAAATGCAATACCAGCTTTAACTGTTGACCCTTGCCTAGTCCTAACCAGGGGATGCACTCAGCACATGGTGAATGTCTGTGTTGCAGGCTGTGAGCTCTGTGCTTCGAGCTGGCTGCTACTCGAATGAGCGGGAACTCTCCTGTCCCCTGTCTTTATAGTGTGTGTGCTCTCACTGGTGATTGGCTGCGGTGTTGTGTATGCTGATTGGTCCCACTGCATGTCCATCAGTGTGTGTGTGTGTGTGTCTGCACCGTAATATACTGGTGTATATTATGACAATAACCAGTTAAGACAATCAGTCAAGTTCATTTACACTTGCTGGAAGTGATTTACATTAATTCATAGGGACCAGTTCTCTACAAAGAAAAGGAATATGTTCAAGCCTTGTGCCTGTTTTCAATTATCTGAGAGCTTAGGGAGCCTATAGTTCATTTTTGCTTTCTCTATGTCAACACTTCAGCCAATCAGAGTCGACTTGCCAACCGATCAGCACGTTTTTGTCTTGTAGGATAAATTGTTGTGACTATTTGAAAACATTCTTGTGTTTGCCTGGTGAATGTTGCGGACACGTTGACTCTACTCAATGCGACTGCCCATAGACCATCCTCTATCTCACCTTCCAGCTCCTCCTCCCACTTGCGCTTCAGCTCCTCGGTCTGCATCTCCTCTGACCCCATAAGTTCCTTATAAATGTCCAAGATGCTCTCTGCTCCTACACACCCTCTGGAAACTACCCTGTCCTGAATCCCCCTTAGCAGTACGAGCGGGAAGGTTGACATATTTATGCTGTCATGAGAATGTTGCTTTAAGGAATGTTTGGCTGCTCATGTTACTGCAGTGATGTCAGAGTGTGGGTGGAGCTGAGCTCTGGTTCTGCTTTTTAGCTTCACTTTGAGAAAAGCGTGGGTGTGTCTGTCTTTTTGGTTTCGTTTTTCAGTGTGTTGCAGCTGAAGTCAGAAAAAACAGCTGTACTGCTGAGCTCTCTGCCATGAAGGACTATTTCTTAATCATTTGGTGAATTCAGAATTATAAATGTTTTCAGTATTGAATGTAAACCCTGATGTGCTTCTGTTTAGAGGTTTGTTAAGTCTTCTGGGTGTAAAAAGGACAGCATACAGATTACTTAGTGTTGTATTCTTTGGGGGGGGGGGTGTATTTGAATTAATGGTTGCTAAGATATTCACTGTTTGTTTTAAAAAGGTTAACTTGAGTTCATTGAATAAACATTGTTTTGTTTTTAAAAAAAATACTGGTCCATTCCTGCTGTATCTTACCTATAGAGTAAGCCATGTGCTCCCCATACCACAATCTATTAAAAGTTGTGGGTCAGGTGAACTCCATGATACAGTTTGGGGATCTCTAAACCCTGACTCATAACAATTGGGGGCTCGAGGGGATAAAAGTCTATCTATTGGATTGGCTCAGTGAAGTTAAAGGCAGTGAAGAGTGAGCACAATGTGGTTGATTTTCAGGTGTGGTATTTTAGTTTAAGTGGGGAGTGTGTTGTGGACAATGGCTCTTTCAGAGGCTCAGAAATTTTTGGGGGTGGAGACTGTCACACGCAGTACCTTACGGACAGAGACTAAAAGCAGACTGTTAGATTTGGCAAAATCATTGCAGTTAACATTACCTGACAAAATGCGAAAAGATGAGGTAATTATGGAGGTGGTTGATGCTCGATCAATGACTCCAGAAGCGAGATTGGATGACAATTGAAGGCTTTATTGGACTAGATGTTTCCCCCAGCAGGGCAGGTATAGAATTCAGCTGCTAGGGAGACACAGACTCCTTTACTCCGCCTTACTGGGCGGAACCAGCAGGCAGGCTTCACTGATGAACTTCCTGTCTCAGGTACTTCCACACCAATGATCTTACCACCTCAACCTAGGTACCGTAATACCCCTAATACCGACTACCACAGTGGTTATGCATTTAAAGCTGCCTGAGATACAGTTTGACTCATTGGAAATGGCAAAAATACAGTTGCAAATTAAACAAATTGAACGTGAGAAAGAATTAAAGCAGCTTGAATACGAAAGAGAGAGAGCGGAAAAAGAGAGAGAGCGAGAGGAAAAAGAAAAGGAGAGAGAAGAAAGGAGAAAAGAAAGAATAGCCCTAGCAGAACAAAATAAAAGAAAGTGAGATACAGATCAGGGAAAAAGATAAAGAGAGAGAGTTTGAACTTCAGAAAATGGCCATGAAACATGACAGTCAGTTAAAATTGGCAGACGTAAAGGGAAACATGTAGTTGGATGATAGTGATGAGGATAGTGAGAAAGAGCGTCATAGTCGAAGGCGTGGTGGGGATCTATTTAAATATATCCAAGCATTGCCAAGGTTTGACGAGAAGGAGGTAGAAGCCTTTTTCATTTCATTTGAGAAGGTAGCTAAACAAATGATATGGCCACAGGACATGTGGGTATTACTGATTCAAACAAAGCTGGTAGGTAGAGCTAGTGAAGTGTTTGCATCACTACCGGAGGAGGTATCTGGGACATATGAGGAGGTGAAAAAATCCATCTTAGGTGCATATGAACTAGTACCTGAAGCTTACAGATAAAGGTTTAGAAATTTAAGGAAAGAATTTGGTCAAATATACATGGAGTTTGAAAGGATCAAACAGAGTAATTTTGATAGGCGGATTAGGGCTTTGAAAATAGAGCAAACGTATGAAGCTCTCAGAGAAATTATACTTTTGGAGGAGTGTAAAAATTCAATTCCTGATGTAGTGAGAACTCATGTGGAAGAGCAGAGGGTTAAAACTGTGAGATTAGCAGCAGAAATGGCAGATGATTGTGAATTAGTTCATAAATCAAAGCTTGGTTTCCGACATCAGTTTCAGCCTGTGAGGGATAGAAACTGGGGATATGAGAAATACTCAAGTGGTAAAGGTAAAGGTGATCTGATGGGTGATAATAAGGAGAGTGTACCTCAGATGAAAAAAGAAATCCAGGAGGGTGGAATAGAAATGAAAAGTTGCAAATGTTTTCACTGTAATAAACTAAGCCATGTAACGTCACAGTGTTGGTGGTTGAAGAAAAGCACTGGGAAGGCTGATGTGGTAAAACAGGATAAGACTGTGGGGTTTGGTAGAGTGGTAAAGGAAAGCCCGAGTGAAGCGAAGGAAGTGCAAAAGATTGTACAGCCTGATCAAGAGGTGATGGATAAGAAGGTACCAGATCTCTTTGAAGAATTTACTTGTGTGGGTAAAGTTTACTCATGTGTATCAGGAGGAGCAGGTAAAGAAGTCACAATTTTAAGAGATACGGGAGCTAGTCAATCTTTAATGGTAAGAAATGAGGAGTTATGTAGGTTGGGAAGAATGTTGCCAGAAAAGGTGGTAATATGAGGAATTCAGGGTGAGAGGAGTAGCATTCCATTATATAAGATAAGGTTGAAAAGTCCAGTGAAGAGTGGTGAAGTGGTAGTAGGAGTAATAGAGAAACTATCTTGTCCAGGAATACAGTTTATCTTGGGTAATGATATAGCTGGATCGCAGGCGGGAGTGATGCCTACTGTGGTTGATAAGCCAGTGCAAAATCAGACAACTGAAGTGTTGAAGGTTGAATATTCTGGATTTTTCCAGATTGTGTAGTAACAAGGTCACAAAGTCACAGGTTAAGACAAGAGGAGAAATCAAAGAGTGAAGATTAAATTGAAGTGCAATTATCAGAAATAATTTTTGATCAGATGGTTGAAAAAGAACAAGAACAGTTGGAGGATGAGGTGGATATTTTTAGTTCAGGAAAATTGTCAGAGTTACAACAAAAATATATAGAAATAAAAAGGATGTATCAGAAAGCATATACAGAAGAGGAATCTTGAGTGTATACCAGTGTTATTACCGTCAAAATAATGTCTTGATGAGAAAATGGAGACCTTTACATATGCAGGCGGATGAAAAGTGGGCCGAAGTTCATCAAGTAGTATTGCCGGTAGGGTATAGAAAGGAGGTGTTGCGAGTTACACATGAGGTGCCAGTGGGAAGTCATTTGGGGATAAGGAAAACTCAAGCTAAAATCCAGACACATTTTTATTGGCCTGGACTACATAAAGATGTAATAAAATTTTGTCAATCATGTCACACATGTCAAGTGATAGGGAAACCTCAAGCAGTGATAAAACCAGCGCCTTTAATACCCATTCCAGCATTTGAGGAACCTTTTACAAGGGTCCTAATTGATTGCGTAGGACCGCTTCCTAAAACAAAAAGTGGGAATCAATATCTTTTGACTATAATGGATGTGTCTACGAGGTTTCCAGAGGCCATTCCAGTATGTAATATTACAGCTAAAAAGATTGTGGAGGAGTTACTTAAATTCTTTACTAGATATGGACTACCCATAGAAATACAATCAGATCAAGGATCAAATTTTACCTCAAGGTTATTCAAAGAAGTTATGGATAGCTTAGGAATAAAACAATTTAAATCAACTGCGTACCATCCAGGATCGCAGGAAGCGTTAGAAAGGTGGCATCAGACATTAAAGACAATGTTGAGGGCTTATTGTCAAGATTATCCAGAAGATTGGGATAAAGGAATTCCATTCGTACTGTTTGCAATTAGGGATGCACCTAATGAGTCAACGAAATTTAGTCCTATTGAAGTAATTTTTGGTCATGAGGTAAGAGGACCACTTGAATTGATTAAGGAAAAATTGGTGGGTGAGAAATCGGAAATTGCATTAATGGATTATGTGTCAAATTTTAGGGAACGATTAAATAGAGCAGGTGAATTGGCTAGACAACATATAAACATTGCACAAAATGTGATGAAACGGGTAGCGGACACAAAATCCAAAGTTCGTAGTTTTGCCAGTGGGGATAAAGTTTTAGTGTGGTTACCAGTGATAGGTAATGTCATGTTGGGTGTTCTGGTTCACAAACAAGCCAACAATGCTGGAAGTGGTGTAACGCTATTTTATTAACTGTTCAACTATGCTAACATACTGTAAACATGGGTATAAGCAATACCAGCTTAACTGTGGACCCTTTCCTATCACTAGCTATGGTGAGGCACTCAGCACATGGTGAATGTCTGTGATGCAGGCTGTGAGCTCTGTGCTTTGAGCTGGCTGCTGCTAGAATCAGCGTGAACTCTCCTGTCGCCTGTCTTTATAGTGCTTGTGCTCTCACTGGTGATTGGCTGCGGTGTTATGTATGCTGGTTGGTCCTACTGCATGTCCATCAGTGTGTGTATGTGATTGCACCATAATGTACTGATGTATATTATGACAGGTGAACCTTTAAAAGCTAGGTTTTGTGGACCGTAGCAGATTGAAAGAAAATTAAGTGAGGTGATTTATGTGATAAAAACACCAGATAGAAGGAAGACTCACCGAGTGTGTCATGTGAATATGCTTAAAATGTACTTTGAAAGGGAAGGAGAGAAAAAGGAGGAGGTTTTAATGATTCTAACTCAAAGTGACGAACCAAACCCAGATGACTGTGAATTTGCATTACCTCAATTTAAATTGGAAAATGCGAATGTTCTTAAAAATTGGGATACTTTGTTGAATTATCTTCCAGAGGAAAAACAAACTGACCTGAAAGAGTTATTGATATCACATGGGCAAGTTTGTGGAGATAAATTGGGGAATACTAAAATGGCTATACATGATGTAGATGTGGGAAATGCTGTTCCAATCAAACAACATCCATACAGACTTAACCCTTTAAAATTAGCACAGGTTAACAAAGAGATTGATAGTATGCTTAAAAATGGCATAACTGAAGTGGGTTGCAGCCAATGGAGCTCACCCATAGTGATGGTACCTAAACCAGATGGTACCCAACGGTTGTGTGTGGACTATAGAAAGGTTAATGCAGTTACAAGAACAGACTCTTATCCTATCCCACATTTGGAGGATTGCATTGAGAAAGTGGGACAATCAGCTTTCACTTCCAAATTGGGTTTACTTAAAGGTTACTGGCAGGTACCTTTATTTAAAAGGGCGAAGGAAATTTCAGCTTTTGTGACTCCAGATGGTATATACCAATTCAAAGTTATGCTATTTTGCATGAAAAACGCCCCAGCCACCTTTCAATGGTTAACTAACACAGTCGTTTCAGGATTACCCAATTGTGCGATATACATCGACGATTGGGAATTTTCAGCCAGGCATGGAAAGACCATTTAAAACATCTGATGGAGTTATTCGATCGACTTCAGGAGGCGGGTTTGGTGATAAACCTAGCCAAAAGTGAATTTGGAAAAGCCCGAATCACTTTCCTTGAGGAATTTCCGATACCCTCAAGACAAAGGGAAATAATGCGATTTCTTGGTCTGAGTGGATTTGATCGATCATTTGTGCAAAGGTTTTGTAGCGTGATTGCTCCACTGATGGACTTGCTGAAGAAATGTTGAAAATTTCAATGGACAGCGGAGTTTCAACAGGCATTTGACTGCCTGAAAGCTGTGATAACCAATGCTCCTGTGTTGGAGAATTGCAAGGGACTCTGTGATCAGATTGAACTAAAGTATCTGACTTTAAAGAAAAATGCCGAGGCGTAGAGCAATGGACGGATCGTGCAGAGACCTTCTTGTTCAAAGAGACTGTCAATCGAGACTGAGTTCAGTTAGAGGAAGAAGAATGGGAAAAAAATGGACTATATTATTATACCTGTTTGCGTGTGTTGTTTTTTGAAACGATAAAGTATATTTACTGTGTGCATTTCTTAAAGGATGGTGAAAAAGTGAAAAATGAAACCATCTTGAAGTTGATGGTTTATTTATTTTTCTTGGGGGGAGGTGTCATGAGAATGTCGCTTTAAAAAATGTTTGGCTGATCATGTTACTGCAGTGATGTCAGAGTGTGGATGGAGCTGAGCTCTGGTTCTGCTTTTTAGCTTCACTTTGAGAAAAGCTTGGGTGTGTCTGTCTTTTTGGTTTCGTTTTTCAGTGTGTTGCAGCTGAAGTCAGAAAAAGCAGCTTTACTGCTGAGCTCTCTGCCATGAAGCACTATTTCTTAATCATTTGGTGAATTCAGAATTATAAATGTTTTCAGTATTGAATGTAAACCCTGATGTGCTTCTGTTGAGAGGTTTGTTAAGTCTTCTGGGTGTTAAAAGGACAGCATACAGATTACATAGTGTTGTATTCTTTACTTGGGGGGGGGTATTTGAATTAATGGTTGCTAAGATATTCACTGTTTGTTTTAAAAAGGTTAACTTGAGTTCATAGAATAAACATTGTTTTGTTTTAAAAAAGTACTGGTCCATTCCTGCTGTACCACACCTGTAGAGTGAGCCGTGTGCTCCCCATACCACAATCTATTAAAAGTTGTGGGTCAGGTGAACTCCATGGTCCACTTTGGGGTTCTCTAAAACCTGACCCATAACAATGCATTTTAGCAGATTGGATGAAGCTGTCATGTGGGAGGTACAAATGAGGCCCTTGGCTATTCATGGTGCTTAGGGTCCTGTGAACTTTTAGTCTGGCTTTGGTTACAATAGGCAGTTGGAACATTTTCAGACAAGCCCCCGGTGATAATTTCCAGCTGATGATTTACAGTGACAAATGTTTGCTGTTCATTTATAAGCAACATTTCTTCACCTGACATTGTGCCTCATTTTAGTTCGTAACAAGTGTGAGCTCTAAGACTGGAATTATCACTTTTGCGGAGTACAAACAAAACGACTGATGTAGCCTAAGAATCATAGCAACCAGGAATGCAGAGGCACCGAGCGGGTGGGCAGCACATTGATAGATTTATTTGGTTCTTCAAAATATCAATATTTGTCCAGAAGTGTCTGAAATAAAAGACACCTGGTAAAATAGTGAGAGTCCACCATTCTTTCCAAATCATAGAATCATAGAATTTACAGTGCAAAAGGAGGCCCTTGGAAAGAGCACCCTATTTAAGCCCACGCCTCCACCCTATCCCCGTAACCCAGTAACACGACCTAAACTTCTTTTGGACACTACGGGGCAATTTATCATGGCCAATCCTACACATCTTTGGACTGTGGGAGGAAACTAGAGCACCCGAGGAAACCCACACAGACACGGGGAGAAAGTTGCAAACGCCGCACAGTCACCTGAGGCCGGAATTGATCCCAGGACCCTGGAGCAGTGAGGCAGCAGTGCTAACCAGTGTTCTACCATGCTGCCTGACGAATTGTCACCTTGCTAACCAGCAGCTTTCTGTTAGATAACAAGCCATTGATCATTATTTTCTTTAGTCTGTGATTTTACAGTGATAGGTAACCCAAGGCAACCTAAGTATTACATTAGTGGGCTGCACGAGTGACCCTCCTTCATCTCAGTGGACCACAAAATTGAAATTAGGCATGTGCACTAACCATGATCCCAAATAAATACATTTATTATGCACCAAATAAAGGTGGCACAGTGGCACAGTGGTTAGCACTGCTGCCTCAAGGCGCTGAGGATCGGGTTTGATCCCGGCCCCGGGTCACTGCCTGTGTGGAGTTTGCACATTCTCCCTGTGTCTGAGTGGCTCTCAACCCCACAACCAAAAAAGATGTGCAGGGTAGGTGGATTTAACAAATATATTCGCCAAATATTTAATAACAAATTACAGATAATGCTTAATTATTCATATATTAAAAGAACTGCCATCAAATTCAATTGGTAAAACTGAAAGAAATATTTATGTTTACATTTTAAGCTTCAGAGGACAGTTGCCAGTGAATTGGGAATTAGGACAGATCAGCAAGAAAGAATCAGTGCTTCAAACAGGGGAGGCAATAAATGCAGTACCATGAGATCGAGGGATGCCCAACTGACAGACAGTGCCACCTACCTCTGCGCCATGAGCCATAGTATTGCAAGGAGAAGGATCTGCTGTTTTGGAGTATCAGTATAGCAGCTGGCATGGTGAAAAGCCATAGCGAATATGCTTAAAATAAAAAATGTCTCGTGAACCACACTCAGAATCGTGATTGCCCCCAAACATAAGAACATAAGAACTAGGAGCAGGCGTAGGCCATCTTGCCCCTCGAGCCTGCTCCGACATTCAATGAGATAATGGCTGATCTTTTGTGGACTCAGCTCCACTTTCCGGCCCGAACACCATAACCCTAATCTCTTTATTCTTCAAAAAACTATCTATCTTTATCTTAAAAACATTTAATGAAGGAGCCTCGACTGGGCAAGGAATTCCATAGATTTACAACCCTTTGGGTGAAGAGGTTCCTCCTAAATTCAGTCCTAAATCTACTTCCCCTTATTTTGAGGCTCTGCCCCCTAGTTCTGCTTTCACCCGCCAGTGGAAACATCCTGCCCGCATCTATTCCTTTCATAATTTTATATGTTTCTATAAGATTCCCCCCTCATCCTTCTAAATTCCAACGAGTACAGTCCCAGTCTACTCAATCTCTCCTTGTAATCCAACCCCTTCAGCTCTGGGATTAACCTAGTGAATCTCCTCTGCACACCCTCCAGTGCCAGTACGTCCTTTCTCAAGTAAGGAGACCAAAACTGAACACAATACTCCAGGTGTGGCCTCACTAACACCTTATACAATTGCAGCAGAACCTCCCTAGTCTTAAACTCCATCCCTCGAGCAATGAAGGACAAAATTCCATTTGCCTTCTTAATCACTTGTTGCACCTGTGAACCAACTTTTTGCGACTCATGCACTAGCACACCCAGGTCTCTCTGCACAGCAGCATGTTTTAATATTTATCATTTAAATAATAATCCCTTTTGCTGTTATTCCTACCAAAATGGATAACCTCACATTTGTCAACATTGTATCCCATCTGTCAGACCCTAGCCCATTCACTTAGCCTATCCAAATCCCTCTGCAGACTTCCAGTATCCTCTGCACTTTTTGCTTTACCACTCATCTTAGTGTCATCTGCAAACTTGGACACATTGTCCTTGGTCCCCAACTCCAAATCATCTATGTAAATTGTGAACAACTGTGGGCCCAACACTGATCCCTGAGGGACATCACTAGCTACTGATTGCCAACCAGAGAAACACTCATTAATCCCCACTCTTTGCTTTCTATTAATTAACGAATCCTCTATCCATGCTACTACTTTCCCCTTAATGCCATGCATCTTTATCTTATGCAGCAACCTTTTGTGTGGCACCTTGTCAAAGGCTTTCTGGAAATCCAGATATACCACATCCATTGGCTCCCCGTTACCTACCGCACTGGTAATGTCCTCAAAAAATTCCACTAAATTAGTTAGACACGACCTGCCCTTTATGAACCCATGCTGCGTCTGCACAATGGGACAATTTCCATCCAGAGGCCTCGCTATTTCTTCCTTGATGATAGATTCCAGCATCTTCCCTACGACCGAAGTGAAGCTCACTGGCCTATAATTACCCGCTTTCTGCCTACCTCCTTTTTAAAACAGTGATGTCACGTTTACTAATTTACAATCCGCCGGGACCACCCCAGAGTCTAGTGAATTTTGGTAAATTATCACTAGTGCAATTGCAATTTCCCTAGCCATCTCTTTTAGCACTCTGGGATGCATTCCATCAGGGCCAGGAGATTTGTCTACCTTTAGCCCCATTAGCTTGCCCATCACTACCTCCTTAGTGATAACAATCCTCTCAAGGTCCTCACCTGTCATAGCCTCATTTCTATCAGTCACTGGCATGTTATTTGTGTCTTCCACTGTGAAGACCGACCCAAAAAACCTGTTCAGTTCCTCAGCCATCTCCCATTATTAAATCTCCCTTCTCATCCTCTAAAGGACCAATATTTACCTTAGCCACTCTTTTTTGTTTTATATATTTGTAGAAACTTTTGCTATCTGTTTTTATATTCTGAGCAAGTTTACTCTCATAATCTATCTTACTCTTCTTTATAGCTTTTTTAGTAGCTTTCTGTTGCCCCCTAAATATTTCCCAGTCCTCTAGTCTCCCACTAATCTTTGCCATTTTGTATGCTTTTTCCTTCAATTTGATACTCTCCCTTATTTCCTTAGATATCCACGGTCGATTTTCCCTCTTTCTACCGTCCTTCCTTTTTGTAGGTATAAACCTTTGCTGAGCGTTGTGAAAAATCGCTTGGAAGGTTCTCGACTGTTCCTCAACTGTTTCACCATAAAGTCTTTGCTCCCAGTCTACCTTAGCTAGTTCTTCTCTCATCCCATTATAATCTCCTTTGTTTAAGCACAAAACACTAGTGTTTGATTTTACCTTCTCACCCTCCATCTTAAATTCCACCATATTGTGATCGCTCCTTCCGAGAGGATCCCTAACTATGAGGTCATGAATCAATCCTGTCTCATTACACAGGACCAGATCTAGGACCGCTTGTTCCCTCATAGGTTCCATTACATACTGTTCTAGGAAACTATCGTGGATACATTCTATAAACTCCTCAAGGCTGCCTTGACCGACCTGGTTAAACCAATTGACATGTAGATTAAAATTCCCCATGATAACTGCTGTACCATTTCTACATGCATCAGTTATTTCTTTGTTTATTGCCTGCCCCACCATGATGTTACTATTTGGTGGCCTATAGATTACTCCTATCAGTGACTTTTTTGCCTTACTATTCCTGATTTCCACCCAAATGGATTCAAACTTATCGTCCATAGCACCGATGTCATCCCTTACTATTGCCTGGATGTCATCCTTAAATAACAGAGTTACACCACCTCCCTTACCATCCACTCTGTCCTTCCGAATAGTTTGATACCCTTGGATATTTAATTCCCAGCCGCGACCATCCTTTAACCATGTTTCAGTAATGGCCACTAAATCATAGTTATTCACGATGATTTGCGCCATCAACTCATTTACCTTATTCCGAATACTACGAGCATTCAGGTAAAGTCCACTTATGTTGGTTTTTTACCTCTGTTCTTAATCTTAACACCTCGATCAGTAACCTCTCCTAAGTTATATTTCCTCTTAACTTTTCTCCTAATTTTCCTTGTTGTTGAACCCATATCTTCATGTAACAACCTGCCGCGTCGCTTACCATTCATGTTTTCACTTCCCGTTTTATTCCTTTTAGTATTCCTGGTCCTATTCACTGAGCTCCCCTTAGTCACTGTATCTTGTACTGTCGCCCTTTTTGATTTTTGACTATGGCTTCTTTGCCTTACACTTTCCCCCTTACTGCCTTTTGTTTCTGTCCCTGTTTTACTACTTTCCAACTTCCTGCATCGGTTCCCATCCCCCTGCCACATTAGTTTAAACCCTCCCCAACAGCTCTAGCAAACACCCCCCCCCCAGGACATCGGTTCCAGTCCTGCCCAGGTGCAGACCGCCCGGTCTGTACTGGACCCACATCCCCCAGAACTGGTTCCAATGCCCCAGGAATTTGAATCCCTCCCTCTTGCACCATTTTTCGAGCCACGCATTCATCCTATCTATCCTGACATTCCTACTCTGACTAGCTTGTGGCACTGGTAGCAATCCTGAGATTACTACCTTTGAGATCCTAACTCCCTGAATTCAGCTTGTAGGACCTCGTCCCGTTTTTTTACCTATATTGTAGGTGCCTAAATGCACCACGGCAGCTGGCTGTTCACCCCCCCCCCCCCCCCCCACCCCCCAGAATGTCCTGCAGCCGCTCCAAGACATCCTTGACCCTTGCACCAGGGAGGCAACATACCATCCTGGAGTCTCGATTGCGTCCGCAGAACCGCCTGTCTATTCCCCTTACGATTGAGTCCCCTATCACTATAGCCCTGCCATTCTTCTTCTTGCCCAGCTGCGCAACAGAGCCAGCCACGGTGCCATGAACCTGGCTGCTGCTGCCTTCCCCTGGTGAGCCATCTCCCTCAACAGTATCCAAAGCGGTATATCTGTTTTGCAGGGAGATGACCACAGGGGACACCTGCACTGCCTTCCTACTCTTGCTCTGTCTTTTGGTCACCCATTTTCTATCTCCCTCAGTAGCTTTCACCTGCGGTGTGACCAACTCGCTAAACGTGCTATCCACGACATCCTCAGCATCGCGGATGCTCCAAAGTGAGTCCATCCACAGCTCCAGAGCCATCAAGCGGTCTAACAGGGCTGCAACTGGACACACTTCTTGCACGTGAAGGAGCCAGGGACAGTGGACGTGTCCCTGAGCTCCCACATCGCACACGAGGAGCATGACACGGGTCTGGGATCTCCTGCCATGTCTTAAGCCTTAGGTAAACTTATAAAATTTCAAAAAAACGAAAGAAAAAATAAATAAATTAGACTATGAAAAGAAAAACTACTTACCAGTCACTTACCAGGGATAAAAAGCACCTTCTCCCCACCCAGCTTTGAATTCCTACCTAGGTTCAAATTCCCAAACACACTCTTGGTTGTGTCTTCTCTGGCTCACTGGGCGAAATCACTGGGAGTGAGTTACAAGTTGCTCTTTTTAAATTGGCCTGTGTTGACTCCCCTCCCCCACCTGCTTTTAGCTCAAAGTAGATTAAAGTGACTGACACTTAACTACCAACCAGTTATGTGAGTGGGTGGGGCAGCCCTTGTTAACCTACACTGCACAATTCTACATTAATTTAAATTAATTAAACAACCCATGGGCCGCAGGTTACCCTCACCAGATGAGTGTTAATTTCAGTATTTATTGACAAATGTACTTTAGATGTTACTCCCAGATCACGCACAACACATTGAATCAGAGAAGCCCTACAGTGCAGAAGGAGGCCATTCAGCCTATCAAGTCAGCACCAACCCGCAGAAGGACCACCCTACCTAAGCCCAATCTCCGGCCTATTCCCTAAGAGGCAATTTTTCATGACCAATCCACCTAACTTGCACATCTTTCAGCTGTGGAAGGAAACTGGAGCGCCCGTAGGAAACCCACGCAAACATGGGGAGAATGTGCAAACTCCATACAGTCATCTGAGAACAGAATCAACCCTGGGTCCCTGGCACTGTGAGGCAGCAGGACGAACCCACCGTGCCACCATGGCACCCCTTCATCATGAAGCGGATACATTTTATGTCTTTCCTAAGATATAAGAACTTATTTTATTTTTTCCTCTTGTCACAGGTTTTATGTATACTTTTGCCGCCAAGGGGAGATCCTGGTTCCAGCTTTCTACCCATGCCAATCAGACCCAACCATCCATGGGAACATGACAGCAACACATGATTAATTTCTGAGACATTATCCATTGAAAGAGAAAGTTGTGCAGGAAAGCCATGAGTCGAAATTCTACAGGTTTTAAACCTCCAAAGTACTTCAGAGATTTGTCGATTTATATACATGACTGGCGTTAACAGGAAGTTTTATAACTATCTGAGATCATGGCCAATTCTTCCACTACAAATGACTTTTTAGAAAAGCCATATTAGTAGCTGCTCTTATTTTCTTAATTGTTGTGAGTGAAAAACACTTCAGAACCTTGTGTATTACTTTCCTTTTCTCTCCTGAATGTGCAGACTCTTGCTGGGCATTGGTTTCAGGTACATTGGCCACCTCATACAAATGGATATTCAGTGTCAGATGACAACCACCAAGCCACTTCACTATGGAGGGCATCTCTGCTTAATCTTGTCAGCTGTATCTATTGGCACCACTATTCCTGACCAGAATAGCGATGATTACGTCAATCATGTTTGGAGACTGAACTCCTGTAAGTCACTGAGGTTGATTTTATGCACATAATTTTCATTATATATCTACCCTGCGCACCCCTTCTGCACTGTAAATGCTATGATTCTATGACTCGCAGCATTTGGTGGGTGAAATCACAGTGGTTTTAGTGGGAGATATTGCTGTAATTACTGTCATGAGTTCTCTTTGCTGCAGTTTGGAGAGACTGTTTAAATAGACTCTATAGATTGTTTGCTGTAGTAAGCTGTTCAAATAGACTCTTTTTACAGGACCTCTGGGTGGGATAGTGGAAGGGGACAGCTGCTACCATTTATTAAACTAATGAATACATCAGATGACAACAAATGAAACAAATGTTGCCCGACAGAATATTTCTGCTTTGGGTGCAGTCAGTGACTTGGGAGCAAATTGAGTCCAAAGTTGTGCCCAGTTTAAGAAGTGTCTTATATCTGAGTTTATCTTCAAACTCATTTGCACAGCAACTACACAATCTGCCATGCCCCAGCACTACCGGGCAGTGTCCTACAACATAATTTAAAAAAATTCCTTTCAAAAATATAATACTTGATATATGTGTAAGAGTGGTGTAGTGGCTCAGTTTGTTTGATTATAGCTGAAAATAGGTTTATCACAAAAAATAAATCATTTTTAATCACAGTGACAACCTACCATCGATGAGTAACCCGGTTTTGAATTACTGAAACTGCCTTTTCAAAAATATACAACGCCAACGTGGATTATATTCGAGGGCGGTGAGTAAATTTTAAGTAGCTACATTCAACGGCTTCCAAAGGCATCCAATAGTATTGCGGCCACAAGAACAAGCTTAATTTCTTTTACAGTCTCCTAAAAGGCCTACAAATGAGTATAATTAACAGAAAGTCACGAATCAGAGCTAACTAATCCCAAAACCAATGGATGTGATCAACACTGTGCAGTGTTGTGAACTCTAGTGCTGGCTCCACAAAGGTTTGTGGACTGGAGGAGTGTCTGGCCCTAACCTCATCCGGTGTAATTTGCTGCACTGTGACAAGTTGTAGTGTTGTTCTGTTTACTTGCTATAAATATGGCGGTTAATAAGGTTGCCTTTCTTAATCCTAATTATGAGTATTCTTTCAGAGTCGCCAGGTATCTCTCGATACCGCCACAAGGTTCAACCGAATACCGATCAAAGAGCCAATACACCAGTTAGTTAGTTCAAAGTCAATGGTATTTATTTACACACAGTATGATTTACTCGTGCACAATAACACTACATGCTAAACTATCTCTATCACTAACACCTATACTTAACTTCGGGTGTCCACTTAGGTCAGAGGAACAATGGCCGTTGTTCGGATCTGAGGCTGTTGGGTTCGAAGAGGTAAGAGGAGTACAGCTAAGGTCGTCCGTCTGGTAGCGAGCGTTGACCTTGAACTTACTTGCTTCTGGTGATGCTGGTGGAAGGGTCTCTCCGCTTGAGAGCCGAATCCAAGAGAGTGAACCTTTGGTGGGGGTTCCTTCTTATACTTGGAGGGGCTTTGCGCGCTTTAGGCGGGCCTTAAACTTGGCCCCAATTAATTGGGCAGCTTTTTGATCATTGTCATCGATCTAAACCAATAAAGGGGCGGGTGCGTTGATAGCTGGGCATGTCCTATGTGGCTGTTGGCCTTGCTTGTTTGTGTCTTTTGGTTGCGGTAGTGGCGCCGCAATGTCTGAGACAGTATCGGCTACCTGAGCATTAGTCCTTTGTTCCTCGGAGATGGGCCATCAATATGTAAATCGACCCAGAGTTTCGATTCCGTCTGCAAACTGCCTTCCAAATAAACATTCAGGCTCTGTGCCTGCTTGTTGCTTTGCATTGTCCATATTTCCCTATAGGCTCTGCGAGTGTCCATTTTATACACTGAAAGTGGCCATCCAGATGGCTACAGTAGTAAGGGTACTCAGGAAGGATTATTTCAGCCAGTGTGTTTAGTTGTATAGATGATGAGGCAATAAATATTCAAAGTGCTCATCATTACTGACAGGAACTTTATGAACATTGGAACTGATAATAAAACATCTTGTATTATGCTGACATTCTATTCTGACCCTCAAATGTTTTCTGGAAGGCTTTCAATTTCTGATGTGAAAACGCACATTTCTTGAGGTCTGCAACCAGTGTTCCATTCCTTTTGGCTGGATGAAGGGAATCTGTCCACATAGTTTAGTTCTACACCATTCCTGCGATGGGGATGAGTCTATTGGCAGGCTCATTTAAGCAGACATTAAAATTATACCTGATGTGTATTAGCTGAAAAACGCTTTTAACATTTTGTGTGTATACTTACAACTGAGTCTTCAGGGACAGGGTGCTTTCAGGGGTGTGGGTCGGAGAGGGCAAGGTGTCAGAGATTTATAGAGAGATGAGGGAAGAGGGGGAGGAGTCGGTGGGCGAACTAAAAGGAAAGTGGGAAGAAGAATTAGGGGAGGAGATAGAGGAGGGTATGTGGGCTGATGCCCTAAGCAGGGTAAATTCCTCTTCCTCATGTGCCAGGCTTAGCCTGATTCAATTTAAGGTGCTACATAGAGCACACATAACGGGGGCAAGATTGAGCAGGTTCTTTGGAGTGGAGGACAAATGTGGGAGGTGTGGCGGGAGCCCGGCAAACCACGCACATATGTTTTGGGCGTGCCCGGCACTGGAAGGGTATTGGAAGGGAGTGACGGGAGTGATTTTGCAGGTGGTGAAGGCCCGGGTCAAACCAAGCTGGGGGTTAGCTCTATTTGGAGTTGCGGAAGAGCCGGGAGTGCAGGAGGCGAAAGAGGCCGATGTCGTGGCCTTTGCGTCCCTAGTAGCCCGGCGCAGGATCCTACTCATGTGGAAGGAGGCGAAACCCCCCGGACTGGAGGCCTGGGTAAATGATATGGCGGGGTTCATTAAACTGGAGCGGATAAAGTTTGCCCTGAGAGGATCGGCTCAAGGGTTCACCAGGCGGTGGCAGCCATTTCTCGACTACCTAGGGGAACGTTAGAGGGAAGACAGATGACCAGCAGCAGCAACCCAGGGGGAGGGGGGGGGGTTTAGTTTAGTTTAGGTCAATAGACAATGGGGTTTTGTTACCTGTATATTGTTAAAAATTTCTGTTTTGTTATTGTTTCGTTTGCTTTGTAAGAGGGAAAAATTGTTGTTTGGAAAAAATTTTCAATAAAATATATTTAAAAAAAAGAACGGAGTCTTCAGGGTTACATTTTTAAAAAAAAATATTTTATTGAAAATTTTTGGTCAACCATCACAGTACATTGTGTATCCTTTACACAATAATATAACAGTATAAATAACAATGACCTGTTTTATAAACAAAGAATAAATAATATATAACAAAAACGAAAACTAAAACTAAATGGCAACTGCCTTGTCTCAGATAAACACTCTCCAAAAATATGATTTAACAGTCCAATATACAATTATTTATAGCAACGACCTATACATATTATACATATATATTAATAACCCTGAGACTCCTTCTGGTTCCTCCCCCCCCCCACCCCCCCACCCCCCCCCCAACCTCCCCCCACCCCCCTGGGCTGCTGCTGCTGCCTTCTTCTTTTCCATTCCCTCTATCTTTCTGTGAGGTATTCGACGAACGGTTGCCACCGCCTGGTGAACCCTTGAGCCGATCCCCTTAGGACGAACTTAATCCGTTCCAGCTTTATAAACCCTACCATGTCATTTATCCAGGTCTCCACCCCCGGGGGCTTGGCTTCCTTCCACATCAACAGTATCCTGCGCCGGGCTACTAAGGACGCAAAGGCCAAAACATCGGCCTCTCTCGCCTCCTGCACTCCCGGCTCTTGTGCAACCCCAAATATAGCCAACCCCCAGCTCGGTTCGACCTGGACCCCCACTACTTTCGAAAGCACCTTTGTCACCCCCACCCAGAACCCCTGTAGTGCCGGACATGACCAGAACATGTGGGTGTGATTCGCTGGGCTTCTCGAGCATCTCGCACACCTATCCTCTACCCCCAAAAATTTACTGAGCCATGCTCCAGTCATATGCGCCCTGTGTAACACCTTAAATTGAATCAGGCTTAGCCTGGCACACGAGGACGATGAGTTTACCCTACTTAGGGCATCCGCCCACAGCCCCTCCTCAATCTTCTCCCCCAGCTCTTCTTCCCATTTCCCTTTCAGCTCATCTACCATAATCTCCACCTCGTCCCTCATTTCCCTATATATATCTGACACCTTACCGTCCCCCACCCATGTCTTTGAGATTACTCTGTCCTGCACCTCATGCGTCGGGAGCTGCGGGAATTCCCTCACCTGCTGCCTCGCAAAAGCCCTCAGTTGCATATATCGGAATGCATTCCCTTGGGGCAACCCATATTTCTCGGTCAGCGCTCCCAGACATGCGAACTTCCCATCTACAAACAGATCTTGCAGTTGCGTTACTCCTGCTCTTTGCCATATTCCAAATCCCCCATCCATTCTCCCCGGGGCAAACCTGTGGTTATTTCTTATCGGGGACCCCACCAAGGCTCCTGTCTTTCCCCTATGCCGTCTCCACTGTCCCCAAATTTTCAAAGTCGCCACCACCACCGGGCTTGTGGTGTATTTCTTCGGTGAGAACGGCAATGGGGCCGTCACCATAGCTTGTAGGCTAGTCCCCCTACAGGACGCCCTCTCCAATCTCTTCCACGCCGCTCCCTCCTCTTCTCCCATCCACTTACTCACCATTGAGATATTGGCGGCCCAGTAGTACTCACTTAGGCTCGGTAGTGCCAGCCCCCCCCTATCCCTACTACGCTGTAAGAATCCCTTCCTCACTCTCGGGTTCTTCCCGGCCCACACAAAACTCATGATACTCTTTTTGATCCTTTTGAAAAAAGCCTTCGTGATCACCACCGGGAGGCACTGAAACACAAAGAGGAATCTCGGGAGGACTACCATTTTAACCGCCTGCACCCTCCCTGCCAGTGACAGGGATACCATGTCCCATCTCTTGAAGTCCTCCTCCATTTGTTCCACCAATCGCGTTAAATTTAACCGATGCAATGTACCCCAATTCTTAGCTATCTGGATCCCCAAGTAACGAAAGTCCCTTGTTACCTTCCTCAGCGGAAAGTCCTCTATTTCTCTGCTCTGCTCCCCTGGATGCACCACAAACAACTCACTTTTCCCCATGTTCAGTTTATATCCTGAGAATTCTCCAAACTCCCGAAGTGTCCGCATTATCTCTGGCATCCCCTCCGCCGGGTCCGCTACATATAACAACAAATCATCCGCATACAGAGATACCCGGTGTTCTTCTCCTCCTCTAAGTATTCCCCTCCACTTCTTGGAACCCCACAATGCTATTGCCAGGGGCTCAATCGCCAGTGCAAACAATAATGGGGACAGAGGGCATCCCTGCCTTGTCCCTCTATGGAGCCGAACGTATGCAGATCCCCGTCCATTCGTGACCACACTCGCCACTGGGGCCCTATACAACAGCTGCACCCATCCAACATACTCATCTCCAAAACCAAATCTCCTCAGCACCTCCCACAAATAATCCCACTCCACTCTATCAAATGCTTTCTCGGCATCCATCGCCACCACGATCTCCGCTTCCCCCTCTGGTGGGGGCATCATCATTACCCCTAGCAGCCTCCGTATATTCGTATTCAGCTGTCTCCCCTTCACAAACCCAGTTTGGTCCTCATGGACCACCCTCGGGACACAATCCTCTATCCTCATTGCCATTACCTTGGCCAGAATCTTAGCGTCTACATTTAGGAGGGAAATAGGTCTATAGGACCCGCATTGCAGCGGGTCCTTTTCCTTCTTTCGGAGAAGCGATATCGTTGCCTCAGACATAGTCGGGGGCAGCTGTCCCCTTTCCTTTGCCTCATTAAAGGTCCTCATCAATAGCGGGGCGAGCAAGTCCACATATTTCCTGTAAAATTCAACTGGGAATCCATCCGGTCCCGGAGCCTTCCCCGCCTGCATGCTCCTAATTCCTTTCACTACTTCCTCTATTTCAATCTGTGCTCCCAGTCCCACCCTTTCCTGCTCCTCCACCTTGGGAAATTCCAGCTGGTCCATAAAGCCCATCATTCTCTCCCTCCCATCCGGGGGTTGAGCTTCGTATAATTTTTTATAAAATGTCTTGAACACTCCATTCACTCTCTCCGCTCCCCGCTCCATCTCTCCTTCCTCATCCCTCACTCCCCCTATTTCCCTCGCTGCTCCCCTCTTCCTCAATTGGTGGGCCAGCAACCTGCTCGCCTTCTCCCCATATTCGTACTGTACACCCTGTGCCTTCCTCCACTGTGCCTCTGCAGTACCCGTTGTCAGCAAGTCAAATTCTACGTGTAGCCTTTGCCTTTCCCTGTACAGTCCCTCCTCCGGTGCCTCCGCATATTGCCTGTCCACCCTCAGAAGTTCTTGCAGCAACCGCTCCCGTTCCCTACTCTCCTGCTTTCCTTTATGTGCCCTTATTGATATCAGCTCCCCTCTAACCACTGCCTTCATCGCCTCCCAGACCACTCCCACCTGGACCTCCCCATTATCATTGAGTTCCAAGTACTTTTCAATGCACCCCCTCACCCTTAGACACACCCCCTCATCTGCCATTAGTCCCATGTCCATTCTCCAGGGTGGGCGCCCTTCTGTTTCCTCCCCTATCTCCAAGTCCACCCAATGTGGAGCGTGATCCGAAATGGCTATAGCCGTATACTCCATTCCCCTCACCTTCGTGATCAACGCCCTTCCCAAAACAAAAAAGTCTATTCGCGAATAGACTTTGTGGACATAGGAGAAAAACGAAAACTCCTTACTCCTAGGTCTGCTAAATCTCCACGGGTCTACTCCTCCCATCTGCTCCATAAAATCTTTAAGCACCTTGGCTGCTGCCGGCCTCCTTCCAGTCCTGGACCTCGACCTGTCCAGCCCTGGTTCCAACACCGTATTGAAATCTCCCCCCATTACCAACTTTCCCACCTCTAGGTCCGGGATGCGTCCTAGCATACGCCTCATAAAATTGGCATCATCCCAGTTCGGGGCATATACGTTTACCAAAACCACCGTCTCCCCCTGTAGTTTGCCACTCACCATCACGTATCTGCCCCCGCTATCCGCCACTATAGTCTTTGCCTCAAATATTACCCGCTTCCCCACTAATATAGTCACCCCCCTGTTTTTTGCATCTAGCCCCGAATGGAACACCTGCCCCACCCAACCTTTGCGTAGTCTCACCTGGTCTATCAGTTTCAAGTGCGTTTCCTGTAACATTACCACGTCTGCCTTATGTTTCTTAAGGTGTGCGAGTACCCGTGCCCTCTTTATCGGCCCGTTCAGCCCTCTCACGTTCCACGTGATCAGCCGGGTTGGGGGGCTTTTTACCCCCCCCCTTGTCGATTAGCCATCCCCTTTTTCCAGCTCCTCACCCGGTTCCCACGCAGCTGTGTCCCCCCCAGGTGGTGCCCCCCCGCCCATCCCACCCCATACCAGCTCCCCCCTCTCCCCAGCAGCAGCAGCCCAATAATTCCCCCCTCCCACCCCCCCCGCTAGATCCCCCACTAGCGTAGTTACACCCCCCATGTTGCTCCCAGAAGTCAGCAAACTCTGGCCGACCTCGGCTTCCCCCCGTGACCTCGGCTCGCACCGTGCGACGCCCCCTCCTTCCTGCTTCCCTATTCCCGCCATGATTATCATAGCGCGGGAGCCGAGCCCGCGCTTCCCCCTTGGCCCCGCCCCCAATGGCCAACGCCCCATTTCTTCCACCTCCTTTCCTCCCCCCACCACCTGTGGAAGAGAGAAAAGTTACCACATCGCAGGATTAATAACATAAAACTCCTCTTTCCCCCCTTTTTGCCCCCCTCTTCGCCCCCCATACTCGCCCCACCACTTTGTTTCAAACGTTCTTCTTTTTAATAACCCGCTCATTCCAATTTTTCTTCCACGATAAAAGTCCACGCCTCATCCGCCGTCTCAAAGTAGTGGTGCCTCCCTTGATATGTGACCCACAGTCTTGCCGGCTGCAGCATTCCGAATTTTATCTTCTTTTTGTGAAGCACCGCCTTGGCCCGATTAAAGCTCGCCCTCCTTCTCGCCACCTCCGCACTCCAGTCTTGGTATATGCGGATCACCGCGTTCACCCACTTACTGCTCCGAGTTTTCTTTGCCCATCTAAGGACCATCTCTCTGTCCTTAAAACGGAGGAATCTCACCACTATGGCTCCAGGAATTTCTCCTGCTCTCGGTCCTCGCGCCATCACTCGGTATGCTCCCTCCACCTCCAGCGGACCCGCCGGGGCCTCCGCTCCCATTAACATGAGCATCGTGCTCACATATGCCCCGACGTCCGCTCCCTCCGCACCTTCAGGAAGACCAAGAATCCTTAGGTTGTTCCTCCTCGCGTTGTTCTCCAGCGCCTCCAGCCTTTCCACACATCGTTTATGGTGTGTCTCGTGCATCTCCGTCTTCACCACCAGGCCCTGTATGTCGTCCTCATTCTCGGCAGCCTTTGCTTTCACGACCCGAAGCTCCCGCTCCTGGGTCTTTTGCTCCTCCTTTAGCCCTTTGATCGCCTGTAATATCGGGGCCAACAGCTCCTTCTTCAATTCCTTTTTGAGTTCTTCCACGCAGCGTTTCAAAAACTCATGTTGTTCAGGGCCCCATATTAAACTGCCACCTTCCGACACCATCTTGGTTTTTGCTTGCCTTCCTTGCCGCTGCTCTAAAGGATCCACCGCAATCCGGCCACCTTCCTCTCCTTTTTCCATCCGTATCCAGGGGGGATTCCCTTCTGGTTCACCGCACAGTACTTTTAGCCGTTAAAATTGCCGTTGGGGCTCTTATTAAGAGCCCAAAAGTCCGTTCCACCGGGAGCTGCCGAAACGTGCGACTCAGCTGGTCATCGCTGCACCCGGAAGTCTCAGGGTTACATTTTAATGCTTTTTCTTGTAAATAAATTCCAATTAACTGAAGCTAACAATAGAGGGCAGTGTTGCATTAAGTACAGGAAGGAACTCAAGAAGCACTACCTGATACTGAAAAATGGAACAATATTTTTAGGTCACTTAGATGCCACTAGTATTGAAAATCCCATCAATTCTAAAGAGTTTTAAGGGAAACTTCACCTGTGCCATGCTGAGCTCAGTGGGATGACTTCCATAATCAGCGAACCACCTATCGAGCATATACCTTTTCAAATTGACAGCACAAAATAATCACATCCTGCTCAGTTGTGCGTTAATCAGTTTGTCTGCAGAAAGGGAAAATCCTGGATTAGCCTATACGTTTTAGTGCAGCAATCCAGCATGATCATTTTTAATTGAATTCAAAGTATATTTTAAATTGTTACTTGTCCAGTTTTGTTTCTGAAAGCTGTCTAAAACCATTCCCGTTGTTCGAAGCCTCATGGCTATCAAGGTTCAAAAGGATGGAGTCACTGAAAAGTAAGAGGTAAGGTTGCGTTGCGCATTCTGGGGCTAAAGGTTCTCTGAGGCAGCCAAGATAGGATCATGAGCTGAAACTCTGCTTTAGTGCAAGAGACCGTCTTGGTGAAGGAGTTGAAGGCTGTTCCTTCAGTTTGCATTCAGGCTTCACTGGAACATTGCAGCAGGCCAAGTGTGGACATGTGGGCATGAGAGTAAGATGCTGAGTTGAAATAGCAAGTGACAGGAAGGCCGTGGTCATGCTTGTGGACTGAGTGAAGGTGTTCTGAAAAGCAGTAACCCAGTCTGCGTTTAGTCTCTCCAGTGTTGAGGACACCACCTGGAATCAACTGATCTGATTCATAAGGTTGCGAACGGTTGGTGGAGTTGCAGATAGTGAAGAGGATTGTCAGGATATAGCAAGATATAGATTGGTTGGTAGCCATCTAAGATGGCCACCTGCAAAGGACCATGGGAATTATTGCCAACCCAGGACTCAGACAGATACAGAGCCTATGTGTATTTGAAACATAGATAACTAGACCTGATCAAAACCCCCCGCTCGTTTGCATTTTAATGGCCCATTTTCCCAGGACAATAGAACTCCAATCAAGAAACCGGTACAGCCACAGACTGATCGGCGCCACTCTCTTTACTCAGAAAGCCCAACTCCCAAGGTCAATGACCGCTAAGGATCCGCCCAGATACTAAGGCACCCGCCTCTTTATTGGCCGAAATCGAAGACAGTGATCAGAACGCTGTCGAACTATTGGGTCCAAGGTTAAGGACCGCGCCGAAGAGCGCGAAATCCCAGAGGGATAAAAGAGAACACAGCCATGTGTTCTGTCTCTTTTGGATCCGGCCTGTGCCAGCCCAACTGTAGCAGGAACAGCCAGCCAATTTCAAGACCAAGGATCGCTACCTGACGGATGAGCCCAGCAGAGACAGAGCCACTTTCTTTGAACCAGCCGAGTGAAATCCAGATAAAGGCCTTATCCATTTGCACAGTGCCGGTCACCCTGAAGTTAAATATAGGTTAATGTAGCTGATAAGTGTAGTTTAACTCGTAGTAGATATTGTGTTTACATGTTGAGGTAACTCTTGTGTATGTAAAAAAACATATTTTGAACTGACTAACTGGTTGTGTAGTCATTTGATCAATCTAAGGGAAGGCTTGTGGTTCACCAACATCATTAATATTAGCAACAGTATTGGCAACGCTGTTGGGATCGAAAACGAGCAACAGAGATCCGGGCGGAGAAATGACAAATGGCGTTTAATCTGGAGAAATGCATTTTGGAAGGTCTAATATAGGTGGGAATTATACAGTAAATGGCAGAACCCTAAGGAGTATTGACAGGCAGAGAGATCTGGGGGTACAGGTCCACAAATCATTGAAAATGGCAACACAGGTAGCTAAGATAGTCAAGAAGGCATAGGGTATGCTTGCCTTCATTGGTTGGGACACTGAGTATAAAAATTGGCAAGTCGTGCTGTAGCTGTACAGAAACTTAGTTAGGCCACATTTGGAATATTGTGTACAATTCTGGTCGCCACAATATCAGAAGTATGTGGATGCTTTGGCGAGAGTACAGAAGAGATTTACTAGGATGTTGCCGGTCCGGAGGATATTAGCTGTGAAGAGAAGTTGGATAAACTCAGATCGTTTTCTCTGGAACGAAGGAGGTTGAGGGGTGACCGAGTAGAGGTTTACAAAATTATGAGTGTCATGGACAGAGTAGATAGTCAGTTGCCTTTCCCTAGTGTGGAAAAGTCAATTACTGGGGGACAAGGTGTAAGGTGTGTTTCACCCCGCGCCAGCAGGAGAATGCAAATAGGTCAAAATAAAATAGGTCAAATAGGTTTGCATCCTATCAATGGGGTGGGCACCGGATTCTCCATGCCTCCATGATGCTCCGGCACTCTGGACTGGGATTTGTATGGGTGTTGATTGGTGCAAGTGTTTGCCAGCATGGCCCTGACACAGTGGGCCTCACAGTGAGCCAAGGGGTAAGTGTTTAAGGTAGATTCATCCAAAGTCCATCAAAAGGACCCCTCACCTCCACAGTGCAAATTCAGCCCACCCCTAATGTCTAGGAATTAAGTGCTTTTACTTCCTTTTTTTTCTCAGCTGAAAACATTTAACTGCTTTTGATGTGGTGGCAACCTGTCAATCATAGCGAGATGTTTATAAAAATTGCAGTTAGATTCAAAGCAGGCTACTTGAGATGCATTCAAGCGTGACTGAAAATGAAAATAAACAATCCAGACATCTGTCTGTCTGCAATCTGTCAATTGTAGGCTACTAAAAGCTTTTTCTCTTTGATGTGAGTCAAAGCCTTGCAGATCAAAGGATCTGAGGGGGTTTAAAGTCTTGTGATGTGGGTTTGGCTTTCTATTAAGTTACAGCTGCTGCTTTCTAGACATCTGTCTGAGGCAGCAGGTGTAAGGCACAGGTGAGTAAAAAAGGAGAGATTTTCTTTGACTATTTTTGCCTCGTCGGCTCTTTAGTATCCAGGCAGGGATGTCCACTGGGGGTAGGGTGAGAGGAGGTTTCTCTGCTATGTGGGGGTTCTCTGATATGGGGCGGTTCTCTGATATGGGGGGTTCCCTGTTATCGGGGGCTCTCTGCATTGTGGGGGGGGGGGGGGTTCATTGTAATGGGAGGTCTCCGGTGGGGTTCTCTGAGGGGGGGGCAGGTCACCCTCATGCATGCGCTCTATAGTGGGGGGTGACCCAGCAATTCCCGTGGTGGGGTGGGGGGGAGAAGTTGGAAATATATCGCCATTCCTTCACTGACGCTGGGGCAAAATCCTGGATCTCCCTCTCTAACAGCACAGTGGTTGTACTTACACCTCAAGGGCTGCAGGTTCAACAAGGTAACTCATCACCACCTTCTGAAGGGCAGCTAGGGATGGACAAGAAATACTGGCCTAACCAGCAACGCCCACGTCCCATAAATTAATAAACAATATGCCCCAATGTTTTGTTGGGGGGGGGGCAGGATTTGCCTTGTGGGGAGAGGGGGGACCAGCTGCAGGACCTCACTATTGGACCTCATCCCAAAATGGCAGCCCGACCACTGATTTGCGACATGCATAATCTGCATTGCCAGGGAGTATGTATCGCTTATGCCCGTCGCTTCAGCGCCAGCGGAAAACAGATGTTACTCAGCTCCAACAGGAGAACAAAGTTTCCCAAACAGCCATTAAAACGTAGCCAAGAGAGATTGCAACAAAATGTAGAAACATTAAAAAACAAAAGACAGATGGCCTGGTGTGGGAGTGGGAAGTCGGGGGTTGCATTGAGGAAATACATGTATGGCATATTTTTAAAACTCAACGTTGAGTCCAGAGGGCTGCAATGTGGCCAACCGGATGATGAAATGCAGCTCCTCCAGCTCGCCCCTGGCTTCATTGGAGCATTGCAGCAGGCCAGGGACCGACATGTGGGCATGAGAGCAAGATGTTGAGTTAAAATGGCAAGCAACAGGAAGGTTGGGACATGCTTGCAGACTGAGCGAAGGTGGTTCCACAAAGGTGTCTGCATTTAGTCACCCCAATATAGAGGAGGCTGCATGCAGGTCCCATGCAGGCTCAGTCTGCTGCTATCATGCCTACAGATCTCAGGGGCTTGCAGATTCTCACAGCAGTCCAACAATTTGTGCTGCAATGGATTACTCAGATTGCTGAGTACCACCTTGGGGTTGTGGGAGTAGTTCTGTGGTACATGGACCTCCAGCCCTCTCATAGAATGACAGTGTTCATTCTTCACCACTGACAGTCCAGTCATTCCCTTGTCTTTCAGCCAGCCCGCCGGAGCTAATGGGCAACATAGTGGCACAGTGGTGCCTCACAGCGCCAGGGACCCGGGTTTGATTCCAATCTTGGGTAACTGTCTGTGGAGTTTTCACTTTCTCCCCGTGTCTGTATGGGGTTTCTCCGGGCGCTCCGGTTTTCTCCCACAGTTCATATTTGTGTAGGTAAGGTGGATGGGCCAACTAAACTTGGCCCTCAGTGTCTAATGGTTAGGTGGGATTACGACATAGGGCGGGAGTATGTGCCTAGGTAGGTGCTCTATCGGAGGGCTGGTGCAGACTTGGTGGGCCAAATCACCTCCTTCTGCACTCTAGGGATTCTATGATTCTATAATACTGCTGATGCCAATTTGGTGCAGTCCAAAGCTGGTGCTTCAAGGCCCAGAGCTGCTCAAGGGTGTCCTGCAAGACGAGCTGCGTCGTGGAGTAATGGTGGTGATGGACTTAATTTTTAAAGGAAAACTGGCGTCTCAGTAACCACTCACAGAGAGTCCATCTTCAACAAAGGCATTTGAGAAATCTCCTTCCTGCCTCCTCTTCCTTCTCTTCCCAAGGTGGCTTCCGAATGCCCAGTGGCAAGGGCTGTGACCTCATAAAAGCGAGATTGTAGAGGATTCAACAGACCAGCTTCAATTTGGACATGTGGGACTGGATTCATATGACCAGAAAGCAGGCGCTGCCCCCTGCACCGATACCCTGCCCGGTGCGGGGCTAGCAGCTGGCTTGACTTGCGGATACGGCCGCAGAATGGCCGGGTCTGTGGCCACACATGCTCATGCCGGCGGCCTGTGGCGGCCAGCCTGCCAAATACTGCCCCTCCTGTAACCAGCCTCGCCACCCCCGGACCACCCCCCACCAGTCCCTCCAGCCCCCGATGAAGGCCCCACTGCCAACGGAACGGCCGCATCCCCCCCCTCCCATCCCGTGGCGCCGCTGGACTCAGTCTGCAGCCATTATGCCAGGTCCCTGAACGGTGTGAGCACACGCGAGTGACACTGTCGGGTTCTCATCCGATCGGGGACAGAGTTTTGGGGGAGGGCCTCATGTGACGTCCTGAAGCCGTCCATACGGTGTGCAGCGTACTCCCCGAGTATGCCATTTTTGAGGGGGCGGAGCATCGCAAATACGGCACCACCACCGATTCCAGCATAAACGGGGATTCTCCGGCCGCTCGCCGGACCCGATTTCGGCATCGGCAATCGGAGAATCATGCCCACACTGGTTTTAGTACTGGATGGGCTTCCCTGCAAGCATTCAGCCAGCAGAAGCATTACTTCGGGAGGTCAATAATGTGCTCCATAATATTCCTTGTGACTGCTTGGCTCTTGCTATTGACATTTTCAGCCTTGTGTAGTCTAATGGCAGGTAGGAGTCATCAGCCAGGTGTGCAGACGTTTTTCCTTATCACCAGCAGCAAGCTCCAGTTCATTATGGTAGCTCCTAGATGATAGGAATGGCTGACTGCCTCAGGATGAAGCTGCCATGGCTCTTGCCAGGGTAATGGGCATTTCCCAATATGAAGTGCTGTGCATGATCACAAAGCAGCTACACATTGATGGAATGGTAGCCCTTGAGGTTTTGTAAATGCAGGGGCTGCAGAACCACTTGGTGCAGTCAATGGCTTCCTGCACCACTAAGAATCCCACCAAAGTCACATACGCTTTCCTTCTACTTCTCTTTGGTAAGAGAGAAGATGATGAAGTCCCCCCTCCTGCTATCACCTCTCAGATACAGCGATAGACATGAATGGGAAATTATTGACTCTGTTGCTTTCTATTGTCTAGAAGTTGAGGGCTATGGTAACCTTAAGGGCCACTGACAGAGCTGTTCTCACCCTACCTTATGGCTGTGGATTCTGTTGACAAAGGTGGCACAGTCCAGTAACCAGCTGTTTGCTGAATCATAGAATATCTCAGATATTACTCCTGGCTGAGGTAGACAGAGAAGGGCTCCCTTAAGGGCCTTGGCGAATCAGCCCTTCATTAGCGAACCCTCCTCCGTCTCCCAATGTCCACAGCATTCTTTCTGCTGCCTGTGCTCCATGTCTGTCTCATTTGTGTCCAAGAGTGACTGTGACTGAAACTCCCATAACTCTAACCGGTTTACAATTGATAGACCCAAAATTCCTCTGACTTCTCAGTTAAGATGCAGCAACACTCCTGTCAAAATCCAGCAAGTCACTAAAAATCTTCCAGGAATGCACACAGTTCTTCCACAAATGTTGCAAGAGCGAAAGTAAGTCAACATCACCACACCTGCGAGCTGATTTAAAGAACACGAGTGACCCTCAGGCAACAGAACATATGCTCAGCTCGTATGTTCGCAGAGATTAGGAGAGAGCTTGCAAGGTCCAATTTAGCAGAATGTGAGCCAAATTTGATTAGCTTTCGAGGTTGCAAATTTGTTCATTTTTGTATGCTTCCAGTGCATTTACAACACTGTGCTAGCACCCTTACAAACATGGTGTGCCACATGGGTGTGCTGGAAGTGGCTGGAAGCAGCACAACCACCACTTTCGACCTCTGTAGCTTCTGGAGCATCAAGACAATTGGCTTAACAGAGCAGAGTGATATGGCCTTGAACCTCGCAGCATTTACACCAGTTAATCCTCTGCTCGGGAAATGTTAAAGGATTGTTACTTCAAAGACTATTTTTTCAGCAAAAATAACCTAATCAGGAAAGACTGTGTCTCCATGTTAGTGGGTTGTAAATCATAATGACGAACAGACATTAATTTGGGTTTTTTGAATATTGAAAATGATGACCCCCCTAAATTCTCACTTGCTCATTGAGCATTTATTTGTGGAACAGTAAGTACCTTGCTCATTAAGCAGCATTCAGTAAATTCAATGGTTGCTTACGTGACAACCATCACGATTAGTGAGTAAACTGAAGGCTGATAAGAACTGCCTGCGTGACCATTCTTCAGCTTCTTTTGTGTGAATCTGAAAAGGCATGGAATTCCTCGGCTTTACTCAGCATGCAAATATTTGACCAAGCTCAGTGTAGAGGCACTTTCTTTAATTTGAATTTCGTGTTTTTTTGAAAATATAGTGGAATAACGTCCTGCAACAAAAGAAGCTATTATGGCCAAGTAACATTTTTACCTTTTGTTTCTTACCGTCAGTTATTGTATTTCCTATCCGATTTTCTTTTCCATTCATCCTTGTGAAAATAATGCAGTCAATGCACAATGGGCACATGGTAGCACAGTGGTTAGCGCTGTTGCTTCACACTGCCAGGGACCTGGGTTTGATTCCCGGCTTGGGTCACTGCTGTGCGGAGTCTGCATGTTCTCCCCGTGTCTGCGTGGGTTTCCTCCGGGTGCTCCGGTTTCCCCCCATAAGTCCTGAAAGACGTGCTGTTAGGTGAATTGGACATTCTTAATTCTCCCTCTGTGTACCCGAACAGGCGCTGGAATGTGACGACTGGGGGATTTTCACAGTAACTTCATTGCTGTGTTAATGTAAGCCTACTTGTAACAATAAAGATTATTATTATTATCTGTCATGCCAGCAAAGGACCATGGGGGAATTAGCACTTCTAAGATACATAATTTTTTATTTTAATAAGTTATTTTTCCCTGAAACATATGGGAATCTCTGCTCAGATTTCTAAATCATTGGACTAACTCATTCTGATAAGAAATGTTCACAAAAGCTGGAGAGTGGACAATAGAATATTATTGCAGTCACAATTCCACTCTTCACTGCCTCTCCTTCTATCTTGTGCGCTTTTGAACTCAAAAGTGTAACTCAACAAATCCACTCTTGCATAATGAATCAGCTTAAATTTCCACAGATGCCTAAGCATAACTTTTCTGTTTTAGTCTCTTTACTTCAATATCATGGCTTGTATTCAGATTTTCTAGCCTGAATGCGTTGCCACACAGTTGTCACTTCCATGTGAATACATTTGTGTTCTACTAATTCGACCTCTGACATCTTGGGCAAAATTCTCCCCCAACGGCGGGATGTCCGCCGACTGGCGCCAAAGACGGCGCCAATCAGACGGGCATCGCGCCGGCCCAAAGGTGCGGAAGGCTCCGCATCTTTGGTGGCCTAGCCCCAACATTGAGGGGCTAGGCCGACGCCGGAGGGATTTCCGCCCCGCCAGCTGGCGGAAATGGCGTTTGTTTCCCCGCCAGCTGGCGCAGAAATGCGGCGCATGCGCGGGAGCGTCAGCGGCCGCTGTCAGTTTCCCAGCGCATGCGCGGGAACGTCAGTGGCCACTGTCAGTTGAATCCAGCGGGGGGTCCCGCCAACCGGCGCGGCCCGATTCCCGGGAGCGGAGACTTCGGCGGGGGGCGGCGTGGGCGGGCTCCGGGGTCCTGGGGGGGGGGGGGCGGGGGGTGATCTGACCCCGGGGGTGCTCCCACGGTGGCCTGGCCCGCGATCGGGGCCCACCGATCCGCGGGCGGGCCTGTGCCGTGGGGGCACTCTTTCCCTTCCGCCTCCGCTACGGCCTCCACCATGGCGGAGGCGGAAGAGACTCTCCCCACTGCGCATGCGCGGGAAACTGACAGCGGCCGCTGACGCTCCCGCGCATGCGCCGCATTTCCGCGCCAGCTGGCGGGGAAACAAACGCCATTTCCGCCAGCTGGCGGGGCGGAAATCCCTCCGGCGTCGGCCTAGCCCCAAAGATGTGGAGCCTTCCGTACCTTTGGGCCGGCGCGATGCCCGTCTGATTGGCGCCGTCTTTGGCGCCAGTCGGTGGACATCCCGCCGTTGGGGGAGAATTTCGCCCCAGGTTTGATTTACGTCGGCGGGACAGGCAATTCCTGGGCGGGACTTCGGCCCATCCGGGCCGGAGAATCCAGCGGGGGGTCCCGCCAACCGGCGCGGCCCGATTCCCGCCCCCACCCAATCTCCGGGAGCGGAGACTTCGGCGGGGGCGGAGGCGGGATTCACGGCGGCCAACGGCCATTCTCCGACCCGGCGGGGGGGTCGGAGAATGACGCCCCTTGTCCTTTAACCCTCAAGCTTTCCCTCACAGACTTGCCTCCTGAGCTCACTTTTCTGATAAAGAATTTCAAAATGAATTTAAAATTATGAGGAAGTTGTATTTTGAGCTTAAGTTGCACATATGGGGAAGGATTCACCATTGGTCGACGCCGAAATCGCGAAACGCGATTGTGCGGAGAATAGCCTCCCACGCCAAAAACATGGTAGGCGGCGGTTTGACGCCAAATCGGGATCCTCTGAAAATGACGTAAATGCGTCACTCGCCGTCAGGCGTTTAAACACCTTTGGCATATTATTAGCGGGTCTGACTCTCCATTCTCCAGAGCCTCCGCGATTCACCACCTCCGATGGGCTGAGTTCCCGACGGCGCGGTTCACTTGTGATTTCCAAAATCATGAACCTGGCGTCGTGGCTGCTGAGCAAGAAAGAGAAGACTTAGGACACGGAGTGGAGTGATTGCATGCTACCGGCCTGGACACTGGCCGTGCTGGCTGGGGTGGGGGAGGGGAGGGGGGAATGGGCCGAATAGCCAGGGTGCCTCCCCACACAGGACTGGGGCGGTGCCCAGGCACCAACCGCCATTATGGTGGCCATCTTGCTGCACACCCACTGACCACCCACCTCGGCCTTGTTCTCCACAGTGACACGGGCCGTATGGGTGCGCAGTCCACTCCCCCGCCACAGCGTGCCCCCGGCCCCAAACACCCCGCTCAACTGACAGCCATGCACCGGCGGACCACCCAGGGCCACAACCAAGGCAACCCCCAGTGAGGGCAATGACAGCCAATGGTACCCTTGGCATCAGGGACGGGCGTTAGGACCAGGAGCCCCCATGGTGCCTGGCAATGACGGGGCAGGGGTGAGGGGGTGAGTGGGCTTGCGGGGCTGAGGCCTGCAGTGCCAACTGGGGCCACAGTGTAGTCCATGGAACCTGGTTGGGAATGGGAGCATGCACCATGCTAACATGTTGGCCTTTCACCCCCTGCAGACAATGACGTTTGGAGTTCGGCCAGCAATGGTGCCCGCCCTGGCGATGGCCGCAGCTCTGTGAGATGCCCCGTGGCCGTATGTTCAGAAACCACTCAAAGAGGAGGGGGAAGCTGCAGCAGCGGAGCAGCCAGCAGCGGAACGGGCTGCAGAGGGGCAGGTGGCAGCCGCACAGACTGGAGGGCCAGCTGCCCATCAGGCTGAGGAGGAGAGGTGCCAAGGAGGCACCGCATGAGGCGCCCTGTGTACCGGCAGTGCCTGTCATCCGAGGACCTGCAACTATGCATGCCGTCAGAGGCTCCGGCTGAGCAGAGACACATCTGCTAGATGATGGCACACCTGGCAACACGGAGGTATGGGGGAGGACCCTCACTCCCGGTGACCGTCAAGGTGACGGTTGCCCTTAACTTCTATGCCACGGGGTTCTTTCAGTCGCTGAGTGGGGACCAGTCCGGGATCTCACAGAGCTTGGTACACAGGTGCATCCACGCCATCACAGAATCCCTGTATGCCCAGGCGGATCAATATATCCATTTCGATCTGGACTGAGCCCACCAGGATGCCCGGGCAGCGGGGCTCGCCGCCATTGCCAGGATGCCCCGAGTCCAGGGTGCGATAGACGGGATGCATGTCGCCCTCCGGACACCTGCGGAGAACAGGCGGGGGGAGAGGGAGGGGGGTGGGGGTGGGGGTGGGGGGGGGGGGGGGTGGGGGGGTTGGGTTGGGGGGGGGGGGTCAAGGTCACATCAAATGTCCAGGCTGCCCAATAAAGGCTGGTCCAAGGGTCCCTCCTTTTTGCACACTCTGTGCCCATAAGAGCACCCAAGGATCCTCCTTTTCCATTTCCTCTCCCCCACCTGCCCACCCCAGGCTTCTATCTCTCTCAATGAGATGTTCCAGCCTGGTCCCAGATTCACCTTGTGCCCACTCATCAGGGGACTTACTGCAGTCCCAGCAGTAGCCACTGTTCTAGATGGCACTCCAGGGACAACAGCATTGTCAGCCAATCATTTGGAAGCAGGACAAGCCCCTCAGATGGGGCTGAAGTCCAGCCTCAATGTAATTAAAGGCTTGATGGCTGTTGAATGGTTGCAGGGCCTGCTCCTGACTTTTGTATCAAGGGAGGGGACCCATGTAAAATTCATCCCTTTGTCCTCTGCACTCAGTCAGATATCATGGACTGCAAATCATTTTACCTGATAACACTTCAGAATACAGTAGCAATAGTTGAAATTTCTTTTGTCCTCAGGATGTGGGTCATACTGTTAAAACTTATTGCCCATCCCTAGAATCTCTGAGAAGATGGATGTCGGGCATCTTCTCGAGTCCTTTTAATTCCCTCACTGTGATTAGCACATTACCAAGGGCCCATGTTTTTACCTGATGCTTCCCATTGGTAACTGTATGTGGGCTGTGTATCCAGAAAACTATTGTGAATATAACTCAAGAAAATCACTCAGTTTGTGACTTGTGCTGATCTGCTCTTCCCAATCTGTATGACGGTGTAGGCAATTTTTAGATGTTCCCTTTTATAGCCCATGGTCGCATATATTTGTATATCAGTGTGTGTATTTCTTACCCTTGGAGTGATTCAATTTTAAATAATACATACACACATAACAGATGCAGCAAACACAAGACAGACATAGATGCTCAGATACACAGACAGACATGCATAGGCAGATGAAATTGCAGAAATGTCACTGTGGAGGGGCACTTCTACTGCCTATTGAATTACAGCGGTCCAATGGCATATTTTCTGGGATTCTCTGTCCCTGATGGAATGCAGACTCTCAGTGATGAGTTCTATCTGCTTTTAGAGGTTTGCCATCTTGTTTGTATTTCAGCAGGAAGCAAAGATGGCCAGTCTGTCATGTGAACTGAAGAAAGTGTCAAGTCAGCTTTTTAAAAAGATATTATAATCATTTTAGTTATAATTGGAAGCCTCTTTCTTCCTGATGTCGTGGCTTTTCACACCCTAAATTTTCTTTTCAGTATGAGAAGGGAAACCATCAAAGTCAATGGATCTTATTTACATCGGTGGGACATGCATTGAATTCCTAATCTCTTTCATATCTAAGAATGCATCCTTTTGTCTCCTCATGAAATAAGGGAAAAGTGGTTGAAATTCATAAGAGAAGTCACGGGCAGCATGGTTCACTATGGTTTCACAGCACCAGGGTCCCAGGTTCGATTCCCGGCTTGGGTCACTGTCTGTGCGGAGTCTGCACATTCTCCCCGTGTCTGTGTGCGTTTCCTCCGGTTTCCTCCCAAAAGACAAGGGGCGGGATTCTCCCCTACCCAGTGGGATGGGCCGTACCGGCGCCGAGGAGTGGCGTGAATCACTCCGGCGTCAGGCCGCCTGGAAGGTGCGGAATCCTCCACACCTTCAGGGGCTAGGCCGGCGCCGGCAGGGTTGGCGCCGCGCCAGCCGCGCGGAAGGGCCTCTGCAGGCTGGCACGAGTTGGCGCATGCGCGGGAGCGCCAGTGTGTGCTAGCGTCATCCCAGCGCATGCGCAGGAGGATTCATCTCCGCACTGGCCATGGAAGAGGTTGACAGCAGCCAGCGAGGAGGGAAAGAGTGCCCCCACGGCACAGGCCCGCCCGCGGATTGGTGGGCCCCAATCAGGGGCCAGCCCACCATGGGGGCACCCCCCGGGGCCAGATCCCCCCAGGCCCCCCCGAGGACTCTGCAGGCCGCCCCTAGAGCCAGGCCCCACCGGTACGGACCTGGTTTGATTTACGCTAGCGGGACCCGCCGAAAACACTCGGCCCATCGCGGGCTGGAGAATCGCTGGGGGGGGTGGGGGCCACTGCCAACGGCTCCCGACTGGCGCGGCGTGATTCCTGCCCCGCCAAAACCCCGGCGCCAGAGAATACGGCAGCCGGCGTTGGGCGGCGGGGCGGGATTCATGCCGCACCCCGGCGATACACCGACCCGGCGGGGGGGTCGGTGAATCCCGCCCATGCTGTTAGGTGAATTGGACATTCTGAATTCTCCCTTTGTGTTCCCAAACAGGCACTGGAATGTCGCGACTAGAGGATTTTCACAGTAACTTCATTGCAGTGTTAATGTAAGCCTACTTGTCACAATAAAGATTATTATTACATGACCTCCTTAGCCCTTTTTGACTTACAGTTCATTTTAAAGAATATAACATTTAAAATATAATTTTCACGATTTATTTGCAAATGCTGTCATGACAGTGAAAATGAACATTTCCCACTGAAACAACATCGCACTTGCAATAAACCAACCTAATCAAGGAATTAATGTATTCTGCCACTTCATTGCTACTGCCAGGACACCTGTAGACAACTCCCATTTCAGTTATAAATTATCCCTGCTGCCTCAATTCTAACCATAGGATCTCCCCTTTCGTGTATCGTTTCTTACAATTGTACGGGTCCAGAGGAGGTTCACAAGAATGATCCCAGGAATGAAGAGCTTGTCGTATGAGGAACGGTTGAGAACTCTGGGTCTGTACTCGTTGGAGTTGAGAAGGATGAGGGGGGATCTTAGTGAAACTTACAGGATACTGCATGGCCTGGATAGAGTGGATGTGGAGAGGGTGTTTCCACTTGTAGGAAAAACTAGAAGTAGAGGACACAATCTCAGACTTAAGGGACGATCCTTTAAAACAGAGATGAGGAGGATTTTCTTCAGCCAGAGGGTGGTGAATCTGTAGAACTCTTTGCCGCAGAGGACTGTGGAGGCCAAATCACTGAGTGTCTTTGAGACAGAGATAGACAGGTGCTTGATTAATAAGGAGATCAGGGGTTCTTGGGAGAAGGCAGGAGAATGGGGGATGCGCATAATATCAGCCATGATTGAATGGCGGAGCAGACTCGATGAGCCGAGTGGCCTAATTCTGCTCCTATGTTTTATGGTCTTCAGGTCTTAATAATGCTATTATGATCCCTGTAGAGATTGATAACTTTTTAAAAAGAAAGAAATCATCATAATGCCAAAGGAAAGAAAACTGATGGACAAGATTCCACTTTTTAAACTTTTACTGTACAAACCAACTAAATTCAACATAGTTCAAACATTAACTAACAGGTGAAGCATATTTCAAGTAAAAAGATTAATTTCACTTTAAAAAGTTGTCTTGTGCAGCTACAAGCACTCAAATTATCCCCCACATGAAAGTGGACCACACAATTTCAGTCTTTCCAACTTGGCCTCGACTATGTATGGTCTCTCACATCACACCTAATTATTTTGGACCTTCGTCACATTAGCCAGTGCTTTCCACCCAACGTACCCAGATGTGGTTACCATCGTCAAGCTTCTTGTCTATGAACCAGCTCTTACACGGGTCACAACAGTCCTGATGCACAGAATCGTCAGAGACACCCTTCTTCAACACATTTAGATGGTTTGGTGGGCTCTGGCTAAGGATTTTGGCAAGGAGATCACTGGCCTGATTATAAATTACTCTCGCATGAAAGCCCTAATTCAGGGTCCTAATTCCCTCAACTGGGTTTGGAATGCACCTAATATGTCTCAGCTGGCTGTGCCTTCCTCTTCAATTGGAAATTTAGAATTTTAGAGGCCCATATGGACCGACGGAGCAGTGGACTCTCCTGACAAGCCCAGAGAGTCCCCTCTGCAGACTGTTTTCATACTTTCCTTATCAACTACACAATAGATTCAGATTGAAAATGGTGCTGAGATTTTGCTCCCAGGTCAGCTTTGACCCGCTCCCTGTAGCTGTGAGTATAATTGTCAGGTTACCCTGCTTCCAATCAGTAAGCCTCTCTCACCTTAATATCATTGTCATAGTCATGCATGACCCTCTCGTATCCTCTGATGTCCCTATGCCCCATGTTGACCTGACCCCTCCCCATTTTGAAACATAATGCACTGTCATATACAGAGACTACTTCCCTCCCAACCCTACCCCACAACGTTCCGTAAGACTATTGAGTGCCCACGCTTACATTACCTCTTTCCCATCAAAAGGCTGCAGATGTTTCACCTTACAGTGACTGTGCAATCTGTGACCCAGAATGAAGCCTGAAACCCCCAGATGTGAGGGGTTTGACATGCCCTGCTCACACCATGCAGGACATGACTGACACAGGACTAACAGGCCCTCCCCATTCCTAGACTGGGAAAATAACAGTCTTTTTAGCTCCAGCAACATAAATTGTGTGCTCTGCTACAGAACTGTCTTTACATTCTGCCCCAAGTACATTTCCCCTGCTCCACCCCCACACCAGTCATGTGTACGTATACATCCTTTCCCAGTCTCCCCCCCCCCCCCCCCCCCCCCCGCCCAAACCTCAGACCTTTGTCCTCGGGCCCCTTCTCTTATCTCACTATTGATTAACACCAACTATCCCCTCCGCCTCCCACCAAAGTCAAGCCTTTCTCCTTCAGCCACTTCTACCCTCTCCCATCTTACCGCTGGTCTGGAATGGAGAGTCTTGTCTCTGCTCCCACCCACCCCCCTTGAGTTCCCATTGGTCTTGCCGACGCAACCTGGCACGGAGTTGGAGCAGCTTCTGGCACAACGCACTGAAAGGTAAATTAAGCCACAAGTGTAGTGCAAGTTGCCAGGCACACGTCACTAATGCCCAATTATGAATCATGTCAGTCTAATTCAATGTCGGCATAAGCTTCTGATCAGGAATAGGGGAGTGACTCTGGTGAGTTAACCTTATAATGAACATTCATAATCGTCAAATCCATGCAATTGCAGTTCCCAAAATGACGCAGCAAGACACCTGGACTGGCATTAAAGTTGGGAGTGGACAATTGTGTGCTGTTTTTACACCAGCAGGAAACAGACTTTTCACCTTCCTCCACATTTTCTGGAACCGCTCGCCATTACTACAACTGCTGGTAGAATCAGAAAATCTCACCCTTTACTACTGTTTCTATCCCCCCCCACTCCCCTCCCATTTTATTAATCCCTTTTAAACACATTATTCATCTATTTTGCGATGACATTGATCCCAGCAGTTCAAGTTCAGCCTGCCTTTGTTGTTTTTTTATTTTATTAATTTAGAGTACCCAATTCATTATTTCCAATTAAGGGGCAATTTAGTGTGACCAAACCACCTACCATGCACATCTTTGGGTTGTGGGGGCGAAACCCACGCAAACACAGGGAGAATGTGCAAACTCCACACAGACAGTGACCCAGAGCCGGATCGAACCTGGGACCTCGGCGTCATGAGGCAGCAGTGCTAACCCACTGTGCCACCGTGCTGCCCTGCCTTTGTTGTTTTTAATTCAGTGGTTTATGATAGGGTTTCATTCTTAAAAGGGAAGTGATCTTTAAATTGACCAGCATTGTGAAAGTGTTCAGATGCTTTCTGTACTTTTGCCAGTGGATAAAGTGTTACTTTTCATTCAACTATATTTAGATTAAAATTATACTGTGTCAATTGGACTCTGTTTTTTGATATTTACAGTGATTGACAGCCATCCAGCTGTTCAGCCTTTGAAGCAGAGCAAAGATGGCCATCTTTTCCACTACTTCAATGGCTCTAATGTATTCAGCTTTGGAGGTCTAAACTTTATGCCCAGCTCTATTGCAATTAACAGAAGACTTGAGAGTACAAAGTGTTTTGCAAAATTAAATTTCACTTGCAAATGCGTTACATTGCTTTCACCTTATTCATATTTGCATCATCATTATTTGTTGGAATTAGCTTAGTCAGAGAGCTTATGGTTGACACACATTGATGGTTACACTGGAGTTAGGGACATTTTCTTTACAGTGGAAGAAACAATGTTGTGTTTGTTGTTGTTTCTTTATTGAATGCTCATGTTAGTGTCCTGTATTGTACACACCACCTTGTTGGACATGGCTTAACTTGCAGACTCAGCTGTCCCCCCATCCTATGCTTTGGAAAGGATATTGTCTAAGGTCACTCTCAGCAGGGATCGTTGCAATGTTATAAATGTATTCAAACCCTGGAAGGACTCTGTCAGTCAACACGCTGACTCATGTGTTGACAGTACTGACTGCACTCTTCAGGCTCCTCATTTTATTAAATAAGCAAAATACTGCAGATGCTGGAATCTGAAACCTAGGAACAGAGAATGCTGGAAAAACTCAGCAGGTCTGTCAGCATCTATCAGGAGAGAAACAGAGTTAACATTTTGAGTCCTTGGACTCTTCGTCAGAACTGAAGGCAGAGAGTTTAGTTTAGAACTGTAGAAACTGCAACAAAAAGTAGCAACTTTAAGAACAAAAGACAAAAGGCCTGGTATGAGAGAGGGAGGATGGGGGTGGGGATGGGGGGTTGCATTGAGGCAATACACGTACAGGATATTACAAAAGAAGGGGATTTAAGATGGAGGAGAAAGGTTACAATCTAAAGTTGCTGAACTCAACGTTGAGTTGCAAAGGCTGCAATGTGCTAAACTGAATGTTCTCACCATGTCCACCCACTCCGCCACCACAACACCAGGATGCCAGGCCCTTCCTACTTCACTCCACCATGCCCCTGACTCCACCCTCTGCCCTTTCTTGGGACCCTCTTCCACTCCTCCATCCCCCCCTCCACCACTGACCCACCTTTCCTGGTCCCGAGCATTCATTTAAGCTGCAAGTCTCTTGCTTCCCTCCCTTTTGAGTTAAACAAACAGTACTGTTGACCTTACAAACAAGTGCACAAAGCTGCCTGCTGTACGCCACCTATAAGCAAACATGAACTGAGTGCCACAGGATGGTGCGCCCAGAAGGTCGGGTGTAATGAAAAAATGTTTTATGCTAATGCGTATTCATGGAATTTAAATGTATTACAACCTTCAGAGGCTGGCATGAGGCTCGACAGGCCACAAACACACTGTTGACTTTATCTCTGTGTCTGAAATTGGCATTGGGAAGTTGAAATTTCACATCTGACCTAATTAAATCGCCCCAAATTCCATGATCCCACTTTCCCGGCCTTCATTTAGTGTAAACTCCTTGCGCCTGCCACTTAATAAACAATCTGCATCTTCCTCAGATCTCTAATAATTAAACTACCCAGGTTTAGTGTCAGGCAGACTGCAAGCCAGGTCATGTGACTCCTTCATCTACCCTACATTTACAGGCAGAGACCCAAAATATAATAATCTTGCAAACCAAAAAATACAATTGGAAAGCATTATATTCTTATTAACCTCACAATTGTAACATTACACTTAAAGTTGATAAGGAACCAGGACTGGATGAGATGCACCCAGGGTTACTGAGGGAAGTGAAAATGAATATGTGGAGGCACTGGCATAATTTTCCAGTCTTCCTTTCAGAGGACTTGAGAATTGCAAATCTTACATCCTTGTTCAAAAAAGAGTGCAAAGATAAGTCCAGCAATAACAGCCAATCAGTTTATAATTGGTGGTGGGGAAGCTTCTTAAAACAATAATTTGAGACAAAATTAATAGTCACTTAGGAAGAATGGAAAGGGCTATGGGATTTTTAATTTTTTAATTTCAATAATCTTTATTGTGACAAGTAGGCTTACATTAACACTGCAATGAAGTTACTGTGAAAAGCCTCACAGAGGGAGAATTCAGAAAGTCCAAATTACCTAATAGCACGTCTTTCGGGACTTGTGGGAGGAAACCGAAGCACCTGGAGAAAACCCACGCAGACACGGGGAGAACGTGCAGAATCCGCACAGACAGTGACCCAAGCTTGGGGAGTCAAACCTGGGACCCTGATGCTGTGAGGCCATAGTGCTAACCACTATGTTACCGTGCTGCCTCCAGATAAGGTGGGGGAGTGGAGCTTGGTGAATTGCTCCTCTATATAGTCAGCACCGACATGATCAAATAAATGGCCTCCTTCTGTGCTGTAACCGTCTTATGATTCTAAGATTTTATTATATTTTGATACTTAACTAATCTTCCATTTTCTCTCCTATTGATGAATATCGTTCTACTTCTGTCTCTCATTTTGCAATTCATATCTTTCTTCAGTTCAGAGTGGGACTCTGACGGAGGAAACACTGAATCCCACTTTTCTAGCCATTCAATTAGGCGTGAAGGAAAATGGCTGCCAGAAAACTGACTTTGAAGAACAAAAGGTAGAATGTGTGTAAAATGAGCAACTGGTCTGTCTCTGTCCACATGATGGGGAAAGTTATAATTCACATCTGGCAGTTTACTCAAATACAAACCTTCATGATTCTGTAGTACTGATCATTCACCTGAGAAATATTCACGATAGAGAATTATAGGATTCCATTTCTTCCAGCAGTTGTATGATAGGAACAGTTAAAAAAACGCCTCAGATCCTTCAGTATTCAAGCAGTTAATTTGAAAGTGGTTATTTTTGTGACCACATAGAGCTTCAAATTCAGCCTTGGTACTTGCCTGAAGAATAGATAAAGTATCAGCATTGAGAACGCACCACACTCAGTCCTGCTGTTAACTAAAATATTTCATTTGTGGGTAAATCACACTGAGATAAGATGAACAGTATGTGAGTGCATTTGTGGATTCTATTAGCTGTTGCCATAGTACCAACCAGGCAACAGCTGTGGTTCATTTCTTTGGTCAGTACTTATGTGTAGAAGTGTTATCTACAGTTAGTTATGTGCAGAATGCAACAGCAGATGAGGTTTTCTGGCTTCCCTGTGGCATTTTCTTCAGTGACGGGAGGTGGCCCGCGTTGGCTGGCAGTGGGATTTTCTGGTCCCGCCACTGTCAATGATATTTCTAATTGAATCCACTCCTTCCGCTGGAAAACCCACCCCCTTCTCGTTGCTTGTGCGTATCGGGTCCTCTAGTAATGTGGTTTCTGGGACCCCAGGGTACCCTACTGTCTCTTTGCGGAGGAAGTGTTTTATTTGGAGGTGTCTCATTTCATGTCCTTTTGCTAGTTTCCACTTCCTCGCCAGTTCGTCTAGTGTCGCCAGTCTGTGCCCTGCGTAGAAGTCCCCACCCGTCAGTGTGCCCCCGTCCCGCCCCCATCTTTTGAAGGTGGTATCCAGCATGGCTGGGGGGGAATCTGTGATTGCCGCAATGGGAGCCATGGGGGACATTTTGGTTATCCCGAAGTGTTGCCTCAAATGGGTCCACGTTCTCAGCGTGGCTGCTACCACTGGGCTCGTTGTGTATCTTGTTGAGGAGGATGGGAGTGCTGCTGTGGCCAGGGCCCAGAGGGTCATTCCTTTACAGGATGCCTCCTCCATTTGTACCCAATCTGTGTTGGGTTCTTGTATCCATCCCCTCAATCTTTCTGCCGTTGCTGCCCAGTGGTAGTATTATAGGTTTGGTAAGGCCAAGCCCCCTTTGATTTTCCTTCTTGTCTTCTGCAAATCTAACTGATGCTATCATTCACCTCCCAATCTCAACACTGGATTCTGCATCTTCTGACAATTCTTTGATCATGCCTTCATAATAGATAATGAAGAGGACTGGTGATAAACAACATATATGTCAAACCCCTGTTCCAATCTGATTTCTCCAATGTACACAGGGCATCTCCCCTACAACCAAACAAAGGATATAACCCCATTCCTTCCCACTTTTTCATTAACGTTAATCAAAAAACAACTTTCCCACTCTTTCCTGCCTTCTACTGCCCAGTGTATTATGGCAGTGGAGATGGATTTAGGATGTTATTTGGGCAGTTAAGTGCCTCAATAGGCCTGTAAGCAGGTGGATTAATGGGCACCTTACCTAACCCCCATATTATGGAGAAGGCGCAGGGGGTGAGCGGAGGCTATCCACCGGTCATTTTATGTGCCCCTCACCAAAAACACATGGAGGCCGTTAAATCCAACCCACCGTTTTTTTAGCTACTTTCACTGTTTGTCCCATGTATAGATTTGTTATGAGTCATCTGTCTCTCCAGTAGGGCTTTCCAGGCCCATTATTCCTCCCCCTCAATCATGGGTGATATTGTTCACCTTTCAAGATTCAACAATCAATTCAGCAAACAATCACAGAAAGTTCCTAATAAAATGATGACACCCACTGCTGGTGTCTGATTACAAATATTACCCAATATATATGCAGCATGAGTCATTAATATGAAGAGCACCAATGATATAATGCCGTGTTAATTTGTGTGTGCCGTATAGGTGACCCCATCATGGCTATTAATCAAACCGGAGCGTACACATTTTACTTTAACAGCATCAGGCAATGTTATAATTTGACAGGAAAATACCCCATTAGTCATTTACAACACCGTGCAGCCGATAATACTGATTTTGCTGACTGCCTCAGCCCTCATTAATATGTTATGTACATTGCACCACTTGGACACGGTGACAGTAAATTCTTGGGGAATGATTCAATACTTGCAACCCAGACAAACTGCACAAGTTCTTTTCCATTCTGTAGAAGTAGAAGGAGACTTTCTGCATGATATTATACAATATCATTATTTCATACAAGGGTTGCAGTTGGATTCTATTTTATCAGTAATCTCACAGGATAGAAAAATCAAATGACTCCTGAGTAATAAAGTGGGATGATTGAACTTCAGAGGTCTTTACTGCCAGTAAGAAGCATTGGAGCCCTTGAGTGTCTCTGTACAACACAACTAAAAGGCCAGAGGACAAAGACTGAATAATTCACAATTGTACCTGTGTTTTCTAGATCAGCAAGTCTGAAGACTCTGCTGATTACTACCTCTCAATTCAAAATATTCTCAATATCGACACAACACAACTTCATCATGACATTCCAATACTTCAGAAAACTCAGATAGAGTGGGATGATAGGTAAGTAAACAAATGACAAGATTAAAGTCAATAGAAAAGACTTTTGGGAATCATGTGCAGTGTAAAATAGGTTACTGACTCACTATGAGCCCATTAGGCATTCCTATCCTGCCAATCTCCCTCCAGAAAGCCCACTCACAGTAACCTTACATTAGCAACAAAAAACATCAAGATAGAGTGGGATAATAGGTAAGTGAACAAACTCCAGCCTTGATTCCACCCTCTGTTTGCAAGATATTTATGGATGACAACAGCCATCTAGTCCAGTTCATCTCAGCCATTCCAGAATGATATCTAACCATGTATAGTATGACCAGGATTAAGCCATTTGGCCCCTTAAGCCTGCACCGCCATTTGATAATATTATACCAGTGACTACAACTCAAAAGCACTTAATTGACTATAAAGTGATTTGAAACATTTTAAATGGTGCTGTATAAATGAAGGTTTTTGTCTTTCTTTCAGTACACCTACATACAGTAGGTGGAGTGACTTTAGCAATGGTGAAATTGGAGGCCCAATGCTGATTTGCTAAGGATAATTGATCACAGAGCAATTAACTGAAGTTATGAAAGTGACCACAAATAGATCACATTTACAAAACAATCCATCTCTATAGCTAATCTCCCTCCAACCGCCACAACAAACACCCCTCAAACCCCCTTACCATCTCCAAACCCACACTCAAACTTTCAGCGTTCCTCCCCATGTTCCTCTCAACCCCCTCTCACTCACCCAAATCCCATTCCACACCCACAACCCCCCATCAATCTCCCCTCCGTACCCCCTTTTACCTTCCCCCTCCCCCAAGCTCCCCCTCAACCAGTGGTGCGCACCCCTTCCGAACACACATACACAGCATCCAATTGGTTCTTAAATTGTGGGGATTTCAATTAACATTTTTCTTCTGGCAATTGATGTGCTGCTGCTGCTCCTGACTTTCAGGCAACTTTGGTTTTCTGGCGGGCTTCTCGAAAAAATATTGGACACATGAAGCTGCCCGAAGGTTTAAAGCAGTGGCGCAGCAGTGAAATTGACACTGACAGACCGACTTTAAAAAGATTGGAACCCTCCGATGCTTAGTGTGGACAACAAGAAACTCCATTTAAAAGACAGAGCCCGGCTCCCAGTGTTTAGCACTGTCTGATTACCTGCTCTCCAGTCTACTCCAATGTCTTTAGGCACTGTCCAGAGCTTAATCCTGTCAACCTGTGTGGCGCACAAAGACTCCGAGAGACGAATAGAGTGAAGTCGATGAGGCTTTATTAAGCGTGTCTGTTCCCCCGCAGCTCGATAGTAGACTGGCCTGCGGGGGAGGACTCCGGCTTCTTATACTCCGCCTTCAGGGCGGAGCTAGAGGTCAACGGCCAACCAGGACCCGGGATCTGTCAGCCAATGACATTAGGGCTTCCAGTCCCACATGACCCCTAATACATACTACCACATTCACCCCATGTCAAAAATGAACCCGGCGGGGTGATGCTTCGCATGGTGGTAAGGGTTTACAGGGCTGGTCCTGGGAGGAAACCATTCATATGGCAATACAATATGTACAATTTTGTCCTGTTTCAACTATTTACAGAAGGTATCGGGAGAAAAAGCAAAATGTTCTTGTGAAAAGTCCATATATTGATTTAGATCGACACCACGAGTCGGTTGGGCGGTCTGGTCGTCCGTGTCAATCGCCTCGGCCCCGGTGGTGGTGGTGGTGCTTGTACCGGTGTTGTCGTCTCCGGGAGCCTTACGGTTTCAGCTTGGGCTTTATTCTTGGTCGGGCCTGAGGGGAGGGGAACCGATCCTCCTGGGAAGGGGGCGGTCGCGGGGTGCAGCGGTGGCGGGAAGGGGGGGGTTGGGTGAATGGTGTCGGGGGGGTGTGTGTGTTGCCGGCGGGCGCCAGATCCCGCAGGGAGACCGTGTCCTGTCGGCCGTCGGGGTACTCCACGTAAGCGTACTGCGGGTTCGCGTGGAGGAGGTGAACCCTTTCGACCAACGGGTCCGCCTTGTGTGCCCGCACATGCTTTCGGAGCAAGATGGGTCCTGGGGCCGCCAGCCAGGTCGGCAGCGACGTTCCAGAGGAGGACTTCCTAGGGAAGACAAGGAGACGCTCATGAGGCGTTTGATTAGTGCTCGTACACAATAGCGACCGGATGGAGTGGAGAGCGTCCGGGAGGACCTCCTGCCACCGTGAAACTGGGAGGTCCCTGGACCGTAGGGCCAGTAGGACGGTCTTCCAGACCGTGCCGTTCTCCCTCTCTACTTGCCCGTTCCCCCGGGGGTTGTAGCTGGTCGTCCTGCTTGAGGCTATGCCCTTGCTGAGCAGGAACTGGTGCAGCTCGTCACTCATGAAAGAGGACCCCCTGTCACTGTGGACGTATGCGGGGCAACCGAACAGTGTGAATATGGTGTTCAGAGCTTTAATGACTGTGGCCGCGGTCATGTCAGAACAGGGGATGGCGAATGGGAAGCGGGAGTACTCGTCCACCACATTAAGGAAGTATATGTTGCGGTCGGTGGAGGGGAGGGGTCCTTTGAAATCCAGACTAAGGCGTTCAAAGGGGCGGGAAGCCTTAATCAGGTGTGCACCATCCGGCCTGAAAAAGTGCGGTTTGCATTCTGCGCAGATGTGGCAGTCCCTTGTGACTGTACGGACCTCCTCTAAAGAGTATGGGAGGTTGCGGGACTTGATAAAGTGGAAAAACCGAGTGACCCCCCGGGTGGCAGAGGTCCTCGTGGAGGGTTTGGAGGCGGTTAATTTGTGCGGTGGCACATGTGCCGCGGGATAGGGCATCGGACGGCTCGTTCAGCTTTCCGGGACGATACAAAATCTCGTAGTTGAAGTTGGAGAGCTCGATCCTCCACCTTAAGATCTAGTCGTTTTTGATTTTGCCCCGCAGTGCATATTCGAACATGAAGGCTACCGACCGTTGGTCGGTGAGGAGAGTGAATCTCCTGCCGGCCAGGTAATGCCTCCAATGTCGCACAGCTTCCACTATGGCTTGGGCTTCCTTTTCCACTGAGGAGTGGCGGATTTCTGAAGCGTGGAGGGTTCGGGAGAAAAAGGCCACGGGTCTGCCCGCTTGGTTAAGGGTGGCCGCTAGAGCTACGTCGGAGGCGTCGCTCTCGACCTGGAAGGGGAGGGACTCGTCGATGGCGCGCATCGTGGCCTTTGCGATATCCGCTTTGATGCGGCTGAAGGCCTGGCAAGCCTCTGTCGACAGAGTGAAGGTCGTGGTCTGTATTAGGGGGCGGGCCTTGTCTGCGTACTGGGGGACCCACTGGGCGTAGTATGAAATAAACCCCAGGCAGCGTTTCAGGGCTTTTGAGCAGTGCGGGAGGGGAAATTCCATGAGGGCGCGCATACGTTCGGGGTCGGGGCCTATTATCCCATTGCGCACTACGTAGCCCAGGATGGCTAGCCGGTTGGTGCTAAAAACGCATTTGTCCTCGTTGTACGTGAGGTTCAAGGCTTTGGCGGTCTGGAGGAATTTTTGGAGGTTGGCGTCGTGGTCCTGCTGGTCGTGGCCGCAGATGGTTACATTGTCGAGATACGGGAACGTGGCCCGCAACCCATGTTGATCAACCATTCGGTCCATCTCCCGTTGGAAGACCGAGACCCCGTTTGTGACGCCAAATGGGACCCTTAGGAAATGGTATAATCGCCCGTCTGCCTCGAAGGCTGTGTACTTGCGGTCACTTGGGCGGATGGGGAGCTGATGGTAGGCGGACTTGAGGTCCACGGTGGAGAAGACTTTATATTGGGCAATCCGATTGACCATGTCGGAAATGCGGGGGAGAGGGTACGCGTCTAGTTGTGTGTACCTGTTGATGGTCTGGCTATAGTCTATGACCATCCTTTGTTTCTCCCCTGTCTTCACTACTACCACCTGTGCTCTCCAGGGAATATTGCTGGCCTGGATTATGCCTTCCTTTAGTAGCCACTGGACTTCGGACCGAATGAAGGTCCGGTCCTGGGCGCTGTACCGTCTGCTCCTAGTGGCAACGGGTTTGCAATCCAGGGTGAGGTTCGCAAACAAGGACGGGGGTTGCACCTTGAGGGTTGCGAGGCCGCAGATAGTGAGTGGGGGTATGGGGCCGCCGAATTTGAAAGTAAGGCTCTGTAGATTGCACTGGAAATCTAATCCCAGTAATGTGGGGGCGCAGAGTTGGGGAAGGACATGTAGTTTGTAGTTTTTAAACTCCCTTCCCTGCACCGTTAGGGTAACTATGCAGAAACCTTTGATCTGTACGGAGTGGGATCCTGCAGCTAGGGAAATCTTTTGTGCGCTGGGATAGGTGGTCAAGGAACAGCGTCTTACCGTGTCGGGGTGGATAAAGCTCTCCGTGCTCCCGGAGTCGACTAGGCATGGTGTCTCGTGACCGTTTATTAGCATCGTTGTCGTCGTCGTCTGGAGTGTCCGGGGCCGAGCTTGATCGAGCGTTATTGAAGCGAGACGTGGTTGTAGTAGTGGAGCGTCTTCCTCGAACCCCGTGGAGCCGTCGACACTGGGGTCCGTTGTTGCCGTCCAAGATGGCGTCGGGGATGAACAAAATGGCTGCCCCCATACATCGCACATGGCTGGGGGGTCACAAGATGGCGGCGGGCTGGACAAAATGGCCGCCCCCATGCGTCGTACATGTCTGGGGTGGTCCAAGATGGCGGCGCCCTTCCTCCCCTCGTGGGGGCCGGGACCCAAAATGGCGGCGTCCGCGGGTCGCACATGGGGCGCTGGGGGGGTTGGGGAGCGTTAGGACCGTGCGGGGCTCCCTCATCTCTGGGGACAGCGGTGGTCGGGACCCAAATTGGTAGCGCCGGCGGGTCATACGTGGGGCGTGGGGGGGGGGGGGTTGGGGAGCGTAAGCGGCGTGCAGGGCTCCCTGTTCTCCCGGGACCGCGGTGGTCGGGACCCAGAGTGGCTGCGTCTGCGGGTCGTACATGGGGCGCTGGGGGGGTTGGGGAGCGTAAGCGGCGTGCAGGGCTCCCTGTTCTCCCGGGACAGCGGCGACCTCGCGGGACCGGCACACAACCGCGAAATGGCCCTTTTTCCCGCAGCTCTTGCAGATTGCTGCGCGGGCCGGGCAGCGCTGCCGGGGGTGTTTCGCCTGGCCGCAGAAATAGCAGCGGGCGCCCCCGGTGCGACTTGGCGTTTGGACCGCGCAAGCCTGTGGGGTGTCCGGGGGGGGGGTGGGTTTGTCGCGGCGGGTACGTACGGAGCCCAATGGGCTGCCGCGCGGTCGGGGCTGTAGGCGCGGGTATTCCGCGCGGCCACGTCTAGGGAGGCTGCTAGGGCCCGTGCCTCTGAGAGTCCTAGCGACTCTTTTTCTAGAAGTCTTTGGCGGATTTGGGAGGAGTTCATACCTGCCACAAAAGCATCGCGCATTAACATGTCCGTGTGTTCATTTGCGTTCACCGAAGGGCAGCTGCAGGCTCGTCCCAAAATCAGCAGCGCGGCGTAGAATTCGTCAATCGATTCTCCGGGACTTTGCCGTCTCGTCGCGAGCTGGTAGCGAGCGTAGATTTGGTTAACTGGGCGGACATAGAGACTTTTCAGTGCTGCGAACGCCATCTGGAAATCCTCCGCGTCTTCGATGAGGGAGAAAATCTCCGTGCTTAACCTCGAGTGCAGGACCTGTAGTTTTTGGTCTTCTGTGACCCGGCCGGTGGCCGTTCTGAGGTAGGCCTCGAAACAAGTCTGCCAGTGCTTGAAGGCTACTGCCGCGTTCACTGCGTGGGGGCTGATCCTCAGGCATTCCAGAATGATCCTGAGCTCCATAGTCCTTTTTAGGCACGCTTAATAAATTGTAGCGCACAAAGACTCCGAGAGAAGAATAGAGTGAAGTCGATGAGGCTTTATTAAGCGTGTCTGTTCCCCCGCAGCTCGATAGTAGACTGGCCTGTGGGGGAGGACTCCGGCTTCTTATACTCCACCTTCAGGGCGGAGCTAGAGGTCAATGGCCAACCAGGACCCGGGATCTGTCAGCCAATGACATTAGGTCTTCCAGTCCCACATGACCCCTAATACATACTACCACAACCTGATCAAATGCTTTTCTCAAAGTCTAAAAAACAAATACTCCTGTCTAAATTCTAAACTGTGTTCACTCATTAATCTTATAATTCCAATTGTCTTTCTCACCCCTTTTAGTCCCGGGAACTAAACTGTTCATCGGAGATGCAGTTCTGTGCCTTTCCATGGTAGTATAGGCTTGCAGATCAGGAAGGTACAAACAAACAAGGGCCAGGATTCTCCGAGTCTCCGCGCTGAAATCGCGCTCGGTGCGGGGGCAGAGAATGGGGCCTCAGACCCCTGATCGGGTCCGATGCCGGGACGTGAACCTCCAGCGAACGGAGAATCCACGGCAGTCACGTGCGCGTGGCCGATGTGGCGCCAGTCGGGGGCCGTTAACAGGGGCCCATTCGGTGATTCTCCGCGGTCGACCGGCCGAGTTCCTGCCGGCATGGTTCACGTAATGTTCCACACGGCAGGAGCTCAGCATCGCAGCTGCGGTGGCCGTCCTGGTGTGTGGCAAGGGGGGTCAGTCTCTGGGGGGGGCATCCACGACGGCCAGGCCACCGATCTGGGGCCACCGTCTGGCGGGCGGGCGCAATCTAGGGGGGCCCACCTTCTTCTGCGCCATCCCGCTGTGTAGCTCTGCCGTGTTGCGCAGACCCGGCACCGCAGGCGACCACTGCGTGCATGCGCGGATCCGCGGCCGGGAGTGCAGGGCCCCATATTGGCAGCTGGAACTGCGTGGACTACTCTGGCGCCATGCTGGTCCTCTGTGGGCAATGGAATCGCTGGGCCAAGAGGCCCATTGACGCCAGCGTGAAACACTCCAGTGTTTACGCCGGCGTCAACACTTTGCTGCGTTTTGGGAGAATCCCGGCCAAGAGCTTTATTGGAAAGGCGTTTACTCTACGGTCTGTAAAGATAGATTGCCTGCTTGCCTGTGCATAGGTTGATGATGTCATCAATACATCATGTGATTAGACACTTAAAGTGACCTTGTTCCAAATAGGAACAAACTTGGATACACAACACCCATCTAGTCCCTTTGTTACTATTCTCAATGCTAAAACTTGGTGTTGTGAACACACAAATACACACAAACAGACACACTGGCAGATACATGCAAAAAGATACAGACATGCACAGACACACACATAGACACACACATGCATACATAAACACAGAAACACACATAGATACAGACACACATGCACAGACACACAGATGTACACAAATTCACACAGATACACACATAGACACACACACACACACGGATATAAATGCAGACATAAACACAGAAACACATATACAGACATCTATGACTTACCTCCATAAATTTGAGTTCATCCAAAACTCTACTGCCTGTGACATAACTCACACCAAGTTCCATTCACCCATCATTCACCCTTCAACCCTGTGCTGAATGATTTACATTGGCTCTTCCTTAATCAAAGGACATAGTTCTCCCAAAAAGTGTAATTTTGGGCACAAAGATCAATGTGAATAGGGCTGGTTGTTGCGGCACAATTCCAATCGCGATCATTCTGCCATTGGTCATTTTTTTAGAACTTGAGGTGATTTGCACCATTCCTGAGATGTGCGGGACCCAAGGATGCCAGCAAGCCTGGATCCTCAGAGATTGGGGTGCTACTTTTAAAGGGTGCCCTGATTTGAGAATAATGCGACAGATACTCCCCTTCTCGCCGGCAAAGACCCCATCCTAATCACCAGCATCGGGCCCCCCCCCCCACCTAACTGCCAGTCCAAGTGCGCACCAGGTGAACCCCCACTCCACTATGGGCTTGCCAAATGTCCCACCCTCTTCAAGCCCTGTAGCTTTCATGTCCGCCTTCTTCAGGCCCCGCTCCAAGACAGTGCCCTGTTGGCAGTGCCCCCTTGCACTGCCCTGTCCTAACCACTCAGGGACTACAATGGCCTCTGAGCCCTCCGGCATGGTCATCACATCTGGTCTCCATTTGTGGAGACCAGTAGTGATTCAAGCCGGCTTCACTCTGCGCCGGTGGGCGGGAGATTTGCAGGAGCCGGGAGAAACCCAATTCTGAATATTTAAATTAGATTTTCAATATGTTAATCATGCCCAGCGAGGGCGTGAACCAGATTACGTCTGCTGGGAGAACCAGGGAACATTGCACACTGTGTGTGGCCTGGCACAAATCCCATTTCAGGCCTGTCCTGCAATTTTCTTGACATAGTGGGATTTCCATTGGGCGCAATGCAACCAGAAAATCACCCCCAATATCGCGATCTTAAAATTTGCATCTTTGTCTTCAGATCTCTCCATCTTTCACCCCTTCTCATCACTGCAATCTCCTGCACCTTATAAACCGTTGAGACATCGGTGTTTGCATACTTTTGGTCTCCTGAGCACGGTGGCACAGTGCTTAGCACTGCTGCCTCACTGCGCCAGGGACCCGGGTTCAATTCCAAACTTGGGTGACTGTGTGGAGTTTGCACGTTCTCCTCATGTCTGCATGGGTTTCCTCCGGGTGCTCCGGTTTCCTCGCACAGTCCAGAAATATGCAGGTTACGTGGATTGGCAATTCTAAATGACCCCTTTTGACGAAAGATTACTGGCTTACAGGGACAGGGCGGGGTGTCTCGGTAGCTGCCCTTTCAGAGGGTTGATGCAGACGTGATAGGCCGAATGGCCTCCTTCTGCACTGTAGGGATTCTGTAGAATCTAAAAAATCCCAGATTTCAATTGCTCTGCCATTGCCACTTGTGCCTTCAGCCACCTAGGCTCAACATTTCTGAAATCCTGCCCCTCAACATCTTTACCTCTTTCTGCCCCTTTAAGACTTTGCTTAAAACTAGCTTTTTGTCCAAACCTTTTGCCATCTGCCTCACACCACCATATGTGGGTAAATGTTAAATTGTGCTCTATAATGCTCTCTTGAAATACTTTGCGATGTTTCATTACATTAAAGGTGCCATTATATATATATATAAGTTGTTGCTGTTGTAGTTACTTAACAATCTGCTGATCTGAAACACACATGTTCTTCAATGGCCTATAACATACAAGAATATTAAAAATCTATATTGAATACAGCAAAACATCTCTAAAATTGCAAATATTCTTTAAATAAATTAAAATATAATAATCGCATGACGTATATTTGCTCAGATTAGTGTTGACATTCTCCCTCAGTTTCAATGGGTAAATATGTTCAATATGAGAGCTACTTCCCCCTTAAAAATAGTTTCACAGTAGGTATATTTTCACTCTGTTGTACAGGGATCTTAAAAAAAAACCTCCATAGGTCTGAATAAGTAATTTAAATCCATTGCTGAAAAGATCAGATTCCAAGGATGCACATCTGAAGTGTATTAGCAGTTCAATCCACAGCTTCCTGAGGGAACAGATGTTTAATTTGGGTGCTTAATCCCCATTTTCAGCCATTAGGACCTTGGGCTCTGTAGAATTGGTGACTGGATTAGTAAAACGTGCAGCTTTCGAAGCAGAACAAATGGATCCCAGGAGCTGAAAAGCAGGCCCTCTGGCATCCGTTAATACTTTTCAAACAATTATACTGTGACAGGTTAAATCAAGGTAGCACATAAATGGACACAATGTACTGGGTGATTCAGAAATATCTGCCTGCATTTTGTCTCTGGGAATCCATTTGTTTTCAGACTGCTAGGGCATCTGTTTGATTCTAGCAACTGGGTTTGTTTGGAATTTTGGCAGGACCTTCCAGAATTAAATTGTTTAGCATTCTCACAGCAAAGTGAGAGGAAACAGGATTTCATTGGAATACACATGGTATTGAATCAGCAACAGAGGTCCCAGCTTCACTGTTATGACTTCAGATACTCACAGGTCATTGTGTTCAATGGGATAATCAGAATTATGAGACTCTTTTACTGGTTGCTACACTTGAGATGGGAATGCTCAATGTTGGCAAGGTGCAAAAAGAAAGGGGGAAATCATTTTATTTTTGTATCATTGACATTCCACACCTTGAAAAGTACAAAACCTCACCTACCAGGTTCTTCACATTAACGTTTTAAGTGTTGTGTTTCACAGATTATTTCAGGGAGAATTTCCACAGGGTTCTCCCAATCTGCCTAATCACTTCAGTAAATGGTTGATGTGGTAAAACCTTCTCTGTAGATATTTATGTTTTTTCTCTCTGTGGTCACACCAGTGTTATAGTTGTAGATCAGGAGACCACCGCCATCCAGCCCCACCCAAACAAAATTCCAGCTGCCCATCTTACTGCTAGCTCTGAGCTGTTGAATAGCATTGTCATTCTCTTATAATGACATTTGACCTTGTGCTCATTTGTTCTATAAGACACAAGGCACCAATCACTCATAAAGAATTGGGTAAACACATTATGGATTCATTTAGACGAGGCACGTGAGAACAGTCTTACACAGTTGTCTAACTTAGAGACATTGAGAGCTGTGTGCGCTCTGCTCAAAGCAAAAGTGAAACTAAGGTGGATCTCATGACCTATTTCCCTTCTAGTACAATCCCTCAAAGGCGTATTACAATAGGCATCATTTTTATCATTCTTTAAATGTGCAGAGCCTGCTACGAGGCTTGTTTAGATACATTCAACTTGACTGAGTCACGAACCCACTTGTAGTGTTATTAATCCATGCCATAAGTTGGCAACTATTATTCACGATAAACTTCCATTCTAAGGCACACTTCTCTTTTGGGTTTCATAATGCCACCATAATTATCCGCACCCAGCAAATTGCTGCGTGTCTTAGCTCATCACCAACTCAGAAATGCGCAGGATACTTTGTCAGTAAGGGGCTGGTTTAGCACAGGGCTAAATCGCTGGCTTTGAAAGCAGACCAAGGCAGGCCAGCAGCACGGTTCAATTCCCATACCAGCCTCCCTGAACAGGCGCTGGAATGTGGCGACTAGGGGCTTTTCACAGTAACTTCATTTGAAGCCTACTTGTGACAATAAGCGATTTTCATTTCATTTCATTTTTCAGTGTACATTTTCCTTCTTCCGCAACATCCATTTTCATTCCATCCTTAAACAAGATTAAATTAACAATGTCAACTACGATTGAATTCTGGGCATTTTATATGTTAAACCTGTACCCAGCTGAAAAACTACTGAGACTCAAACATTCATTTCATTAAGAATTTATAGCCAACCCATTGATACTGGGTTAATAACATGCTCCTCCACTTCTATCATATTTCGAATAAACCTGATCATCCAGTAATAAGATTAAAAACAGTTGTCAGTCATTTGATATAAATAGTTGAGTAGTGTAGCTTGCATGGCTCCTTGGCACTTAATGGGAGATGGCTTTCACCTAAATGTTATTTGCTTCAATAGAACCTTTTATTTTGGTGAGGGCAAAGAGCTTGGGTATTTATTTACACTGGCAGGACTTTAAATGGAAGAACAGTATTCGTAAACCTCACAGGAGCTGAGCCAGAATTCTTAAATAGGGAACTGTAATTTAGCCTCTGTCAGGTTCCATACACCCAGTCACAGAAAGAGTTCTAAAAATAAATGAATAATTTGTTTGGGCTCATTGTGTCAACAAGTAATTAGTATTTTTATTTTCTCCCCTGCCAATGTAATAGAAAAGATTCATCCTAAGGGCCTATTTCCAGAAGGTCAACAAAATCATTTGCAGAAGTTCTTTGTTCAACTTGTTCTTAAAAAGTTTACTATGGTTCATGGCACACAGGAACTCTGATATTTTGGACATGGGACCAAAAATCATGAATAGCATGGAGGGTTTAAGGAATCCAAACCTATTAGCTTTTATTTGAAACATCTGCTGTTTTCACTTGGCAAATTCAGTGCTATTTGGATTGCCATGTCTTGTCTACATCTCTATAGGTTGCAACATGTGTTTCATGCGTGTGTTGAGAAGATCATTCGCTCCACAACACAAGCCCAAATGACAATATAGCTTTTTTTAAAAACCTTGATTCCACACAGTTTACTTGCCTCATCTGACGAGCCATCTCTCGCAACCTACAGAGCATTTATTAAGTGATATTCCTTCCTTTTCACATCTACGTTTAATAGACACAAGACCAAATTGGTCCATTGAAATGCATTGTATTCTTGGGAAGCCTGCCAGCCAATAAAGTTGTTTTTTTCCTTTCTTCTAGGATAGTGATAAAGGTGTACTCTAGCAAACATGGTGGCAATCACTTGCTCTCTATAGAAATAAATTACAGAGAAGCCTTTCAGGATACATTTGCATAGAAGCTTAATACCACAGAGACCTTCACAGCAATGAGAGCCAGTCATTGAAGTTGTTAATATGTTAGCCGGCAGCAGATGACACAGCTTTGTTACTGTTGCTCAGCAATGCTGATGCAACAAAGATAGGGGGCTGGATTCTCTGTCGCCCGATGATGAAATTGTGTTCGGCGATCGGGCAGAGAATGGATTTCCACGGTGAAATCAGGGCTGGTGCCAGTTTGACCCCAGTCCGCCAGGCTTCACCCCCTCCAAACTGGCGTCATCATGATGTGCGGCACGTGCCATTTCAACAGCATTGGCACATCAACGGCCAGCCCACCTGCGATACTCCTCCCTGATAGGCCGAGTTCACGATGGTGCGGGCCACATCTGGTCCAAACTGTGCGTGAACCCGGCGTGACAGCTGCGGACAGGGTCTAGCGCCATCACACTTGGCCGGGATCCATGCCGCTGGTCGGGGGGTGCTTCTGCTAAGTCTGGGGGGACTGGTGGGGGAGTGGCCAGGGGGTGGGCTGTGGGGTTGGGGTTTGAGGCTTGGGGTCGCGCATGTCCAGCGCCATGTTGTATGGCGTGATCATTGCAGGTCGTCAGCCATGCGCATGTGTGGCCCAGGACCTAGCCATTCTCCGGCCATTTTTGGTTCGGGCGGCGGGAGTTTCAGTCGGCGCTGGTGCTAGCCCTTCACCAGTACTGGACCTTTTGGTCAGGAAAGTCCACACATCCTCCGCTGGCATTAGCACTTAGTCTCCCAAACGGAGAATCCAGCCAAGGGTACCTGTCACGTAATCAATCAGGACTGGCTGTAAGCCTGAGGGCGTGGGTACCAAAGCAGCGAATATAACTCCAACATGCCTTGGCCCTGTAAATGTTGTCTTTTAATTAGCTGGTCCTCCTCATCTAATTTATGCACTGCAAGAACATAGAACATAGAACATAGAACAATACAGCGCAGTACAGGCCCTTCGGCCCACGATGTTGCACCGAAACAAAAGCCATCTAACCTACACTATGCCATTATCATCCATATGTTTATCCAATAAACTTTTAAATGCCCTCAATGTTGGCGACTTCACTACTGTAGCAGGTAGGGCATTCCACGGCCTCACTACTCTTTGCGTAAAGAACCTACCTCTGACCTCTGTCCTATATCTATTACCCCTCAGTTTAAAGTTATGTCCCCTCGTGCCAACCATTTCCATCCCCGGGAGAAGGCTCTCACTGTCCACCCTATCCAACCCCCTGATCATTTTGTATGCCTCTATTAAGTCTCCTCTTAACCTTCTTCTCTCCAACGAAAACAACCTCAAGTCCATCAGCCTTTCCTCATAAGATTTTCCCTCCATACCAGGCAACATCCTGGTAAATCTCCTCTGCACCCGCTCCAAAGCCTCCACGTCCTTCCTATAATGCGGTGACCAGAACTGTACGCAATACTCCAAATGCGGCCGTACCAGAGTTCTGTACAGCTGCAACATGACCTCCCGACTCCGGAACTCAATCCCTCTACCAATAAAGCCCAACACTCCATAGGCCTTCTTCACAACCCTATCAACCTGGGTGGCAACTTTCAGGGATCTATGTACATGGACACCTAGATCCCTCTGCTCATCCACACTTTCAAGAACTTTACCATTAGCCAAATATTCCGCATTCCTGTTATTCCTTCCAAAGTGAATCACCTCACACTTCTCTACATTAAACTCCATTTGCCACCTCTCAGCCCAGCTCTGCAGCTTATCTATATCCCTCTGTAACCTGCTACATCCTTCCACACTATCGACAACACCACCGACTTTAGTATCGTCTGCAAATTTACTCACCCACACTTCTGCGCCTTCCTCTAGGTCATTGATAAAAATGACAAACAGCAACGGCCCCAGAACAGATCCTTGTGGTACTCCACTTCTGACTGTACTCCATTCTGAACATTTCCCATCAACCACCACCCTCTGTCTTCTTTCAGCTAGCCAATTTCTGATCCACATCTCTAAATCACCCTCAATCCCCAGCCTCCGTATTTTCTGCAATAGCCTACCGTGGGGAACCTTATCAAACGCTTTGCTGAAATCCATATACACCACATCAACTGCTCTACCCTCATCTACCTGTTCAGTCACCTTCTCAAAGAACTCAATAAGGTTTGTGAGGCATGACCTACCCTTCACAAAGCCATGCTGACTATCCCTGATCATATTATTCCTATCTAGATGATTATAAATCTTGTCTCTTATAATCCCCTCCAAGACTTTACCCACTACAGACGTGAGGCTCACCGGTCTATAGTTGCCGGGGTTGTCTCTGCTCCCCTTTTTGAACAAAGGGACCACATTTGCTGTCCTCCAGTCCTCTGGCACTATTCCTGTAGCCAATGATGACATAAAAATCAAAGCAAAAGGTCCAGCAATCTCTTCCCTGGCCTCCCAGAGAATCCTAGGATAAATCCCATCAGGTCCCGGGGACTTATCTATTTTCAGCCTGTCCAGAATTGCCAACACCTCTTCCCTACGTACCTCAATGCCATCTATTCTATTAGCCTGGGGCTCAGCATTCTCCTCCACAACATTATCTTTTTCCTGAGTGAATACTGACGAAAAATATTCATTTAGTATCTCGCCTATCTCTTCAGACTCCACACACAATTTCCCATCCCTGTCCTTGACTGGTCCTACTCTTTCCCTAGCCATTCGCTTATTCCTGACATACCTATAGAAAGCTTTTGGGTTTTCCTTGATCCTTCCTGCCAAATACTTCTCATGCCCCCTCCTTGCTCTTCTTAGCTCTCTCTTTAGATCCTTCCTCGCTACCTTGTAACTATCCATCGCCCCAACTGAAACGTCACACCTCATCTTCACATAGGCCTCCTTCTTCCTCTTAACAAGAGATTCCACTTCCTTGGTAAACCACGGTTCCCTCGCTCGACGCCTTCCTCCCTGCCTGACCGGTACATACTTATCAAGAACACGCAGTAGCTGATCCTTGAACAAGCTCCACTTATCCAGTGTGCCCAATACTTGCAGCCTACTTCTCCACCTTATCCCCCCCAAGTCACGTCTAATGGCATCATAATTGCCCTTCCCCCAGCTATAACTCTTGCCCTGCGGTGTATACTTATCCCTTTCCATCATTAACGTAAACGTCACCGAATTGTGGTCACTGTCCCCAAAGTGCTCTCCTACCTCCAAACCCAACACCTGGCCTGGTTCATTACCCAAAACCAAATCCAACGTGGCCTCGCCTCTTGTTGGCCTGTCAACATATTGGTTCAGGAAACCCCCCTGCACACACTGTACAAAAAATGACCCATCTATTGTACTCGAACTATATCTTTTCCAGTCAATATTTGGAAAGTTAAAGTCTCCCATAATAACTACCCTGTTACTTTCACTCTTATCCAGAATCATCTTCGCCATCCTTTCCTCTACACCCCTAGAACTATTAGGAGGCCTATAAAAAACTCCCAACAGGGTGACCTCTCCTTTCCTGTTTCTAACTTCAGCCCATACTACCTCGGAAGAAGAGTCCCCATCTAGCATCCTCTCCGCCACCGTAATACTGCTCTTGACTAGCAGCGCCACACCTCCCCCTCTTTTGCCTCCTTCTCTGAGCTTACTAAAACACCTAAACCCCGGAACCTGCAACATCCATTCCTGTCCCTGCTCTATCCATGTCTCCGAAATGGCCACAACATCGAAGTCCCAGGTACCAACCCATGCTGCCAGTTCCCCTACCTTGTTTCGTATACTCCTGGCATTGAAGTAGACACACTTCAAACCACCTACCTGAACACTGGCCCCCTCCTGCGACATCAAATCTGTGCTCCTGACCTCTATACTCTCATTCTCCCTTACCCTAAAACTACAATCCAGGTTCCCATGCCCCTGCTGCATTAGTTTAAACCCCCCCAAAGAGCACTAACAAATCTCCCCCCCAGGATATTTGTGCCCCTCAGGTTCAGATGTAGACCATCCTGTCTGTAGAGGTCCCACGTTCCCCAGAAAGAACCCCAGTTATCCAGAAATCTGAATCCCTCCCGCCTGCACCATCCCTGTAGCCACGTGTTTAAATGTTCTCTCTCCCTGTTCCTCATCTCACTATCACGTGGCACGGGCAACAACCCAGAGATAACAACTCTGTTTGTTCTAGTTCTGAGCTTCCATCCTAGCTCCCTGAAAGCCTGCCTGACATCCTTGTCCCCTTTCCTACCTATGTCGTTAGTGCCAATGTGGACCACGACTTGGGGCTGCTCCCCCTCCCCCCTAAGGAGCCGGAAAACACAATCCGAGACATCACGTACCCTTGCACCTGGGAGGCAACATACCAAACGTGAGTCTCTCACGCTCCCACAAAATCTCCTATCTGTGCCCCTGACTATAGAGTCCCCAATTACTAATGCTCTGCTCCTCTCCCCCCTTCCCTTCTGAGCAACAGGGACAGACTCCGTGCCAGAGGCCTGTAACCCATGGCTTACCCCTGCTAAGTCCCCCCCCCCACAAGTATCCAAAGCGGTATACTTGTTTCTCAGGGGAACGACCGCAGGGGATCCCTGCACTGACTGCTTTTTCCCAGTCCCTCTTACAGTTACCCACCTATCTCCAATCTTTGGTGTAACTAATTCCCTGAAGCTGCTATCTATGACCCCTTCTGCCTCCCGAATGATCCGAAGTTCTTCCAACTCCAGCTCCAGTTTCCTAACTCGGTCTTGGAGGAGCTGGAGATGGCAGCACTTCCTGCAGGTAAAATCAGCAGGGACACTAACTGCATCCCTCACCTCAAACATCCTGCAGGAGGATGTTGGCTGTTGGCTGGAACATGTACTGCAGAAATATTGAGGAAGACTTCAGGAAAGTGTGTCTCAGCAAAGTGAGAGACACAGCAACAAGACAGAAGCCTAGACAGAATTAAAAGAATGCAAGGTGTTTAAAATTAAAAATATAAGAAGGATCCCACCAAAGAATTAGACTTCAACAGCAATTTAAATAATATTAAGCTGCTTTAAGAAGTACACCAACTATGCATCTGTAGATCCCATTTTATTTATTTTTTGTCATTGTATTATTCTTTGATCTCAGGATGTTGGCAAACATGGGCAATTGCTTTCATTTTATCTCCATCTTCAGTTGTACTGGGAAGTTGACCTTCTTCTTGAACAATTGCAATCCTTGTCCTAATTGTACTTCTCTCGAATATTTTTGTTACCCCTCCAACTAGGGTTCAGCATTCACTCATTTTTAAAATGTTTCCCCTTAAAGAATCTCACAATGCACTCGTTACAGGCACCATATGTCATGCATACTCGTGTGAAATTTAATCTTGTGTAAAAATCGACCGCATGACGTTTGGCCCAAAACACCCCATAAATTTCATATACCTCATGTAAAAGTCAACACTAGTTTTTCAGTGATCAAATCACTAAGTCCCCACGCCGGCATGAAAACGGTGGCATTTTACGCCAGGAAAACTGGGAAGGGGCTTGGTGCCAGAGGCACAGTGCTGCCTACTCAGTCTGGTCGCCCTGAGGAGGTTGTGCAGTTTTTTCCAGCACTGCTGGCAGGTCCGGTCGGTGTTGCCCACAGGGCTGACCATCTCTGTCACCTGCATCCAGACCAGGAGAACGGCACAGTTGGCCTCTTTCCAACCCCATGGTACAGGGTCGCTCGCCTTTCCTCCACGGCAGCTCGGAGCGTCTCCAATTCTGTGTCAGTGAATCACGGGCCCATACATCTTGCAGCCATCTTGTTGGTTGGGGTGGTGTGTGTGGGGAATGAAGTGTGTATATTTAGGTGCAGCTTGTCAGCCTCCTGAATGTCAGTCGTGAACGTGGAGAATCCCGAACCGTTTCTCATTGGAATCGATTGTGTTCCACGTGGCGTCGTGCGAGACCCTTAACAGTAGCTGAATCGGTCCAGGTACAGCACCAGTTTTGCTGTTGCAGAATTCCATGGGTGAGATTCTCCGACCCCCCGCCGGGTCGGAGAATCGCCGGGGGCTGTTGTGAATCCCGCCCCCACCGGTTGCCGAATTCTCCGGCACCAGAGATTTGGCAGGGCCGGGAATCGCGGCGCGCCGGTTGGCGGCCCACCCCGGCGTTTCTCCGGCCCGGATGGGCCGAAGCCCCGCTGCTAGAATGCCTGTCCCGCCGACGTGGATTAAACCACCTCTCTTACCGGCGGGACAAGGCGGCGCGGGCGGGCTCCGGCGTCCTGGGGGGGGCGCGAGGTTATCTGGCCCCGGGGGGTGCCCCCACGGTGGCCTGGCCCGCGATCGGGGCCCACCGATCCGCGGGCGGGCCTGTGCTGTGGGGGCACTCTTTTCCTTCCGCCTTCGCCATTCTCTCCACCATGGCGGAAGCGGAAGAGACCCCCTCCACTGCGCATGCGTGGGGATGCCTTGAGCAGCCGCTGACGCTCCCGCGCATGCGCCACCCGGCAATGTTATTTCTGCGCCATCTGGCAGGGCACCAAAGGCCTTTCCCGCCAGCTGGCGGGGCGGAAATCAGTCCGGCGCGGGCCTAGCCCCTCAAGGTTAGGAGGATTCCGCACTTTGGGGCGGCGCGATGCCGGACTGATTTGCGCCGTTTTTGGCGCCGGTCGGCGGACATCGCGCCGATTACGGAGAATTTCGCCCCAGGAATCCTGCCCCGGCATCAACACTTTGGGGGGATTCTCTAATAATGGGGCTATGTCCCCACACTGGCGTGAAAAGTGGCGCCAACCACTCCGGCGTCAAGGGTCCCCGAAAGTGAGGAATTCTCCCCTTCCTCGGGGGCTACGTTGGCGCCGGAGTGCTCCCCACATCGCCAGCCGGCGCGGAACGACCCACGCGACTTTGCGCATGCGTGGAACGGGTGCCATAATTCCACGTGTCATAATATACACCAGTATATTATGGTGCAGACACACACACATACACACTGATGGACATGCAGTGGGACCAATCAGCATACACAACACCACAGCCAATCACCAGTGAGAGCACATGCACCATAAAGACAGGGAACAGGAGAGTTCCTGCTCATTCTAGTAGCAGCCAGCTCGGAGCACAGAGCTCACAGCCTGCAACACAGACATTCACCATGTGCTGAGTGCATCACGTGGTTAGGACGAGGCAAGAGTCAACAGTTAAAGCTGGTATTACATTTACCCACAGTTCAGGTATGTTAATATAGTTAACATTATAATAAAATAGAGCTGCACCACTTCAAGTGTTGGTGACCTGTTTGTGATCCAGAACACCCAACACATCATGATACCAGGAGTGAACTGGTTCAGTCCAGATAGCCATACCTCAGCGTACAGTGACAACCAGCAACGACACCCAGGCAAGATGTTCAAGATCCGGGTTCTGCAGCAGCTCCAGTGTCACGGCGATCTCTGCGAAAACTGGTGAGCATTCTGGCAAAAGTTTGAAATCTTCCTGCTGGCAGCTGAACTAGAAGACCTGGCCGATCCTGAAAAAAACAGAGCTTCTCCTCACCATCGCCGGTGCCAGAGCAGAAGAAATCTTTTAAAAATTCAAGTTCTCCCAGGAGCAAAACAGGAGCGACTTCCAGGCAGCCCTGGACAAATTCGGCAAATACTGTGAGGAAAACATACTCCAACCCGCAAGGAAAGGTAAGAGAACCGCCAGTACTCACCTCGAGGCCGAAATCCCGGAGGAGAGAATGATTTTGGTCGGCGGCCATCTTTCTAAAGGGACTGCACTTGCGCAGTTGGGCGACGCTGCGCATGGGCAATCACAAAAACGGCCATCAGTAAAGGAACCGTGATCTGTGCATGTGCAAACGCCTCCTACGTGCTACGTCACGCGCGTCATGATGTCAGAGGCCCCTGACCACGCCCATTTAAAGGGGAAACGTCCCAAATCAAAGAAAAAATCTTTTAAAGCTGTAAAACAACCTTCCTTCACCTGGAATGACAGCACAATGCCTCAAATTGAACCAGGAAATGAAATAAACCTCCGAAGAACCCTGCAACAAGCAGTTACCTACGCCCAAACCGAGTCCGATTCTGACTTCCCGCAGACCAGTGACACCGAGGACCCAAGGGAGACTTTTCGAGTCGCTGTTATAACAAAGAACAGGCTGTCCCCGATTCAAAACCACCAGCCGCTGTCGGTGCACAACATTGATCCAGACGAGTGGTGTGCCACCCTGATGGTCAACCGATCCCAGATACGATTCTGCCTGGACACTGGTGCTTCCGCTAATCTCCTAGCGTAGTCAGCCTTTCAGACCCTTGGGGTTAAACCAACCATTCTTCCATCGACCTGCCAACAAGCGGACTACAATGGCAACGTCATTCCTGCTACCGGTTCATGCCAACTCGAAGTGCCGATCAACTCGCGAAAAGCCATCCTTCCCTTCGAGATTGTGGGCTCCTCGAAGGACTCTCTGCTAGGCGCACAGGCGTGCAAACTCCTAAACCAATGAGTACACTCTCTCTCTCCAGAGGACACGTCTGCCTTCCAGGATGCGGGCTTCAGGGCGCAACTCAATGCCATTATCGACCAGCACCGTGACGTTTTCGAAGGCATGGGCTCGCTTCCATACACTTACAAAATCCTGCTCAAACAAGCCTGTGGTTCATGCACCTCGCAGAGTCCCAGCATCCCCCAAGGACCGCCTCAAGCAGCAGCTGCAGGACCTCCAGGACAAGGAGTGCTCTCCAGAGTGATGGAACCAACCGACTGGGTCAGTTCCATGGTGTGCGTAAAGAAGCCTTCCGGCGAGCTCCGGATCTGCATTGACCCAAAGGATCTGAATCGCAACATAATGAGGGAGCATTACCCTATCCCCAAGCGCGAGGAGATCACGTGCGAGATGGCTCGGGCCAACATCTTCACCAAACTTGACGCCTCGAAAGGATTCTGGCAAATTCAACTAGACAGGCCCAGCAGAAAGCTGTGTACCTTTAATACACCGTCTGGCAGATACTGCTACAACAGGATACCGTTTGGGATTATATCAGCATTAGAAGTATTCCTCCGGATCATGGAGCAAATGATGGAGGGCATTGAGGGTGTGCGCGTCTATGTTGACGACATCACCATTTGGTCCACCATCATTTGATATGCAGGAGCATATCAGTCGCCTCCAGCGCGTTTTTAATCGAATACGGGACCAAGGCCTTCGCCTCAACAGAGCCAAATGTTCCTTCGGCCTGACGGAACTCAAGTTCCTAGGGGACCACATCTCCCGGTTGGGTGTGCGGCTGGATGCGGACAAGGTAGCAGCCATCACGGCCATGCAGAAGCCAGCGGATAAGAAGGCGGTCCTCCGATTTTTGGGCATGGTCAACTTCCTGGTGAAGTTCATCCCCAACCTCGCCTCAACCACGTGAGGCCCTACAGCCCCATGAGTTGGTCACTTCCCCTTGGTCTAAGGTAGGCGTTGATCTGATCCATGCGCTCGGCAGGGACGATGTTCTGATTGTAGACTATTTTTCGAACTACCCGGAGGTCGTACGCCTGCACGACATCACATCATCGGCGGTCATCCGCGCCTGCAAGGAGACCTTTGCTCGTCACGGCATCCCACTCACTGTGATGTCGGACAATGGCCCCTGCTTCGCGAGCCAGGAATGGTCCAACTTTGCCAGCAGGTACAATTTTGTGCATGTGACTTCCAGTCCCCTGCACCCCCAATCCAATGGCAAAGCGGAAAAGGGCGTCCACATCGTCAAAACGGCTCCTCTGCAAGGCTGCCGATGCAGGATCCGACTTCTACCTCGCCTTGCTGGCCTATCGTTCGGCCCCACTCTCCACAGGCCTGTCGACAGCCCAGTTGCTCATGGGTTGCACCCTCAGGACCACGGTGCCGTCCATTCACGTCCCAGACCTCGACCACGTTCCGGTCCTTCAGCGGATGCAACAGTCTCGTGCACAACACAAGGCGGCGCATGACGCTCGGGCGACCGATCTCGCTGCTCTGGCGCCGGATGACAACGTCCACATCCATCTTCCGGAGGGTGGCTGGTCTGAACTGCTGTGGTTCTTCGGCAGGTGGCTCCCCGCTCGTTCCTGGTTCGTCTGCCAGATGGTTCCATTTGCCGCTGCAATCGGCGTGCCCTTCGTCTCGTTCCACGTGATCCTCCACTGGTGCCACGCCCTCCTGTTGTCCCCAACCTGGACTATGTGGAGATTCCGAATACGCTGCATCCTCCTCACTCTGCCGTGGCCCAGCCCATTCCTCAGCCGGTGGCTCCTGACCCACCCTTGAGGTGATCAACCAGAATTCGGCGCCCACCTCAGAGACTTGACTTATGAGTTTTACAATGTTGGACTCTTTGATCTGTTCTGTTATCCTGTTTCATCATTCCAGTAGTTTGTATATAATGTTCATTTCGTTGTTGGTGTGACACCCTATTTCTCTGCACCAGGCACCTTCCCGTGTAAATAGATTAGCCTCATGTACATAGTCATGTAAACACGCACACACATAGGCAGGTACATTCACTACATGATATTTATTGTTACGCAGGCACATGTTCTTTATATAAAAGGGGGGATGTCATAATATACACCAGTATATTATGGTGCAGACACACACGCACACACACACTGATGGACATACAGTGGGACCAATCAGCGCACACCACCACAGCCAATCACCAGTGAGAGCACACGCACTATAAAGACAGGGGACAGGAGAGTTCCCACTCATTCTAGTAGCAGCCAGCTCGGAGCACAGAGCTCACAGCCTGCAACACAGACATTCACCATGTGCTGAGTGCATCACGTGGTTAAGACTAGGCAAGGGTCAACAGTTAAAGCTGGTATTGCATTTACCCACAGTTCAAGTATGTTAATATAGTTAACATTATAATAAAATGACGCTTCCGGTGGCGCCCTCGTGGAAGCAGGTCACAGGTCGGATCGCTCCGGCCCGCGATGGGCAAACGGACCTGTTTCACAGGATTTTTTCGGGACCTGACGACCTGAATCGGTGGAGGAGACAAAGGGAAGAGGTTTTTCCCCTGGGGTATCGACAGTTGGACCATAAGTGGTCGAGTGGAGCGGCAAATGTCGAAGCAGGAGCAGCGGGGACCCCAAACCGGACGGCGAAGCATGGCGGACGGCAGGGCCCAGGGAGCGGAGGCTCACTGGCCAAGAGAGCAGCAGATGGAGTTTTTTAGGAACTACTTCACCGAACTGAAGAGGGACACGTTGGACCCGATGAGGGCTGTGATGGACCGAATGGTCAGGGCGCAGGCGGTCCAAGAGAAGGCGCTAAGCTCTCCACCCAGGCGGACACGGTAACGGAGCTGGAGCACGAGGTGGAGGAGCTGAACTCCCGCCAGAGGAGGATGCAGGAGCAGCTTGAAGTGCTGGGGAATAGAGCCAGGAGGCAGAACCTGAGGATCGTTGGCCTCTCCGAGGGCTGTGAGGGATCGGATGCGGGTGCATACGTGATGGGTATGCTCGGGGCGCTGATGGGACCGGAGGCCTTCCATCGATCCCTGGAGTTGGATGGGGCGCATAGAGCCCCCGCAAGGAAGCCCAGGACGGGCGACCGACGGAGGGCCTTGGTGGTTCGCTTTCACCGGCTTGCTGATAGGGATCGTGTGCTGCGATGGGCCAAGGTGGAGAGGAGCAGCAGATGGGAGAACTGCGAGGTGCGCATCTACCAGGACTTGGGAACGGAGCTGGCCAAGAGGCGTGCCGGATTCATCAAGGTAAAGGCAGCCTTCTACAAAAAGCAGGTGAGGTTTGGAATGCTGTATCCTGCGAAGCTTTGGGTTACGTTTGAGGAACTCCATCACTACTTCGAGACACCAGAACAGGTTTGGGCCTTTATTAAAGAGAAGAAGCTGGACTTGAACTAACGGGCACTTAGTTTTTTCAGTGCTCTAGAGTGGCGGTGGTCTGTTAACCTCGCTTGCTTTGACTAGGAATGAACTTTTATTAAAAGAAGAAGCTGGACTTGAACTAAAGGACTCTGGGCTCACAGAGCTTTTTTGTGGCGACGGTCTGTTAAATTATCCTGTACTGTAATGTTTTATCTAAGATTGTTTTCAGCCGGGACAGAGAGCGGGGGTTGGACGGCGCACTGCTTAGGGTGATTTTGGGAGATTGCAATGAGGGGGTGGGGGGAGGGGAGAGATCGGGGCCTCTGATGGGGGATGGGCTAGGGGCTGGTTAAGGGACTTGAAAGGGCACGGGGAGATGCAATCAGGTTAATGGGTCCTTGGTGTGTGGGGGGAGGGCCCGAGCACTTGGGTGGGAGACAGTCAGGCGCCAAGGGCAGGGGTCAGCGTAGCTAGCGTAGGTCAGGGGGCACCAGGGAGAGTAGGAGAAGGGGCGGGCTAGGGCCAAGCGCTGGGCGGACCTGGCAGGTCAAGCCTCGGGGTTGGGGGGATGGGGGGGGGGGGGGTGCGGGGTGCGGGGGGGTCGGGCGGGGGGGGGGCAGCCGGGAAGGAGAGCAGAGAAGACTTAAGTGGGCAAGGGGGGGAGGGTGATCAGGGATCCCCCGGGGGAAAAAGTCGCTTGCAGGGAACAGCGTAGGAAACCGACAGCAGCAGCACCCGGGGTGGGGGGGGGGGGGGGGGGGGGGGCGGGAGGTGGTTGGGGGTGGGGGGGGTGGGGGGTGGGGGGGTTAGAGCCACATTAGTTTAGTTAAGCACGTGGGGCATGGGCAAACAGAGCTGATAGCGGAAGTGCCTTATTAATATGTTTATTCTTTCCCACTGTTCGTTTTCAATATGTTAAGGCTTTTGTATATGGCCTTCCTTTTTCTCTGTAAATGTTACAAATCTGTTTTAAATAAAAAATTTCCAAAAAAAAACATTATAATAAAATAGAGTTGCACCACTTCAAGTGTTGGTGACCTGTTTGTGATCCAGAACATCCAACACATCACCGTGCATGCGCACTACGGCCGGCGTATTTCCGCGCATGCGCGGGGGTTCCCTTCTCTGCTCCGGCCCCCGGGCAATATGGCGGAGCCCAACAGGGGCCCGGCGTGGAGTAAAATAGGCCCCCATGGAACCAGCCCGCCCGCCGATCGGTAGGCTCTGGTCGCGCCCCCCCCCCCCCCAGGGTCTGAGCCCTCGCCCCCCGTCCAGGACGGCCCCCGCAGACTCACCTTCCAGGTCCCGCCGTGTGGGAGGTGAGTAATCCATGCCGGCGGGACTCGGCCAAACTCGTCGGCCACTTGGCCCATCGGGGCCCGGAGAATCGCCGGGGGAGCCGCTGTCAATGGCCCCCAAACAGCGCGCCAGGAATCCCATGGCCGCCCGGTAATTGGTGCCGGAGAATGGGGAAGCCGAAATCGGGGTGCGATGCCCGCGTCCCCCCGGGGATTCTCGAAACCGGCATGGGGTCGGAGACTCCAGCCCTTAGTCTCAGGAACAGAGAATCAGGTCATGGTCTTTCCTATGCTGGAAACTCATGTTGTACCTGACAGGACCTCAGCTACTCCTTAAAATGTGATTGACACAAAGGAAGCAGAGCTCAGGCTTCTTTAGCTCCTCTTCAAGCTAAGCATTTGAGAAACTGGCCTCGTCTTGCAAGATAATTGTTTTTATCACGACTGAATTGACTATGTGCCTTCACACCAAATAAGCCTTCATAACTATCCATGAAAGGTTTGCTGAAACTATTCAAGAAATTATCAAGCTCCTTGGAAAACATTCTTCCAGCCTAACGTCAGTTTATGTATAGCCAACCTTTGTCCATTAACAATGGTTTGTAGAAATGTCTCATTACAACAATGGGCAACTTGAGGGATTTTTCCTTATGTGAGACATTACATTACATTTACTTGGAAGTTTCAAACACCTCATCAAAGTAAGTTTTCAACTGAACTGTGCTCTCAATTAGGAATATTTCATTGAATTTCTGCTTGTACGTGTCTTTACCCAGAATGGAACAATCTGCAACCCCATTGACCGGGATATTGATGTACAATTGATTTACCAAAGATTTTGTAGAAATATTTGTGATATTTTAGTGATTGCTAATGGCATAAATGCCGCGCAGTCCAATTCCTCTTTGCTTCAGCACTCTGGATTAACTTCAAGATTGTAAACTCTACCTTTAGGCCATTGCTGTTTCCATCATCACTGGAATGAGTTTTCTTTCCTGCTTTGACCTTCAGTCAGCGAGCAGTTGCAATATGGCCTTTCTTTTGTCAATTTAAAGCATTTTGTATTTCTGCACTGAGATGCCTGTGTTGTGTGTATCATTACAATTATGATAACAAGTCGCAAAACTGCTACCACAAGCACTCTTCTATCTAGGTATCTCCATTTGGGCTTGTCAGAAGCCTTCTGACAGAGGAGAGAAGCTGCATTTGCATTTGCATAGGACTTGCATAGGACAAAATTCCTGAGTATTCTTTAAGCCATCTCCATGGAAAGAACAATCTTGTAAGTTAGCTCAAATGTAAGATTTTGTGTGTTTAGTAACTTCAATTGAATTCTTTTGTCCACCAATCCACACATAAATCTGTCTTGTAATGCACGTACTAATAATGTGCAAAACCTGCAGTGTCGTGATAAATTCTTTCGTCCTTCAATGTACTCACCAATTGTTTCACAACATTTTGATTTCTGTTTCCAAATTTGTAGTCATCTGCTTTCTCTAGTGGCTTGGGGTGATATATTCCTCCAATTTAGCGATGATTGTTTTGAATGGCATATCTTTTGACTTGTTGGGAGCAAGAGGTTTATTTGTATACTGTACACAGCTTCCATTAGCAAAGTTGATTTGGATGCGTGGATTAAACAGAATATTTCCAAGTTTGCAGGTGACACAATACTCGGTGGAAGTGTGAGTTGTCAGGGGGATGCAGAGAAGCTTCAAAGGGATTTAGAAAGACTAAGCAAATCGGCGAAAAAATTGGTGGACAGAATACAATGTGGGGAAATGTGAGCTTATCCGCTTTGGTAGGAGAAACAGAAATACAATGGGCGCTATTCTCACCCCCTCGCCAGGTGGGAGAATCGCCAGGGCGGCGCACGAATCGCGCCACGCCGCCCCAACCCCCACACGCGATTCTCCCACCGCCCGGAAACCAGCGGCGCGCGATTCGCACCGGGCCTTTCAGAGAACTGGCGAGCGGCGATTCTCCGGCCCGGATGGGCCAAACGGCCGCTACGACACAACAGGTTCCCGCCTGTGCTGTCCACCCCTGGTCGCTGCCGGCGGGAACTCTGCGGGAACGCTGGGGGTGGGGGGGCCTGTGGGGGAGGGAGGGAGGGGGGCTCCTTCACCGGGGTGGCCTCCGATGGGGTCTGGCCCGCGGTCGGGGCCCACCGATCGGCGGGCCGGCCTCCCGCCCCCCCCCCCCCCGGGCCTACCTCCTTCCGCGCGCGGCCCCTGAACACCGGCCCCATGTTGGTGAGGGACCGCCGTGCGTAAGACGTTCCCCGCTCATGCGCATGATGGCGCGGCCCAACTGCGCATGCGCAGGATTGGGCTGCCCCAACTGCACATGCGTGGGTTGGTGCGGCGCCTGTTTGGCGCCGCGTAAGGATGCTGGAGTGACGTGAACCGCTCCAGCGCCGTGCTGGCCCCCTGTGGGGGCCAGAATAGGTTGTGTCCGGGCCCTGTTCGTGCCGTCGTGAAACACAATGGCGTTCACGACGGAGCAAACACTTGGCCTCCATATCGGAGAATCGCTCCCAAAGTATTTATTAAATGGTGAGAGGCTGCAAAGTATTGAACTTCAAAATCAACATGAGTTTCCTTGTTCATTGGTCACTGAAAGCTAACTTGCAGATACAGCAAGCAATTAATATAACATATGCTATGTTGGCCTTTAACAAGAGGTTTTGAGTAGAGGAGTGTAATCATTCTAGGAGGTGTGGAGTGAAAGACCAAACTGGTTTATTTTAAACTGGAAATAAAGCCGTTACCGTGGCATACAAAACAAACTTCCCAGCTCAGGACTATCTGGAATTCCCGTCGGGGTCTGGGACAAATATTTCAAGGTCCCTCTAATGAGCCTAAACAGGGCAGGCCTCTGCACACACACCATGGGAACCCACATTCTACGTAGCCCACAGGGAGATCAACCAACAGTTTCCCCGATGACCTCGTGGGGGTTATCACAAGGAGCAAATATTTTTTTACTGCAATTATACAGAACCTGGTTGAGATTGCACGAGAGTATTGTGTCTAGTTTGGTCTTCTTACTGAAGGAATGATATACTTTTGAAAGAAGGAATGCAAAGAAAGTTCACCAAACTAATTTCTGAGTTGGCGGGATTGTCCGATGAGGAAAGATTAAATAGACTGGGGCCTTTATTCTCTGGCGTTTAGAAGAATGAGAGATAATCTGATTCAAACATAAAAACCCTTACAGGAGTTGACAGGATAGATGCCGGAAGGATGTTTCCCTTGTCTGTGGTGGTCTGCAACAAGGGACACAGTCTCAGAATAAGGGGAAGTCCATTTAGGACTGAGATGAGGAGGGATTTCTTCACTCAGAAGGTGGTGAATCTTGGGAATTCTCTACCCCAGAGATTATCACCTTCAATGTCAGGGAACTTAACGGCCCAGTGAAAAGATCCAGAGTCTTCGTCCACCTGAGAAACATGAAAGCTGACATAGTCTTCCTCCAAGAGACGCACCTGAGGGAGATGAACTAACAGCAGGTAAGGAAGGGCTGGCTGGGGCAGACCTACCATCCCTGCTATGGAATGAGGGCCAGGGGGGTAGCTATTTTGCTAAATAAGAGGACGACGTTCACGGTGCCAAGGACAGATATGGGCCCAGGGGGACGGTACGTCATGGTCAGCGTTGTCCCAGACGGGGCACAGGTAGTCCTCATTAACGTGTACACTTCCAACTGGGCCGATATGGAGTTTATAAAGAAGACCATGCCAGAAATCCCTGACAGAGATACGCACCGACTGATCATGGGTGGGGGAGGTACTTTAGCTGTGTACAGGACCCACGGATGGACAATTCGAATCCCAGAACAGGAAAAACCTCCAACGTGGCAAAGGATCTCAGCCTATTTATGGATTGATGGGGGCGGTGGACCCATGGCGATTCATCCACCCAGGGGAGAGGGAATTCTCCTTCTTCTCCCAAGTACATAACTTCTACTCAAGGGTCAAATTCTTTGTAGTGAGAAAATCGGTGCTTCCAGGGCTGGTCAGGATGTAACAATCCACGATGGTAATCTCCGACCACGCTCCACATTATATGGATGTGAGGTTGGAGATGGGCCGTGCCCAACGCCCCCCCCCCCACATGGAGGTTGGACACAGCCCTCCTGGCTGACAAGGCTTTTTGCCATATCACAGGCCATAGACGAGTATACTACTAACAACCAGAATGGGGAGGTCTCACCCTCCCCATTCTGGGAGGCTGTGATCAGGGGAGAAATTATCGCTTTTATAGCACGAAGGGACAGGGAAGAGAGATCAGCTAGTCAACAGCTAGTCAACTCCATACTGGAGGTAGACTGGCGAAACTCTGAGGCCCTGACCGTAGAGCCCATAGAACATAGAACATAGAACAATAGAGCGCAGTACAGGCCCTTCGGCCCACGATGTTGCACCGAAACAAAAGCCATCTAACCTACACTATGCCATTATCATCCATATGTTTATCCAATAAACTTTTAAATGCCCTCAATGTTGGCGGTTTCACTACTGTAGCAGGTAGGGCATTCCACGGCCTCACTACTCTTTGCGTAAAGAACCTACCTCTGACCTCTGTCCTATATCTATTACCCCTCAGTTTAAAGTTATGTCCCCTCGTGCCAGCCATTTCCATCCGCGGGAGAAAGCTCTCACTGTCCACCCTATCTAACCCCCTGATCATTTTGTATGCCTCTATTAAGTCTCCTCTTAACCTTCTTCTCTCCAACGAAAACAACCTCAAGTCCATCAGCCTTTCCTCATAAGATTTTCCCTCCATACCAGGCAACATCCTGGTAAATCTCCTCTGCACCCGCTCCAAAGCCTCCACGTCCTTCCTATGATGCGGTGACCAGAACTGTACGCAATACTCCAAATGTGGCCGAACCAGAGTTCTGTACAGCTGCAACATGACCTCCTGACTCCGGAACTCAATCCCTCTACCAATAAAGGCCAACACTCCATAGGCCTTTTTCACAACCCTATCAACCTGGGTGGCAACTTTCAGGGATCTATGTACATGGACACCTAGATCCCTCTGCTCATCCACACTTTCAAGAGCTTTACCATTAGTCAAATATTCCGCATTCCTGTTATTCCTTCCAAAGTGAATCACCTCACACTTCTCTACATTAACCTCCATTTGCCACCTCTCAGCCCAGCTCTGCAGCTTATCTATATCCCTCTGTAACCTGCTACATCCTTCCACACTATCGACAACACCACCGACTTTAGTATCGTCTGCAAATTTACTCACCCACCCTTCTGCGCCTTCCTCTAGGTCATTGATAAAAATGACAAACAGCAACGGCCCCAGAACAGATCCTTGTGGTACTCCACTTGTGACTGTACTCCATTCTGAACATTTCCCATCAACCACCACCCTCTGTCTTCTTTCAGCTAGCCAATTTCTGAACCACATCTCTAAATCACCCTCAATCCCCAGCCTCCGTATTTTCTGCAATAGCCTACCGTGGGGAACCTTATCAAACGCTTTGCTGAAATCCATATACAACACATCAACGGCTCTACCCTCATCTACCTGTTCAGTCACCTTCTCAAAGAACTCAATAAGGTTTGTGAGGCATGACCTACCCTTCACAAAGCCATGCTGACTATCCCTGATCATATTATTCCTATCTAGATGATTATAAATCTTGTCTCTTATAATCCCCTCCAAGACTTTACCCACTACAGACGTGAGGCTCACCGGTCTATAGTTGCCGGGGTTGTCTCTGCTCCCCTTTTTGAACAAAGGGACCACATTTGCTGTCCTCCAGTCCTCTGGCACTATTCCTGTAGCCAATGATGACATAAAAATCAAAGCCAAAGGTCCAGCAATCTCTTCCCTGGCCTCCCAGAGAATCCTAGGATAAATCCCATCAGGTCCCGGGGACTTATCTATTTTCAGCCTGTCCAGAATTGCCAACACCTCTTCCCCACGTACCTCAATGCCATCTATTCTATTCGCCTGGGGCTCAGCATTCTCCTCCACAACATTATCTTTTTCCTGAGTGAATACTGACGAAAAATATTCATTTAGTATCTCGCCTATCTCTTCAGACTCCACACACAATTTCCCATCCCTGTCCTTGACTGGTCCTACTCTTTCCCTAGTCATTCGCTTATTCCTGACATACCTATAGAAAGCTTTTGGGTTTTCCTTGATCCTTCCTGCCAAATACTTCTCATGTCCCCTCCTTGCTCGTCTTAGCTCTCTCTTTAGATCCTTCCTCGCTACCTTGTAACTATCCATCGCCCCAACTGAAACTTCACACCTCATCTTCACATAGGCTTCCTTCTTCCTCTTAACAAGAGATTCCACTTCCTTGGTAAACCACGGTTCCCTCGCTCGACGCCTTCCTCCCTGCCTGACCGGTACATACTTATCAAGAACACGCAGTAGCTGATCCTTGAACAAGCCCCACTTATCCAGTATGCCCAACACTTGCAGCCTACTTCTCCACCTTATCCCCCCAAGTCACGTCTAATGGCATCATAATTGCCCTTCCCCCAGCTATAACTCTTGCCCTGCGATGTATACTTATCCCTTTCCATCATTAACGTAAACGTCACCGAATTGTGGTCACTGTCCCCAAAGTGCTCTCCTACCTCCAAATCCAACACCTGGCCTGGTTCGTTACCCAAAACCAAATCCAACGTGGCCTCGCCTCTTGTTGGCCTGTCAACATATTGTTTCAGGAAACCCTCCTGCACACACTGTACAAAAAACGACCCAACTATTGTACTCGAACTATATCTTTTCCAGTCAATATTTGGAAAGTTAAAGTCTCCCATAATAACTACCCTGTTACTTTCGCTCTTATCCAGAATCATCTTCGCCATCCTTTCCTCTACATCCCTAGAACTATTAGGAGGCCTATAAAAAACTCCCAACAGGGTGACCTCTCCTTTCCTGTTTCTAACTTCAGCCCATACCACCTCGGAAGAAGAGTCCCCATCTAGCATCTTCTCCGCCACCGTAATACTGCTCTTGACTAGCAGCGCCACACCTCCCCCTCTTTTGCCTCCTTCTCTGAGCTTACTAAAACACCTAAACCCCGGAACCTGCAACATCCATTCCTGTCCCTGCTCTATCCATGTCTCCGAAATGGCCACAACATCGAAGTCCCAGGTACCAACCCATGCTGCCAGTTCCCCTACCTTGTTTCGTATACTCCTGGCATTGAAGTAGACACACTTCAAACCACCTACCTGAACACTGGCCCCCTCCTGCGACGTCAAATCTGTGCTCCTGACCTCTATACTCTCATTCTCCCTTACCCTAAAACTACAATCCAGGTTCCCATGCCCCTGCTGCATTAGTTTAAACCCCCCCAAAGAGCACTAACACATCTCCCCCCCCAGGATATTTGTGCCCCTCAGGTTCAGATGTAGACCATCCTGTCTGTAGAGGTCCCACCTTCCCCAGAAAGAGCCCCAGTTATCCAGAAATCTGAATCCCTCCCACCTGCACCATCCCTGTAGCCACGTGTTTAAATGCTCTCTCTCCCTATTCCTCATCTCACTATCACGTGGCACGGGCAACAACCCAGAGATAACAACTCTGTTTGTTCTAGTTCTGAGCTTCCATCCTAGCTCCCTGAAAACCTGCCTGACATCCTTGTCCCCTTTCCTACCTATGTCGTTAGTGCCAATGTGGACCACGACTTGGGGCTGTTCCCTCTCCCCCCTAAGGACCCGGAAAACACGATCCGAGACATCACGTACCCTTGCACCTGGGAGGCAACATACCAAACGTGAGTCTCTCACGCTCCCACAAAATCTCCTATCTGTGCCTCTGACTATAGAGTCCCCAATTACTAATGCTCTGCTCCTCTCCCCCCTTCCCTTCTGAGCAACAGGGACAGACTCCGTGCCAGAGGCCCGTACCCCATGGCTTACCCCTGGTAAGTCGTCCCCCCCACAAGTATCCAAAGCGGTATACTTGTTTCTCAGGGGAACGACCGCAGGGGATCCCTGCACTGACTGCTTTTCCCCAGTCCCTCTTACAGTTACCCACCTATCTCCAATCTTTGGTGTAACTAATTCCCTGAAGCTGCTATCTATGACCCCTTCTGCCTCCCGAATAATCCGAAGTTCTTCCAACTCCAGCTCCAGTTCCCTAACTCGGTCTTGGAGGAGCTGGAGATGGCAGCACTTCCTGCAGGTAAAATCAGCAGGGACACTAACTGCATCCCTCACCTCAAACATCCTGCAGGAGGAACATTGCACTCCCTTCCCTGCCATTCCTCTAACTTTCTACCAAGATCTGGCGAACAACTAAATTAAATTTTTTATAAAAAATAATAATAATATAATAAAATATGGTACTTACCTCAGACCAATGGGTTTTATTATTAGGTTAGAGGAGGAGGGCGGGTGGGAGACACTACACGTGTAGTGTCTCGGGTTTCCTCTCCACCAGAATTTATTGGTGAGGGTCTTCCCAGGCGTCCGCGGGTCGACTTCCTGTTCCCGCCTAAAACACTAATTTAAAAAAAAAATAAAAAAATTCTCAGCTCCTGCTGAAATTGACTAACCAGCCAGCTCCACTCCCGCCGAAATCGACTGGCCTGCCCCTGCAAAGACAAGTGCTTTTAAAGGACAGACTTACCTCCCAGTAGCCACTTCCGCACTGCTCCCGCTGAAACTGACTCACCAGCTGATTCTCCCGCCGAAATCGACTCAATGGCGGAGAGGAATATGCTACAGATGGACTTTGATCTGCTCTCCACAAGGAAGGCAGTGCACAAACTCAGCGAGGCATGGGGACCCTGTACGAACATGGAGACATGGCTAACTACCTGCTGGCTCACCAGCTGAGAAAGCAGGCAGCCATGAGGTAAATAGCACAGATCAGGGACAGCAGAACAAATTAGTAGCAGAACCGAACAAGATCAACAAGGCCTTTGAGACCTTCTACCAGGGGCGTACAACTCGGAGATCCCAGCAGGGGACTCGAGGATGAAGCACATCCTTGATGGATTGGAAATGCCAGTTGTGGGGGAGGACAAGAAACGGGACCTGGAAGCACCGTTAGAACTGGGAGAAGTCATGGAGAATATTAGCTCCATGCAGACGGGGAAGACACCGAGACCAGACGGTTTCCTGGCAGATTTCTACAAAAGATTTGCGACAGCACTGGCGGCACACCTGTGGGAGGTGTTCACAGGCTCACTGGCGAGGGGCACACTGCTGCCTATGCTGGCACAAGCCTCAATCTCGCTGATACCTAAAAAAGACAAAGACCCAACGGAATGTGATTCCTACAGACCTATCACGCTACTAAACGTAGATGCAAAAATACTGGCCAAGATCCTAGCCAAAAGGCTGGAGGACTGCGTTCCAGAGGTGGTTGCAGACCCAGATGGGCTTTGTCAAAGGTAGACAGCTAACCTTGAACATCAGGCATCTACTAATGTGATCATGACCCCATCTGGGGTCCCTGGACCGCTTCCCTGAACACTGAAAAGGCATTCGACAGAGTCGAATGGAAGTACCAGAGCGGTTCGGGCTTGGAACAGGGTTCACTGCCTGGGTGAATCTCCGGTGCAATGCTCCCGCGGCGAACGTATGGACACATACCACCAGCTGTAAGTATTTCCAGCTGCACAAAGCAGGGTTGCTCGATATCCCCACCGCTGTTCGCCCTAGCGATCGTGTTCAGGGCAGCAAAGAATTGGAACGGGACCTGGAGAGTGGGCAGAGAGCACAGAGTTTTGCTGTATGCTGATGACATGCTCCTCTACATCTCGGATCCGCGAAACAGCACGGAATAATCACGGCGATCTTGAAAGAGTTTGGAGCCTTTTCGGGCTACAAATGTAACCTGAGCAAAGGCGAGATCTTCCCGGTGAACCCGTAATGGGGAGGGGGCGGGGGGCGCACAGAGCTGGAGGGGCTACCATTTAAACAGGCCCATCACAAATTCTGCTACCTGGGGATCCAAATCGTCCACAACTGGACAGGGGTCCACAAGAGGAACCTGACCAGCCTGACAGAGGAAGTTAAAAAGGACCTGCAGAGATGGAACTTCTCCCACTCTCCCTGGCAGGGAGGGTGCAAACAATCAAAATGAACGTAATGCCCAGGCTCCTCTTTCTATTTAAATCCATCCCGACCTACAACCCCAAGGTCTATTTCAACTCACTCGTCAAACTGTTTATGGCATTTATATGGGGGTGGGGGTGGGGCGTGGGGAGGGGCGGGGGGGGGGGGGGGGGAAGAATGCAAAGATCCTAAACAGAGTACTGCAGAGAACGAGATCCATGGGGGTGCCTAGCCCTCCCAAACCTGCAATATTACCTATGGGTAGCGACCACAGAGAGAGTAAAGGGGTGGATAAAGGAAGCAGAAGCTGAGTGGGTGCTTCTGGAGGAGGGCTCCTGCAAAGGGACCTCTCTCCTTGCCCTAGCCATGGCAGCTCTCCTCTCCCCACCTAGTAAATATTCAACAAGCCCAGTGAAGGTAGCAAAACTTCGGTCGTGGAACCAACTGCGACAACATTTTGGGTTAACCAAAATGTCCGCCAAAGCCCCCACTTGCACCAACCACAGGTTCACGGCAGTGACTATGGACGCCTCCTTCAAAAGACTGGATGGGGGGACGCTGACAGTTAGGGACTTTTACACTAACGACAGGTTAACAGAGCGGACAGAAAGATTCCAGCTGATGGGGGGCAATAAAACTAGGTACCTACAACGCAAAAGCTTCCTACAAAAAGAGACAAGGACGTACCCATGACCACCATGACGGTCATTATTAGAGGACCTGCTAGACGCAGACATCTTTGGAAAAGGGAACTACGGTAACATTTACGGATGACTGCTAAGGGTGGCCAACCCCCAACAGGTTGAGACAAGGGAGAAGTGGGAGAAAGGCCTGGGGTTTGAAATAGGGAGGGAACTCTGGAACAAAGCACTGCGCAGGGTCAACGTCACCTCCACATGCCCAAAGCTCAGCCTAATGCAGCTAAAAGTGGTACACAGAGCCCACTTAACCAGAACCTGAATGAGCAGGTTCTTCCCGGAGGTGGAGGATAGATGCGAACGGTGCCAAGGAGGCCCGGGCACCACGCCCACATGTTCTGGTCTTGCCCCAGACTCACTGTGTATTGGACAGTCTTCTTTGAAGCAATGTTCAAAGTAATAGGGATGAGGGTGGAGCCATGCCCTAGAGTGGCAGTCTTCGGGGTATCAGAACAGCCAGATTTCTTCGTGGGGAGGAGGGCGGATGCCCTTGCCTTTGCCTCCCTAATCGCCCAACAAAGGAACTAGGAGACACAAAGGGGGGGGGGAGGGGCACAAGAAACAACAACCTGAACCAAAGAAAAGCAAAGGGAAAACATGTGGGGAGCGTATTGCAGGGGACCACAATTACCACGGCAAACACTGCAAGGAAGGAATAAAAGAAAAGGAAGGGGAAACTTTGATGTATATCTGCCATTAGTCAAAACCGATCGTGGTGTAAATAGCAAATAATTCCAGTTTTAGAACATAGAACATAGAAAATACAGCACAGAACAGGCCCTTCGGCCCACGATGTTGAGCCGAACTTTTGTCCAAGATTAAGAACAAATCAATCTACACCCCAGCATTCTACCGTAATCCATGTACCTATCCAATAGCCGCTTGAAGGTCCCTAATGTTTCCGACTCAACTACTTCCACAGGCAGTGCATTCCATGCCTCCACTACTCTCTGGGTAAAGAACCTACCTCTTGACATCCCCCCTATATCTTCCACCATTTACCTTAAATTTATGTCCCCCTTGATGCACAATCAATAACCTCTGAAACGAGATTGGAGACAATTGAAGTCTTTAATACGCTAGATGTTTCCCCCAGCAGCGCAGGTACAGAAGGAAGCTGCTGGGGCAGCACGGGCTCTTATACCCCGCCTTGCAAGGCGGAGCTAACATGCAAGCTTATCCAATGGAACAAGTACATTCTCCACCAATGGTATTCCGGCATTACTAGGTACCGTAATCCTCCTAACACAGACTACCACATTCACCCCCTGTTAAAAAAGAGTCCGGCGGGGTTGGTGGCTTCGTACTACAACGTGGGAGAAGTGGTAAAAGTTATAGTTATGAAGGTACCGTAATGCCTCCGTACAGCGTTTTGCCTCATTACAACTTTTAACTATTTACAACAGTAATGTACATTTCAAAAGGAAGCAATTAGTCGATCAAGGGCCCTGGTCATCCTCTGCGATCGTTGTAGCTTTGGTGGAGGAGCGGGCATCTGTGACTCCGGGAGCGTGGTTTCGGCTTCTGCGGCGGCTTCATCACCCCTAGACGTGGCTGGCGGAATGGCCGACTGGCCTGGGAAGGGGGCAGCTTTGGGGTGCGCCGGTGGGCAGGGCCCAGACGGGGCCGGTGGAAGAACCGGTCCACCTGGGAAGGGGGCGGCTGTGGGGTGCACTGGTGGGAGGGAGGGTGGGGTTGGTGGCGGGGGTGTGTGTGGGGATCCAGCGGGCACCAGGTTCCGTAGGGAGAACGTATCCTGTCGGCCGTCGGGGTACGCCACGTAGGCGTACTGAGGGTTAGCGTGGAGGAGATGGACCCTCTCGACCAATGGGTCCGATTTGTGCGCCCGCACGTGTTTTTGGAGCAGGACAGGTCCGGGAGCTGCCAGCCAGGTCGGGAGCGAGGTCCCAGAGGAGGACATCCTGGGGAAGACAAGGAGAGATTTGTGAGGTGTTTGGTTGGTCGTGGTTCACAGCAGTGACCGGATGGAGTGGAGGGCATCTGGGAGGATTTCCTGCCAGCGGGAGACTGGGAGATTCCTGTAACGCAGGGCCAGTAGGACGGTCTTCCTGACCGTTTTGTTCTCCCTCTCGACCTATCCGTTTCCCCGGGGGTTGTAACTGGTCGTCCTACTCGAGCAATGCCCTTGCTGAGCAGGAATTGACGCAGTTTGTCGCTCATAAAGGAGGACCCCCTATCACTGTGTATGTAGACGGGGAAACCGAACAGCGTAAAGATACCATGGAGGGCCTTGATGACGGTAGTTGCGGTCATGTCGGGGCAGGGGATAGCGAAAGGGAATCGGGAGTACTCGTCAATCACGTTCAGGAAGTACGTGTTGCGGTCGGTGGAGGGGAGGGGGCCTTTGAAATCCATACTGAGGCGTTCAAAGGGACGGGAAGCCTTTATCAGGTGCGCTTTCTCTGGCCTGTAGAAGTGCGGCTTGCACTCCGCGCAGATTTGGCAATTCCAGGTGGCTGTCCTGATCTCCTCGATGGAGTAGGGCAGGTTGCGGGTCTTGATGAAGTGGAAAAATCGAGTGACCCCCGGGTGGCAGAGGTCCTCGTGGAGGGCTCGGAGGCGGTCCACTTGTGCGTTGGCATCATAGGGCATCAGGAGGCTCGTTTAGCTTCCCGGGACGATACAAGATCTCATAGTTGTAGGTGGAGAGTTTGATCCTCCACTGTAAGATCTTGTCGTTTTTTATCTTGCCCCGCTGTGCATTATCGAACATGAAATCAAGCGACCGTTGGTCAGTGAGGAGGGTAAATCTCCTGCCGGCCAGGTAATGCCTCCAATGTTGCACAGCTTCTACTATGGCCCGGGCCTCCTTTTCGACTGAGGAACGGCGGATTTTGGGGGCGTGAAGGGTGCGTGAGAAGAAGGCCACGGGTTTGCCCGCTTGGTTGAGGGTGGCCGCCAGAACTACGTCGGACACGTTGCTCTCGACCTGGAAGGGGAGGGACACGTCGATGGCATGCATCGTGGCCTTTGCAAAGTCTGCTTTGATGCGGCTGAAGGCCTGGCGGGCCTCTATCGACAGGGGAAAAACTGTGGATTGGATCAGTGGACGGGCCTTGTCCGCATAGTTGGGGACCCACTGGGCATAGTAAGAGAAAAACCCTAGGCAGCGCTTCAGGGCCTTGGAGCAGTGCGGGAGAGGGAACTCCATAAGGGGGCGCATGCGTTCAGGGTCGGGGCCTATCACTCCATTATGCACTACGTAGCCGAGGATGGCTAGGCGATCGGTCCTAAACACGCATATATCCTTGTTATACGGTAGGTTAAGGATTTTTTCGGTTTGCAGGAATTTTCGGAGGTTGGTGTTGTGGACCTGCTGGTCGTGGCCGCAGATGGTGACGTTATCGAGGTACGGGAATGTGGCCCATAAACCGTACCGGTCAACCATTCGGTCCATCTCACACCGAAGGGAACTCTTAAGAAGTGGTAGAGCCGCCCATCTGCTTCGAAGGCAGTGTATTTGTGGTCACTAGTGCGGATGGGGAGCTGATGGTAGGCGGACTTAAGATCCACCGTGGAGAAGACCTTATGCGCGATCCTGTTGACCAGGTCGGATATGCGGGGGAGAGGGTACGCGTTGAGCTGCGTAAACCTGTTGATGGTCTGACTGTAGTCGATGACCATCCTATGCTTCTCCCCGATCTTTACCACCACTACTTGAGCTCTCCAGGGACTGTTGCTAGCCTCACTGACACCTTCCTTCAGTAACCGTTGGACCTCTGACCTAATAGAAATCCGGTCCTGGGCACTATACCGTCTGCTCCAGGTGGCGATGGGTTTGCAATCGGGGGTGAGGTTCGCAAACAGGGAGTTCCTTGGACTATGAGGTTAGCTATACAAAACCCCTTTATCTCCACTGAGCGTGATCCGGAGGCCAGGGAGATTTTTTGATTAACGGGGTGGACTGGGAGAGAACAGCGTCTTACCGTGTCAGGGTGTATGAAGCTCTCTGTGCTCCCAGAGTCGATTAGGCAGGACATTTCATGCCCGTTGATTATCACCATCGTCGTAGCAGTCGATAGTGTTCGGGGCCGAGGCTGGTCCAGGGTCACCGAGGCTACTCGTGGCAGCTGTTGAATGTTCTCTTCGGGCGGTGTGTGGTCAGCCGAGCTGGGGTCCTGGGTCCAAGATGGCGGTGCCCATTGGTCGCACATGGCTGGGGGCGCACAAAATGGCGGCGCCCATCCATCGCAGGTGGCGTCCGTAGGACAAGATGGCGGCGCCCGGAGGCCGCACGTGGCCCTGGAGGAGGAAGGTGGCGGCTCCCGCTGGCCGCACGGGGACCGTGGAGCGGGTTGTGGTGGCGGCCCGCATTCGCCACCGGAGACCGCAGCGACCGCCCGGGCCTGGCATACCGCCACGAAGTGGCTCTTTTTACCGCATCCCTTGCAGTGGATGCGCGGCCGGACAGCGCTGTCGGGGGTGTTTGGCCTGCCCGCAAAAATAGTAGCGGGGCCCCCCGGGGGTGCCAGGCCATCTTGCAGCACAAGCTTGTGGGGGGGTTGGGAGATATCTTGGGGTTGGCCGCGGGGGGCTTCCACGCTGCCCAAGGGGCTGCCGCGCGGCCAGGGACGTAAGCGCAGGCGTTTCGGGAGGCCACATCTAGGGAACCGGCAAGGGCCCGTGCCTCCTTGGAGTCTTTCTCCAGCAATCGCTGGCGGATTTGGGAGGACAGCATACCTGCAACGAAAGCGTCCTGGATCAAAAGTTCTGTGTGGTCGCTCACCAAAACTTGCGGGCAGCTGCAGTTTCTCCCCAACACCAGGAGCGCACGGTAGAATTCTACCAGCGATTCCCCAGGGATTTGTCGCCTCGTCGCTAGCAGATGCCGTGCGTAGACCTGGTTTACCTGGCAAATATAATGTTCTTTCAGCAGCTCCATTGCTGCATCAAAGTCGTCCGCGCCCTCGATGAGGGTGTAAATTTCTGGGCTCACACTCGAGTGCAGGACTTGCAGTTTCTGTTCTCCCGTGGGTGTGTTTTCGGCCATTCTGAGGTATCCGTTAAAACATGCCAGCCAGTGCTTGAAGGTTGCTGCTGAGTTTGCTGCGTGCGGGTTGAGTTGCATGACACTCCGGCTTGATTCGGAGCTCCATTCTTTTAAATCTAGCGTATTAAATTGATGCACAATCAATAACCTCAGAAACGAGATTGGAGACAATTGAAGGCTTTAATACGCTAGATGTTTCCCCCAGCAGCGCAGGTAGAGAAGGAAGCTGCTGGGGCAGCACGGGCTCTTATACCCCGCCTTGCAAGGCGGAGCTAACATGCAAGCTTATCCAATGGAACAAGTACATTCTCCACCAATGGTATTCCGGCATTACTAGGTACCGCAATCCTCCTAACACAGACTACCACACCCTTGTAATGGTTTGTTCCACCCGGGGAAAAAGTCTCTGACTGTCTACTTGATATATTCCCCTGATCATCTTATAAACCTCTATCAAGTCATCCCTCATCCTTCTCCATTCTAATGAGAAAAGCCCTAGCACCCTCAACCTTTCCTCGTAAGACCTACTCTCCATTCCAGGCAACATCCTGGTAAATCTCCTTTGCACCTTTTCCAAAGCTTCCACATCCTTCCTAAATTGAGGCGACCAGAACTGCACACAGTACTCCAAATGTGACCTTACCAAAGTTTTGTACAGCTGCATCATCACCTCACGGCAAGTTGAATCCCTGTGCTAATGAACGCCAGCACACCAT